>NC_071292.1:49580157-50268490 GCF_943737925.1 Anopheles nili
CACTTTCGCTTTATGTATAGTATTTAGCAGTTTATGTTTTCTTATGATATAGCGCTAGAAAATATGAGTTACGTGTACAGTTGATAATTTGCATCGTTTGAAAATGACACAAATTTCATCATCCGTGGGTCATTGTGCAAGTTTAGTTAAACAAAGGCGTATTCAGTTTGTGTTAACGATCGCATAATTTTATTTCGCTAGAAACTGGAAAACCAATGTGTATAGGCATGATTAAGTGATCGATGTATATTCGTTGTTAATATATATTTTTGCCACTGTTTGTATGGAATTATATAATTTTCTTTTTACTTACTTTCAGTAGGTGTTATTTTTCATGTTTTTTATCCACTTTTTCGACCATTTCCGAACCTTCAATTCGTCTTGCAATTCTAAAAATATATTTTTAATTTTTACATTCATTTATGTTGTTTTGCTTTGGGCAGCTTTTATGTGTTTGTTTGATTTAAATCTAATACTAACATAAGTGCCTTTTTGCTTCGAAGTTTTCAATAAATTTAATAACATGCGTTAGATTATTTAGACACAGATACTAATTTGCCTTCTACTGCGGGTTGAAGGCGTAGCAAAATCTTTAAATGCTTTATTCCAGATGTTGACGATATTACTTATTCTTTTTTCAGTTTGAGTTTAAAAAATTTATTTATTTTTTAAACCGCTTGAAGATTTCGAAGGGCCACTTAGCGCGTTAAATACAAAATTTTGATTGTGAAAAATTCAATGGCGCATGGAGCAATCAAAAATCATGTGCATGAAATTAATCGGTGTGTGAGTGTGCCATAGCCAAAGCTTAAGCAATGAATCCAACTTTCAAGCCTCGCCTTTTGGGTATTTAAGTGAAATAAATCATCTGTTTTAACTGCACCCTTTTATCACTCGCCGTTGAAGTATGTTTGCATGTTTTTTTCTCCTTATTGTTTCACATAACATGAATATATTTTACGATCTCTTTCACCACCCACGTGAAAGGGCTCAATAAGTGTGTTGATCACAAGTTTTATGTTTTTGTTTCTCTTTCTCCTTTCTTGTTCCTTCGTTTTAGGACACCTTGGGCAAAGCTCTAGAGAAACACTTGCTCACAAAGCCATTCTCTAATACCATAATCACCTCCCTCCCCAATAGCAAATCAATTGCATTTAATAGAGGCGTAAATCATAAGTCTTTTGCTCGAAAGATTCCCATAGCAATACGTTCTGCAGAAGCAGACACAAAATTTAGGTTCTAATCGGGGCGCTTAGGTTTACTGGGTGTATGCATTTATTTTGATGAAACTTTTAAATACGTTATTCAATTTAGTTTGACCCTAGAATAGGGTGGTAGTCACAAGTACCAAAAAATCAAACCAAGCTAACACATTCCATTCGAAGGTACTCAATACTTCCATACTAACAGTAACATATCGATTGTGCTTTTTGGGAATTTCGCTTTTTTGAGATGTTGAGTGTAGCTAACAGTTGAACTGAAACTCTCTTTATTCTATTTAGGCTATTTTTGCATTTGGGGCTTTGTCAGTTTTTTTGTACTATTACGGGATAATTTTAGATAGGTGCAAAGTTTTGTTACGGGATAAATTTATACTGTTCATCCAACGACATCACAACTGGTTCTGGTATGAAGAAAAAAATACTCAGAAAAAACAATCCGTCAACAAATGTGATAAGAAAGCTGATTGGAAAGTGAATAAACCTGAACAGTTATTGGGATCGAATTGGTGTTCAATTGTTGAGAAAAATAAGAAGATTTACATAGATAATTGGCCTTAAATGTGCTCCTTCTCTGATCCATGACATTGTGCTATTTAATCTCTCATCCTTTCGTTTTCCGACACGTGTGACTCGAATGTTCAACTGTTTTATGTTATTTTCCGACAATGTTGAGTTAGTTTTTGTCCTTATGTTTCGTTCTTATCCTTTCATCATCACTGCACTGATCGAAACTGTTATCTGTAGCGAATTGTTTTTGCGTATGACATTTAATCGGCAAGATAGTTGAATGTTCAAAATCTGCACCACAAAATATAGCTACAAATTCAGTTATAGTTTGAAATTGCCATTGGTTTTGTACCCGTGAACTAATGTATGTTCTTTTGAACTCGCTCTCTCTGCGTTGCGCGAACAAGGTAAGTACTGCACCATTTTCCGTTACCGTAACAAGTAATTTGCATCGGGGTGTGGAGATCCCGCGCAGAATTAATCGAAGAGTTTTTATTGAATTGCAGCAAATTTGACACAAAGTGCAGTAAGGTGTATTTTTGCTATATTTCTGCTATTGTAGGCAAACGTTTTCCTAAATCGATAACGGAGGCGGATGTATCGCGTGATGATGGAGGGCGGAAGCTTGAACAAGTGTGTGCAAATCCCGCGCTGAGTTCATTCGCTATGAGTCACGCTCGCATGCCAGCATACGCGATTCGCAGAACCAGCGATGATAACCAACGCGCTCGGTATTAGCAAATTCTAGCAAAAAAAGAAACGTTCCCAAGATGGAATTTAAATAACACAGAGTCACCGCCTCGATATCCCACCCTGATATTCCTTTTCCCGTGGAAGTAGAACCGAATCTTAAGCCAAGCGAATTTTAGACATTTCTATTTGATACATATTGTTATAGAAAAAAAAACAAAACTCAATGAAAGTATTGTACATAACCGCGTAATAAATTCGAAAAGCTAGTCAACGAAACAGAATCGTTTATTTTAATGTATTTTTTGTATTGCTTTGTTATGCGTTAATGGGTATTCACTTGAAAGATATTGAAGCATTTGGCTGGTTTGAATTCCAAATTTATATCTCGTTTATTTGTCTTTTTTTGTACCAAATTTAATGCACGCAATAAAATTCCAATACATATCCTTAACAAATTGGGTAGAGCAGCTATTGTCAAACGGTAACTGTCGGTGGTGTTTTAAAAAAATGCAAATGAGCCATCCCGTCGCCGTAATCGTTGACAGCACCCGTCGGGTTGATCGGAACTGTCAAAACGTCAAACACGGTGCAACCCGGAGCACTGCGTACTCGCGAATGCCAAGAGATGATAAAAGAACTTTGCTGTTTCTCTCTCACGCGCAGCGGAGAAATAATCGCTCGTTCCGCGAAGGAAGTCGTGTATCATGAAGTGGTGGCGACTGAATCCTTGAGTGAAGAAAAAACGGTACATCAATTTATCCTTGCTCCATTGCGCGATGTCTTCGCCACAAACACGGTGCGGTGAAATAGTGCAGTGTCACGAACCGAAACACAGGAATTGTGCGAACCAAAGTGGCTGGAGTGTGTGAAAGCAAAAGAAAAAAAAAACAACACCGACAAGTGCCCAGTGCTGTCCGGGTGAAGAACACGGAACGGCAGCAATTGTGTGTGGTGTGTGCAGTTTGTCGATGTGGGGCGGTCGTGAATGGCCAAGCGAAAGGGGGAACCGTGTGCGATCGTTCTGTATGGCAGGTGTTGAAATCACATAAGATATGCGTTGTGCGGGTGATTCTTCACCAAATCATTCGACCATCCGGTTGAAGAATCGTGCAAAAGAACGCGCAAGGTTGTTCTTTGTTGCGTTCGTTCGCATTTTGTTGAAGAAAAAGCCCCACCGCGGTGTATTTGGCCACTCTGACGAGGGAGAGAGAGAGAGAGAGAGTCCCCCCTGTGTGTCCATTGCGTCTACTCTGTGCGTATGCGTAACAATCCCCCCCCCCTTCCCTCCTAATTTCCCTTCCGCGTCCTTGTTGCGTGCGGTGTATACCCGAAGGTGTTCACTTCAGCGGCCAAAGTGCTCCAAAGTGCTCCCAATGGAGCCGTGCCATGCCGCGAGTCCGTTCACAGCGCACCGAAAAAAAAGCAAGATGGCGTGCTGCATTGAGCCCAATAAATCCTATCCAGTGGCAGCGGTAGCTGCTGGACGGGCTGTGGGCAGAGGGGGTTAAACGAAACGGGGGGGGGGGTTCCAGCGGAATCCCCCTAGCGCCTTCGTGATTCGACAGTGTGTGCGGTGAGCGGTGAGATTTTCATCGCCCATCCGTGCGGGCGCTCTCTTCCAGATGGTTTTGCATGGTACCATCCACACACACACACACACGTGCACGCACATACTCATGCTCCTTCTCACTCTCTCGCTCGCTCTCTCTCTCTCCCTGTACACTGACCGTTTGTTTTCTCCTGTTATTATGCTTCTCGCTCGTACACTGTTAATCAACAGAGCAGGCAGCGAGCGAGCGAGCGAGAGAGCGTGCGTGCGAGAAAGCGAAAGGGTGCGCTTTCTTGGTGGCCACTTTGCGCGCGTGGTTGCAAGTGTGTGTGCACCTGTATCCTTTCTTTGCTCTCTGCATCTTGGCACCCGCCCGAGTTAGCTGCTCTCCTGCTGGTGTGGGCTTTATTATTGAATGGTTTTTCAGTGATGTGCCCGACGAGCGTCGCGGGGTTGTTGATGAGTCCTTGAGTGTCGACGTTCGTTAGTGTTGGAATGCGCGCACCACCCCGGTATGCTTCCTTGCGCACTCCTTTTCGTTGGCCCCACGGTTGGTCGTGATGAATTGCGCGATCCCCACCCCCCAAATCTCCACGAGGTTGAAAGTTGCTTCGATGCGCGAAAATCCGAAAGGAGAAGCGAAACGGTGCAGAACGCACACACACACACACACACACGCGCACGTCTCTTGGGTTGCGCAGTGAAGGAGGCGAGGTTTCGCGAAAGCTGATCGAAGAGTGCGTCCGTGCACCTGTCAGCAGGGTTGCTGGAGCATACGAAAGAAGAAAAAAAAAACACCCACCAAAAAAAAAAGAGATAGCAAAAAAAAAGGAAATCAAAATACACACCCAAGCAAAGGGGGGTTTATCAGTGCCCAAGGCAAGTGGTATGAGTCACCGGTGGATTGATGCGTTTTGCTCCGGTTTGCTTCGAAATGAAGGTTCTTTTTTTTTCGAGTGTTTGTCCTTGAGAAAAGTTGCGTGAAAATCATATCCTCCCCCCCCCCCACGAAAGGAGTTGGTGCGCGCGCGTGTGACCGTGTGTGTGCTGTGTGTAAGTGAGCAACAGTGGTACAGTTCGTGGTGGCGGGTGCGATGGGTCGGCGGTGGTAAACGACGGTAGTTTTTTTTAAAGAATAATTACAACCCCCTTCAAAAGGGAAGAAAAAACGGCCGATCCTTTTCCCCTAAGTGACAGTTAGGTGCTCCAATGAGGCTTGATTTGTTTTAGAATAAAAAAAAAACAAATAATCGCCTCCCCCCCTCCCCATATGCGCCCGCATGTGTGTGGATAATTTCGTGTGGTGTCGTGGCTGTTTTGCGTTATCACTTTTTCCCTTGTATTGTGTGCAAGGGGACACGAGCAAAAAAAAAAAAAAAAGAAAGCAGAAAGAAAAACACCCGCGAGTGATTGTAACCAGCGTTTGTTATCACATTTCGTTCTTGTTTTCTCTCCCTCTGCTTCCCGCCCTGCGGCTCCCATAGGTGTGTGCTTTGTTTTTTGCATAATAGTGCTTCGCGTTAGTGTACTGCAGTGTGTGTGTGTTACGTGTGTGTGGTGTGTGCGCGCGGTTCGGTTGTCGCGTTGGGTTTTTGGCCAAAAAATCCGCGTGTCCACTTCAGAACCGGGCTGCCGCAGCAGGTTCAGGCACCGACCGGAAGGTCCATCAACCTGCACAATCTACTAGCCTGAACTTCTGCAACATCTACAGCTGCTGCTGAAAAAGAGCAAACACCCAAATTGCACGATGTCGGACAAAATCAGAGTAGCCGTGCGGGTTCGCCCGTTCAACCGACGAGGTAAGAACACTGACATTGTCCTCGTCATAGTAGGCCTGGGGACGATTGCTTGAAGAGAGCCAACAAACAGACTGAACCACACAAGTGCTGGGTTTGCGGAAGAGAAAACGTCTCTAATGTGGGCCCCCGATGGTGTACGCCAAGTCTGCGGGCAATTGTGTCGATAGGGGCGAAGATTACTCATGGCCAAACCAACGCAACCATCATCATCATCATCGTCATCATCGTTATGAGCTTCAACATCACGTCAACCTCAGCATACCGAGCGGCGGAACAAAGGACGAACGAAGCCGCCAATCGGTGACGTGTCGAGGGAAATCGTTAGTTAGCCTGCAAAGCCCACTATATGCCCCTTCCCAGCTGCCTATATGGCCGTGACCGATTGTTGGTTTGCAATCATAAATCGACGCACCGGAAGTCGCTTCCCGGCAACCCTCGGAGACCACCGCCCGGATAAGGGATTAATATTCTAATGCCATCTACCCGTGCGAAAGACACGGACACACGTTTTTTCTTTCAACCGCCCTTTTTCCATTGCTTAAACCTCAACCATTTATGGGTGTTTCTTTTTTTCCTTCTCCGTTTTCTTTCCAGAGCTCGAGTTGGCCACCGAAAACGTGATAGAAATGAATGGCACACAGACGATTTTGAAATATCCTGCCAGCCTAGATAAGATGGAAAGGTAAGGCCACATTCGCAGCTAAAATATGCACGTTTCATTCGACTCCTCGCTCGCTGGAGGACTCATTCGCAAGAAGGGCGAAGAAACTGCTTCGAAAACCGAAACAACTGACCAAAAAATCGTACGTTTGGTTGCGCTTCGGTTGGCCACACGCCTGAATGGGTTTTGGCGTGGATCAATCGTCCCCCGTGGGGGTTTTCCAAGCGCGTGCGTGTGTGTGAACGGTTGAGGTGAACGGTTAGAATGGGGCCGAGTCGAAAAAGCAAAAAGAAAAAAAAAAAACAACATGCAAACGGAAATCAAAACAGAGAATTATTTATGCCAGTTCTGCGTTCACGCACAGGCAAAAGAGAGAGGGAGAGCGAGCTTGCGTGAGCGAGAGGTTAGACGATCCTGCGCCGAATGGTTGTGCGAGTACGAAAGCTCCAAATGGAAAGCCCTCCACGCGAGTAGACGTTAGCTCGAGGACATTATAGCCTTGTTGCGGTGGCGGAGTCGGTCCCTTCTATTCTTGCACAATGGCCTTAAGGAAGAGGGCAGAGGGGTGGGTGGAGTGCGAGGGAGAGGGAGAGGAGGGAAGGGAAAATATAGTATAAAATTCTAATGTGGGGAAACTCCACCACGACGCAGCGACGTGCCCCAACGTTCAAGGAAGTTCATGAAACTAGAGTGATTGCTTCGATATTCTTGAACCTTTTTCTTCTTTCTTCGATGGAGTGCTGATGGTAGTCGCACTGGGGTTGAACGTTTAACCCTTCAGGAGCTGGCCTGAAACCATAAAGGTCTTACATTCTCTGGTATTAAAATGAGGCAAGCAAGGAAATGCATTTAAACTACCTTTTAGGGACTAAGAATTTGGTCCTCGCTCCTCGTTTCGATCGTCTGTTATCGCCTGTTATGTAAAGGGTTTACGCATCGAAAACTCGTTATGATGAAATGCCAGCCGAAAAACCCGCTCGCGCGCGTTCCGTTCATTGCGATAAATTCCCTCCGGGCGAGGTCCTTTTTTTTGCCACACGACGGACGCTTCCCCTAAATCTTTCGCCTCCATCGCGTTCCTGTCGTGGCATTTATATGACAGTGCCATAATCAGGTGTGTGTGTGTGGGTGCGTGATTTTGGGCGGCCAAAAACAATGGCACGAGCTTGGGAAAATCCCTTGGAAAAGCCCCCCGGGGTATCAGCCACCAGAGAGTGCCTTTTCCTCAACCCAACCCGGCACTAGAATGATTATATTTCCTTTGTTTTCTCATTCACTCGAGTCCTTCGGCTAGGCAAGGACCTCAATTCCCCCTTCCCGAAGGAATAAATGTCCCATTTTCAAACGCCTCGCGCAAGCCACGTTGGGGTTGCTATTGTTTCCGCGGAAAATCGATGTGTTTTCCGCTTTCGGTTGAGGGAACGAGTCCTTCTGCTCATCTCACCCACGTCACGATTTCACCACGCTGTTGCACTTGCTGCTTGTGTGCGTGTGTGTGTGTGCGTGATCCTTCACTTTCCGCTTCGCTATCACACCGATGATGAAGTCCGTGAGTCCTTGGGAAAGCGCGACTATATGCTGTGAGGCGTCAAACAACAAAAAAAAACGAACACTTCCGCCGGTGTAGTCAACGATTCATCGGCCGGTTGTCAGTGGGCTTTTCTTTTTTTTTTTTGAAGAAATAAAACAACCACACACGCACGCACGCAGCCAAAAAAGGCCCTCCCCCGACGTTTGTTGGTGCAACGACGGAAGTGCGCTTGTCGCTGCTGGGGTCGCTGGAATGGAACATCGCAATCGTGGTATTTTCCGCCTACGTGCGTGTGTGTGTGAAGGAAGGTGGTCGAAATCGAAATCGAAAATCGACCCACGGCTCTCAAACCCCCCGAAACAAACGTTTCGTCCCACGCGTTTGTTGTACAGCTAGAATTCAGTACACTTCACCGCGCGCAATAGCGGGTCTTGGCGTGGTCTTGTTCGCGACTCGTGCCGGCGGGATATCCTTGTGTGTGCGTCTGTGTGGGTGTGTGTGTGTGCGCGTGTGTACTCCCGTTTGGGTGACGTTTGTGAGCGATTGGATCGGTCCTTACCACGAGAAAGGACTCTTATTTGAGAAGGGGGCGGAGGACCCCAAAACATGGACGGTGGCGAGGATGAAGACGATGAGGTGGAATTTCGAGCGATTCAAAGCAATCATCCACCGAACGGCAGGACGAAACGGTGGATCATCCTTCTCGAGGTGGTACGACGCTGGATTCGGTCGGTGTTGGCGTTGGCACGGCATCGGATGGCTGCACTGTCACCTTGGGCTGAAAATAACAATTATTTATTTTCGTACAGTACCATAACTACTACCACGAGTAGCAGTAGTACTATCACAACGACCACCACCACCACCACCACCACCATGACGACGATCTGCACCGGAAATGGACGGTGAGTGTTGAAAAACACGGGTCGTGTGCAACTTTCCCGTTCGACAAACGACGGCCGCGTGTGTGAGTTACGCAAGGACGCAAGAGTAGAAGGAGTCGTCCTTTCATATCGCCGCGGATCGCAAGGATCGTGAAATCCCATGACTGACCACCGCAATCATTATCTCTAACCATCGCTCTGGCGTGAGGCAACGGTCATTTTTTCAAAAACCTTGAACTCTTTTTTTTTGTGCTTGTAAGCAGCCGTACTGCAACGATTGCAACCATTTGGGAGCTTTTGCGCCAGTCGTTCCCAATTTCCCAATCAATAATTCACCTGCGCTGGGGCTTATTACTAACCCGGGAGCATTGAAAGGCTTTGAAAGGCGGTTGAATTGTACATTTTGCTGATGCAACGTGTGTACGTTAACGAAAAGCACAATTTTTCGTTTATATGTGCCAAGGGCCTTTGCTTGAAAACGGGTCTAATCTTGCGCTGGATCATGTTTTTATCGGCCCTCCTCCGTCCCCGGGATTAAGCCCTTCTGGAGCCGGATATTTTTAGCTCCAGTGAGTCGCTGCAGCGCACATCAGGTTGACATCATTTTCTCGCCCCATCGAGAACCTCCAGCACGCAAAAGTGTGCGCGATCCTCGCACATATGGGAAGGTGAGGTGTCAAAAAGTGAACGAAATTAGCACGAACCCGTCAGTCAGTCAGTCAGTCAGTCGGGGATTGTGTGTCTGAAAAAGGGGGCCCCCATTCTTGGTGGGGGTGTTTTCCGCCAGGGTTATGAAGCTTGGGGAAGATGACAAAAAAACAACAACAGCAAATCAATTTCTCACCCTTATGGTGCACGCTCGCTCGCACCCCCCTTACGGCGTGACTGGCAGGATTTTCCGCCTTAACAGAAAATCCGCCAATTCACTGCAGCAAACTTTTGGACGGCTGCTCTGGTTGGGTGCAGTTTCGCTGCGTTTGGCTGAAGCGGCGCTGGATGGGCTTGGTGCGGGAAATTTTCAATTTCCACTTGGCAGCTCCATGACACAACTCGGCACTGTGCGGAGGAGATCTCATATTTTGCAATTCGATTACGCCTTGGTTTACGAACAGACAGGAGGGCCGCACTTAGACAGGACTCGTATCCTTTTCTAGGCTCCAGGAGGATTGCTTTTGTGGAACCACATCATTATGAAATGGGATGCCATCTTCCGTTCGCTGGCTTTGCGTCTTCGGTTCTGGAGAGATGGGGAATAGGGGCTTCTTTTTTCTTCTTCTTCTTCCCTTTCGACCATTTCTCTTACAACGCACCAGGCCACGTGGTGCAGGGAAAATGGATCGACCGGGCTTTGGTCGCCAGCAAGTCTAGCCTCGCCTCGCCCGTGTTTGCCAATATCCTGTGCCAGGAAGACGCTCCTGGGTACGGGTTTTTTGTCCTTTTGATTTTTTTTCTCCCAAAAAACCCACAACGAAACCCCCCGCACAGAGTCATTAAATCCTTTGGACCATGGCCCGCGGCGTGTTCGTTTGCTTCCTGCTTTTTTTTTTTTCACGCCACTTTTTCCGTTGCGAACGGTTGCGTTCGTTGGCTTTCCCTCGAAATCGGAGAAATACGGCGATACCTTGCCAAAAAATCGAGCTCTTCTATTGCCATCCTCACGCGGGCTAGCGAGAGAGGTGATAAATTTTCGAAAACTATCTGCCAATGGATATAAAAAAAGACAGACACCTCTTTCCGATGGCTCTCTCTCTCTCTCTCTCTCTCTCTCTCTCTCTCTCTCTCTCTCTCTCTCTTGCTTTGTTACACTCGATTGCGTCCTGGCGGCGAAGAGATGGCGACCCGACGACCCCAAAGTGTCTGATCGGAAAATTAAATACGTTCGTTTACTTGTCTTGTGGCCGCGATCGATCGGTCACGCTACCGTTATCGCGGACCTCGCGTTCCATTAACGGGCAAAAAAAAAATAGAAAAAAACCCCCCAAAGCAACGTCCAACCAACAAGCCGTTGGAAATCGATGCATCCGAGCGAGGTGTACAAGCATATATATATATACATCGCCGTTCGTTGGTGTCCGTGGTGAGTTTTCTCCACCGCGAGTTATCCGCGATTGCTCCAATTTCTTATCATCCAACCACCCTGAAAAAAAAACCCAACCCCAACCCCGTGTATGTATGTGTCTTTTCCGGGGGAGGATATCTGGATGTCTGTATGTCGTTTGTTATCTTATATATGTTTTTTTTTGGCTTTTGGGTGGGTACCCCCTTTTCCGACGTAGCTAACATTTACCCACGGCGGAATGGTTGTAGTTTTCGCAGAACCAGAGGTACCTGAATGGCGGCCTTTGGCTTTAGTCAGTCACACCACCAACATCGCGGTCAGCCGGTAGATGGACGGGTTCAGGTCGACCCGAATCGGGGGCTAACACACATTTTAAAAGAAAATGCCAACCCTTCTGCTTGTGCGCCATATGCTCTCTCACATGTCAGCAGGACGAGGGCACTACACTTTCAACACCACACCGTTGGTTTGCAACGGGAGCTTGGTTATCAGGTTCGATAACGACTCCGGTCAGCCTGAACCAGTTTCGAGGTGCCGAGTTGGTGGTACTTTCACGATAATGCAAAATCAGACAGGTTAGAGTGTAATATCACTCACGGGCCAGTGAGTCAGTTCAGTTTCGTGCAATCGGGGTTGATGTTGCACCACACACTGCTGACGTACAAATCGTTCGTAAAGGCGGTTTTAAACGCTTTTCTTGCGTGTGTCCGTTTTAGGGGAATGTCACCAGAAACGGCCGTCAGGGGGCAATTAAAGCATAATTGCTTTATATGATTCCAAAAGGGTGTGCTGCGCGTTCAAAAGGGTCACGTTTGAATTGATTGAGTGGAACCCGTTCTTGTTGTTTTACTTCTGGAGAGATGGATTTGGAAGAGCATACGATGCTACTAATTTCAAATATTGGTGTTCTCTCGCACCTACTCATATAAGTATTTCAATTAATGGAGCGAACGACCATTCAACAGGTCGAAATTGAACTCCCTCGCTTGTTTGGCTATTCTTCCTGATAAACCGGGAAGATAGACCAAGAGATCATGTTGTTCCTGCGTGTGTTTGCGAGCCTTTAAACGACCAGGATATGATTAGCGAACGAATTGACTCGTTATGTGAACATGCTCGAGCTTGAGCAGCCTAGGGCCCCATCTTCCGGTACTTCCGGGATCATTAATGTTTTCTTGTCACGGGTTTGAAGGCGTCTTTATGTGTGGCTTGTTCGTGCTGGCTTTTGTGAGGATGAAGAAGCAAAGACAAGCACATCGTAGCGCGGTGTCGAATCAAGATTTTCACCGGAAGAAGGTCCATATCCTTTGCCATTTGAACATCTAAACGAGGTCTGTTGGATGGCGCTCAGAGGGATTTAATTCAGACATTTTGGAGCTTTAGGAAAAACCGGTTCTGATGTTTCCTCTTCACGCCTCATTGTAAAATAAGGACTAAGGAAAAATCACACAAAACTTACGCAAGCAAATATGATGGCTGATTCCGCACGAGAGATACGCGCTCGATTGAAGGACTTGTGTCTTCAAACAAGAAAGAAGCCTGCATAAACCGACACCAAAAAAAAAGGGTGTTAACTAGCTTTCCGATTCTTACATCCTTTCGGGCTGGATATGTATATTAGCGTCCAATATTGCGCCCGATGGCGATCCAATGGAGCGCTGTAAAAACACCACCCCTTCCATTTCGACGAATAATATGCAAATTAAAACGATAAAAGAGAGATGGCACACCAAAAGCTCGGGAGCGCTCTTCCCACTTAGCAAACGTGTCGCAGAAAATCGGCCACTTTGTTGGGGGTGACTTTTCTGCCCACAAACAAGGTGCCATCGCAAGTGCGAAAAGTCCGACTTTTGCCGGAAAAGTTGCCACGAATTTCCACCACCACCACACACACACACCAGATGGTGAGCCTTTCACGCCGGAGTGGGCAAGCTTTTGGGGGTTTGTTTTTCCAAGTTTTATTTTCTTTGCAAAACACACGCGATCGCGCGACGGTGTTGAGGGGAGAGAAAAAGAAATGGACACTCGGCGCTTGTTTTGAGGCGCGCGCATTGGTTTGCGAAGAGATCATTTCGCATGATAACAGCTCGGGCAGCTCTCCTGACAGGGCCGGGAAAAACGAAAGCTGAGGAGTTGCAGGGCAACCTTCCCTCCTCTCCCCGAAACCTGATGGAAATGGGAAATCTGCTCACGCGGGTGAAAGACAGAGAGAGACCGACGTCACGTTTGGTGATGGGTGAGATTCCTTTTATAGCATTTCATCACGCAACCAAAGGCGGTGGCGCGTTTTCCCTTTCAAAAGGGGGGGGGGGAGGAGTGAATTCCAGAATGGGTGAAAATTAATTTGCACCAGCCGGCGAAAAGGACAACCGGAGGCGGAATTCGCGCCCTTCGCTCCCCCGGGCCGGGGTAGAAAAAGGAGCCACAGCGCGCCTAGTGGTTCGAGGAAATGATTTTCTCTGTCATTTCGCACCACCTCCTGATGGAAGCCGCCAGTTCTCGGGGACAAGAAGAAGGGCTCGCTCGTGTCAGCCGCACAGGTGTGGCTCCTGTGTGCGTGCGTGTGTGTGTGTGAGTGGTCACAGGAAACGACCCAATCGCACCTGTGGGGAGCTTTAGCGGCGCTGGTTTTGGCTCGAATGTGTGTGACTTTATTTGCCAACCGACGGAGGCGCAGCGATGGTGCTGGTGGTGAGCTAATATTTATAATTAGTTTGTCTCATAAATTTCCGGCACGTATTATATCCAATCCCCCCTCCCACGCCGCGGTTGGAGAGGATGCATTCCCTCCCATCCTTGGCCAGGACGATGGATGCGCGGGTTTTTCCGGCGATAAACGGGTGGCAAATAAATAAACCCATTAACAGTGGGTCCCTCGGTGGCTTTTAATCACCGCAGCACCAGAGTAGTGGTCTTTCAGGGCGAGGAAAATGGGTGTTTGTTTTTTTTTTCTTTTGGTTTTGTTTTGGGATTCGTCAGAGATTTTTCCCTTCAATCAGCGCACGCCCTAGGCATGCGATTTCGGCGCGTTGATGGTTGATTTGTGATGTGATTTGTGTGCCTCTCGTAATTTGCGCAGTGCTTTGAACCATTGAAACCAGGAAGGTGTTGAAGATCTCGTGTCAAGGTGTATCTACAGTGCGCTCGAGGAGTTGTTTGCTGCGAAAGGCTTGCGAGAAACTCGCCGGTGAGACATCGAAATTGGAACATATAAAAAAACAATCCAAAAGCGGCACAACTCTCGGTGGCCTGCGGTGCGTAACCGCATTAATTACGAGCATATTTGAGGGTCGAAATAAATGAAGAAAGATGAAGAAAGGAGAGAAAAAAAACAGAAAGAAGGATCGCACTACTCAAGCCCCCCAAGCAGCAGGGGTTGGTTTGAGAGCTTAAGCCGCTGCAAGTGGCCGTTACAGCTGTAAAGTGTTTCTCGTCGTAAAGATTAATAATTTGCGGTGGAATTGCGCACCACGCGGAATGAGGTTTGGGCTTTCCAAAACCTGCGCGCTCGATGTTAAATCTTCATAGTAGAGAGCTCTGCTATAAAGCTTTGAAATCAACAAACAACCCAACCAAACTCCCTTTATTACGTGGTGCTGGATGGTTAACTATTTACAGCAGCAGCAGTTGGGTGCTGGGTTTTGTGAAGGTGTAGATTTATTGGCAATTCTAGCCAACATACGGATGAGTTATGCTTCGCGGGAATGTGACTTGGGATTGTGGGAAGAATGAGGGAAATATAATTGTAATTTATGTACGGTTAAGTGAGAAGCATATAGCTGGTTTCGATTATCATTATCACGAAGCAAAGCTGTTGTTTGTTGAGTTGGAGATCAGATAGGAGAGAGAGCATAGCTTCTTTGAGCTCGATTACGTCGTCAAATTTCGATTTCCCTCAAGTGAGATAAACAAATCGAACAAATTTACAAGAAGCAACTGCAAACATACCCACTCGCATCCGTTGGGTGCATCAAACTGTTACATCAAATAGAAAAAAAGTAGCTTCCATACCACGACCCCAAACAACACAATCAAATAGCCATTACCCAGCAGCTACTCCATTAATTAACGAGGCTGTCGAGGGGGTGTGCATTGTGAAAATCTCTCCCCCCCCCCCCCCTGGTGGGTGAGGGTGATTCTTCTACCGTTTTCCGGATGTGTGCCGAAAGGTGAGCTTTGTTGAGTTTTTTTTTCTTTCTCCCTTAGCCTTGTTTGAGTTGAGGTTGGGTCGGCGGTTGGTGTGTGCGATGGGAAGCCTTGGAAGGAAACTCACGAACTCTCGAAAAAAAGACACGAAGCGCGCGCTGTTTCAAAGCGTTCCCCCCCCCCCACCCGAAAGCCGCGCGGAAAAACCACTAAAGAGCGTGAAGTGAAGCACATCATCACCCACCACCCACCGATCGAGGCGCAAGTAGCAAACGAATGAAGCAGAAAGCGATTTGTTTTTGGTCGTCTCCTGCGCCATCGGGGTGTTTTGGGTGAACTTTTCTGGCTTTTTCGTGAGCGCGAGCCGATGCTCGTCGTCGTCATCGTCTGTCCAGTCCAGCGCTTCACCAGGCACTGGTCTCCAGACCAACACCACCAACCCAGGGTACCGAGGGATGAAGCGCGAATAAAGAATATATTGAGAAGGGGGAGTTGCTTTTGGTTGGGCATGGGACGGGGCCGGCGTAAAAAGAAGCGCATTACTGGCGCAATTGCCCAACGCGCGCAACAAATAGCCGTGGAAAACTTATGGGCGCCCGTTGTTGTGTGGGTGGATGGGTGGTTTGTGGGGAGTTCACTCAAAGTGTGGCACGCGTTTGCATTACGTCGTTATTTTAGCGTTTTCAGGTTTTCTTTCGCTGGAGCCGTACGCCCATGGGCAAAGAAAAAACCATCGTGTTGCCATTTGATGACGACTGCACATTTCTCGTGCCTCGTGTTGGCGCGGCGTTCGTTATGGGGCCCCTTTTTTTCGCAAAGACGGCCGAAAAGGCGGCGAAATCGAAAATCGTTTTACCGTTGGCCCAGAAACGCGCGGCCCGGGGTTCGCTTTATTTTTTGTTGCTGCTGGAAAACTGCAGTTTTCAATGTATTTTAGGATCCATCAGCGCATGGGGTCGCTTTGGTGTGATAGTGAGATAGAGAGAGAGCTGTTGAGGAAAATATATATTTCCCTACTTATCTTCCCCATCCGTTGTCGGTTTTCAATTACGACAGCCCTAAAGTGTGTCTTGCTGAAAAGTGTGATGGAAAACTGTCACCTTCGCCGGGGGTTGGGCGTGGAATTTAATTGGGACCGACTTTTCGGGTTCGCTTGGGTGAGATGTTTTACGTCAAAAAAGTTTTGCAACTTCCAACCGGGAAGACACACCGGAAAGAATTGCGCTCTCGCTTGGAAACGCTCCGGTTGACCTTTTGGGAACGACGGTTTTTTCGTGCTTTGTCGTCACTTTGTATGCCACTCGAGGTGACGCTTTTGCAGGAAGATAACGCCTCTTTCTGACAGGAGGAGGCCCCGTGGTGTAGACGGAAAGACGGAACCGTGATCCCGGGGTGAGACCGATAAACGGCACTAAATGTGCTGTGCACAGTAAGCTGCTTTCGTTGGCACACGAACCACACCAGAACGAGCGAGCGAGCGGCACTCGTTAGCGATAATCTGTCTGTGCTGGCAGATGAAACGAGTTCTCTTTGACACACTGTGGCACAACGGAGTGTGTTGTATGTCGCAGAAAAAGCCCCCAACTTCTCTTCCAGCAGCAGAAGGTCTTCCGGCGTTCAAACGTTAATGGGTGTCATTGTGGGGGAGTTTTTCTTTCCCCACTTAATTGCACGCCGTAGATGCTATCCGCAGATCCAATCCTCACATCACTTGTTTCGTCTATTTGCAGGAAACCGCCCAAGATCTTCGCTTTCGATCACTGCTTCTACTCGACGGATGTGGACGCCGGTAACTTTGCGTCCCAGGAGCTGGTCTTCAACAACGTCGGCCGGGACATTCTGGAGAATGCGTTCCAGGGCTACAATGCGTGCATTTTCGCGTACGGCCAGACGGGTTCGGGCAAATCGTACACGATGATGGGCAGCCAGGAGAGCAAGGGCATCATACCGAGGCTGTGCGATGAGCTGTTCGCGTCGATTGCGGCCAAACAAACGGACGAGCTGAACTACAAGGTGGAGGTCTCGTACATGGAGATCTACAACGAGAAGGTGCACGATCTGCTCGACCCAAAGACGGCCAAGCAATCGTTGAAGGTGCGCGAGCATAATGTGCTTGGACCGTACGTCGATGGGCTTTCACAGCTGGCCGTTACGTCGTTTTTGGTAAGATGGACCAATTTTTTTTTTTGAGGTTATGGCATGGAACTGGCACTAAGGAGAGGAATGCGTGCATAACTAACGTTGTTTGCCCTTTTTTCTTCTAATAATCACTGTTACCGAGCTCTGCTAAGGACAGTATGCTTTAGATGCACTCGTTGATAGCATTCAAGTAGAGTCGATACCGTTTCTTCTAGTTATGTCGTTTTCTGTAGTCGTCCCATAGCTGCTATAGTTAGGGCTCCATAGCTTACTCCTTCCCCTCTCAAAGTTTGGGCGTGATTTTTAGCAG
This sequence comes from Anopheles nili, assembly GCF_943737925.1. Classification (NCBI taxonomy): domain Eukaryota; kingdom Metazoa; phylum Arthropoda; class Insecta; order Diptera; family Culicidae; genus Anopheles; species Anopheles nili. The sequence goes on from NC_071292.1 coordinate 49,597,659, forward strand.
TTTCTTTTTTCCTTCCTCCTTTTTCCAGGACATCGACAACCTGATGGCGGAGGGCAACAAATCGCGCACGGTAGCGGCCACGAACATGAACTCGGAATCGTCCCGTTCGCATGCAGTATTCACGGTCGTGCTGACACAGACGCTGATTGACACGCTGTCGGGTGTGACGGGCGAGAAAGTGTCCCGGGTGTCCCTGGTGGATTTGGCCGGCAGCGAGCGTGCGGTAAAAACCGGTGCCGTCGGTGACCGGCTGAAGGAGGGTTCGAACATCAACAAAAGTCTCACCACGCTGGGTTTGGTCATATCCAAGCTTGCCGACAGCACCGGTGGCGGTGGAGCGAGTGGTGGTGGTGGTGGTGGCAAGAACAAGGACAAATTCGTACCGTACCGTGATTCGGTGCTGACGTGGCTGTTGAAGGACAATCTCGGGGGAAACTCGCGGACGGTGATGCTGGCAACACTGTCACCTGCGGCCGATAACTACGAGGAGACGCTCTCGACGCTACGGTATGCGGATCGTGCGAAGCGGATCGTCAATCATGCCGTGGTTAATGAGGATCCGAATGCGCGTATTATCCGCGAGCTGCGTAAAGAGGTTGAGACACTACGGGAAATGTTGAAGCACGCGACTGGAAGTAGCTTCGGGGATATGAAGCGAGTTGACATCCACGATAAGCTGGCGGAAAGCGAGAACCTGATGAAGCAGATCTCGCAGACGTGGGAAGAGAAGCTCGAGAAGACGGAACAGATCCAGAGCGAACGTCAGCAGGCGCTGGAGAAGATGGGCATCAGTGTGCAGGACAGTGGCATTAAGGTGGAGAAGAACAAGTACTATCTGGTGAATCTGAACGCGGATCCATCGCTGAATGAGCTGCTGGTGTACTACCTGAAGGAGGAAACGCTTATCGGTGGTCGGAGCAGTGGCGTTGGAGGAACCGGTGGCACTGGAGGAAGCAGTAAGCAACCGGACATTCAGCTGCTCGGGCTCGGTATACAATCGGAACACTGTCTCATCACGATCGAGGAGGGTGAATTGTACATGGAGCCGATCGAGAACGCGCGTTGTTACGTGAACGGATCGGTCGTGAGTGGCAAAATGGCACTGCACCACGGTGATCGTATCCTTTGGGGTAATCATCATTTCTTCCGCGTTAATTGCCCAAAATCGGCGACAAACAGTACGGCCCTGGGCACGTCGGAACCGCAGACACCGGCACAACATCTTGACTATTACTACGCGCAGGAAGAGCTGATGCAGAACGAGCTGAGCAACAATCCGATCCAGGCGGCCATTTCGCGGCTCGAGAAGCAACACGAAGAGGACAAACAGGTGGCGCTCGAGAAGCAGCGGCAGGAGTACGAGAAGCAGTTCCAGCAGTTGCGTAACATCCTTTCGCCGACGACACCGTACGCGCCGTACGCACCGTATGATCCGTTCCGGCTGGGAAAACTACCACCCAACACACCGACGGCACAGCTGCGCGTGGAAAAGTGGGCCCAAGAACGGGATGAAATGTTCAAACGATCGCTTGGCCAACTCAAGACGGACATCGTGCGTGCGAATGCGCTCGTACAGGAAGCGAACGTGCTGGCGGAGGAGATGGACAAGCAGACGAAGTTTAGCGTAACGCTGCAGATACCACCGGCCAATCTCAGCCCGAACCGAAAGCGTGGTGCGTTCGTGAGCGAACCCGCCATCCTGGTGCGCCGCATGAACTCCGGAAGCCAGATATGGAGCATGGAAAAGCTGGAGAACAAGCTGATCGACATGCGCGACATGTACCAGGAGCACAAGGAGCGCCACCAGATCACGGCCGAGGAAGCGAAAGCGAAATCCGACCCGTTCTACGAGTCGCAGGAAAACCACAACCTCATCGGTGTGGCCAACATCTTCCTGGAGGTGTTGTTCCACGACGTGAAGCTCGACTACCACACGCCGATCATCAGCCAGCAGGGTGAGGTGGCTGGCCGGTTGCAGGTGGAAATTAGCCGCGTTGCGGGTGCTTTTCCGCAGGATCGTATGTGCGAATCGGCCTCGGAAAGCTCGGCGGACAGCCACGAGGATGATGAGGAGTCACCGGATACGCCATCACCGCCACCGCAGACGAACAGCAATCAGATTAGCTGCCGTATAAGCATCAAGCAGGCGTCCGGCCTTCCGTTGTATCTGTCGAATTTCGTGTTTTGTCAGTACTCGTTCTGGAACCACGAGGTGGCTGTGGTACCGGCGACGAACCAAGAGGTCGCCGGTCACAACCAGAACATTACGTTCAAGTTCGAGCATGAAGCCGACTACGTGGTCACGATGAATGAGGAGTTCCTGGAGCATTGTACGGACGGAGCACTGTCGATCGAGGTGTGGGGCCACCGGTCGGTTGGATTTTCGCGCATGAAGGACTGGGAAGTCGAACAGCAGCAGGCTAAGGCTCGCTCGTTGGCCGATCGTTGGGCTGAGCTGTCGCGAAAGATCGAGCTGTGGGTTGAGATCCACGAGCTGAACGATAACGGAGATTGGGCTCCGGTTGAGGTGCAATGTGCCCGGGATATGTTGACCGGTGGCGTGTACCAGCTGCGCCAGGGATTCCAGCGGCGTGTAATGGTGCGCGTGAAACCGGTGCAAAACTCCGGCACGTTACCGATCATCTGCCAATCGATCATTAACGTGTCGATGGGTTGCGTTACGGTTCGTTCGAAGCTGCAGAAACCGATGGATTCGTACCAGGAAGAGGACCTCACGGTGTTGCGAGATAAGTGGAGCGAAGCGCTTGGCCGTAGGCGTCAATACCTTGACCAACAGATCCAGCGGTTGATCAACAAGGACGACAAAACGGAACAGGAAAAGGAGCGTGAGCAAAGCTTAGTCAATCAGTGGGTTTCGCTGACGGAGGAACGCAATGCGGTGCTGGTGCCTGCGCCGGGTTCCGGTATACCGGGTGCACCTGCGTCCTGGGATCCACCGCTCGGTATGGAACCGCACGTACCGGTGCTGTTTTTGGATCTAAACGCGGATGACCTCTCGACGCAGGGTCTCTCGAACGATGAGGTGCCGCTGTCCGGATTGAACTCCATCCTGCCGAAGGAGCATGGCAACAAGTTCTACAATCTGCAGATCATCCAGCACCTGGATAAGGACATCTGCGCCATCTGCAGCTGGGATTCGTCCATACACGATTGTGCGGCGCTGAATCGCATCACTGAACCCAATGAGCGGGTTTATCTGATCCTGAAGACGACCGTGCGGTTGTCACATCCAGCACCGATGGATCTGGTGCTGCGCAAGCGGTTGGCTCTCAACATTTACAAGCGCCAGAGCTTTACGGATCGGTTGAAGAAGCTGCGCATTGGAAGGGCCGAATCGTTGTCCCTGCAGTCGGGTGTCACGTATGAGGTCGTTTCGAACATACCGAAGGCCTCGGAGGAGCTGGAGGATCGCGAATCGCTTGCACAAATCGCTGCCACCGGTGACGATTGTTCGGCGAGCGATGGCGAAACATACATCGGTACGTAGATCTTGCAGATATAGAATCTATAGAATATATACTAACCCGCGAATGTGTTTATTGTAGAAAAATATACCAAAGGAGTGTCCGCGGTGGAAAGCATCCTGACGCTGGACCGGCTGCGGCAGAGCGTAGCTGTGAAGGAGCTGGAACAGGTGCGCGGTCCGGCACTCTCGATGCGCAAGACGGCCAGCGTGCCCAACTTCTCGCAGGTATGTCCCGTCGCCAAATCGCAACCATCGCTGTCCTCGAGCCTTTCGCAGCCGTCGTTTTGCGCTCCGTTGTGCGCTTTGGCTAGTGTGTTTCGATGTGCGTGCACAAGCGTGCCCGCCAGCATATATATATACATCCGCGTTTACCTAGTGCTAGTTGCTTTCTAAAGCTACGTTTGACTTGGTCGTGGGCGCTCGCAGCAGCTCACTCTCTGGACTCTCTCGCTGGCCGTGTGCTCTGTGGTTGACCTGACCATCCGGGTGCGCCATCGGAATTTGGACAGACGATTAACTATAACTTGCTTTTTAAAAAAATGCACATCCCCAGATCGGCATATATACTCATTGTTGCGTCAAAAGTGTCACCCTTTCATTTATACGCTCATGCGCTTTTCACACCGTGCGCCCGCTGGTTTTGCTGTTGCCTTTCGTCGCATTCATGCCATCCGATCTGCTGCTGAGTTAGCTCCCATGTTTATTCCCAGCCAACGGGTGATTTTCTATCCATGTACTGCAATTGCGCGCTGCTAAGAAAAGCGAAGGAAACCCTGCTAGTGGTTTGCTGTTTGAAAGCATTATCGTTGCTGGAATTATATGCGCTTGAATCGATGCCAACATCATTTTTGCTATTGCTACTATTAATCCGCTAGTCAGCTCGTTTCGGGCTCCATTAGCCACATCCTCTATTCCCTGCATAGATATGACCTATGTCAATTTTTAAATCTTTTTTCCTAAATAGTACCTTTAAACGTACCCGACCATTTTGTACAATCCCAAATTTTATATGCCCCCCTGCAAACTGAGAAACTTCATCTAACAATCGTTTTCGTCTCTTTTTCTCTTTCTCTCTCTCTCTATCTCTCTTTCTCTCTCTCTCTCTCTTTGTGTCCTGCAAAACTATAACTATGCCTCGTCAATGTGTGCTTTTGCTCTTAATCTTAAATTAACTTCATTTCATCGCAATCTCTCTCGTGTGTGTGTATGTTTTTGTTAACATTTCCGTATCAATGCTTTAACGAAAAATTTTTTCAATCAATTACATTACATTTCTTCATTGTGCACGCCGCAAATATACTACTAAATTTCACGTTTTTACAACGCTACCGACACACGATAATACTCAATACCCAAACCATCAAAATTATGCTGCATTTTGTACATTCGCTCATCGATAAAACACCGCCGCTCCCTCCCCCGTTCGACTTCGTGCGCTTCAATCGCGAACCAAATGAAAAACCGTAAACCAAATTGACACGCATTCAAATTGAACAAAAACAACCACTGACTAAAATCCCAAAGGCCGTAAAAGATGCCAGGGAGCTTAGTGCGAGTCTCACCACGTCGAGGACAGTAAGTAGTCGGAAGTCGTTAGACGGAAACCTCTTTCTCTTAGTATGTCTCTGGTTGTGTACTACTGCCTAGTGACAGTTTTGATGATATTCTGTTTCGCTTCGTTTTTTAAAACCATATTTTCAAAACCATCGTAGTCAAGACGTGGTAGTAGTGAAAATAAGCCGTACAATAATGAGTATGATAGTTTACGTGTCGTGTTACTTTTTAACTCTCTTAAGCTTATCAGTTTCATAATTAGTGTACGATCGCATCGTTTTCCCAAATTGCATTTCATTGTATTGTTTTCCTTCTTATTCCTTCGAAAAGCTACCATCGTGAGGTTTGATTGAGCTCTGCTGCTGCAGGTTCTAGTGCAACGAACGATTCTCGACTTAACGTTGACTTAACGGCCTTTGAATGGAAGCTCTTTTGTAGTGTGTTTGTGTATGGTTATGTAGTGAATAAGATTCGTTTATGTATCATGTTGTATTTTTGTTTTGTTCATTACATAAGTAGAAACGCGACTGTTGTATATTGTCTGAGATGTTGTGTGAATCATTCGATTCGGAAAATTGTGCTTAAAAATGAACGTCCGATATGGTATCGGCGATGTACACGACGTTTCTAATTGTAGTTCTTTCATCCGTTTCAGATGAGATTCTTCGATGCCTCGTTTGAGTCCCTGTTAAACATTGGACGATCTGAATCCTATGCGGACTTGAAAATGGGCCTTAACAATGGTAGGTTCTTAACTAATACAAAAATGGATTTTACTTTTCGTAACTAATGGCCGTTTTGCTTCTTACAGCGCAAAGCACTCGTGAAACAGCCGGAACCAGGCAAAAGTTGAAAAACAACAACGGCGAAGAGTTATCCAATTCTGGCTACAGTGCAGGTTCGTAAAAGGGAGATACTTGCTTTACTGGGGGTGGTTGTTTTTTCGAGGTCCTTCCATTTAGAGCAATGTTCCGTGTATGGAGGAATATCGTATAACCATCTATTTTCTTCGAATCTGTTTGGTGTACCGCTGTACTGTGTGTAATATGTTACATTCGTGGAAAAAGCCACCAGGCCTGTGCTGTGGCATCACTTAAGCGTTCTATTCTAACCGTACTGTTTCTATTCTATGCTAGAAAATATGTGTATCTTTTAGAGTGAGGTTAAACTAAGACGTTTCCCCATATTCTGGTGTAACGTTATAATTGAATTTCATTTCTAACCTGGGTTCTTTTTCACAACACGCACCGCTTAACAATACTCGATATTTTACATTACACGCACTCACAAATGGGATGCAGCTCGACCCACATTCCTCAATCTCAATATCAATCTGAACTCCCTGAGACTGCAGCCAACTAAACGTATGTAGCCGTTGTGCGCTCTGTATATTAATTTACTTCACTTTAGTACACTATTAGTTAATTCTAATTTCTAAACCTCAAAAATTGTATTTCGATCCATCCACATTGTTTTTTGCGTTAAGTGTTTTTTGTTTTAGTATCGCATTTGAGCACCGTTTACTTTGTCATGAGTTGTGATTTCTCGTTATGTGCTGCTTATTTTTTCTCTCCATGTGATAAGAGGTTCGAACGTTCAACTAACATACGTGTGTTCTTCATTTTAGCGTCCCCAGCTGCTAGCAAGCTAGCCCAACGGATGACAACCTTGCACGAGGAACCTTTGATCAAGCAAATCTGCTACGAGGAAGAAGGCGAAGATCGGTTCAGCGAGCCCGAGTATGCGGATTACAACGATTTCTACGAACAACCAATGGGCAAGAAGCCGTCCCTGTCCAAGATGAAGTCATCGTACACGGTGGAGTCGTTTATCGACATCGACAAACGCAGCCAATCGACGGTGAACGATACCATGGGCTCGATAGGTGCTACAAGTGGAAAAATGACCAACAAGGCAAAGGCAGAATCGGCTTCCCTTGGTGGTATCTCATCGGCACCAGTGTCAGGGGGCAGCGGTGGCCACGCAGCGAAATATCAAACCATGACACCGAGCATGAGCTCGTCCACCTCCAGTGGATACGGTTCGCAAGCGGTCTCGTGCAGTAACCTCACAAACGACGACACCTACTCCATTCGATCGCTCAGTGTCGGAGAAACTCCAGGTAAGTGCTTTTGGAAGCGAATGTAGGCATATCCGCTTCCAACGAACGATGCACTCACGAGCATCTCTGGGTTCTCTGCCTTCCAGAAACAATGTCACCGTCCAACAGAATGCAGGAACAAATCATGCCCACTAGCAGCGATGCCAAATCGGAGGAGGAATCCGTAACCTCTCCATCGACCTCAACCACCGCTTCCGAGAACACGCTGATGGCGGCGAGCATGGATGGTTACAGCAGCAGTAGCCCATCAGCTCCCGTCCCGCCCGTGGACTACTCAAAGCGCATCAATCCATTCCTAAAGGATGCCAATTTGGAGGCGTTACACGACAGCAGATCTGCGGAAGCTTTCAGTGATGCGAAGCCACCCCAGCAGATTGATGAAGACGAAGGATTTGAGGCCGATTCGCGCCAATCGGACTCATCGGCGATGGACGATTCAACGCAGATGAGCGAGGAACACGACCAAAGTTCGACGATGCCCAACAAGGCAGATGGTAAGACGAATTGTGGTGAGTTCCTTCGCGAACAGGAGTGTGGCTAATTTCACTTACTTTTGAATTTTAGTAATGGAAAGCAGTTTCTCCTCAACACCGGGCAAGCAGGAGATAATCCCCGAGTGGGTGCTGGTCGGTGAATCAGTCCTGATAAGACCGTATAATACCAGCGGAGTCATTGCGTTCGTCGGTGGTACTCACTTTCAGGTAAGAAAAGCTTGAAAGACGTTTCCATTGCAATCTGTTACATCAAATCACTTCCCCGTAGGGAGGCACTTGGATCGGAGTGGAATTGGACACGCCAACCGGCAAAAACGATGGCACTGTGCAGGGCATTCAGTATTTCGATTGCCGATCGAAGCATGGCATATTCGTGCGCGTGGATAAGCTTATCCTTGACAAACGCGGCCGAGCGATGCGAGAGCTGAAAAAGGCGGAAAAGATGAAAGGTACGTGATGTCGCTGCCGATTTTCTGGCCAAATATTAACGACTCATATTGGTGGTGTTTTTTAGCTGAACTTGCCGCCGGTGCGAAGGGTGGCAAAGCGACGTTAACCGGTGGCACCGGGTTGGCAACGAACGGTCCGCGCAAATGATACGCGTTCAACCGTGTCCTCACCAGCGCCCAGTGCCAGTCGAGGCCATTTACTGGCCGGAAGCGGTTTGTGACAAAGTCTGCCTCCGTTGCAGCATTTACGCGCAGTAAGTAGAGCGGCGCACGCGTCCACAGCTTTTGATCAGGCGTCGAACACGAGCAGTCAACGACGATGGGAAGCTACAGAAAAACACTCCTTCGCCACACGTCCTTGTGAGGCCCAAAGTACCTTGTGAAGACCATAGACCTGTGAGAGGACAAAATCGCTGCAGTAGATGATTGAATGTGAGCAAGGTGCAATCGATGGAAAACTCCCACTTTTCCTGACGTTAAGATGAGATGCTTGTTTGCTGGGCCCGTTCTGGGAAGACAGACATGTGGCGTTCGACACCCAACCCACGTTCGAATAGCTCATTTCCCAAATACCTTTTTACACGGGCTAGCTGTAAAATTGCTCGCTGCTACTTTCGTCTCAATCGTGATTAAGCGTGATGCGCATTATGCAGCATCAGTTAGCTGGAACGGAATGCCAGGATACGAGGTGCAAAATCAAAGTAACACACTGCAATATAACTACTCGTACTATTAACGCGAATGCTGAAGTTTGTAAACTATGGAGCGTTGTAGCGGAGATAGCTAAGTAGTCTAGAATATGGCGCGTAGTGGCCAGCGGATCTATTCTCTGGCCGTTTTTTCCACTTGTAATGCATGCAACAAACAAACAAAAAGCAAATCTGTATGTAAACGGTGCACTTTGGTGTGATCACAAGCTTATACAGTCCAGCGTAGGATCGCTGAACCGTAGGGAGAGGCTAAGCCCTGGAATCAATGCACAACTCCCCCTTGGCGGTTGGGCGCAAACCGGCACAACGATTCTCCCCAGCTGAGCTAGTAATATTGACAACAAAACAACACCGGAAGGTTTGTCCGGCGTTTTGAACTGTTTGAACCCGATTCCATCCCGCTTTCGATAGAAATTGAAACACAATCTCTACACGTTTTTCGTCCGTTCAATGTGAATGCTGTTGATAGTCGATAGTCGATAGTCGAAAGTAATGCAAACAAACAAATGCGGTACCGGTGGTTTTCTGAGCGTAGCAGTGTAGCGTTTTTTTCTATTTACGTTTAGGGAACGCAAAATCTAATATTGCAAGTAAGGACGGTAGTGCAAGTTCCGGTAGGCGCTCGTGCGTGACGGAACCCTTATGATGAAACGATAGCACCCGATAGCGCTGGTTCCTTCGAGAAAATCGGTCCATTTAAAGTATATCGTGTACACGGCTCACAACGGGCTTGCTGTGCCACCTCGAAACCCATCCATTCCATTGTAACAAAAATGCGATTCCTTCCGCCGTAGCAGAGCTCTCTCTCTCGTGGGCTAGCGGCAGGTTACAACATGCCATGGTATACTAATTCTACAACAAGCGTCTTCGCAGCTCCCGAAGCATACAAAAGAAACACGTCCAACGCATCAAAGGAACGTCCTGCCAGGAAAGAATCGTAGCCCGCGGGTGGTTTGTAGTAATCAGAAGTGCGCGAGCACAAACCGTATCAATCAGTCCATTCCGTTTTTTTGTAGTATTGCAGCACAGGGAGAGTCCTGCTGATGGGGGTAGGATCGATGGTAAAACGTGTAGCGGAAATAGAACCAGCAGCTCGCAGCTTGATGTATCACCCGTCTACGCGATAGCACAAGGCAAGCTTAGTACAGTACGCAGAACTTTAGTTTGGCCTCGGGACATCCCGTTAGCGTTAGCGATCACACAACACCACACACACACACAAACCTACCCCGGGAAATGGTGGAGGACGACGGAACGCATTCCAGAAGCTAGGCAGTGCCTACTGCGGGCAAATTTTCTCACCCACGGATTGTGGACGAACGATCGAACGGGTTTGGTTGCTTTGGTCGCTAAGGGATAGTATTGCGGCAACCAGCGTGCGGCAGTGCTTCTTAGCTCAACCGAAAGCGGACCGTATACGGAACGGAAAAGCAACGATTGCGGAGGGGCCCCCGGGAAAAGTGCGCCTTTAGTTAGCTTGGGAGTTGCTGCTTTGATGTTTTCGTTTATTCGTTACCCTTTTGCCTAGGGGCTGTGGCAAGCTTTCCAGCAAGAAGCGGCCTAAAGCATGCCCAAAGCATGTCGAAATTAGCCATACACAAGGTGTGAACGGAACGAGCGCGCTCGCAGTAGGCATTGCTTTGTTTTTTGTTTTCTGACAAATCGATGGTGCAAAAGAACGAATGAAGTAGCGAGTAATAGGACGTCCTTAAGGGACCCTTAGGTCCATCGAACATCAGTGAATTTTATCGATGTACGTGTGCATGTGTGTGTGTGTGTATGTGGGTAGTGGCAGAATCAACTGGAGAAAGTGTAGAGCCCAGGTTGGCTGAGAGAAACAGGCATGATTTGTGAACATTCAAAGCCGAAGGAGGTACGGTTCATATATTAGGTACGGTAGAATTCTGAGGCTATCTGCTTACACCTAGTTAGGTGTGAAATAGGACGTTAGGGCGTTTGTGGGAACTAGCCCGCTTATCTTTCACTAGCGTTATAGTACCATTTGCTCACCGTAAACCCCCACACACACACACGCACCAACACCAAGCAAAAGCTGCAGAAGCACACGCTTATCACGAGTCAGGGATTGGGGCAATCGAGAGAGAGAGAGAAAGGCTTTCTCAGGTGATATATCTCTTCGCGTTATGATGCATAAGTTGCGATCGTTGTTGCGTTGTATGAGTTTTTCCTTTCGTTTTCCACGCAACATGCGCCTAAGACTTGATATCGCGGTAACCGAACAGCAATATTCGAATCCAGCCCCAACAAAAAAAAAACCGGTCCGGATGAAAAGGACACGCGCGCGCCCTTTGGGTGGGGGGCGCTTGAGTGAGAAGAAGAAGAAGAAGAAGCGAGAGAGCAAGATAGCGAGGAGAGTGAGATAGAGCACCATACAGCGCCCATTTCCGGCCAACTGCAACGCGCACGGATTCGATTTTAAAACTCGTAGCTAGACGAACGGTAAATGTGATTTAGTTGTTTAAGTTAGGAAGCAAAATTACTCGCGGTGTTTATTATTATTCTGTTCGCGCAAAATGCAAATGTCTCTCACTCTCTCTCACACTCACACACACACACGTTATCATATCGTTTTGTGAACGGTTCATATCTATCTTCTTCGTTTTCTGTTTTTTGTTTTAAACACACACACATGTTATTAACCACGCGTTTCCGGCTGTTGAAGCAAATTTGAGAGTAGCGACGGCAGGCTTTTCCCCGCCTTATTTTTTGTTCGTTCGTTATCCTATTTCCGTACTCGGTATCGATAAAGATTAGTACGCTTGTGTGTGTGTGTGTGTGTGATTTACGCTTCGTTTTGTGTATTCGAGTAGCAAAAACAACGATTGTGAGTGGCGGCTTTATCTAAACCGCCTAGGGCTAGTAGACTGTTGTTTGTACATACCTGATAAATGTATCGCTTCGTTTATGTTTAAGGATGCGGCTGCCGGAAGGGTTGTGCAGCAGAGAAATAATTCATATCATTTGTAAAACGGCTCTTCGGCTTTTCGGTGTGTATGTTTACTTTTAGGGTAGTGTTTCTCTGGATATGTTACGTTTTGCGTGCGCATTCCTTCGCCCCCTTGAAAGAGGGGCCCTGCCAGGAGGGAGCCCTTCGCGCTGCTCTTCAGTTCGTTTTTGTTTGCACACAATCATTGTTACTAGTGTTTAAGGCTAAGGAAAGAAAGCGGCAGGGCGGCACTCTTTTTCGATTTCTCGCTGTAGTAAAACCTACTGGATTTTTACCACCATCCAGCAACTACCCCTCTTCTGCCCCTTTTTGGGGGGGTGGTGTTGAATCGTGTGTGTGTCAACGAAACCTGTGTAATAAATTCATGTGTATAGTACGAAAGGGGCTAGGTGGAAGCGATGGTGGGATGGTGGAACGAAAAGGGAAGGTTGCGAAGATGGTGTGTTAGGGCGCAATAGAAAGAAACGTGTTGCGTGTTAGATCGCGTGTTAGCTCTTAAGCTCGATGAATACCCGATTCCGTCACACGTCCCTCCTGTCCCGGCGACAAAACAGATAAAAAACGAGAAGAAGCAGGTGATATACACACGAGCCACATTTCCACAACGTTTGTTGCGGGCGGAGAAGAAACGACAAAACGACGTAAAAGATATGCAATTTCCAGTTTATTAACGCCGCTAGTAGAGAGGATCGAGAACGCACGGGACGCTAGAATATAGAAATAAAGAAAAAACGAGCGAAGGTTATAGATGATGCAGAGCAACGCGGAAATGGGGGGAGGGGTAGTGAACAAAATGAAGCAACAAATTTAACAAAATCTATTTTTCTAGACTAGAAATAAATCTACGTAAGTGTGTGTGTGTGTGTGCCCCGCGCGTGCATGTGTGTGTATGCGCCGCACACATGTTGAAGGATAACTATTGAAAGCAACAACAAACAAGTAATTATACAGACAAAAAAAACTGCTTGCTATAAAGTCAAAAAGATATACTTCCTCCCCCTTTTCTCAAACGCAATGCTACAAGCAAGGATACAAAACGTCGGAAGGGGTAGGAGGCTAGGAGAGAGATATAGTAAATATATGATGATTATAATCGATATCATAGACAGATACATACAAACACACACCAACCGCCGTAAGTAAGAAACACCACACACACACACACTCACTCATCGACAGGAGGAAAAGGCAGGATCGTTAGTAGAAGCAGGCGAGTTTCTAGTACTAGTTTGCGTACGTAACGGTGATCGAATCGCTTGTGTTTAGCAACGGAGGCAAACGAATGAAGAACAGTTTATAAAGAATCTAGTCAAAGGGATTGTCCATCGTGCGCCGGAATTATCGAAGGATTTGGAACAGCTGCTCGAAGTCGAAGGGGACTCCTGGAATAGGCCCTTCCCCGAAAGAACGAGACAGAACCGTAGGATGAGCGTAGAGAAACGAACACACTAAACATCAAACCTAACACAACAGCATATTAAAACTTTAAACGAAACAAAAAGAAGCAACAACAAAACAAAGATTAATACTTATATTGAATACTGCTTATTCTGTAATTATAATAAAATAATAGTCGCGAGTCGAATCCATTCGTGTTGTTGAGCGTATTTATTTCTTGCATCCGAAATGTTGCGTAGAAATGGTCGTTGAAATCGCAGAAAGAAAGAAAAAAGGTTTGTCGCTTTATGCCGGAAAAGTCGTTGAAATCATCGAAAAAACGAAAAAAAAACTTCGTCGCTTTATGCCGGAAAAGTCGTTGAAATCATCGAAAAAATGAAAAAAGGTTCGTCGCTTTATGCCGGAAAAGTCGTTGAAATCACCGAAAAAAATGAAAAAAGGTTCGTCGCTTTATGCCGGAATGGTCCGTTGAAGTCTCCGGAAAAATTAAAAAAAGGTTCGTCGCTTTATGCCGGAATGGTCCGTTGAAGTCTCCGGAAAAATTAAAAAAAGGTTCGTCGCTTTATGCCGGAATGGTCCGTTGAAGTCTCCGGAAAAATTAAAAAAAGGTTCGTCGCTTTATGCCGGAATGGTCCGTTAAAGTCTCCGGAAAAATTAAAAAAAAGTTCGTCGCTTTATGCCGGAAAAGTTCGTTGAAGTCTCCGGAAAAATTAAAAAAAAGGTTCGTCGCTTTATGCCGGAATGGTCCGTTGAAGTCTCCCGGATGCAACCTCCTGGTCGCATGCGACCCTGGTACTAGTCCGACAAATTTTGTGAATTTGTCGCGTCGAAAAACGACCCGAAAAATTTGGCAAAACCGGCCTCGGGTACCAGGGTCGCATGCGACCAGGAGGTTGCATCCGGGAGACTTCAACGGACCATTTCGGCATAAAGCGACGAACCTTTTTTTTATTTTTCCGGGACGGAATTTTTATTTTTTGGATCAAAATTTTTCGTTTTCAAAATTTTTTAAAATTTTTACCCGAAGTAAAGTTTTCGCCCGAGCGGATATATTTCGGATGCATTTTTTTCAAAACGATAGAAATGATCAAAAATGATGCAAAACACGTAAAAGTTTGTTTTTCAACATATTTTGTAGTCTGTGGTTTATTTTAACGATAAATTTGTTACATTATTATGAGTTACATTCAGCGCCCCTTCAGAAACGGATAACAATTTTTGGCGCTTGAAATTGTTCGCGAAAACAAACGCTCTTACCGTGCAGTATAAACGCAACCTATGACATTTTTGTAGCTATCAGCGATTTGAAACGAAATGCCGCATTGTTTACAAATAAACAGTATGTTTTTGATTTTCTTTCGCATGGATATCGCTCAGGGACGTTTCTTTCGTAGGGAAAACCTATCTAACTGAGGAAAATTCGCTGTACAATGGAATGGCTCATTTGCACGACCTAGTAAGACGTGTTTTAAGTGTGATATTAAGATGTTTCTTCATAGCGTAATCGTTTTTTGCAGCTGAAAACCTTCCTAACGCTGGGATGTGACGATGAAGCTGTCTGCTACGGTGCGTGCCGTGTTTACGTTCACCTGCTCGAAGGTACGCGCCGAATTAGTCGTTGAAATGAACGTACTCGTCTGAAATATGCTCGATTCTTTCTTTCTTTGGCAGAAAAACGAATGCACGCGGTACAGTACCATTACGACGAACAGCTGCGGTTGATCTACCTTACGGCGAAACGTGAACCTGAGGCACCAGTCGAGCTGATCGTTCCAATTCTGGCCACGGAAGAGCTAAACCTGGCCCAGCTCAAACGCTACCGTGATGTAATAAAACTACCGAGCGGCGAGAAGCCCGTCGATATCGTTCTAGCTATCTGCGATTCCAGCTCGACCGTCCTGCTGTATCGGGCATCGCCAGGGCTGAAGGACATCGCCAAGAAACTCCCGTCGAAGGGAAAACTGCTGCGAATGCGCGCAAACGTCGACTGCCAGAATAATGACCAATAAAACCGACTTCCAAAGCTGATAAACCACGCGTCACGCGACGCTTGGACGATTAAGAGATTACGTTACATGGTGTCTGCCTTTTTTTTGTAGAGTTTAAATAACCATTGTACAAGTGTATTCTGATAACTAATCACGCGGGTTTGTTCATCAAAATACGGATGGATGTGTGCGCGCGCGCGCACGTGCACATAACTCGTCGCCTTTCCGTTTCGTTTCGCATCCATTTCCGGATTATGTTTTTTTTTCTCTTCTTTTAAAACCGCAAGGGCGCGCAAAGCACGAATGATTAAATACAGCAAAACTTCTTTGCGATTAAAAACTAACACACCACGTGGCCTCTTCGCTGCACGTCCCTCGTAGCATGGTTTTGCGACGCCTCCGTCTTCCGTTTGTATCGTTCCCGGCCACGCAGGGGAGAGTATATTCGCGGCAGCAGAACGTAACGCCACCCATATCTTTTGATCGTAACGCAAAACGTCGTAACAAATTTATCCTACTTACAAAACCTAGCTGCTTTTTTTTTTAACTTGCATTAAACCACCCTAACCGCTGCTCAACACTTTGCTCATTGCGTTTTTCTCCCCTCTCGATCATGGATAATTTCAGAAGTAGTTTAACGCCTCACCTAATCTTCAAAATTGCTTCGATTTGCAAGGGGTACGCGTGAAAAAGGCTTTCTTTTACCGGTGCCAGTGAAGACACACTGGAAGAGAGGAAAAGAAAAGTAAGTAACAGTGGGGAAGGAAAAGGGCGAACATTCGCTTTCGTGTGCCACCGAGAGGGACACTGTCGGGCACACTGGAAATAGAAACGCGCTGGGAAAGTCGAAAAAAAAACCTTACAAAAAATGGAACTTCCTCGTGACGCAAATTAATTCGCTACAAAGCGCGATTAATTCCCACCACTCCCGGTTAATATCCTACATCTCATCGGCTTATCATCTGCCGCAGTGCTTCCATATGCACTAAAATATGCAAAACAATACCGTTCACCAGCGCGCGCGCGTGTGTGTGGGGGACGTGGTGAGTGTATACGGTTGAATTATCATACTACGACTTAAAACAGTATACAGAATACAAAACAAAACTAGCGCGACCAGCGAGTAAAAAAAAAAGGGCTGATCTTCGGTTTTCTCCATCTTTTGGCTTCTTCTCTTTACTGCCGCCCTTTCCGCTACGCACACGTAATGTTATCTCTTATCTAACGAGGTGCCCGTTGATGTGTCTGTGTGTGTGTGAGTGTATGTGTGTGTGTGGGGGGTTAGATTTTATCTGTCCTACAATGCTTGTCACCGTTAGCGCGCTGCCATATCTCGGCCGCGTTCTCTTCCTAGCTCCTATCTAATCTTAACAGAAACAGCAAATTGTGACTCGTTAATTCGATTAAAGGCACACACACACACACACCTTCATCTCCACCGCGGCCAACGGAAAAAGAAAATCCTCTCCCCGATGTGGTGTCATCAGCGCGTTTTCCACACGTTATCGCTAGCAGTCCCGCTGTCTGCCGAAAGTGCAGAGAAGTGTTAACTGCACTTTTGCAAAGGACTCACACGGGAGCGCCTTCAAATCTCGCAACCATGCGTCTCTGCGCGTTCGCTTACAAGCTAGTAACAATTAATAGAGTTGCCATTCCTCTGCATGAGCCATGTACGCCCTTCTAGCGGCTGCTTCCGGGTCCAGGGGCGTGGTTCAACACCAGTCGGCCATGTACGTGAAGTCCTTGAAGTACGTCTGCTCGGTTTCGGTGAGCACACGCGGATCCTTCGGAGGTGTTAGGGCTGGTTTTTCCGACGTAAACTCCTCGTCAAAGTTGGACACGTCCTCCGGTGAGCGCTGTGGTGTGAAAAAAAAAAAAACAACCACGGAAAGATCGTTAGAGCAATTTGGAGCAATTCATTTATGCGCGAGGGCGAAACACTTACGATCGTTGGCACAAACGGTGGTTTCACCTTCCTGAGCAGTAGATCATCCCAGACGATGTTGCGGAAGAAGGCTTGCCGCTTGACGTCTTCCGCGTCCCGCTCGGACGATCCCAGCCGACGTTCGGGGTTCTTTCGCAGCAGCTGAAAGAAAATGATTGCAATTAACGCTCAGAAAAAGTCCACCATTCATTTGCCAGTGGCACGAGGGATGCATACTCTTCTCATGATAGCGATCGCTTCCAGCGAAAGGAACCGCGGGTAGCGCACTTCGTCGTTCACGATCGAGTCGAATACTTCCTCCTCGTCATCGCCCGGGAACGGTGACTGCAAGCGTGAACATAGAACGAAACAGCAGAGCGTTAGGTTACCGTTTTTAAAGCCCCCCCAAAAAAAAGAATGGATCACTTCAAACTTACCTCTCCGACCAGCATCTCGAAGATCAGCACACCCAAGCCCCACCAATCGACGGCACGCGTGTACGACGTCTCGGTGAGCACTTCCGGTGCCAGGAATTCGGGCGTCCCACAAAACGTACCCGTACGATCACCGAATCCCATGCCCTCCTTGCACAGCCCAAAGTCGGCAATTTTCACGTAACCTGTGTGTGTGTGTGTGTGTGTGTGTGTGTGTGGAGGAAGCCGAAACAAGAACAAAGGATGTAGCAACTTCCCTAGCCGTACCACCCCCGGGAAACATCCAGACGCTCACCTTCCGTATCCAGCAGAAGATTGTCGAGCTTCAGATCGCGGTAGATGATCTTGCTCTCGTGTAGGTACTGCAGCCCGAGGACGACACAGGCGGCGTAGAAGACGGCACGTGGTTCCGAAAACACGTCCGTGTGGATGTGCATCATGAGGTCACCTCCGGCGGCGTATTCCATCACAAAGCAGACGTGTTGCTGTGGAAGAAAGACATCATTACATTAGCGGATGTGGGTCAAAAGCCGCTCGCTCGCTGGCGTTCCGTTTCACTCACCTCAGTCTGGAAGCAGGAGAACAGATTCACCAGGAATGGATGGCGCATCGTGTTCGCGACCTCGAAGATGCGCTTCTCGCTCAGCAGCGATTCGACCTCGTCGCGTGCAATAATGTCGCCCTTTTTGAGCGCCTTGATGGCGAAGTACTCGCCGGTGTTTTTGTACTGCGCCAGTATCACCTTACCGAAGTGGCCCCGTCCGAGGACGCTCAGCAACCGGAAGCTGTCCATGCACATGCCGGCACCGGCTTGAGCTTGCGATTGTCGGCGGCTTTCGTACGCGCTGTCCCGATACTGGAGGGTACGAGCGGCCGGTCCACCAGGGCGTCGGTTCACCGGTGGTCCTACGGCTCCGGCTGCCATTGCTCCAGCTTCCGGCAGGCCGGCGGAACTCGTACTTTGACCGGCGTGTTGTTGCAGCATGGGTGGTGCTTGAGGCAGCTGTTGATGTTGCTGCAGGAGAAGCTGTTGTTGTTGCTGCTGCTGCTGCTGTTGGTATAGTTGGTGTTGTTGGGCTTGTAGGGCGGCCGCAGCGGCCAAGGACTGTTGGACGGCCATCGCCGACGTGTGATGAAGATGAGGTGGCAGTGGTGGCGGCACCACATTGCTACCGATCGTGAGCTGATCGAACGGAAGGATCTATGAGGGAAAGTGAAAAATAAACGCACAACACGATCAGTCGGAAGTTGGGGAAATCCTGCAAGGTATCGGTGACACGTGTGCGTGTGTCTAGAGGGAGCATTTATTAATCACGCTGAAAGAGAAAGCTAGAAAATATATACACAAAACACATACGCACAAACACACACACAATATGCGTTGGAAAAGCACCCCCGCGTGTAAAATTGTTCTGATGAGCAGCAGCAGAGAAGATGCGAGAAGAAAAGCGGCAAAAAAGTGGCACTTGTTATGAGAAAATGGCAATGAATCGGGAATTGGAAACCGAAAACGGCGTGGTAAAATGATAAATGTTGTACACACAACTGTTATGCACATTCGGAATGGGAAATGAAATGAGGAATTGAGCGGAAATCGTTAAGTCAAGAGGATTATTCACGGAAATTTATCAATTCTATTGGAATGTTGATGAGTTAACTGTTTGGAGCTATGTCCTTATCGGGTTTTTTTATGGCATACATGCACACAAACATTTGGTTAATCACGGACGGCGCAGTGACTGATCGTGCACTAATTGAAAATCAAAAAAAAAAATTACTAAAGAAATGCGTCTGTCCACTGTCGGATGGATGGATGTTAGTCGAACAAGTACAAAGAGAAATTGTTTTCGAAAACATATTATAAAACAAACAAAAAGGAAATGATAAAGACAAATGTTTTTAAAACAGTGAGTGTACATGGAAAGCGGGACATTTTAATTGCACGAAAAAAAGGACGAAAAAAGGACACACACATACACACGCAACAACACACAAGACAAGAGAGAAACGAAAATGCGAAAGAAGCCAGCGAAGAAAGTGGTCAGCAATTCAGCAACAGCAAAAATAAAACGAAAGAAGAAAAACATTCGCGCGCGCGTGAGAGAGAGAGAGAGAGAGAGAGAATGGGTTTGTTCGCTCGTATGAAAGAAAGCAGCTCGCTGCAATCTCAGTGCAGTCTCTGACCTCAATGATGTCGTCGTACGAAACGTCGTCTCCCGGAAACGGACCGTACGGTGTCGATTGGCCCGGAGCCGGCGATGGTGGTTCCTCGACGATGGGGCTACCCGTGGAGGACACGGTGCTGTAGTAGCTGTCCCGATTGTACCCACCGTACAGGATGGGCGGTGGCATCGACAACACCGGCCGGAGCAGGTCTCCGGAGAGAGACTTCTGTAATACTGCGGGACCGGGCTGGGCGAGCGGTAACGGTGTCACCGGAAGTGGCGGAACGTCTTCATCCGCCCGGAAGCTATCACAATTGTTCGGCTCGCCACTGTCCGGTGTTGGCGCATCTTCCGGATCCACGTGCGTTGGCTGGAGCTGCTGTTTATCGTACATACTACTAACACCACTTAGACTATCGTGCTGGTGAAGGAAATCGAACTTGCTTAATGCATACTCCAACTGTGCATGAGAGAGAGAGAGAGAGAAGGAAAGAAGACAGAAAAAGAGAGAGAAAGATCGATCCCGTCGGGCGGAAATGGACGGGAAAAATCCGATAAACAGAGAAAGAGAAATAGAGAGAGAGAAAGAGAAAGAGAGAACGTGTGTATATTCAACAATGGGTTTCGTATGTCACAGGACGCAAAAAGGACTATTTCTAACAAGACAAAGCCGGTTTAGAAAGCCGTGATCGAATGGGGGGGGGGAGGATGGTGATTTTTGGTGGCGCACGTGAATTGCTTACAAAATTGAAAGCTTTCAACGAGGATGCATCTTTGACCACCTTCAAATCGCTGTTATGAAACACACCAACTCCATCACTACCCGATTCGGTGGGATTTGGTACGGGAGCTAAGCCACACGCGTCCTTTTCGCAGCTGATCGAGTTGTTCGTGGGTTTCCGGAGTTTGCGTCTGTCCCGTGACAACCGTCGGCTAGGGCTGTAACGTGCGTTTCGACGCACGAGTGTCATTTTCGTGATTGCAATCGTAAGCCACTAGGATATTATGTACAGGGCGGGGGTGCACACTCTGACGGACGCGTGACGGGTCTCAAACACGTTCAAGACCTTCCCGAGTGCGAGGAAACCTCGCTACTGACCCTTTGGCCCAAAAAAGACGGTAGCAAAAGCCTCCCCCAAAGGCTGGCCAGGGAAAAGAATGCTTCAGGGTGGGGTGCTAATATTTTACGGCATTCCGCCGCGTGTGTAACAGCGATAAGAGATAATGATAAATCCTCTCCGGGGGGAGGGCAAAGGCATGAAAACTGGCATGAAGACACACACACACACGAGCGCGCGCACGGGGGCGTACACACACAATGGAAAGCGGCATGCCAGTGACGACACGATCCGATATAAATGACGAACCGAGGCACGTAGTACTGAGTCATTTCGAGACAATTCCGTCCCAACGTGGCGTCCTCGTCACCACGGCAACAAACTCGACGGGAGGATTCACGCAGGACAAACAGAACCACTGGAAGCCGGGCGCTACCAACACCGCGAGACGCTGCTTACCTCGGGATCAATTTTTGGTGGTGTTGCCTGCCGCGGCGATGGCATCGGTTGCTTCTTCTGCCGGAAGCTCGACGGTGTGCTGATCGACTGAGGTGGATGTTGCAGAGGCCGCCCACCGGCCATGGCGCTTGCCGGTGTACCTTGGATCTGCAGCGAATGGGACGATGGACTTTCCGGTAGCGTACTGATCCCGTGGATACCTAAAATGACAAACGGGGTTCGGTCGGTTAGAAACGGGATTTGCTAGATGGATGGTTTCAAGCAAGACGATAGCTTACCCAACGGACGACCACCTCCAAGACCGATGACGTTGTGGTCGGCAGATTCACCAAGCGTCTCCACCGGATCGTCCTGTAGCATCGGATCGTACGGTAGCGCGATCGAACCGGGCGTCGATGGAGTCGTCGCCGAGGACGATTGGTTCGCAACGATCGCCGACGTTGTCGTGGGCGTACCGGACGATGGTGTGGCCGCAAGCGATCCCGGCCCGGACGTTGACGGTGTGCTGCTGCTCGTCGTGTTGCGCTTCAACAACCGACCCCACGTGGCGACGTTGATGTTCATCTGTTTGGCGCGCGGAATGTTCTTCACCTGCTGCTTGTTGAAAATCATCCGTTGACGCTGGAGCTTCGGTTTGCGCGAGATCATCGGATTGAGGAACTTGATCTCGGCGAAAAGGACACCCTGCGGTTCGAGCTGCAGCGCCATCCCGTGCCGGATGTCGTCGATGAACTCCTCCAGGCGCAGGAACTTGACCGCGCACAGTGACCGCCAGTCGCGCCAGTAAACGCCGATCTCCAGCTCGCGCGATCGGTCGAGATCGATGCTGAAGCGCTGGTCCCAGGCCTGCTGTGAGCAGGGTCGCCAGGACGTTTGGCCGACGGTCGTGTTGTCGAGCTTGATCACCGCCATAATCTCGGAGGACGTTTCGTCCTTTACGCTGTAACTTTTCGACGAGCTGCGGCTGGTGACACCCTTCACGAAGCTCTTCAAATCACCCGGGCTGGATGAGCCGGCGTCTTTGTCACGTCGCGATCTTCCAGGGACGTCCTCTAGCAGGTCCTGGCAGCCCATCAGGCGCACCTCCAGCTTGCCGGTGACGGCCGCACATCGGTTGAAGGACTGCTGGCTTTGAGCCGGTCGGCCTTGGGCACTGCCACGGAAGGAGTTGCGCATCGTGTACTGAACCGGTCCCGGGCTGGATGCTTGGACGTTTTGTAGCTCCGCTTTTAGCTGCTGTGCCGTGGGGCAATCGGGTGGTAGTTCTAATCGTCGCAGATCGAGGGCTTTCCGAAGCAGATCCAGCTTGCGGGATGACTCCGACAGACGACCTTGAGCCTTTGGGGGGTGGATGGAAAATTAAAGCAAAAAAAAAAAAAGCGATTAATACAATATATTATGCAGTAGCAGGTATTATAAAATGAAACCAACAAGAATGCACATTCCACATTTATCGCAATGCGCTTCTAATCCTACAAGTGACAGCGATAACAACGCGCGTTTGTTTCTTTATTTTATCATCTTTCGAGATAAACCTCGGATCAGTGTGAAAACCAAACCGATTCCGATTACGTGGAAATAATAATCGCGATTTTTGTTTATCTTGCGATGCCTTTATTGTATCGGGCTTTCTTACTACAGACGCCCGGGAAAAGGGTGGTTAAGGGTTAGCTCAAATCCTCCTTAACCCCGGGATCCGATAAACCTACACCATCGCACACTGCGGGAAGGAGGACAAAAAACGAATTAGTAAAGAAAAGAAAAATGCTGCTGACAGGTGGACACGGCCACTAGGTCTCGCGGAATCCTGCCTGACGCTGGAGGTGCAATTGCCGGCGCATATCTACGATCCCGTTTGGGCCAACACCAGCCGCCGAAGCATCCACCGAAAGCGCCCGCTCACGAAGGACACCCGTGTCACGCTCCATCACCCATCGCCGGCAGTGTGCGCAAGGACATTCGGGATTCCGAACGGGGCCCATATGTGTGCCCGGCTTTCGGCGGCCTGTGATAAGGCTTCCGAAGCGTCGTGCGATCGCCAGGTACTCGTCGGTGTAGCCCTCCACTGGGGAGAACCTTCGTTGCTGGAACGTCGCGGCCATCACGGCTTGCTGCTGCAGGAGAACCGGCGATCGGCGCTTCTGAGATGCGCTTTTAACCGTGGACGGGCTCGAGTCACTGCAGTCGTTTAGCGATGGATTGGAAGCGTGCGTTTGTGGTGCCTCATCGTACACGAAGCTGTGATCCGATTCGGTGAGGTTGTTGTCTGAGTCCGGGCTCTGGCAGGTCGGTGGAACCGTTGGGTTGTGCATTTGCAACAACCGCCGCTCGACGGAAGGTGATTTCCAGTTGTGTTGCTGCCAAACGCGCTCCATCTCGTGGATTCGGTACCGATCTTCGCTGTTCTCGTACTCGAAGCTATCGGATTGTGTCGCATTTGTTCCGCTTCGGTTTAACCGGCTCGGTGTGTCACCGTCATCGTCCTCGTAGAAACATCCGGCCAGTGCACTCGACAGGCTGCTTCCCGTGACATCTCGCCGTGTCGATCGATCGGCGGAGAGAGCGTAATTAGAACTGATCGCATCGTCGCTAATATCCCGCCGGAAAAACGTGCCAAATGCACCCGGCGCTGGCATCAGCGGTTCGTCCTGCGGCTGTGGTTGTTGCTCGTAATCGACCTGCGGTGGGTGGTCCTGTTGAAGCGGCTGCAACACCGGCACCTCACCGAGATGCTTACTGAACAGGATCTGCTTCGACTCGCTGATTTCGTCCGTCGTTGAGCATCTTTTCGCGCGACCATAGCGCCCGGAACCGGCCCTTTTCAAGCTCCCGATCGTCGAGAGTGTGTTTTGATCTGCAACAGACACGCATGAACGATTATTAATCAGCCTACCCCCGAAGGACCCTACCCCCGAAGGTGCTACCTACCGATAGTTTGCTGCATCAATCGCCTAGGCACCTCGTGCTTTCCGGCGCGCTTGTGACGCACCCGCATGTCCTCGGACTCGTACACGGTCGGGTGTGCAGGATCAACGGCCGGATGTTGCGCTGCCGCTTTCAGTTCCATCATGTGGCTCGTGTCAAATCGGCTGCCGGATGTGACGGATGAGTGGGTTGATGAGGCTGTCGAAACCGACGACGGGAGAGACTTGACATCCTCGTGAGAAGAGCAACAGGATCCACACTCGGACGATTCCGCATCCGAACCGGTGCAGTACACGTCGATGTGTACGGTTCGGGGTTTCTTTTTGGCCGCCGATGCATCCCGCGAGTGTTGCGAACGGATCGTGCTGCTTGGGGACACGATCGGGTTGACGATCATCGGTGAGATCGACTTACGGACGAGCTGAAACGGGGGTTCAATACATAGGTGAAAAAGGGCTTCTCGGAGGTTTCAGATAAAACGTATCCGCTAACCGAATCGTGCTTTTCCTCGCGTCTTCGCGGTGGTGGCGAAAGAAGACACGCGTCCGTGATGGATTTCTGCGTCGTGCGGCGTCGCATCGAGCCACCAGCATCCGAGAGGTCTGGCTTTTTTTCACCGGCTTTGGTGGCGTTCGTCTCCCAGTCGCTCGTTTGACAGCTCACATCCTTGGAGTTGTTGGCGAGCTGGCGAGCAAATGGGATCGATTGGCGTGAGAGGTTCATTAAAGCAAGCTGTCGTCGTCGTCTCGGTCTCGGTCGAGGTGTTACCTTTTCGGGAAAGTTGGTAGCTTTGTCCACTACCACGTTGCTGGTGGATTCGCACTTGTTGACGATGATCGGTACGGTGTCGGAGGACGTTGGCAGGAGATCGGTACACGCCGTCAGCACGATGCTGCACGTGCTGGTGCACTTCGGGAACAGTTGCACCGTGGAGGAGGGATTTTCCACCCCCGGTGGTGGGGGTCCATCGCCGGTGGGAGTCTGTGTGTGGTTTTTCGGGAGCACAAAAGCGCACCGAGATATATCCATCAAAAAATTAAAAAAAAAACGTAACCGTTTCCAACTTCCTTTCTCAATCAAGGATCACCATTATCCAGACAAATGGAACACCTTTTTCAAATCAAACACCCTCAAATCACCCCCCTTCGCGCTATTAGCGAACCAGCCGAAAGGATCAAAAATGTCACCCACAACACATGCTCGGAAGGCGAAGGAATGTCGCTAAAAGTGGAAATTAATTTCCCACAGAGATATTTTCGAAACATCATGCGAAACGGACATAATTTTGAATCACAGCTCTCGTGAAGCGAAAGGAATGTGTGTTTCGCGCGTCATTATCTGAGCGGGTTCATCTGAACTTTAAAGCGCATAAATATTAACCCTCCTCCATGGAAGGAGAGCGAAACGACGGACCATTGGACGGGTTCGCATAACCGTGGGTGTTCCCTTTGGGGGCGTGCGTCCACGAATGGAATGCAACCTCGTCCATCATCGACCAAATTCGGGGACAAAGTCGGTGTGTCAGTGGACATAATTCCACTGAGCGAAAACAGGACACCCAAAGCACCGTTTTTTTTCGCTTCTCTTCTTCTGTATCTCACCTGAGCGAGCGTTGTGACCGTCGGTGAGGGAGATGATGGATCGGCGGTAAAAATAACGCCACCCTTACCGTTCGGTACCACCGTCGCTGACGACGACGCTGCTGTCTGCTGTTTTTGCTGCTGCAGCGGATGGTCAGTGGTGCTAAATTTATAAACAACCTTCACTGGATTCCCGACCACACTAGCGCTGGACGAAGGACCACTGGCACTGTTGGGAAGGGGCAGCGGCATCGGATCCACCGTTGAAGCACCTTTCGTTGAGGGACCAGCTCCGGTGGGTCCTGGAAGCAGGTCATCTTCAACGTGCGATCCTCCCTCTTCATTGCCAGTTGACTCGTGTGGAACATCGACGGATGGGGTTTGTCGAACGTTCGCACCAGCACCAGAAGCCGCCGATGAAAGGGTGAGCTGCGCATGTACGGTCCATTCGGCGGTGATTTCGGCCGGTGGTCCCGAGACGGAGGACATACCGTTGACGGTGATGACGAAGCGCTAAGGAATACGGTCACGACGGACGCCGTGTGGTGCAGTTGCACACGTTTTTTCCCCGCCAGCTGCTAGCGGTGGCGTACGATTTGTTCCATTCGGGTGGTTCGGTGGGATTGTGGGCGATTTTCTCGAGGATGAATCCTTCAGGTGGGTCACACTTAACGCCAGAGAACACCACGACTGGGGACGATCAGTCAAAAGGCGTGTTTCGGAGTGTGGCGTAAATGAACGAAAAACCTCACGAACAAAAAAAAAACCGACACACGGACAATAAAAAAAACACTCTGGCGTGCGTGCGTGCAGAGGTTTTTCCTGCCAGCTTCTCAACTGTCGGTTTTTCGTGCGTTTAATCGCGCCGCTCTGTGTGGCTCGCTGGCTTGTTTTGGCTTCACGCGCGCGTCGTCGAAATGGCAGAAGAGATGGCGAATTATAAATAGAGGAAATTCGGTGCGCGAATTAACGCGCGCGCTCCCCGTCCGCCGCTCGCTTTGGAGGTTTGCGTGCGCGCACTTGTTGATTACACCGTGGCCGTTTGGCGGAAGTGTGGCCACAAAATTGGTTGTCGTCGAATTTCACTTTGATTTTTTTTTCCACCCCAGGATTCTTGATCGAAAATGGGTGCTATTTTACACACCCTGTACACGGCACACACACACAAGCGGTTAGAACACTTGGATTAGATCACGCACGATGTGCACTGATTCGTTGTGGTTGCGTTACACACGGACACGGGGAGAGATCAGATCACAAAACACTACGGACGCCACACAAAGTACTGGGCGTCTCCATCGTATGCACGTTTCGAGAGATATTCACTTTCCACACTTTGACCACCCAGCAGGTTGGACCACTTTTTCCAGGGCGTTCGATCGTTGATCACGGATCGACTGGCCCTTCTCGTGAGAGAGAGAGAGAGAGAGAGAGAGAGCTTAAGCTCAACCCGGCCTCGTGTGTTTACGCAGTGGCCGGTTTCTTTTTTGTCGGACAGAACCGGCGCGACAGCGCAAACCCGAGAAGAGCTCGTCACCGCTTCACAGTCGCTGTCGTACTGAGCGTGCACACACACGCACGGGGCAGGCCAGCATTTCGGTAGGCCTCGACGCGGATCGACACACGATGGATTGCGCCAGCCCGGGGAAACAAAAATTGGGAGCAAGGGAAAATGTGTCGTAACAAAAGGGAATCCCGTGCGCGAGCAAACACAACGGTTGATTTGGGGTGGTTTCTTCGGCGAGACGCGTTCGGAAAATCGATCGGGAAAACTACAGGGAACCAGCAACGGGACACGCGAGTCTCGGAAAGGATCGAACCTGGTGGCTGCTGGTTAGCAGATGAATGAAGCAGTGAAAACTCCTTACACCAGAGAGAGAGGGGCCAGAGATCGTCTCGGAAAAATTGAGCGAACGAAACGAGAGAAACCCTCCGATCGTTCGGAATCTCGTCCGCCTGGTTGGAGAGTTTCGTGCATTGCTGATGACACGGTTTCGTGCTTTTAAGCAAAATTTTGACACACCTCAGCCGAACTCCACTCCATCCTTAACACAACGGGCAAACGCATTTGTTTTAAATCAACGCATCGTTCACACGCACGATCGCCACCACCGTGTCGCAATGTGACGCCAAAAAGGTCAGCATGATGGTGAACACTTCCGCGGGGCACGAATTGGATCGCACGGCGTACACACGTTGCGAAATGAGATGCCGAGGGTGCATAAATCAGCGAAATGAGAATGAACGGACCCGACTAATGGGGCCACAAATTTGGTGCGATAATTGAGTCATCTTGCTGCCCCCGCCAGGGAAACCCCTCAGAAGGGCCGGGGTGCCGTTTTAACGCTTCGACGCGATTTATCATCCCGAGTAGGCGCCCCGGATTCCCGCGATAATCGCTCTTGGATTACAAGAAAACGAGCGGGTCGCTTACAAAACCGCGAGCAGCGAGAAAAACTATAGCTGCCGATCGTGGCGGTGGTGGAATGCGAGGATCCTGTGTTGTGTGTAGTAAAAATTCCATTTCATTCCGGCACAATTAGCGCACGCGGCAACGGATAAAGAAAAACGGTTTATTGTTCTGGGGGAGGAAAGAAAGAAATTGATATGTTGCGGGTACGGAAATAAACTAGCGGGAGATCATGGTTCAACGCGCAATGCTTTCCCGGAATGGACACAGCTTAAATATTTACATCCTAGCATCGATCATCGATCGTGAGCTAGAGTTTGTCGGTGTACATTTAAGCAAAAGTCTGGAGGTTTTCTTGCGGCAATCACACGTAAATCATCCATTCATTTCGAAACAAATTAGTCGGTTTAACATCAGATAAAAAAGCAGATCAAACGATCGAGAAATATAAAAGAATAATACAGGCCAGAGCGACCGATCGACATAGAGTGAAAAGAAAAACCCCATCCACCATTTTTCTATTTGTCCCATTTGTATCCCCATCGTACACACGCGCTACACGGATTGCTTCAGCTTGCCGATGGTGATAAAACCAAACCCTCTACCGGGCGGGTTTAATTTCCCCCAAAAACGACGGCATCCGATCTCATCGGCCAGCAGGGTCTGGTGTAAACAAGGAACCTTAAAACGCGATGGAAAAAAAAACAAATTCAAGCATAATATTCATCCTCGCAACACAAACGCGCCCGCCGCGACGGTACCAGATAAATATTATCGTACGTACACAGTTGGGGGAAGCAGCAACAAAAAAAACGCACGTTAGACGGAGGGTTTTCGCGGGCTATAGACATGCCGTCGTAATTGTTTCAAGCCGGATCGACAGATGTCGTAACACGAGACGAAAAACATGTACCCTTTCGTTAGCGTAACGGCGCGAAAAACCGCGGCAAACGTTCGTTCCATTTGCAACCGAGGGAAGATGCACAAATGGGGTAGGCCAGCAGACCTTTTGGGTTCCGGTGGTTGCGAATAAGAAAAACAAGTGCACACATACACAGCATCCGCTGAATGTAGTTTCGCAACAGCGTGTGTGCGTTCGCTCTCCAAGCAGACACAATTCAATCGAGCACAAAACACCCCCGTTGGTTCTCCTGTGCCGTGACGAAACGTGATCTTATTTATAGACGCGATTATTTTTAAATTATTCGTCCTTCTTAACCCTCCTCCCGCCGCCGCCAACAACACACTCATGCACCACTCCCCTGCGCTCTGGCACAACATGCAAGTGTGTTCGCGCTCCTGTCAGGATAACCGCCTTCGCCGAATGAATGGCGGAAGTGCGTGCCATGTGCTTGCACAAAAAAAAAAAGAAAGAAAGCAAGAACGAAAGAAAAGTGGGCTCTATTTTTACGTGCGCCACCCCCCCCCCCCCCCCACACACACACACACACACGCCGAGTTACAGTGGATTTGGGTGGATGATAATTTGGGTAAATTGTGAAGCAGTTCCTGCCGGTTGTTCGCCGGCAAACTAACCTCCGATCGTGATCGATGCCGCCGCCGGTGGTGGTGATGATGGCACTTCTGGTGACGATCGTTGTTGTGACGTTCCACTTCTTGTTCCTGTTGCTTCTCACCATCACCATTCGCCTCCCGATGATGCCGCTGATGATGATGATGGTGTTGATGGTTGCATTTTTTCTTACTACTCCTGGTATCGTGCGGCCCGTGATTCTGCCGTTCCTGTTGCTCCCGAGCACCATTCGCTCGGTCGTCTGTTTCCATCCTTTTTACCACGAGACGAAGCGCGCGCGCGAGGCCCTATGGTTCTATGTAAGTAAGCACGATGTTTTGCTAAGCCACACACGAAAAAAGATGCTCTCGTTCGTCTCGCCAAACTTCGAGCATAACCCACGGACCACTAGCGCCATCCACGTACTAGCCATTCGCCCCGGCCGGCTGGCCGTGTATTTTCCCGGCGTGTACGTTTTTGTTTTTTCTGTTCTTGTGATTTTTCGCCAATTTCCACCATCCCGCCACAGGGTGGCCCCGGCACAGCAGCAGAGCGTTTCGGCCTACGCAAGCCGTCAGATCGTCAAAAATAAAACCCCATTTGAGTGCGCTGCTGAAGGCGGCCAGGGGAGAGAGATGGAAAAGGAACGGAACCAGACGGAACGGATGTCGGGGCAACATCGTGTTTCGAGGTTTGGTGCTATAGCTGCACGCACATGCGAGACACGCTCGAATGGGGTCGTCGATCAGTCGCTCGAAATCCGCGCACGACGTCGTCATCGACGTGCCCCTCTCAGAAGGCAGTAAAGGCAGGAGTTGGTTCCGTTCGAAAAAAAAAACATACGCACAGAGATCCGTGAGACATTGTACTAGCGCGTGTGAGTGCGAGAAGTCAAACACTTTCGATTCGGTTTTCTTGCAAGCGAATCCTTCAAGTGAGTTCCCGTGTTTGAAATTCATTGCGATCGATCGCGCTAGCGCCCCGTTTCTTTATTCATCAATCAGCGCCTGTCAATGTCTCGAAGGAAGAAAACAAAAACTTCACTTACGACGCCTTCGACAGACTGGAGACGATTATCACTCCATAAAGATGGAATCAAAACACATTAAATGTGCCCCATAAACAACGCCCCTTCGAGATGGGTGTAAAAAGGAAAATAACGCTCACGATTCACAAAACGACAACATCAAAGCGGGAGAGAATTAACGTCCACCAAGGGGAGGTGAGTTTTTTCTCGTCTCGCTGGGGTTGTGATTATCCGTGCGATAAACTCGCTCCTTTTATTTGAGTGTCTGTGTGCTTGTGCGGCGATCGGTATCTAGTAGGGCTTCCTAAAACAGATAACGAAGCTTGCCTAGAAGTTGAATAGCTAAACAAATCGTGTATAGACCAGTCGCGCTAATGCTAATTTGTTCACCCAAAAGCATCGCAACTTCGCGATGATATGACGTCATGTTAATCGTAGACAAACTAAATTCAACAACGCCACCAATACGACGATCAGACGCATCACGTACACAGCGAGCTCGTGAGTTTGTTTCATCTCCGGTGTAGAATGTGTGTTTGAGACGTTCCGCTTTCAGTGCTACGCGTAGATATTTGAGTGACGGTTGGAGTTTGCCGCTCATCAGCGCCCTCAGGCAGATAGCACACAGTTCTATCTTTACCGATAAGAGGATCAATTAGCAGGCCCCATCTATAGCGTGATGTTCAGGTGTTAGCATCTTCAAGCTATGCTGCCTAGACCTAGCAGGAGGTGGTTATCTCATGCGCACAAGTGTTGGTAACAACTTCGTCTGTCAAGCGTAAGATGTCCGAAATTTTCATAAGCCAATGGTAATTCCTGATCGCGAGCAGTTGCTGTGAGTCTATCGTTCTTACAACGACCCCCGGGATGGTATTAAGACGCGATCCGTGAACATCATCACATCGAGAGAGAGAGAGAGAGAGAGAGAGAGAGAGAGAGAGAATCGATCGTGGAGGTTGCACCATAAAAATCGCTTTAAAACCATCACTCATCGCCCGGTGCGGCTCCATTTGTGCGTTCGCCATCGCGCAGGCAAGAGACAGTGTGTGCTGTTACGAGTGACGTTGAACGGCGAATCAATCCCCAACAACCCCCAAACAGCACCCTAGAGAACGAAGGGGATGGAGAGCAACAGCAGAGTAATGATGAGGTTGACCTTCACCGTTGGCCTGGCAGCGATCGTGCTGCTGCTTGCGGTTGGTCACGCTGAGTCAGCAAAAATTGTGTGCGTTTTCCCAACAGCGAGCAAATCGCACGTTTTGGGTGCCCAAGCCCTGCTAAAGGAATTCGCCCGGCGAGGACATGAGGTGAGTTTGTCAGGCGGAGTGATCCGCCGGAAGACTGAACGGAGGCTGTACCAATACCAACAACGAGTCACACTTTTGCTTCTCTTTTTCCTCACGCGACAGGTGACGATGGTCAGTGCGTTTCCGTTGAAAAAGCCACCGAAAAACTATCGCGATGTGTACGTGCCGATTGAGGACGCTTTCTCGGCGATCATGAGCGACTTCATGCAGGGTGGCAGCAGGAATATGCTAAAGATGCTTCCGAAGATCGTTGGCGTCTCGCAGGATGTCTCCAACAAGACGATTAATGCACCCGAGTTCCTGAGGTTGGCTCGCGAGGAACAGTTCGATCTAGCGATCGTGGGCTACTTCATGAACGGTTTCGTGCTTGGTGTTGGCGAACTGTTCCGGTGTCCGACGGTGCTTTACTTCTCGGCCACCGTTAGCGGTCTCACGAACGTGGTGGGCAACCCGATTGAGGTGGCATCGGTGCCGCATTTGCTGCTTGGGCAGCGGAATCCCATGACCTTCGTTGATCGCGTGATCAACACCGTCCTCCACGGAGTGGAGAAGGTGATAGTGCAGTATATCCGACATTTGACATTGCCGTACTATGAGTAAGAGCTTCCAGAACCATCGTACATCTTAAATCGCTTCTAACTCTCACACTTTCGGTTGTAGATCGAATTTTCCCGCTGCAAAAGGTTTCCGAAGCTACGATGAGACACTCCGGAACGTGTCCCTGGTGCTGCTGAACACCTACTTCACTCAGACAGTGCCTAGAGCGTACCTTCCCAACATGGTCGAGGTGGGAGGTATTCAGATCAACGCCAAACCGGAACCGCTTGCTGACGATTTGCAACAGTTCCTCGACGGTGCTGGTCGAGATGGAGCGATCTTCATAAGCTTCGGCTCGAATCTGCGCAGCTCCAACATGCGCCAGGACAAACTGGAGGCAATCCTTGGCATGATCAGCAAGCTGAAGCAGCGTGTGATCTGGAAATGGGATCAAGACGAGATGCCAAACAAGCCGGCGAACGTGTTCATCGGCAAATGGCTACCGCAGGATGCGATTTTGGCTCATCCAAACATGCGGCTGTTCATCACCCACGGTGGTCTCGGAAGCATCACGGAAGCGATGTACCACGGGGTTCCGATAGTGGGCATACCGATGTTCGGCGATCAGGATGCCAATGTAGCGCAGGTAGTTCGAGAAGGCTGGGGTTTGTCGGTGAGCTTTGACGATCTGACGGAACCGTTGCTGAGTGGTGTCGTGCAGGAGGTATTACGAGATCGCAAGTATCGTGAACACATCCGAAAGCAGGCCCTACTGTATAAGGATCGTCCGATGGGAGCGCTGGAAACGGGCGTTTTTTGGGTCGAGTACGTTATTCGGCATCGTGGAGCGCCACATCTGCACTATCAGGGTGCGGATTTGAATACGTTCCAGTTGGTACTGTTGGACGTGTTTGCGGTTCTTGGCGCGGTGCTGTATGTGGTGTTTAAAATCATTTCGTTTGTTGGGCGAAAAGTGAAACACGCCCTATTTGGGAAACCTTCATCGAATCAGCAAACGAAGAGGAAACAGAAGAAGGCTTGAACGTACTAAAAGCGAACTCTTCTCATACTCAGGCATTTTTCTTTATAAGAATAAGGTCCCTGCGGCTAACGTAAGATAGATTTAATTCAACGTGCGATGGATGAGCAAAATGCGAAAATGTCATCTGTAATCCAAAATACAAGCGGCTACCTCAAGCAGGCTGTATTTTGCATTTATGGAGCCTTCCATAACTTAACATTCCAGTGGATAGGCGTGATCGAATGAATAAAAAGCGGTAAGCAATGACTTTGCATTATCTGAAACAAGTAATAACAGCTCCGATGATTTTTCTAAAATCTCATCAAGCGCCATGCATTCACACGATGGAGAACCGGTAATCAACAACAAGATGCGGCAAGATAAATAGAACCAGTGTGTGTGTGTGTGTCCAGTGCGCTTTTCCTTCTGTCCGATCGATTTCATTCATGATAGTGCCCGTTCCAACACCAGCGGCTTGGCTTCATGAAACAACCACACCGATAAGGCGCAAGTGTATTCGCTTGATAAACATTCGCCTCACATGGAATTACACCCAGAGGTGGTACACGCCTGAAAATCGCTCCGTCAATTCGCCAGATGACTGTGAAGTGTCAACCGGGAGTGTAGCGAAAAACATGGAAGCCGTACGAGGAACGCTGATCGCTTGGTTGATGGTGCTGTGTTGCTGCTGTTTTGCGCAGTTAAGCGCGTACCGAATACTGTGCGTGTATCCCAGTTCTGGCCGATCCCACGTACTCGTGGGTCAAGCACTGATGAAGGGTTTGGCTGAGCGTGGACATGAGGTAAGCGCGTGGGAGTTGCGAGTGATGTAAGTAACGTACACTAACCAGTGGCGCCCCTCTATCAACTAGGTCACAATGGTCAGCCCGTTCAAGTTATCGAAGCCAGTGCCCAACTATCGGGAGATAGTCGTACCCAAAGAGGACCTTGATGCGATGACACGAGACTTCCTGCAGAAGAACACCGGCAACTCGTTGTCGGGCATGGTGAATCTCTTCCAAAGTCAGTTCCGGACGGCCGAAATGGCGCTGCTGGACGCAAAGTTCCAGGCGATCAAAAACGAACACTTCGACTTGGTGATCGTCGGTTATTTTGTGGCAGATTTCGTGCTCGGTTTGGGACCTCATTTTAACGCACCCACCGTAGTGTTGTTCTCGGCTGGATTGACGAAACTGACGGCCGATTTCGTCGGGAACCCAAGGGCCATTTCGACCGTACCCCACGTCATGCTCGGAGGTCGAGGCTCGATGGACTTTACGGCTCGCTTGAAGAACTTCCTTTTTGCGGGTGTCGAAAACGCTATCACCGCCCTGTCGGAGTACGTGCAGACGTCGTACTATGACAGGCATTTCCCGGCTGATCGGTACCCACCATTTGCGGACGTACGCCGCAACGTGTCGCTGGTGTTGCTGAACACGCACGTCTCACAGTCCAACGCACGTCCGTACCTCCCAAACGTGGTGGAAGTCGGCGGACTTCAGATCAAAAGCAAACCGGATCCACTGCCGGAGGACATTCGCGAGTGGTTGGATGGGGCCGATGAGCATGGTGTCGTGTACTTCTGCCTTGGTTCTAACCTCAAATCGGCGGATCTACCACAAGAGAAGCTAGACGCCATCCTCAAGACGTTCGGACAGCTGAAGCAGCGTGTGCTGTGGAAATGGGAAGACGAACGCGTACCAAACCTGCCCGCGAACGTGCTGTCGAAGGCGTGGATGCCGCAGGATGACGTGCTCGCGCATCGCAACGTGCGGTTGTTCATCTCACATGGCGGATTGGGTGGTGTGACCGAGGCCAAGTACCACGGTGTGCCGGTGTTGGGCATTCCTATCTTCGCTGAGCAACACCAGAACGTTCAGGCTATGGTGGACGAAGGCATCGCCATGCAGCTGGACTATCAGCAGCTCGATGAGCGGTCGTTTTCGCGTGCCGTCAACATCATGGTACGTGAGCACAGGTTCGCTGAGAATGTGAAAAAAATTTCCGCCCTCTATCGGGATCGACCTCAGACGGCCATGGAGTTGGCCTGTTACTGGGTGGAGTATGTCGCGAGGCATAAGGGCGCTCCACATTTACACTACACCGGGGCCAACATGGGCTTCCTGCAGCGCGAATCACTGGACGTGATTGTGTTCTTGCTTGCGGTGGTTTACGTCGCTATAAAAATGACCAAGATTGCCCTGCGGTATGCCATCCGTAAGGTGTTCAAGAAGTCCAGGAAGACAAAGGTTCAGTAAACACCCCACGAAGAAGATAAATAAATAGAACTACTTCTGCTTTCGCCACAAAAGCGCAACTCTTTGCAAGTACCTTCGAGAAGTTTTAAATATAAGTCGCTATCGATAAGACGTTCGATTCGTTCTCGCGAGATACTTTATCTCGAAAAACCGACAAATTGAACCGTTGACAGTTGACAGATGAACCGGTAAACATATTATCTCTGCAGAATGGTGCCTCTCGGCCTTATCAGTAGTACATACCTCTTGCAGCGCCTTCTTGTCTATTGTCTTTGTACTCTGCAACGTGCGGATGACGTTCTTCGCACCGTCAACAACGGCCGCTTCGATTCGCAGCCTGTGACGGAGCTCTTCGATACGATCGTCTAACGACGCCTCCAGCTCCTGAGGTTGTTTGGTTGCGTTTGCAGACTCGCCACCGTTCTCTTCCGAACCCTTGCTGCTCAGCTGGTTCTGGCGAACCTTAAGGATCTTGAGCCGCAGGTACTCGATCTTGGCCTTCGAGTCCGCCAGCATCTGATGCGCCTCGGCCAGCAGCTTTTTGTCGCGACCGTGGTGACCGCTCGAGATCGATTGGATCATGTTTTCGGCGCCGTTCTTCACCTTTGTCTCGATGCTAAGCTGCTTTTCGAGCGAAATGAGCAGCTTGTCGTTCGCGGTCAGCTCGGGGCCACTTGGGATCACGGTGGATAGAATCGGATCTGTAAGAAGCGTAGAGAACAACACGGAAGGAATGCAGTTAGTAATTGCATGCTATTTGTCACAATTTCCTCAGCCTAATATGTCTCTCGTACTTGTGATTCAAACCAGCTCCGTCATGCAGTTCCGCAACAAGAAAGTTCAGCGTGAAAAAGATGGAAAATTTACTTCCATTTACCGATAATCAATAGCCATAGTGATAAGTGGCTATTTCATCGACAATAGTCAGGCGATCCCATAAACCGGATCAAATTTCAATTCCGGAGGAAAAATCACTTTCATTCGATTTCAGCGAGGGAGAGAGAGAGAGAGAGTGAGAGTGGGACCCCGAGAGAAAAAGAGAAAGAAATATATATGTGTGTATGTGCGCTAGTAAAAGCCGAGTATTCGAGTAAGGGTGGAAAATGTTGGAATTATTTATAATTGGATTATTGTTTCGAGCTGCACCAAAAGGTAACAGTTTTTCCTGATTTTCTTACTCCATGTACGACAACCGTGGGCACTTTTTTTTTTCTCTCTCTCTCTCTCTCTCTCTCTCTGTGTCTCTCTCATTTTACTCTTTAACTTTTACTTTTTTCTCATTTTACTGTTACGTATTCATTTAAGGAAAATACAATACACAGCCAACCACTTTTTGTTTGCATTTGAAGCCATTTTCCGGCAGTTCTTGTTTTTCTCCTCCCCATCCGCCGAGTCTGGCCAATTTAGTCCGTGAGTGAAGACTCCACAAAAAAAAAAGGCGGAGGTAAACGTACGTACACGAATGCCACACCGCCGCGTCCGTTATCCTATTCCGAAGTTATTACACACTTGCATGTAACATTTCACTCGGTGCATTTGCGTCCGCCCAGGGGGGGAAAAGGCAGCTTTGAATTTCCCTTTCGTGCATTTATTCGCATGATTGCTCACGATGAGCGTAGGCCCCGCATAATCTACCGCAACAGCAAGCGGAGGCGCGCCATCGATATATCTCCCCACAGTACGGTTCAATTTTTTGTCTGTGTGTGGTGCGTCGATCCGCGTCCGCGACCGGCTCCGGTAGAGGTTGATAAGGCTGCGTCATAATCGGCATGACGATAGCGATGAGGGTTTTCAACCAAACCCTGGAGAACCGCCGTCCGGTAAACTACTATGGGCGGTATTGCACATAATAACTCAATCGCAACGCCACTGCAACTGCCACTTAGAGAGCCACTGACGTTTTGAACATTTTTCAGCGCGAAAAGCGAGGCGAGGCGCGTATGCGAACGAAAGCTGCATGCCCGGCCATTGTTACGACACTCCTCTCCCGTGTGCCGGAATGATACTGGGGCATAGAGTGAGGTACACCGTTTCCGACACACAACGAGCTCCCCGGGGCGAAAATGCATTGGTTGGTCTACGAAACAGACCTCAGGGAGGTATTTGAAGCAGCTTTCAATTGGGGAGAATTTTTACTCATTGCTTCACTAAAAACACACACACATACTCATTCGCAATTGGCTTAGAGTGCAATGAGTCTACCGGAGGATGGAAAATCGCTCCAATGCGGTGTGAGAACCAAAAATACACTCAGAAAAACGTAATGGGAATAGAAGTTTTCTATTGTGTCCTTGGCAGAAGGGAATGACACAAATGAGACCGATTTGCAAGAGTTGGTGCTGCTGATGAACTGCTTCTGGTAATTTTCACCCGTCCAGCTTTACAAACACGAGCAGGACACGACACTAAACATACCTTCCGTGGCCAGTTGCATCGTTTTCCGTCCGTCCGTTCGACCGGAAAAAGCAAACCGTGGCTGGTTTACGCACAACTGATCCAACTTGGCGCACCATCCGGGCGTTTTAGTGTGTGCCTCCTCGCTGAGGGGTTTTTGCGCAGGATCACACCATTCTGGAGATTTTCACTTGATACATTCACATCGAACAGTCGCGGAATGTGCAGGAGAGCGCAAGCAAACTCCCGCAAATGATGCTCTCACCAGCTGCCACAAATAATTGCACCGAAGGCGCGGTCTTTTTTCGCACATGATCGTGTGCAATCCCACACACCTACGTGAGGCGTGTGTGTGTGTGTGTGGTTTTATTTTTCAAAATTTTCATTTCACGCCATTTGTCGCAATTTCATAAAAACCCGTCGCGTGGTTGCATTCTCGCAAATGTGCAGCGCAACATTCTTTCGCTGCGCCGTGAGGGTGGCAAAATTTGTCATTTGCAAACGCCCGGTTTAGTAATTATAAATAGCCATCCATCGCGTTCCATTTCCATCTACCCACCGTGGGGGTGTGGAGTAAACCGATCTGCCCGCTGCTGCTTGTTAGCTAGCGAGGTGGTTGAGAGACATCTTTCGCGATTCGACAGCCGGTGGCTTCACCGAAAGTTTGGCGCGTTAGATACCGGGGCGGGATATTTCATGCCTCGGTGGCATCTGCTTACAAGGTAACCTGAAGCCGTGTTAACTCGGACGAATTACCATGCCCCACACCTGTTATCTAGAGGCTGTGGTGACACACGATGCTTTATTATGATGCATACACGGTGTGCCTTCAACCCTCGCACCCAAGACGCAATGTTCTGACGCTAGAGAATCTCGAGTCTGAATGCAGATGGCCCAATAGCACACAATATATACACAAACTTCTATACATACCGTGGCCGCCATTGTTGCTGACGCTGTTGCCCTGCGTGAGGATGATTTGGCTTTCCAGCTCGAGCAGCTCGGACTTCAGCTCGGCCAGCTTGTTGTTGCTTTTCTTCACGATCGAAGCGACATCGGAAAGCGAGCGCCGGTCAGTGGCGACTTCACGCAGCTTTTCGGCGCCCTCCTTAATTTTGAGCTCTTTGCGGATCTCGCGCCGGATCGCTTCCTTGATCTCCTCGAGCTGATTGGGCAGCGGATGGTCGGACACATTGTCGGACAGACCGTACTTGTGGCTCAGCTCGTACAAGACGGGATGTCTGATGTAATCGCCCTGCGGATTTTGGATGGGAAAAATAGAGAAACACACGACGTTAGGAAAGATTGAAGATTTCATATTTTGAACTAGCAACAAGATAAGCAGAAGCAACCAACAATGCGCCACTTCTCGCGCGTATACAAGCATTTATCCCAAGCGAATTGCTAAATTAACCTAGCGCTAGAGCGAGCATGATGTGCGCTATGTGGAACAAGTGAACAGTGAGTTGTGCCCTACAAATGTGCTACGACCTGCACTTCACTGGGGGCATCTTCATATCTTCGTGTCCCCATCTGGGCGCCACTTGACTACGGCTCAAGTTTTTGGCCAACGAACTTGAACTTGATTCCACGTAAAGTAGACCTTTTCGAGGGCCTTTGCGCTCTCGCTCTCTCTCTCTCTCGCTTTCCAATTGAGGCCATTGTCAAGTGACAACGCTTCTGGATGGCTCCCATTGGATGGGGCCTGGGTTTGGTCATGAATAATAATTTGTCATCCAACCTCGTTCCGCGCAACGCCAATTCACATGATAAATGGGCAAACTTTTGCCCAAAGATGGACGCTACGCTTAACGATGGGCAGCGGCGAATGGACGGCAATTTGGGTGAGGTTTTTTTTTAAAGTTTCGGAGAGGTACAATAACCCTACAGCAGGTTCATAGCCTCCGGAAGAATATTACCATAGAAGCAATATCCCGAATTTGCAAACACATAAATCACGACGGTGTTACAGGCTACCTAGGGCTAAAGGTGGCGATGCCAGGCGCTAAACTTCATCTCTGTGCAAGCGAGCATATCACCGGGAGCTTCTGACGACATTGTCGCAGCTA
The DNA here is from genome assembly GCF_943737925.1 of Anopheles nili. Lineage (NCBI taxonomy): Eukaryota > Metazoa > Arthropoda > Insecta > Diptera > Culicidae > Anopheles > Anopheles nili. The sequence goes on from NC_071292.1 coordinate 49,637,910, forward strand.
TAGTGCACGATAAAACGCGACAAGAAGCAAATTTCAGCAGCTGTTCACAATTCGAGAAGTTGTCTGGAAAACATTTCCAGCGCCAGTGATCGACTTCTTGATTTTGCAGCTGACGAAAATCCATCTCATCAGACGCAATGTGTATTTAAGTTCAATGTTTAGAAGAAAAATAAAATAAATGCACAAAAAAAACAGCACACATTTACATATTCCTTGCGTATTCGAGAAGAAGCAAAAAATACCTGCCAGCAAAAACCGGAAAGGTAACGCGCACATAAAACCCATAAACGAATGTCCCATTAGAGGATGGAAAACAATAAATTATCCACACGTGGGTCACATATGCTCAAGGGTGGCACTAAAATCGAGAAATATACGGCCAATTTTCCATGCCATTAGTAGGGGGAGAAAAAAAATACAAAGAACCGATGCAAATGAAGCTCACTCGAGGTACGCGTGATTTTGCGACATTAGTAAAGTTGAATAAGTACACTATGCGCTTATGGTTGGATAAAAATAACACCTTTCTATTTCCACGGAGTGGCTGATAATTCGAGCTTAAATTGAAATTAAACTACAGGAAAGCGAACCGCATATCTAGCGAAAATGATGACCACTCCAGCTGCCACGCCGCGGGGATCATATTTGCTACATCACAAACCACAAAATTAGCAAATTAACACCGACAGCCGGGAGTGAGGGAGCAAAAGAACCAAATGCGCCAAGATGAGACCATTTCTGAGTGCGTGTGTTGGTTTTTTTCTTGTTCGTTGTGCACGCAAAAACCGTGAGAAGCAATGTAAGGGGTCACGAAAGAAATGAATGAATTTTGATTTTCGGGGGCTGAAAAATAAAACGTCCCACGACAAGCGTTTGGCCGCCGGGAAAAGGAACCAAATTATCTCGGAATGGGTCAGTGAGGTTGGAGCTAGCACCGGGCTGGACGTTAATCCAGGGAAAAAACACGGGAATACGGACCACGAACCCAGGCGAACCGGGAGTGATCTGTCGGTTTGTATCCGCGAGTTTCCACGGTTCCCGTTACCTTTTCGACGACGGTCGCACTGACGCAGGTGCTGAATACGCGGCTTCGTCGCCGTTTCCGATAGCGGTTGTTGTATTCCGTTACATATAGCGCCATGATGTGTTTGTGTGCGTATTTTTCCTTCTTCTCGCTTGTGGGGCGCGCTTTTTCTCACAACACGAACCCCGCGGAAAGGCACAGACCAGCGAGTGGCACAGTTAGGCTCTTTTGCTTTTGGTTGATGATTTAGTTCCGAGCCGCGTTTGTCCCAGCAATGTGTCAATGTTTTTGGGCCACGCTTTGGTTGGTGTGCTGTGGCACGTACGCACCACCACCCAAAAGGGGGTTTGTAAGACGTACTTTTTGTGTGTTCGCCCGAACATGCAACTGCGGGAGGCTTTGGGGGAGTTTTTTTTTTCGGGACCACAGCGCACACGTAACGGTGGTTTAGTTTGGCCTTTTCCGATGCATTCGGGGGGAGAAAAAAAAGTGAACCAGCGCGCGCAAGAGCAAGGGATATGGGCTATTTATATCGAAATTAAATCACTCTCCCATCACTGATGCTGCGAGCTGCGGCTGGAACCCGGATGCGCCCGGTGTTTGGTGGCTTTGGAAGGTTGTGTTTGTGTGTGGAAATGGAACGGGGTGAGATCCTTCCAGCTTACTTCATCGTCAGGGGGGTTGCACTTTTACACGCCAAATTGCCCTGCGCGGTAATAACGGTTTCACTTTTAGATCAAGCGGGATTTTGTACGGAAAAATCCACTATACGTCGTCGTACACTCATTCCATGATTTCTCTCTTTCGTGGAATTATCGTTCTCTCAAGCGCGAAGTGCACCTATAACCGGAAATGCATCGCACACGCACACGTACGACACATCGCATTACGTTTCATTAGAAGAAATCGGACGGAATTTTCCGTGCGTGTGTGGGACACTCCTTCAAACGCTATTAATTGATTCACGCACGCCTGGAAACACCGGACGGTGACATTTCCGATCGCCGGCTTGTGCAGCAATTGTGTAATGCTCATTACGAGCACACACACACGCACGAAAAGATCGGAATGGGGAAGCGGAAAGAAAGCTGAATAACACGGCACACGCAAGTGCACTTGAGATCGCGAACGAAATTTTGTAATAAACGCACGATCTTGCGGCAACAGCGATGTAATTATCGACGTACACCAGAGCTTGGGATAACGATACGAATTTAACCACGAGTGCGCTTTTGGAGAGCGTGAAGGAATCTCGAACGATGCCAGAAACATTACTTAATACGATGAGAGCAAAGGAGAGCAGAATTGAAGCAAGCATTCCCTTCGTTCGTTCGCTTTAAAGCCATCAATCAGTGGAGAGACTCAGCGAGCAAACTTTAACATTGCTTTACGGTTCAAATAACGCTCGAGGATGACGAGCAAAAAAAATCCTCACGCTGGATGTTTGCAGACATATCATAGGCGAACGGGGCTATATTAAAACCGAGCCGACCATGGAGATGAAGCAACTCAACCACCGGAGGCGAACATCGGAGAGACAATATGCCAATTTTGTGCGAACGCCAGCGAAATGGGACACGTTGGGCGAAAGCAAAGCAAAGTAAAGCAAAAAAAAAAGGAAGCATAGAGAAGAGGATCACAGGAAACTTTCACTTGGTTCCTGTTGCGCGAGAACATGGGCAGTGGGCAGAAATAGGCGTGCAAAAGCCCAATAACAGGAGAGTGAAATGAAAAAAAAAACAGGCACCAAAATAGGGACTGCCATATCAAAGCTCACAGCTCGGCTGCTGGAGGCGATTCGCTTGATCACACTGGCAGACAGTAAAGGAAAGAAACCGACACAAAGCTGTAACAACCCCTAAGCGGTCTGGAACTCGCGGGAAGTTCGAGTTCGTCATCTCATTAGGCGCGCGTTCGAGAAGACGAAGGAAGCGAACGAATAAAAAAAAAAGCATTTAATTGATTATGTATTTCTGAGCCCGCCGCATTTAATGGGTTCACAAATCCTTCCGCTCGCATGGAGGGGCAGCATTTCGTGACAAATGCTGCGTTAACGGGATAAAATTGATTTAAATCCACGCGCAACCCCAAGCTTCGCCGATGATGCGCGATAAATAACCAATTCATCGTTGGCCGCCCGCGTGTAGGTTTTTGGGTTATATTTATATTCGAATCATTTTCTCTCTCTTTATTTTAGGTAGCAATCTCGAAAAAAAGGGGAGATCTCAGTCCCGCTTCTTCCTTTGGAGCGTTAATCCTGCCCAGAGGTACACCACAGCCTGGCCGAGATTATCAAACGGCAATAAATGGCCTGCTACCGGCGGTTGACTAATGGGCATAATCATCCCACCATCGGCCACAAACCAGCCTTTTTGCCAGCGAACTAATGTCGATCGCGAGGAAAGTGAAAGTGCTCGTGCTCGGGGGGGGGGGGGGGGCTCGTGAGCCTCCCAAGGGCTATAGGGGGGAGGGGGGTGAGTTTTCCGCTCAGCATATCCACGGCACCCCTTTCACCGGGACGATAAATCATGCTCGTAAAATAGACATTCCGCCGCTGTGCCGTTCGCTGGCAGGGCGGAACTGAAACCAAGTGACTCGCCAAAACAAAGCGACCCCCGGGCGAGCGAGAGAGAGAGAGAGAGAGCGAGAAAGAAAGAAACTAATGATCGAATGTTCACGCGCCTGAAACGCGAGGGGACTTTTTTTCTCCATCGCTAGAGAAAGATCGATGATCGGCCCTTCAGTGCTTGTCATAAAACATAATCGTGTGTGTGTGTGTGTGTGTGTGTGTGTGGGGGGGGATTGGAGTTGGTGCCGGTTAAAGCCCACCCAAAAATCCACGCCCAAAGCGCAGCCCTTACAAAGTCCAACTTCCTCCTGCCGCGTGTTTAGAAATTGATATTTGCACGTGGCCGGTGGATTAATTTCAACTCACGAACACCCAAAGGCGCACGCGAAATTGAAGGTGTTCGATTCAAAACGTTTTTTGTTTGTTTGCTGTTGTTTGAATGAATGAGAATTTGCCGTCCCGTGCTAATTACCGTCTTCCGGTGGATCCGTCTGTCGCCCATTCGACATTTCGCCCACGCAAAAGCGCGTTAGGTAAGTCGCACCCGCGCACTCTCTCTCTCTCTCACACGCTAAAGTATGTTGCGCGAAAAGGACAACAAATGGGGAGAAAAAAAAATTGACACCCCAAGAGAAAAAAAAACCCGGAGGCCTCTGCCACACCAAAATGCCATTTCACTCTCCAAACGCGCGGCCTCAGCTCGTTCGCGTCGTCTCGTGTGCTTTTGAATGCATAATGAGCAGCAGACATGTTTGGAAGGTGAGGGAAGAGTTTGCGTAGTCGGCAGTGGCTTGCGCACGCGATCACAACCAGAGGCGCGCGTACATGCCGACACGCGCCCAAGCCAGTCGTACTCTTAAAAAGGTTGGAACACACAGCCTTTTTGATTCAGCAGCGTGTTGCCGTTTGCGCAACGTTTTGGCGCGTACGCAACCACCCTGAGAAGAAGCAGGACAGACGAACGGAGACAACAAACACACACGCACGCACAGAAAAAACCCGGCAAATTCCGGTCCTTGCCCTCGAATGCCATTTCTGGCCGTTGGCATCCACAGCCTTCGGCGCCCACTATTCACGGCCAGGTCGGTCGTCTTTCGCCGTCCCAATGGCAGAAGTTGTTTTCGGTTGTTGGCCATTGCGAAGGTGTCAAACACCATCTACGTGTCTTGCGGGGTCGATCTTGAGGTGGTGGGCGCCTTGAAACCACAGGAAAACACAGGACGTTGCGCAATGATGGTTTGGTTTTTGAATGAGCACTTTTTGAGCAGATATAACAGTACAAGCCCCAACCAAGCACCTTTAGTGCATCGGAGTTATTTTGACAACTGACCAAACCAAACGAGTTGCTACACATTGGATTGCACTCGTTTGTTTGGTTTAAGTATTGTACACAACCATTACCCCACCTGGAGTACTACCGTGCCAGTAAAACAACATCGCGACAAACCGTTTTTCTGCTCGTTTGCAAATATATGCCGCTTTCGGGAAAGCCTCGCAAACGCAAACGCGCTTTTTATTACAGTTTCCCTCTCAAAAAAGGAAGGGTGACGTATTTATCTAGCACACTTTTTTTATCTTATCTCAACCGCCATTGCCAAACATATCACAGGGTAGTGTGTGGGATCCAATATTGCTACTAACGAACGCTTGCTTCTAAATGAAGCGTCACAACGCCAATCTACACCCGCCGCCGGGCGTATTTTGTTTGCTTTTGGGTGGAGTTTATTTGCCTTCGTATTCCCGTTTGCGCGGGTCCCTTTGGTTCCGGTTTGATCGCAACTTTTGCTCCTGGCTTTGGGTGGCCAGTATTGTGAGCGAGCGCGAATGGGATTTCGAGCGATTTCCACCAGCAGATAAAGATCGTGTGAAAATTGCACCAGAACACGCCATGTCATGTGGTATCGATTCGCACCATTCGGAAACCGGTAGCGAGAAACCGAGTGAAAGAGAGAGAGAGAAAACCGATGGAGGAAAAATGGGAAAAACACTTTCCCGTAATGGGCAGAGGAGCAATTTTCTTCCGATTGTGCTTTGATTGTTAGAATTTCTTCGACAGCAATGTTTTTTCGCGCTTGAGATTGCCCGTTAATAGCACTAATTCCACCATCACACGCGATGTCGATAAGCACACGCTAAAGGTAAAGGAAAAAGGCCCGATCAAATTCCCCGATCATTTAATGGGTCCATTGCATTCCTGCATTCGTGTACACCCCGTTGTTAACACGCTTCTTCTTCTTCGTGATGCGATCTTCCCTACATCCCTACAGTGGTCGCGATGAAGCAATCGGAAGTTGATATCAGAACAGTGGTGTTTTTCACGTTACAATGCATGAAAGCTTGATAGTACACGAGTCACTTGGAGGTATTGCTTCACGAGAAAAAAAAACCGGAAGTAGCGGACTGTTCTCACTTCGCGGGAAAACGCGCACATTCCAGGCGGTACGAGCGCAGAGAGCAAACTAAATACCGCCCCGGGGTTTATGGCTGCGTGCGAGATAGGTGTTTGGTGGTTTGGGAAGCAAAATCGGTGGTTGTTGGAGATAACGAAAGATATGCGCTTGTAGCAACAGCTGGTCGTGAACGCAGCTAAAAGAGGAGGCAATTCGGTGACCCAGCACGCTATTGCAGCAATACACATCGTCGTTTAAGATTAGAGGTGTGATGCGTTTCAGGTGCTTTCTTTATTAAATTAAATTATTTTGCTTCGATAAAGGTGTACGAGCTGCTCGATGAGCATTTATCTTTGCATCATTAATTGAGTGATAAAGTTTCATCATCCAGCTGAAATCATTCTCATTTCTCCAGGCTTCCGTTTGAGGTGTTTTTTTTCTTCTGTCGTCATTTGAATTGCCAAATCTCACTGGGGTGTTTAAGCATTAAACATTGACGCACGAACTACCGGACATTAATGCTGTAACGACGCCGGAGAACCTCGAACGTGACCAAAGTCCCGATCGACGATGGCGACAAAGTATTACCAGCCACCGTAGCGCGATTGCACACACGATTGCAACCCGAAATCGATTAACGTTCGATAAATTAACCGTACCGGCGGGAGAAGGCAATCCTTTCTCTGACGTGGGTCTCACCGTACGGCAACCCCTCCGTGTGTCGTGTCTCAGCAACAACCAACGAATCCGTGGGAGAAAGAGCCGGTTTTTCGATCGATTCGAGATGCCACTTTCGATTTTTACCCTAAAGCTTCAGCGGCGTCCTGTGTCAGCGCGCAAAGGAGACTCCAGGTGGTTGTGCAAAAAAACAAGCAAGCATCAAACTCTTCCGCAATGAAGAAGCGCGAACTCACACTACGAAACTACGGAAGCCCACCTTGATCTGGATGGCGGCGGCAAAGAAAAAACCATTTCGATTATGTAGCACGGAATCGAGATAGGGTGGCGCGAGAAAACGGCAGGTTCACAATCGTATTCAAATCATGTCGCGATTTGCACGAGATGCGAAAGAGCATCCTTTTTGGGGTCTCACGAAAGCTCACTCAAGAGGCGTGAGCTGCACATACAAGCAAATTTCAACAGCTCGTAGCTCCTAGCGAGCTTTATTTTATGGCTGGTAATTAAATTTACTCGTTACCGTCCGACCGACTGGTGAGAATCTAATCGGAGTGCTACGAACGAAGATCTACTCGTCAAAAAGGAACTGTTTCAAACGCCGCCAACTGTTGCTGAAGCACTCGACGTGCAGTCTATAAACGAGCGCACTCGCGTTCCGCGAAACCAACCCAGAAAGAAGGGGATAAGAATTTTGAAATTCACCGCCAGTACCGGTTCGAGGAGGTTCTTTTGCCATTAGGCTTTCGAAAGGGAACAAAAAAGGAGCCCCCTGCGAAGGCATTTGTAACTGGACCCCAAAAAACACGACGTTAGAATTACTAATACCCGGTTGGTCTGCGTGTGACTCCCACAGCTAGTCTCCCCGACTCTTGTCCCAACGGCAAAAGGGAGTACAAAAAATGGAACTACCTCCCAGGAAGCACCTACACAACCACACAGTGGGTGTGACCTTTCCTATCCCTCTTCGGAACCGGCGTTCGACGGCGACAATCCAATTATCATATATTTTATCGATACCATGGAAGGGCGGCAACCACCAGAAGAGAGGGTGTTCACTCAGGACGTGAGCCTTCGCAGGGCCATTGTCGCGTGTGTTCACCTCCTGATGCCCCAGAATCGGCTCGGCTATTGGTTGTCGAATGTTCTCTGGCTTTTGCATGCGTCTTTTCACCGTTGATTTTCCCCAACTCCCTTGTGTGCGTTTGTCGCAAGGCTGGGAAATAATATCCTGATATACGACGCTGCGACACACACAGCAGGTTAGCAGGGTTGGTTCAAGGGTTTGGGTGAGCTTGGTTTAAACCCTCAACACGACGCGGTGTACGTGCCTTTTGTTCCCGGCTAATCGCCAGCTCACGGAAACAGTTGGCTGCGTTTCCGAAACCTTAGCCCCGGCATCATGTTGCAAAACGTACGCTCTCTCGAGGGCCAAGCTCTGGTACTGGGAAAGTGTTTGGGCGCCACGTTGTATTGATAAAGAGAGGGGCACACATTAGGGCGGCTCGATGGCGCAGAATCAATGCAGCACGTGCACGGATATGACGGCAGGTCGGTGGTGTTTTAGTTGAACCTGGCAACGGTTTGAAACCCTTCTGTCAGGATGGTCTTAAGCTGGCTCTCTTGACTGGATGCATTCCACTGGCAGCATTCTGCCCTTTCGACACCACTTCAACACCTCAGTTAAATCATCTAATATACTGAAAATGGGGTATCGCAGCAGCTTGAAGCACATTGAAAGCGTTACTCTCGTATCTATGACGAATCGGCTTACATCACACTTCCAACACCTTCTCTCCGGAGAGATTTATCGGCCGCGTCATGGGCCACCTCCATTTAACCCAGGACGAACAGGGTGTCGAAAGAGAAAGGACTACCACCGCAGGTCGAGCGGCGAACCTGAAGGGTGAAAGTAAGTTGATCTACTCGCCCCTTGTATAGATTCTCGATTGGCATTGGATCAGTGCCCCTTCGTTGTCTGTCTGCTCGCGTACTACTAAGGGTGGTTGCATTGCACGTGTGTGTGTGTGTGTGGGTGGATTGGTTTGGGGGCGTAGTTCGGCAAGATTTCGTTAACATAACCTCAACGCAAGCCAATGTAATTGAGCCTTTTTTGCCGTTTCTCGGACCCGCTTCGGGCACAACCACGTGTGCGAGAAGGAGGAACACGGTGAAAACGGAGATCAGCATCGTAGGCTTGCTGTTCGATCTAAATTATGAGCACGATAATTAGCAGCTTCGGGGTTAGGTGGAGGCGTCTAACCCGTGTTAGGGGGTTGAAAGAGTGAAAAACTTGGAACCGAAAGAAACAAAAAAACGCACATAATACTCCCCAGTTGATATTGGGCGGAGAAAATATCTCACCCGCTGGTTAGAGCCGCACTGTCGTTAGTTTTATGCTGGGAGTTTTCCGCAGGGCTACAGGGTGGGCAGACAAAAAAAAACAAAGACACGAAGCGTGAACGAAAACGAAGGGCTCCACGATCAGTGGCAAAAATCCCACTAGAGAGAGTAATCGATTAACCTTTCACTGTTTTGTGGCCTGTGCTGTGCTGGGGGTGATGCTGAGTGGGTGGAAAAAATTTAACCACCCACCCTCCCACACACACACACACACAAATCAGGCCTGGGAAGCTCACTGTTCCGCCCATCTCCAACTGGCGTTGGGATCAACGGTGAGTTAGGCCAATTTTCTGCCAATAATGCTGCGAAACCGTTTAACCTCCGTTTCGGTCCATTAACCTCGCCACGGAACCGGGCTGGGTCATCGGTAGTTACAGCGTTTAAAATTCGCCCGCGGCACGTAAACGAGTGGGAGAGAGAGAGAGAGAGAGAGAGAGAAAGAGAGAGATATTAAATCATTAGCGGCTTGGTTTCGGAAGTGTCTTTTGACGCGAGGTTTCACGACGATCGTCTGTGGGCAATCGAAAGGAATATTAAAATTTTCCCCCATCATGACGCAAATCGATCAAGGGCAAACCCTCGCGAGTGAGCCTTCAGAAATGCCTCAACATTGCTGCTGCGCGCCAAGGATCGACCTTCCGGAGCCATTTTCCTAATCGCATTTCAATGCACAACCTTCGCGTAAGGACGTGCGCGCACGCGTGCACTTTCGGAGGCACGTCGTGGGCGATATTTATTATGCATTTCATGACTTTCCATCGAATGGGGCACGTTGAGTGGGCACATGTACACCTGTTGGCCCTTAGTAAGGGGGCCCGTTTCTATGGCGAACGGTGTGTTTAGTCCAATCACCTAGAGGGTGAGCGCAAGAAATCATTGAACACTCGTGCCGAGGACAAAAAAGGGCTACCGAGAAATAGCGAGCGCAAACGCCACCACCGAAATTACACATTTAGTTACAATCGATTTTTCGTTAATCCTTGATTGGGCGTAATTTAAGCACCAAACGAACCGAAAGAGGGCATGAAAAACTACCCTTAATAGAGGTTGCTTAAGAGAGAGAGAAAAAACCTCGAAAGCCCAAAGGAAGGTGTAAAAATAGTAAATGCTTTTATCGATCGATCGTTCCTCGATGGGGCTCGATTGATTGAGACACTCGCCTTCCTGGGGGTGGAAGTAGCGGCTGAATTCCTAACCACACAAAAAAGCACAGTTGGAAGGCGCATAATTCCCTAACTACGCTCAACAGGCGAACGAACCAAACAGCAATTCTCAACCGCTCGGTGGTTCATTCTAACGGGACAGACAGATCGCTCCCGAACGTCTCGGGTAATCACGATCGTGGCGTGTATTATAATTACCGCAGCATCACCGGAGGTTTTTCCCTCGCGTCTGGGAACGCCACCACGGCTGACTGGGTGGGTGGAATTTTCCATCAATTCTGGTTGCGCTCCCAAAGACCCAGCGCTAGCAGATGTTCACTCCAGCTGTAGGGGCACGTATGTTGTGCGATTTCTATGCTTGAGCTTCTGATTTCCAACAGAACACACACAGGTACACTTTGACCCAAGCCCAGTGGCGCCCCGAATCGGTACGGAAGGAAATTGTATTGTGTACGAGAGAGAGAGAGAGAGGTTTAGAAGCCCGTTCGATTAAACCGATCGGGAAAGATACCGAAAAAGATCGATCACTCTCTTCGCGGGCACGAAATTTACCGTTCGATCAAATAGCGCACAATCAACCAGCGATGCGCTGCTGTTGGGTTCATCAACTGCTGCTACACTTCACACACAAACACACATGTTTGTTCACCCTTCCCAAGCCGATGGGGTAAAACGGACGCAATTTTACTTCTTTTTCACACCATACCGGAGTGCCGATGAAAAGCAAATTTTCCAACCATGAGGCGCTAGATTTCGCAGCTCAAATTAGCGACCCGAACAGAGGCGCGAATGGTAGATGGTGTGCTCTTGTTTCTTTCTTTTTTTTTTTGCTGCTGCTGCTTCTTAGTGCTTTTGTGCGTGTTTTTGCAAGCTGCCTCACAGTTACGCGGCCGCCAACGGGTATGAAATCGTGAGAATGTTAAAATACACCAGCATAGAACGACGAGGGCGATTTTCGGTTATTATTGGGCCGTAAAAAGAGCTCACAAACATGCATCTTCCCCCCCACACACAGTCGGAGGACGGATGTAATTAAATTGTAAATAAATACCACGAGAAGAGAGAAAAAGAAAGCGAGAAACAAATCCTCCGTCAGCGATTGCATACACCCTGCCCCGAAAGGATGAAAGCGAAGCTCCCGTTTCATGTAGAGTGGTTATAAATCCCACCAAAGCCCCCCTCATTCGACCGGCGATAAATCATAGAATTCTTAAAAAAACACATACAACCCGCCACGACGACCCGCCCCCGAAGTTTTTGGTTTACATACGGTGAACAGGTAGCCCTTCAGCTTCGCCTTTAAATCCTTCAGGATCACGAGCTTGCTCGATTTGAAGCTAAAATCCGTCGGCTCGTTGACGCTGCTCATTTTTCGGAACGTTTCGTTTGTGCTCGCACGCAGGCCAAAATTGGGTTTTGGTAGCACAAATCCGGCTAGTCGCCCTCCGGCGGGCCCTCACGGAAAAATGCACACCAGCATCGGTTGCCAGCCGCAAACGATCACTAGTTATTTTTTTGCCACGAAAGTTCACACATTCACACTGCACGCACGTCTCACGCGCGCCACTGATATAGCGCTGCCAGTGCGCGGTTGCACTTTAGCAAAATGAATTGTACGCTCTTCGAATGATAAAATAAAACCGGGTGGCAAATTTAATCAATGCCGCGCCATAACACATTCACTTTCACGCATCCATCGGCAACAGGTGGACATGATAGAGGACGTGTGATGACCAGCTGATTATGGACGGATGCACGTCACACGTCCTGATTCGCCGATAAAAGGCCCCACACACTGGTACACGAAAATTGAAACAAAAAAAAAATCACAAAACACTGCATCGAGCGGGCTTCGATCGGATGGGAATTGGAGTTCGATGGGGCACTCAGAACAAAAAAAAACGGTAAAAATAAATGCGAACCTGACCCCGAAAGGGCAACACTTTTTGTGGGATGGTCTGCTAAATGGAGTTTTTCCTAACATGTCAGCGCGCACCGTTACCGAATGATGCCTCGAGTTGAGAGGGGATGCCATTTCGAATCGAGAAACACTTCCAATTACAAGTGGGTTGCGCTTTTCGTTTTTCCACAATTCCACCCGATTTTCCAGCCCGCCTCACAAACACACAATTGAAATGGAACGCACCACAATTAGAGGCTGGGGCTAATTACCGATTCGCTAGCTAATTTTCGATGAAATTTTCACACACTCATCATGCGAGAGAATGCACCCGCGAACTCAGATGCACAAAAGGGCACGTGTAGAAAGGGTTCAGGCCGGGGGCATTAACTAAAAAACAAAACCCTCCACACCGAACGGGAGGATGTTCCCCGTCATTACGGGAAAATGGAGCTACACCGGTGGTGCAGAAATACGGCGCTTAAAAAGTTCACCATTGATGGGGAGAGCTCTAAATGGAGCGATTTTCCTCCAGAGGCAAGCGCTTTTCTCGTACCAAAACGCAATTCAAAAGAAAAAAAAACTGTTCCCCAAATACACGCCGGTACTAATTGCGTACCCGAGAGCTCGATCGCGCTTGAACCGGAAGTTTTCGAAACATCTTCCTTTTTCAGCCAGCAGAAGCCAGCCTTGCGGTTAATGTTATGCAAACAAATATATATTCCAAGCACCGCTGAAGGGAAGCAACAAATGAAAGGAGAGAGAGAGAGAGAAAAAAAAGCATCAAATGCGGCGTTTCGCGTGATTTGAAGTCAATATTTACTCGCAGATGCTTCGAATGGTTTGTGGTCAAGCTAAGACAAATCTGTCGATAACCAAGCACGGGCCTAGCGCCAAACAAATGAAACCGATCCGGCGAGTGGGGTTTTGCTGTTTTCTTTTTTCCCATCATGCCTCCGCACTTCTTGGGTCTTTCCATCCGAATATGCCTTTCCTTTATTTCGGGGTTTAAAAAATAGCACGCAAACACTACCCACAGTGGGAGGGATCACTTTGGCTTCAACCAGATGGCTGAACGAAGCGAAAAAAAAACCCACCGTCACCCTGTACACGCAATTATTTACTAATCTCCATCCGCGGGTTTGACGTGCAGAAAAAAATTGAAGGATTTCCCACCACCAGTGGGGTTGGGTGAATAAAGATGTCAACACTTTCTCATTCGCATGAATTTCGGGAGCAGCAAACTGCTGCTCCACAAAACACAGGGTGGTGGCTCGGCGCCGAAAATGATCTACTGTCCATCATTTAGCTGGGGGAGCTATTTTCGCCAATTCGCAAGGTAACACTCGACCGAATATCGACACATTTAGGGGAGGGCTAATACTCGCGCTGCTCCATTTCGTTCGCCATTAGGTGTGAGCTGCCCAACTTCATCAAGCGTAGTTTAGGTAATCCCCACAAACACAACGCTAATTGACACACATGACTCCGGTTGCGTACGAATTCCGGATCCGTAGTTTTCTCCCCGGCAGTTACTTCGTTTATTTTAATTCCACTCAATTTGTGTAACGATCACGCTTCTATCCGGACATTGTGCGTGTCTCGAGGAAACCCAGCCGGTGATTCCTCTTTCTCACATGCACCCGCGTACGATCGTGTGTGAGATCAGTACAATAGCCTAGGGAGGGATTGTTTTTTTTTTTTCTAGAGCCACATTCACACACAATACACCGCCGCTCCGTAGCAGCTCCGGGCACAACAATCAAGATCAACTACTAAACGACACCGGGAAGAGTGGGTCTTCAAAGAAATTCGTTCCGCGCTGCGGCGATGGCTCGTACGGTCTCTGAATTATTGTGAGTACCGCTCAATCAACCTTTTTTCGATTATATCACTAGCCGTGACCGGTTTCCGCGAGCACAGTGACACGTTTTTGCGGCGCCTGGAAAAGCTGGTGGTTCTTCGTGTTGGGTGGCAGCGAGATGCCGTCTTCGATCGTACATTCGACATCGAAAGCAGGAACCAATAAATTCCACATCAAGGTCGCCGAGGGAGGACACCACAGCCAGCGTAGAATGCGCTTATTAGCCCGGGCGTCATAAGTGCAACTGCCACCCCACCTTCAACACGACAGCTAAAGATGTATGGCGCGCCACGCTCGTTCGTTTGGTCCAACACACGGTAGCCTCATAAATTGGTTGCACATGGCAAACTTCTCGCCTTGCTTCTGAGACAGCGGCCGTTTCCTCGCCCAGACAGAAGTGTTTTATTGAACCTGTTTCGAACGCTTAGTGAGCTTGGCGAGAAAATGCACCTTGCTGAAGGAAGATGTTAGTACGGCTCGAACGGAGAACGTAAAACGCCTGCACGTCTTGTTGTTTCATGACCACACTTCACTTGGATCAATCGCTCCGAAGAGTTGGGTTTTGCTCATGCCGACGATGACCTCGACATTGAACGCTTCACACCTTCAAGAGTCCTGAAGGTTATTTTCCATTGCCGGTGTTCCTTCACACAAGCAACCTCACACGGCAAGTTGTGTCGATTAACGAGAGATTCGAGGCCAAAATTTAAACACACAAGTGACACAATAAAGGTGGCTTCAAACGTTTACACTTTCAATTTGACGGTTGCTATGGAATGCGGGAAATCAATTCACGTTGTTGCGGCATATGCCGTTGGATCGAGACCATCTAAAGGGCCCTCTGATCGCTTGATTACCTCTTGAGTATTCGACAAAAAACGACAAAAAAAAGCCAACCAACCACAGATAATGCACTCTCGCGCGTGATAAGATGCCGTCGCACGTAACCACCAAAGGCACACTACACCTTGTTGCACCACACAACGGAGTTTTGGGAATATTTTGTTTCTCCTTGAGTTCGGGGACGCGCGCGCGCGCTTCCACTCCGAACGCCACGAAAGTTCAATTGATACAAAGCGCCGGGCGGACTTTTTTTGTTACCGATCGATCCAACACACGCGCACCCCGAACCCGTCGTCGTCGAGAAGAAGGAGAACCAACAACCCCAAGTATACCAGAGCCCGAGAGAAGCCAGCCAGAGCGTGAGAGAGCAAGCGAGCTTTGGTGGGGGTTGGTTTTTCGCTCCGCTCGCGGGAAAAGTGCCTCCCTATATCCCCACCCGTTTGGAGGGTGGCCTTTTTTGCTTTCGGTTTCGAGCCCCGGTTTGAAAGACCGGCGCGTGTGGTGCATTGGCACATTGTGTGGCCTTTTTTCTTCCTTTCTTAGCGTCGTTTTTTTTCCGTCTTTTCACGCAACGCCTTGTTGTCGCACTCTTTCTCGCTTACGTGTGTTTGTGGGGGGAGGTGGGCCGTTTCTTATGCTCCATTTCCTACCGCTGGTCGGTGTGATCTTTTTTATTTTTCTCTCCCGCTTCGCATCCGTACACCCGTGGGGGTTTAGTTCCGTCTTTTTTTTAGTTGATTTGCTTCACATTTCGCACTCTCCCGATCGCAGCACAATGCACTGGTTTCTCATGCACGCAGCGTTTCGGTAGACCTCAAAGACCAAGAAAGACACCTCGCGGAAATTACTACTTTCGTCCTGCGAGCCCTGCGAAACCACGAGCAGCACTTAAGTGTGTCCACTGATCGCGTTCCATCGGGAGAAGATGCCAGGTTTGGTCACGCGAACTAAATGACTTCCAATAAAGCCGAGCCGGCTAGTGATGAGCCCAGACACGGCACGCCACTCCCAAGAGCTGCCCCAATGAATTTCGTCACCGTTTTATTACACGAATCAGAAGAGAATCAGGGGTACACCGCTGTCAACTGGTACACTAAATAATCATCAAAAAAAAAATGCCAACACGACACGCACCGGTAGCTGACCGAGACGGTTCTGAATCGAGAGCCCACGAGAACGCGATCCCATCGCACCGAAACGGACCATCATTAGCGTGACATACAAATCAGCGTTAATTTACTATCAGCAATCGGGTGAGGCGGTGAAATGCGAGCAGCAAAAAAAAAACGCGTATAAATGATGCAAATAAAAATTGAACCCCCAATCGAGGTCGACTGATAACGCCGCTCTTATCATGTGCGCGAGAGAGGGCAATAAACGGTTCTTAAGTGATCGCGATCAAGCCGGCGGGTCTGGCAGGACGAAAAGCCTTGAACGACGCTGGTGAGGGAAAGAGAAGATGCGAGTAATCTTTGAATCTTTCCAGAACCCTTCACCCGGGCGGTCCTAGGGATACTTCCTGAAGCTTTAGCTCAACGTTAGTTAACGCACAAAAAAAGGACTGTGCGTCTCTCCGGGAGGATTTTGGGAAGGAATTTTCATCACCCGCCTGGAGGCAGATTGCGTTATCTCTAGGGCTGCTCGGAAACACGTCATGCTATTGCATTACATCAGCAGAACCACACACGGGTCGGATTAGAGCACCGAGATGGATGAATTAATGATGAATGCTGCGGTGGTTTGGACGATTGAGGGTCTTTTTATTCGCCCGAAAAATACGCCAACTGTAAACAGCAATTTTCCTCCCGTCCGAGGAAACGGACGGAAGCACCATCTCCGAAATTAAGCTCACCACCCGAAAAGCGCTATCCAAATAAATCGGAACGAACGAGCGCGCGCGTGGTGGTAGTAAAATATTCAGCACGTGTTATGTGCTCGGGTTCGCAACCCTGAAGCCCTTTACTGATCGAGAAGCTGCTGCCCTACCGTTGTGGCGGACAAAAAAGACGCACCTAAATTGCAAACTACTTCTTGTTTTTTCTTTTTTGCTTCCCGAACGATCTTCTCAATCTCGCGTGAGGGTTCTTTTCTCCGGTTTTGGTGTCTAATGAATCTCACCAGAAGCTCGCAAAAAGAGGCCGCCCTTTGGGCGGTTCTCAATTTCCGCCGTAACACACCTTCTATTTCACTTATTAAGACGTGTTTTGCCCGGCCGTGGTACGTGAGAGTTGGGTGTGAGGCACCACTCGATCTACCACCCGAGAGCCCGTTTTTCCCGTAATCGACCGAGCTGTGATCGAAGAACAATGGCAGAAGCTGATGGAAAAGCCAACCCGAACCGGTGGCGGCATTTTCCCGAGGCCCTCGGTCGTGGAAAGCGGAATTGGAATTTCGAATGGAATCTCCGTTTCCGGTTCCGAAGCCCGGAATGTAAATGGCGCACTAATGGAAAACTTCGATTCCTTCGGGTGGTGCCGCGCGCGCAATGGTTGGGAGATCGACGCTATCGAGAAGCGTCCAATCGCCCCCAATCGCTCGCTTTCAATCAGCGACGAAAGCTCGCCAATTAACAAGAGTCGTAGGGTGGTGGGTTGGAAAACCCGCTCCCGTGGAAATTACCCCACCCATTCTCGCAAGCTCACCCCTAAAGAATGAAACAAATTTTTCACCCGAATACCTTTGGCAGCGCGCGATTGGGATTCGTCGTGCTTCATTGGAATACTCAGATTCTCGGCAGTCAGCTGTTGGTTGTGGGGGGGGGTTGGTTTTTCATTTTTCCTGCGAACATACCCAGCACACCGGCGTGGTATGGTAGATTTGTTATCCAATAAGGTGTTATTATGCATATAAACCCGAGACAGACGTAACTGGAACACAATGTTCACCGTTATCGCAGCTGTTACTTGGCGCTGATGCTTGCCACTGCTGCTGCTGCTGGTTGCTGTTTCCCTACCGAATGCTTCTTTCCCTCGTCAATTGCGACTTGTTGATGATTACGAACCTGCAAAGATAAGAAAATGGTCGAGATGAATAAACTTCCACCGAAAACACGGATCCGCGCACAGGCGGGGAAAAAGTAAATACGATTATTTCTCACTATCTGCAGGGTTCGGAGCCGGTGAATGGGGAGAAAAAAAAACATTTTAAAAGCAACTAACGAACCTTGTCGAATTGAAAAGCGAAAAAAAAATGCGCGCTTTAAGCGTCACGGTGATTTGTTTGGTTTGAAGCTGTGAGAACATCTAGTTAAGCTACTCATTGATTTTGTTGTAAAATATTATCTGCGCAAAACCCCACAAAGAAGTGTCTTTGAAATTGACATTTTGAAGAAGAGTGACTAATTTCCCAGATGCCTCCTACCTTAAGCAAGGGAATAATTGACAACATGACATTTATTCCAGTTAACTTTCCAAATTCACGCAAAAAAAAAAGCGTCTCCACTAGAGAGCATTCTCAAGTATCATGTTTGACAATTCAAGAGATAAAAGAACGACTCAATTTCTCTGCGGCTTTCTCGCTTCCAACCAAAGATGATCTCGGAACGTTGATTACACCCAGGTTGCTCACCAAACCCCGGAGGCCGCGTAATTGGCGTCGCTGTTAAGCAGCTTCCTAAAATCTCAAAAAGGTTTGTCATGTCGTGTGTGCCTTGTTTTTGTAGCGAGAAGGAGCGAGAAAGCTCGCGATTAAATTCCACGAAACTGGAGCACTAATCCGAAGCAAGAACACCGTTTAAATGACACATTTCTCCATCATGGGACTGCTTCTCTCTATCGACAGATGAAGAAAAGTAATGGACCTGCTGCGGGACGTTTTTCTCATGAAAGCTAGAGCAAGAAAACATATTAAATTATGTATTGCTCAACCGCGATTTGAAGAAAGCACCACGCGCGGCGTTCGTCACACGATTGACGTAGAAGTAATTCAATTCCGCGAGAACTGGGTTAGATAAGCGCACGCATTCTAGCCGCTCAGGTTGAGGGGCTGATGATCCAAACGCCAAAGCACTCCCAGCTCCCAACAGAATCGCATGATATGTCAGCAAACGTGTGTTGCTTTTTTTTTGCATTCACCAGCGGCCCAGGTTTTCCACCCGTTGCGGAAACACCGCACAATTACGTGTCAAAGTGGGGTGTGAGTGGTGTTACAGATTTTTCCCTTCCCGTTGGTGGCACGCAAGAAAAAAATGGGGACGCACACACACACACATACATGCTCGTTGCCGCCCGGCTTCCGGGAGACACGGCGACGACGTCGAACAACTCACCTCACCTGAGTGGGATTGGAAAAACTCGTTCCGAGATGGTGTGCATTTGTGCTCGAGTTCGTTCACAAACGCATGGCCCCCTCGGTGTGCGTGTGTGAGAGTGTTTTTCCTTTTTCCCGTACCTTTACAAACCCCCCAAACCAAAAGCCCCCCAATGTTTCGATTTGGACACACGCATCGCTGCACGAAACGATTGCGGCGCATTCATTCATTCGCACGTTTTCCGTTTTCCCTATCGCTTGCGTGTGCGTGTGTGTGTGTTTGCTGCGCGATTGAATAACTCGCGAGATGCACCGTGTGTTTTGATGTGCGTACGTGACACCACTGGGGATTGAGTTGAGGAAGCACGGCAGCGCCTGGGAACGGAACCGGAGTGTGAACAGCCAGCACAGCACTGATAAGCACACTTCCGAGGGAGTTCCATCGGTGCAGTTTTCCCACCACGCAAGACAACCTCTTCCTGGCGGTTTCTGAGATGGGTTTGGGTTTGTTGTGTGCCGTAATCACACGGTAAGCGTGACACACATAAACGCAGCTGGGCGGCTTCCGGAGATCCGGATGCTCGAGTTTTCGCCATCATTGGCTGAAGGGTGGCTCGGTTGCATCCCTTCCAGATTGCATCAATCAACAGGCGGGAGCATCGTGAACAGCTTCTTATCGTTTCTTCCAGCGATGGCAAGTTTGTAGGGCTCTTTCGCTAACTTTTGCAGCTTAATTGCACTTTCCGGGCAGCCAGTGAAGAGGGCTCACTCTTGCAAAACTAGCGCTACCTTAACAGCATGCTCGGCGCCAGTTTCCTCTGAGAAAGTATGAAGTAACTTGGCGAGTGTGATTTGGCACATCGATTTAGCAAACAGTTTAATTGCTTTCCATCCGTCATCAAGCGAATTTGCACTGCGGCTGTCTTTTTTACCACTCCATTTGGGGTTTTGGTTTGTTAATCACCTCTCTCAGCTGACGATCTCGGCTACGCTCTAAATCAGCAACCGTTTCCTGGCTGATTTGCTAATAAAATAAACGCCAAACGCGGCACAACCATCGTTAAAAACAAAACAGAAATAATCAATCCCGCATTCTCGGCCCGTTTCGATGTCGTTTGGATGCCAAGACCGCAAGTAGTTCATTCAACGGTATTTTATGGGACAATCCCGTACACACCCCAATGGTGCCGTAACAATGTTTCTCTGTCTCTCTCTCTCTCGCAATCTCTCGTTCCACGGTTCCAAAACTTGGTCCAAAATTTTCCTGCTTTTCCATCGACACCTTCCCGGTGCGGGGATGTTGTGTGCGAAATGGAGAGAAATGCCGAAAAAAAAATACGGTTCGCTTACCGTCGAGACACAATTCCCATTCCAGCTGGGGAGGGGTTCGTGTCTCGTCCGGGGGGTTTGATGTGGCGCTAATTGGCGCTGGGAAAGGCGTAAACAATCTATTGGTTATGCTGCCGCCACATCAGATTTATTTTTTTTTTGCTTTTTCTTCCACGACACTCACCGCGGAACGGGATGGGAGAAAAAAGCCGGTTGAATTTCCACCCGACGTGAGCAAAAAGGGTAAATAAAAGCAACACACCACTCGAGAGGGCCATCGGCGAGTGGAGATTTGGGATGAAGGGGTTATTGGGCTGCGAGGCTTAGGAGGTTTGATTCGGTCGATGTATAAAAAGCATTGGCGATCCATAACGGGAGCATCAATTACGGCATTTTGGTAGGAAGGTTCGGCAAGGGGAGCATTTTCCACAAACTGGACCCACCGGTGTGAAAACTTAGCTAGCCACGAGCGTGAAGAATATGTGCATGTGAACAACCGATAAGCGTTATCAGCCGAATTTCAGGCGGTTCATAAGCGATAGGGGATGTCAACAGTATGGAATTTAAACATGTCGGAAATTGATATTAGATGCGTTACTGAGTTTCTGCTCGTTTCATCAAGCTGTTAAATAGTCAATTTATTTAACTAAAGAGAGAATCTCAAAAGAAGGATAGACCACTGTTAGAAACTTGTAAGCATTTACGATGTCATTATGATTATGATTAAATTTAGCACATAATTGTTGCTTGTAGACGAAAAACAATAAATAATCAACCCAACAGGAATTGATGTTCTTGCACAGTCGTTTTCTTTTAAGCAAAATACATATTCTTCAAGCATTTTGCACAAATACTAATCAACTAGTCAACAGCACCAGCATCGTTATGTTACAAAAAATAATACTAAAAAATAGCACACACGTTTTTTAATATATTAAAGCTGTTGATAAGCTTAAGCTCTTCTTTTATAATTTGGCATAAAAAATTAACACTTGCATTTGCTTGGCATCCAACAATTCTTTTTCGAAAAAAAAAAACAATAAGTATGCAATACAAAATCCATTAGCAATCATGATAATATAAGTACGATATTTTGACACTTGCATAAAGCCGTTTTGGAGGAGTAAAAATCGATCGTCCATTCTGCTAGTGCCTTTTAACAACGTTTAGCGAGAACTTAGTCGCACACCTAACATAAATCAAACTGAATTGAAAATCAATGCATCAAGCGTAATTTGTACGAAACATAGTAACATTATTATAAGCTGTCCCAAGTCTTTGGCCTTTACAAAACGATTGAAATGTTTGATCAACATTCAATCAATTTGCAAACAATCGTACAAGAAAAAAAAAACTACCTGTTAATGTGTATATATGAATGAAAACTATTGATTGTTTCTCAACATGCGTCATTACTGTTTTCCAAACATTCCGCTTTGGAACACGCCGAACCGCAAACCGGAACGCATCCATTTATCAACAGGCTGTTAGCGGGCTCTAAAATTCCAACCATCCGCGCCATCACCGAGAGAGCCTGCCTGCCTGCCTGCCTGCCTGCCTCGGGTTCGCTTTCGCACTGGAATTTAATTAATGAACTCGGATCGATTCCGTCATCGGCCGCGTAGACGAGCCTCGATGGTGAATCGTTATCACCCATCAAACGGGGCTCCGAGTGCAGGAACAGCGAGGACGCGACCAGGACTCGGCGGAAGCAAACCTCCTCCTATTGCAGAAACGAGACGATCCCGGCGACGGTGACCGTTTACGTGATTGGCAATTCGATGCCGCGCTGTCGCCGACGAGAGCAAAAAAACACACACACACAAGGGGACCCATAGCAAAATAAAACACTTTCTCCGATCGCTCTGAACGTCGGGTTCGCCAGAGGAAGACGACTTTTTAATCGTTTGACGTTTAACGAGATTGGTCATCGGGCTCGTTCACAGGCGGAACTGTCCGTTAGTGTCGACGAGGGTGTGTGTTTGTGTGTGGCCGTTAAATTGATTCACATCCGGATGAGCATACCCTGCTGCGGTGGAACCGTGGCATGGTGTGTTCGACCCAAGACCCAATCGGCGGCATCGATCCCTTTGAGGCGATGGTAAAGAGTTAATCGATTGTCCTGACGCAACCAGCACGGATCGATGACTTTTGAAACAAACCCATCTGCCATCTGGGGGTTGATGATGATAAAAATAATTCCATTTAATGTGTTCAGGACTCTGAAGGATATTAGGCACACACGCTGGAGTAAAACATCTGCCTTCTAGCCATGGAAGAACAGTGACCATTTTGATGAGCCACAAAACCCTCCACAGTGCGCGTGTCCGGCTGGAGATACTCCGATGTCTAGCGATGTAATTAAAATCAATTTAAATAATGCAGCAAAAAAGCGTAGTCCCACAATGAAGGAAACCTGCGAACGACTACCATTGCCCCAGCGGATCTCGGCCAAGCGTTCAGCTCCAAAACGAGACAGCGATGGAAAAATTTAAATCACATTACAAAAAAGGGCTCAACGAATTTACATACCGCTGGGTCGGACTTAGACGGCGTGGAATTCATTCCGGCGAGGAATGTACGGCGAATACTTTGTAAGGAGCGAATCGGATCACTTCCAAGAAAAACCTCAACCAACCCACGCATATTACAGCGCAAACACACACACACACACACACACACACACTCCCAACCATGCCGGGAAAGGGCTTCGAGCGGCATAAATCATTAAAGTCGAGCTCCAGCGCTTGATTACATTTCCCACAACAGGGTTGGGGCTCGCATCGTGCCTCAGTCGTTAATCTTGGCCCGTTTTCATGCCACTCTTGCGATGCGAGCTGTTTGATCCCATGTACTCGAGCTCCACGAAAGTACTGCAACTGTGCTCTCATAAAACACAGCTCTCGTTGGCGGTGGTTTACAACATACGACGGTATCTGGTCGGGTCGAGTCCAGCACAAGATATGCACCGTTTATGCAAATATGCATGCAAAATACCCTCGGATTCGACGCATTCCCACAAGCATACCTCCAACGGTGTGTGCGGCCGAATAGGTCGCCAAGTCCCGGTGCAAGGTGCATTGGGAAGGTGCATCCGGTTACGGAACCAATCGCGACACGTTGATCCGAACGGCTCGGAGATCAAATGCTTCACCGACATGGTACGGTTAATCTCGTGCCGGAAGCGAGATGATTACAGGAACGTCTCCTTACGATAAGGATCGAATGGGGCGGCGGTTTAGTTAATCGAAGCCGCCCTCATTCACTTCCTTTTTGCCATTCATGTGCGTTTAATTTCGATTTCATTAATCGTTTTTTTCCGCTGCGACAATATTCCAGGCACGCAGTTGAAACGTGATTGTTAATAGCAATGGGGGCATTAACGTCACGTAACATAGTTGCACAATGTAAAAGAAAAACGAAATTAATTACAATATTATTAACAACTCTACTCGTTTGGATCAGTCCTTTAGTTGCTTTTTTAATTTATATTTGGAAAAACCAGCGTAAGAGTAAATTGAATCAAGGAAATATTTTTTAGCAATAAAAAAACAATCATCAATAGCCTTAGGCAACTTCTCTCGTGTGACTCCTTCTGTCGCTTCTCGCACGTAAACAATCGCGAAGGGGTAAAAAGAAATCCATCCCCATCAACGGTAGCCCCACAAACACGGGAAACAGCGGACATAATTGATAAAAACTTCCCCCCATACCGGATGGTTGTTGGGGCTTTCGCATCGTCTCTCAGGACGAGAATCGCGATGGCCTTCACAAATGCGACACACGAACACCATCGATGCGTCTGGGGGTCCCCGCAGCAGCGCTCAGGTGGTGTAAAAGAACGTGCACAGAAGAGAAAAATAAAACCGGTATCCGCCGCAAAATGACCCGTCCTTCCGGGCGCGCTGGACGGAGGCGTGCAGTTAATTGAAGGATAATTAGAAGATGATTAAGATGAGCAGCGAGGCGCGAGTGCGTGCGGGTATAGCCCTAGGAAGCTGATGCGTTATCACGTGGACTGGGGCGTTATTTCGCGGGAACCTTCCTACGAGGTGTTGGAAGACGCCACACCATGGGACGGCAGAGGAGTAAACCGGAGGCCTTGGGCTTGGGATTTAAAATTGCCGCCATACCACGGGACGGCAGGATAATTGAGGGAATGCCAACTATGCCTGGGCTGCCAGCACCTTGGCGAGTGACCTGAATTAGCCCGGGAGCCCATTCCACGGGCGAGCTGGCCGCGTTCCACCTTTCGGGAAACCAAATCGAGAGCACACGAGGGAAAGAGTTTGCCAATAATATGCATCGCAAATGTGCATAAGTACGGGTATTTGCGCCCATCAGCAAGCGGCTTCGATCGATGCAATGACATTGCTTCTTTCGTTTTGTGTTTCTGCTCTGCCTGCTATTCTAAATCCCACTCATAATAATCATCGAGGAGCTCCGTCTTGGTCGAGAGGGCATCGAACACAAGCGAGGATATTATCGATCGATTCGCAAGGCCACCACGAGGACCTCTCGCCCAAACAACGATTTGGGTGAGATAAACATAAATGATGACAAAATAAGCCGCTCCATCACGGAGAACGCCATACGGAGGAGAGCCTGATGATCGTTATTATTTGCCTGTGAAGATTTTCGTGTTTTTTTTCGCATTATTTTCCCGACACCGGGTCGCGTGGACTCCTTCCGGTGGTGTCTGCTTCGAATCGATCCAATTTCGAGCTTTCTCACAAACTCTCGGCGCAGATAAATCTTTCTACGATAAAGCTAAATAATGCGAACCGGTCTGATGAAGTGTCAACGGCATAAAACAGCGGCTCTCCAAACAACGCCACGTGGCGAGATGGTGAACACTTTTTGGGGAAGGCTAGGGAGGGCTTCGAGAAAGCCACAGAAAAAGCTGGGCACGAAACGTTGCGTAATAAACCGAAAGATTTTATTGTTTTCCCCTGTTTTCCAGGGCGATGGAAAGTATATTGGTACCCCCTACGCGCAATTCTCTCGCCGAGGCACCGAGAAGGCGATCATAAATGACGCCCTGAAGGGAAACGCACCAAGCCGGAGGCCCAAACGCGGTAAAACAACGGCTAATGTTTCACCGGTGGTGGGTCTTTTTGGCGCGATATTGGCCAGTCGAAGGCCCGGTTGTTTCGCTCAGTGGCCAATGGAATGGGTAAAGCCTGTCGACACAGCTTGCCGGGTGTACGCACACAGGGTGGTGCTTTTTTTTATTGCATCAAACCTCGCGCGCTTGCAGTACCTTCCGAAGGGTAGTTTAGAAGACTAAGAGCCTCTGGTAGGCCATTGCACGAGCGCGCGTGGCGTTTCTTCAGCACCTCTAATGGCCAAAACCAACGAGGTGGCAAGGCTCGAGGGTTGGGAGGACTACTTTAGAGTTTAAGTTCCATTTTTTTCGGGCTCATTCCGCGTGTGCCTTACTTACTTAAGGCCCCTGTGCTTAAGGTTGTGCCACCACGCGCGGGAAACGGGAACGTGTGAACGCTTTACGGGCCTCTCGGTGGCTCGGTATATGGTTATGTTGTTTTCACGAGGCATTACATTGGGAGAAAACCAAGAGACCCCCGAGGTTAAAGGTTCGTTTGGAAACAAAACGCGCGAGAAACAGCACCAAATTGTTGCCAAATGTGTCGAGGAAATGATAGTAATTCCGCCAGCACGGGACGCGGCAACGTTAACAGGGGCGTTAAGTAATGTGTATGATTCGAGCCTCGAGCTCGAACCCTGGGCACTGCAGGTGGTCCACGGGGCCATAATAGGTGACAAAGAAAAGCGATTCAGTGCAATTGAAGCTATGGGCGATTTAACTGCTGTTTTATTCAAATTTTAATTGCAGGAAAAATCAAATATAATAAATGCAATTGAAATTGACTTTACACACAAAGAGGCTATTAAGCGCGAGAGAGATATTGTTCCGAAGATTGCGATTAAGAAAATGGATCGAATTTCGTAGAAGAGATTATTAATGTCTTTTTCAATACTTCTGGCACGTGATAATCGTGATCGCTACAAAAATAAAAAAAAAGTTACCTTAAAGTGGCAAGCAATAACAGCAGCGTGGGGACTATAAATGATAACAAAATGGCACATTATTCTCGACCAAATAAAAGGCTCAACCAAGCCATTCTGTTTTTTTAAGTTGATTCCGAGTAGCATTAAAGAATGCTATTTCAACAGGAATAAAGGCAAAATAAGGGGCATCGCGAAAATCGATCTTATTTAAACATGTCCTCGTACATTTGATACCAACTATTACTAGAAACGTCTTTTAGGTTCAAGGCAAAGACTGATAGTTTTTTGGCTCATGTATTCTATTTTTTATAAAAAATATATCAAAATTTAAAATATATAGACAAATCAATAAACAGAAAGGTATTCCGTAATACAATGAATATATTCCGCAAAATTGAAAGCAAAATTAAGCCGGCGCAGTAAATTAAAATTCACGCAACCACAAACCCTTATCTCGCTCGCTCAGGGAACTGAATTCAACAACATTCTGCAAGTCATGCTTCAGCTGCGTTTGCGAGAATTTATCTTATCTGCAAAACAAGACAATAAACCTAATCTTCAAACAGTTGCAATTAAGATGTGCAACGAAAGCAATCTCTTCTTTTTCGTATGGCTAAACCTCGCGTTGGCAATATTTCGATCGTTCAACATGCACAAACGAAAAAGGGGCCTTTTCGAAAAATTGCCAACGTATTCTGATAATGAATCGACTCTCTTTTTAAAGCACGAAAAACAAGATCACCATCGTGCTATTTTTCATCCCCCAGTACCGAAAATTGAACACGCCGCGCCGGTATCAGCGGCAAAGGCAAGAACCTTCAAATCGAACGTAAGATTAACGCAAAACCCATGCTGCTATCGCCCCTGGGAGCGGCACCACTTCTGATAGGGTGGGACAATGTCGAAATCGACACGAGTACCATGTTAAACACAAGTGACTAATCGTTTCGACCAATTTCTTATCGCACCCTGCAAGGTTCGGGCTGAATCACGCGCGTGTGCTGAAGCACATCACTAAAACCTGCCCGCGAGGGTGTCCTTTCCCAGCGGATCAAAAAATGAGCAAAAAAAAAACACCCGCTCGGTGTTCAACCGAGAACTCCACCTGTTTGTGTAAACTATCCACCCACGCAGTGTCCCCCAGCGCCCAAGTGGACACATTCCAGTGGCGATTGAGCCAATTCGCGGTCCGTAGAGGAAACGTTCGATTTTTTTGTTGCGTTGGTTGCGTTGACCATCGTCGAATCGGCGTGCAATTAACAGCAATTCATACTTGCCAACTGCCTTCTCTGGGGAGGATGGCAGATTCAGGCGACCCCTCGGGCCAGACAGCTGTCGCCTACCCTACCCGGCCCACGGGAATCGTATCCTAGCTGTGTAGTGGCGATTCTCCAGAAGACGATCGATCGTTTTATTTGCCGCCCTTTACGCAGATGTTGGGCGCAAGCGAGCGCGTGTGTTTCCATCCTCTGCGGCACACATGCTGTCGGTGGGGAGAAAAAAAAACCTGTTTCCAATCCCGCAAATGGTGGCACCCACCAGCGAGAACGAAGAGAACACCACTCAACCGAGCAAAAACCGCGACCAACCAGCCTTCTGGCCGTGCATCTCGCACTAGGGGCTGGCTAAATATTTCGCTTCTTAGTTAGCCGGGTAGGTTTTACTGTTTTCCTTTTCTTCTGGCCTTTTCTAGACAGGCGACTGTTCGCGCGTCTGTGCTGTGCATTTTTCCGGACGATCCGGGAGCCGTGAACCAGCCAACCGGAACGAACGCAAGAAACAAACGTTAGAGAGCGAACGGTTTTCGTACGCAAAATAAATTAAACAACAGCAAACATTTGTCATCTCCCATGGGGTGGGTGCAAAACCAGTAGCAACAAGAAAAAATGTCACAATTCGTGTACCGGGCCGCGGGAAAACATGCTGGGCAATGTTTTTACAGACATAAACACACACCCGGTGTGGGGGTGATGTTTTGTGATTGTACAGCAAGCGATAGCGCCAGTGGGTGGCGATTGAAATCGCCGAAAAAGGCGCTTCCACTTTGAGTGGAAAACGCAGGTGGCTGAGAAAATAAATTCGCACGGGAAAACCCAACCCCACCGCCGGTCGTCGCCGTCGTCGTCTCGCGAGAATCAAAACAAAACGGTCAAATTTTGAAAACGGTCGCTGGCCTCGCGAGACGCATCTGCGTTGCGTGTGGAATTTTTCTTTTTGCGCGAGCAGAATTTTAAGCCTGTCACATAAATGACATATGAACCCTCCCTCACACGGTTGCGCTTCGTGATAAATGTTCTAAAACAACTGGCCGGCAAAAAGAGCGAGCTTGATTTGCGGAACCATCGTTCCCGTTGGAATGTTTCGCGACATCGCTTTAGCGCTCCATTGCGAACCGTTTTTGACTAGCTATTTTAAATTGTGCACCATTTGATGGCGGGTGCGTGAATCAGCGCACCAAAATCCATTCCCAAAAAAACCACCAACCAGCCCCTTTACCGGGGGGTTTTAGATAGCGCGTATATGCGCGGTGTAGAAACATGTCCGATCATACCTGATAATATGGATCCGCCATTTTGAGATGTGTTGTTTCGTCCGTCGTCGCACCGAACGCGAGCACTGCGGTGTGTGGTGGTACGTCGGTGTGCCTTCTCGCTCACACCGCCCGGGGATCCGAGACACTGATCCGGTTGCGCTCACACTCGACAGTCGACAGAGGGTAGACGAGAATTCCTCTACACACACGCACACACACCAGAAGCACTCATCCAACCAGGGCACACTCAAACTCAACGCACCGAGAAACGCTACACTTCACACGGTGCGAATGCGATCCGGATTAGGGGGCAGAATCCGGCTGGCGCGTTTAGATTTGCGAAATATGCGCACTCCATGGGCTGGTGGATTTGCACCGAAATCGACACTTTACATGCACTTTCGCGTCGGGCCAAGGTGTGCACGACCGGGGCCACGGCACACACACGGGGGGGTGATCTTGCGCGATCGCGATTACACTGCACGCACGCACTCGCACTCGCTCTGTTTCTCTTTATTTATTCTTTTCTTGCGCACCGCACAACGGGACAACGGGGCGAGCAGCAAAGTGTAAACGTCACTGCGCCTCCGCTCCGGGAGCGATCGAGGCCAAGCCCAGCCTAGCTAGCGGTTCAGCGATCACCGCACATCCGCTTGGTCCGGACCGGAAGTTCGAGATCGCAAGCCCACCACCACACAACACCGCGCTACCGGGATTCGATCGACGCGCACTGTACGCCGCCGTTTTTTTTCTTCTTCTGTCGTCGCTTGACTCACGACGACACAACGATCCACACCGTCGTCATCGCAGAAGTTTCCGTCAAAAGCGTTCCCATGCACTCCCCGCGCACACACACACACGCGCGCTCACAAGCACACTCGGTGGATTGCGTTGGCTACCAAACGGCGGAAGGAATGCTTCGCGTTTTATGGGGTCACTTCTACGCGCTAGCAATCCGTTGACAATCCGTGCACTCGCTTTTCGACGATCGGTTCACTTTGAGGCAATAATCAAGCGCTCGAAACAGCAGCCATTGATTTGGTTAGAACGTTTGCTGCAGCTGGAGCTGCAACGGAAATGAAGCAGCGGTATGCAGCGTATTCGCGAGACGATCTGGCTGGCTGACACTGGCTGGACGTTGCGTTCGAAACGCGCTTCGAACCTGCTGCGGGGTGCGGTGACACGGTTCCACTTGAGAACACACGGGCAACGACAGACTGAACGCTGTGGGGCGATACCGCGGGCAAAACCGTTCCACGAATAGGGGGTCTCTGTCAGCGGGACTTTAGCGAGCCAGAACTCATTGGCACCGATAAGACGTATCGCGAAAACGAACAGTTAGGGATTAGTCGGCGAGGATACAACAAAACTGGAAACGAAAAAAGGGAGCGTGTTCTAGGGGGAAATAAATAAAACTCGAATTCCGAATCTCTCTACTGCTCAAGTCACTTCGCTCTCGCTTTCTCTTTGTCTCTCCCACTCTAATGGGTTTCACGTGCTGTCAAAATTGACAACGGATATGTTGCCATCGAAAAAAATCGACGAACGGTCGTCGACGTCGATGAAACACATGATTTGAAATGTTCGTTAAGGCATATGACTCCAAATAATCGAGCCATCAAAGAAGTGGTTAACCTTATGACCAAATTGCAAAATTTCTGAAAAATTTGCCGTCACCCGATTTTTGGGTGACGCGGCGTTCAAAGTGTTACGGATATTCAAATATAGAGGGCTACCTCTTGCTTCATAGAAAGAAGAAGAAATGTTCGTTTTTTACTGGGAAATAGACTGATAAATTGTATTTCTACACCATGCCCGGCATGTCAATCGGAAAGTTATTTATTTAATCTACATTTATATAACAGTTAATAAATAATCAATATGATTTGCCTTCAGCCACAAAGCAGCTCTGCTACTTGCTCTGGTGTTTTAGAAAAAATCGTTTCTGGATTTGTGTATCCATTCTTTGGATCGTTAATGCGTTCATAAATTTGACGATAAATAGCAATGATCACATTGAACGATCGCTTCTGCACCATCGCTCGATGGCCGCTGCTTATGAGCAAATTTACTTGTGGTAACAGAAGAATTTCGGGTGTTTGAAGAAACTGTTCCAGTTTGGTCTGTGAATTGATGGTATGAAAGAAAATGTTAAGCCCAAATCACAAATTACTTGGGTTTCAACTTAATAACTTACCACAAACGTTTGCAAATGTCGTTGATCTATCTGAGAAGCGTTACCTTGAAGCACGGTATATATCGGGCCGAGGTTTAAATTTGCTACAAGTGAAGATGCCTGCTCCGATGTCAGCGTATCAATTTGCGCATCTGATTGCGCTCGCAATCGTTCTAGTCGCTCTTCCATATATTCATAAATCGAAATAACGCTTTCAATTTGGTACAGCGAGTTCAACAGATACACTGCCATGTCAGTGGTCGGCAAATGAGATGCCGATTCTTGCACTGATTGTAACAATGGATCTATAACACATCCAACTATTTTGACGATATCCGTTTTGCTACCGGCAACCATACTGGCAACTGAGAGAATTTCCTTAAGAAGATTCAACAGCCGCCCGACACTTGGAGAAGGAACTAGGTCCGTTTGGGGAGGTTCCAGTCCAATACGGTTCTCATTTGGACCTTGAAGTATATGCTTCACCTGGAATGCCAAACTGTTCAGATACATCGTTTCGGAGAATAGCTGTAAATCCGCCAGGCACTGTTCCAACTGTCCACCCCTAACGATTCCATTTATCATGTTCTGATAGAACTTGATCAGATTGAATATGGAGTACAAAATAATGGTGTCTTTCTCCGCGTTTAGAATCGTTTCCACACGTACACGCAAAGGATGACACACCCCGTCCGATACATTGATCATCGCCGATTGAATTTGCTCAGAAATATCCTCCTTATCGCAGTTCCTAACCAGCATTTGCAGGTTTTCCTTCTCTGGCGGCAATATCTGATGAATGTTTGCAAACATATCACCAATGTAGCGTTTGGGATCGTGGGCAAGCATTTCAATTGGTTTTGGATTCCCTCCGGGACCACCTATGGTAAGCGCATCAATAAAACTTCGCACCACAACTGACCGCCGAGCGGTGGAATATTCGTCTATGACGTATTTGAACAGTACTGGCCTCTCCTGAAGTCTGGCCATTGCTTGCACGATCAACACTCCCATTTCGTTGGACTCCACGTTCCTGCAGTGGGATTGTGTCCAGCGATAGAGCCTCTCAAGGGCAGCCTCCTGGTGTAACGTCATTTCCTCCATTATGTCCAAAGCTACCGTCTGATATCCGCTTTGCATAAGCGTTCGACAATCAGCATGAATTCGCTGTACGCGATCGAGAACTTGGAAAAATTCGGCCGTGATCGGAGCATCACGTTTGGTACCATACAACATCTGATGTTCGACGACGGACAGCTGAAATCGGGACAAGAATCCACCGGCAACTTTTTGCTGCACTTGCAGCTTGGAATTATCCTCCTGCAATGCATTAGCTTGCTGGATAAGATCTTTCGTTTGGGCTTCAGTGTTACGGAGTTGTGACTTCATGTTATCGACCGACTGACTCATGGAATTGATATCATCGCATATACCGTCTAGAACTTCCTTCACTTCTTTGAATGCACTCAAAAAATTCTACCAAATAATTCAATATTATTAGTTAGGGTGAAAATGTTCATGCCTTACCTTACTTGCATACCTTATTAATTTCCAAGCTTCGTTTTTCGATTTGGCTTCTCAAATTCCGCCGCGATTGCAGGGTGTTTTCGTTGAAAAACGTCGATAAATCCGTAAGAGCATCTAATGTTTCTCGGTCGGAATCAATACGGGATTCAAGCACCTTATTCAATCGCTGCTGAATATAATCCTCTTGTACGTTTGTCGAATCCATTTTAAAAACTGGATAAAGGCATGAAAACGTAAATTAGAATAGTTACAAATGCTTTCGTGTCGTTCTGCTTCTTCCTCTTCGCATCAATATCACAAACAGTTCATACTCACAGTGCTATTGTACTAAATTCCAAGATCTGGTGAATTGCAGTGAGATACAAATGAAAATAATCACTTTTACTTCTCACAGCTCTAGAAATCAATTTCCTTAATAGAAAATGTTGCAAAACACTAAACTGTGCGCCACGGACGACGGCGGTCAAAACAATAACAACTGGGAACCCGTATACATACGTCATAAACATTCTCAATTACAAACGTCAAAGATATGTCAACATTTAAATCTATTATTTGAATCGTTAAAGATATTTAACACGATTATAATCAAGATCATTGTTTATGATCGTTATAAAACGAACATGGGATGTTCATTCTTCAAAAGAGGGTTAAATATTCTCAATACGGATTGGCCGTTCCTAAATAAATAATAATAATAAATGGCTGAATAACCAGAAAACATTCAAGACCTTCCTTGCTAAGGTTTTCTATGACTTGAAATTTCGACGTATCAGAGTAGTTAGTTCAGTGTACGAGGAGGGCTCAGTCTTAATCTTTGATGGGGGTATAAAAATTGTCATTTAAAACGTAAAATTATATCAAAAATAATCATGCTATAATTTTTATCAACTTTTGGATTGAGATTTTACCAAGCATTGCGTAGCTTGTACCAAAAGGAAATAAAACATAAACTTTTAAAACAATTTGGTACATTACTGAGCTATGTAATTCATAAATGTGTACTTAAACAATGTGTATTTATATTCAAATATGGCAGCATCTATTTTTAGATACATATTTCGTGTCGGTAGATTGTTAAATTTCAATGTAAACATATATCTACGCCAAAACCCCATATGTTCTCGGCTTTGAGCATCTATTTTGAGCGATGTTGTTGTCATAAGTGTACATAAAATATTAATTTGCACATATGGTACATTGAGTTCATAAGAATGGAGATGCTCAATCTCGTGGCAATCAGCCTTATGTAAAAGCGGCATAAAAGATTCTTTATGTTCTGAAAGCATGGAAAGCATTCGAAATTTCCTTGAATGATCTGTAAAGGGTATTATCTTTAAGGTTTGTAAGTTAAGATTAAAAATCAACATAAATACTTGGCACGTGCTTTTTATAAACTTTTCACGTTTGAATTCGGAATGTAGAATTGTAATCGTTTGGAGGAAAGAATACAGCATAGAAAGATAGAGAACAAACTATGTGACGCGGAGGGGAAATGGCTTGGAGCTTTCGGGAAAACTCGAATATCTTTCAGAAAAGGGGAAAACACGAAAGCTCCAATTACATTCGGTTTTCCCCCAATAAATGCGAACGAGAACCCTTTTTCTTTGATTCCTGTGGTTTTGATATTGTTCTAACGTTCGGCATCTTGGCACGACTGCAATTTTGACTATTTAAATTGATTTGATATTATCAAGGTATAAATGAATCGGAGTTAGTATTCGAGTTGATTTTTAAGCATAATGTAGCTGTTTCTGAGACGAAATTGATAACATAAAGTGTTTTATGACATTTTTATCGGATATAGTATGGATTATTATCCTTAAATAATTGCACAAGAATATAAAATATTGATTTTACTATTATTATAGAGGAAGTAAATGGCAAAGTTGTGTAATGCACTGTAGCCCCCCACCCCGAAGGTTGGTTCGGATACTTCCATGCGGTTTTGCTGCCCACCAGAAAGAGAAAACGGCTCCCCAACAGAGAACCATCTCTCTCAGCAGTCGACTGGCTGGCGGACGGAGCTCGTCGGTTTCGAAACCCTTCGGCAACCTGCCGGAAAAATCATTTTTCCCGGAAAATTCCTCGCGAGTGTGTTGTTTTTCTCGGATCGGAACGGATGGGTTTCCGTTCGTCACCTTCGCTGCAGGAAGATGCGTGTTTGGCGTAACTACAGTGCAGTCGGTAATTGCGTGTGAATAATGATCGACAATTACTGTTTTGTGTAGCACGGTTTTGTGAAGAAAACCATCAAAAAAGGTTGTAGTTAGGAGCAAAAATAGTCTCCCGAATCGACCACTTCCTCCAGCTAGTGCCACCAGCATGCCTCGTTTCAATCGGAGAGTTAATTTACCGGCCGATACGGCATTATGAACGTTTCATTAGTGAATATT
Source organism: Anopheles nili (assembly GCF_943737925.1). Classification (NCBI taxonomy): domain Eukaryota; kingdom Metazoa; phylum Arthropoda; class Insecta; order Diptera; family Culicidae; genus Anopheles; species Anopheles nili. The sequence continues at coordinate 49,672,983 of NC_071292.1, forward strand.
GCGAAACAATGCCGTGCACCTAATCCGCAATCGATCCGGAACTTCTCGCATTGTTCTCGAGTGATTAGTACCGTTTTTGGTGCCACTTTTGGTCGTGTTCGTGCGAGGTGTACTCCTTTTTCAACCGCACGGATGTTGTTGGATTAACTTTTACCCATTATAACGGTAATTCTGCCGGGTATCCGTGGCGTCAGCTGGGCCAGTGATTGTGCGTGCGTTGTGCGAGTAAGATTGACTTAGTTTACACACTTTTATTCGAGTTTGTGTAAGCCGCTAGCCGATAAAGTGCGTTCCCAACTGTTACTTTTGTGGTTTGTCATTAAACGTGTTCATTTTTCTAATGATAATTGCTAGTTGCCACTTGCGGCGACCGGTTCGCGAGCTCTCCACCGTCCGTGAAACGGCCAGAGCACTTTAGGTGGCAGCTTTAGGTTCCGTTGTTTTGTTTCGTTTCATCACACACTGCCCGTAGAACGAGGGTATCAAGTGAAACAAGGGTAGCCTGCCCAGGAAGAAGGGCCATTCTGTTGAAGCCGTTGCCGTGCGCTTCATCGGCCGAGATCAAGTGCAGGGCGGAATAAAGTCAACCGTGTGGGCAATCGAAAGAGTTGGCGAGTGAGATTGAAAATTGTTCCCGAACGTCCCCCCCCCACACACACGTACAACGAAGGCCATGGTGTGTTGTGCAGCCGGGGGCAGAATTTTTGTTTTAAACGAAAAGTGTTGTTTTCCTTCCGTTCCACACACAACACCACCAGTGCATCCTTGCCGGCCGTAGTTCGTCCATTCCAACGAGTTTACAGTGTCTGCGCGTGACGTAGTATTCGACGAGCGAAGCGGAGCGTGTGTCTGGTTGGTCCGTGTTTTTGTTTGTAGTGCACCGCCAAAGCTTGGCACGAGTTGAAATGTTACAATTTCACCCGGCATTGGTGTGCGCTATATCGGCGTGCTAATGAACCAAATACAACCTTCTGGACGAGAAGTGTCACCTGCATCCCCAGCTACGAGAGTTCAAGTGCAACGGAAGGGGGCGAAAGCGTGGGTTGGTGGGGTGGGGCGAGGATGTGCCGGCGAAAGCAAACAACGCGCTTCGGATCGATATCCTACCGTTGTCCCTAGGGTCTAGTAGGGTGCCACAAGGTGACGGTTCCGGTGTTTACTAGCTAGTCGAAAATGGTTTAAAAGTGGTAGTCCAACGGCAGGGATCCAGCGCTCGGTTTGGTGTGTGCGTTGGTTTGGTGCTGATTAAACTTCAAAGATAGCAAAACAAACCCATCCGGAATGATGCGTTTGTCAACCAGGCTTGGTATTGTGTAAATGACGAACGACTGCTGGAGGACTGGATCTGCGATAGTAGCCAACGAGATGAGATGAGAAAGTAAGTTTACATGCCCCGAGGAGTGTGCCACTGTATTGCTGTGGTAGATTTTTGTGTAAAGATTGGACCGTTGTTTTCCTTTCGTGGTTGGTGGAATTTTCTTTTTGGCACGCGGTGACCGACGATTTACGTCGTGTTTGAGGCGGATTTGACGGCCGCACATCTGGCGCGTTTCGAACAGCACAAACCAAAAGGGGCATCTGGTCTGTGTTTGGGTTAGCAGTTTGCGCGATCTAGTTTGCGCTAGCTTTCAATCGTTTACGTCGAGCGATGGTCGTGGCTGTGGTTGCTGGGATTTACATGTTTGCCCTTCCGAAAGGTGGCGTTTGTTTGCTGTTCTAAAAACATTCACCATGGCGATTTGAGGGAAAAACGGTCAAAATAAAAACCAGAACGTGTACACAAAAACACGAGGGATCAAAGCCTTGCGATTTAGTAACATTAAACGCTTTTTTTGTTGTTGCTGCTGTCGTGGAAAGTCTAAAGGAATTTTCACTGTTATTCTTCGTTCGTTCGGAAGGAAGGAAAATTGTGCTCGGCCAATTTCGGTCCCGCTATATTTCGTATTTAATTACCCTCGCAAGGGATCACTCGCAGTGTAAGTGTCCTTTTTTCCGATCCGTTTAGCCGGACGTCCGCTTCCGGTGTTCCGGTGACCCGAGCGATGCTTTTAATGACAGCGGCAATAAACGAACTTCAAAATTTTCTTCAGCCTTCGCGCGTTAATGAGCCGAATTGAGGGGTAGGAAAATAAAATCCCTCACAGAAAACGTCCACTCCAGGGGTGGTCGCCTTTGGGGAGATAATCCTTCGCTGACAGGTTCACGTCCTTGAACCCTCCTTCCCCTGGCACCTATCTTACGAGCATCATTAGGACCAATTTACATCCCATTTTGGAATGGGCGGGCATCCGTCTGATGCCCTTTTTACGTGGCACCCAACCGAAACCCGCACCGGAAATACGACGCGGTTCCCAAAAATGTTCGTTAAAGTCGTAATGAATACGGGTGTTCGTTTTCTGCACTATACCGACCATTTTATTTGGCTTCCCGAAGCACCTTCCCAGCCGCAAGATGTCCCAAAGGCTTTTGCGAGAAAGTGCTCGTTTTTCCTTCTCAACCACCACCAGACGAGACGGTCCAGGAACTGCTGCAGGGAGCTTTGCGGTGGGTTATTGGGAAAATGAAATTATTCATAAACATCATAAAAGCTTTCCATTCGCTCGACCGACCCGCCCGGTGCCCTTTTTGTTGCGCTTTTTCCCACCCCCGGATGAAGGGTTTGCGTGTAAACCCCGAGTGGGTTGTTTGTCCCAGGCTGCAAGCCCCTTTCGGTGGCTGTGAAAATTCCATTACCCAAAATTAACTCCTAGCTCAACGTTGACACTTCGTCATCAACTGACGGAGGTGTTGCTGATGCTGCCTGCGCTTTGACAGCAAGTTTAAAGGTCGATCTTTAACCGATGATCTTCGCGAAAGCCCGGCGAGATTTTGCACCACAATCCCTCGTAGGGCTTTCACACACCTTGCCGGAATTCCTGTGCAGGACATTTTGCGTGCCTCGACCGATTACGGGTGTAGGAAATCGATGCCACATCGACGACGGCCGAACTCGGTCAATCGTTATCATTATCGTCGACTTCGTCATCGTCGCCGCCATCGTGCTTCGTCATCATCGTCTCCTATTGCTTCGATTCCGGGAAGAACGTCCTTTCTCTCGAATGTCGACGACAGGAAAAAAAAAAACAAATCTTCCACCCGCCTCCTAAGGGTGGTGGGAAAAGGTCACCCCGGGGGTGATTCCTAGCAGGGGCATAATTAATCGCCAGTAAAGTCTGCACCACATGTGTGTAGGTGTGTTGGTAAGGGCCTGCAATCATCGTCCCGATTATGGATCGACACAGGGCCACAAGGCGGCCTAGCCGTGGCATTTCCATTCAGCGAATTATCGATTTTCACCTTTTTCTTTCTGCTCTCTGTAAGTCAAACTCACCGGCAAGGACTCTCGCTGACGCATAATGAGTTGAGTGGGGGCTGAAGGGAGTGAGGGGAGGGGTGGGGGGGGGAGGAGGAACCTCAGCACGTGAGGGAAGGCACTTTTGGGGAATGGGTTCACAAAAGCACCAACCGGTAGAAGCGGGGCCGAAATCAGCGGACATGAAAATTCATGCCTCATCGGACGTGCTCCGACGTGCGACGCCTTCGATCGGTGTGACGAATTTCCCTTGGCGGGGTGAACTATTTTTGGAACTTTTGGTGGCTCCCGGACGCCCCCACCGATGCTGTAACGGGGGGGATCACTTTTCGAGAAGCACAAGAGAGACAAAGAGATAACGACAGAGAGAGAGAGAGAGTGAAAATTTGCTGACATGCTTTTGGTTCGCGCACGGAAAGCCATTGTTCTTGTTCCCATCAGGCGAAACACTTTTCCCAAGCCATGTTTTCCCGCCCATTTGGGGGGGTTGGGTGGGCCACTCCCCCTCCCCCCCCCAGTAGCGAAAGGATTCAGGTTTCGGCGCCATTTTCGACGGTGCGTTTGTTTTGGCCGCTACCCAAAAAATGGGCTTCGAGTCAAGATTTGCGAGTGCCTTAAAGTGCTTACGGTGTTATAAATTGTACGAGCTTCGCGAAGAGTCCCCACGTGGCCCTTTTCGATGCGTTCCAACCGAGCAGAAGTAATGCGCTGCCCTGCTGTTTGCGGGTTCGTCCACGGGTAAGATAAAAACTCGCTCGTGCCCGCTGTCCGTAAAAGGGTTGGCCGTTTTTCGCGCTTTACACTACAAACGAGCGGGACTGCAGGACGAGTTTTTGTACCATAAAGCATGAAGCTGAAGAATGTCCACCGTACGCGATAAGGTCAGGAACTTTGGTGACATAATTTCGCTCCCTTCCCCTCTATCTCGTTCAGGGCAAACTCCTGCCAAAGGGCACAAAAAGGTCGCCATGGGATTGACCCGTGGCTGGTCAATGCAGTCCCGCGGGCGAAGATCGCTCCGTTTGACCTTTGAGCGCTGGGAGCTAGCTTCTCGGGAAGGAAAAACACGCCGGGAGTATTTTACAATTAACTAATAAGATGGTCGAGGTCGAGCGGATGGAGAAGAAAAAAAATCAGCCTTAAACAAGAATTTGCTACCATGCGATGGAAAGGTGCAATGGATGCGGGCTGTTTTATCCCTAACTGAAGGGGCGTAGGGGGAGGTGAGTTTTCCACGACCCTACACGGTCATGGAGAGTTTTCCAGCAGCACGCCTGGCTCATTGCTTAGGTGTACACCTGATTCGCGTCGGTTTGTGCGTGTTGATTTTTGCGCAACGGAATTAATTACAGTGTTTTTGAAATCGTTGTTCCGAAAGTGGGATTTCGATTCGGATAGCACGCTGAAGGACCATAGAATCCAGCGGCACATTATCTCGCACAGGCCGGACGATGAAACAATATTAAAAAAAGCCCCCCCAGCGGCTCCTGAAGCTGAAGCAGGTGAAGCAATTTCATTTGCAGCTGGTTGCCTGTGTGCGATTATGTAAATACCACAAAACCGGCCGTAATCGGTGGGTCGCGCGTCTTTCCCGAGGGCTTCGCTTTTTGGGACGCGCTTTTGGAAAGTCCTTTGTAATTTTCACACCGACCCACGCGATGACGCACCCACGGAGTCTGTGTGTTTGCGAAAGTTCAAAGGATGAATACATGCATATGTTACGGGTTGCGAGAGCTTGAAGAACCCTGGGAATCCTGGCCGTAAAGAACCTGATTCGTGGGGGGCTTTTGCTTGGTGAATAATTAAAAAAAAATCCCCACCGTGCAGCGTGTGTTTATGATACGTGATCCAAGGGTCGAAGGTCGTAGCCCATGTCGCCGGGCAGTTTGCAGGCGGTGGATTCGTAGCTCTCGTAGTAAACACGCACGTCCCTTATTAAGCGTTACCGAATCTGTCTCGATCGGTGCGGGGCGAAAAACGGAACACCTTCCAGGACCTGGGCTGACGTCGCCCTCGGTTCCGTCTGCTACTTTGTTTGCCGGCATTCAAATATTTGCCGACGAGAAAGCCCTCACGTCGCCAAGGACCTAACGTGTCGGGTGTGTGTGTGTGTGCGAGTTGGTGTAGCTTTTTCCCGGGAATTACGTTCTATTCAACGCGCCCTGACGTGACTCCAGTGATTCCAGCCGGACAGCTGTTCTTGCTGTTGCCTAGGGCGTACGACTTTAATGTAATGTGTTTCTCTACTACGAGCGTCCGGAGGTTGTTCCTGGCTGGACGTCTGCAACATGGTACTACTTCTGCTGCTAAGGTGTGGTAATGTTGACGTGCATGTTTAGGCTTAGGCATTGGAAAACATTCACACCTTCGAGTCGCCTCAAAATAGGGCGCGTGATGTAACAACACAAGCCACTGAAACCTCCGCCGCCATTGGAACATCAAGCACAAAAGCACATATTTCAGCGACACAGCATCAAATAAAGTACGCTCCTCATGCTGGTAGAGAAAAACCCGGGCTCCCCGTTTGCGATAATGTTTCCGCACCGAGAAAAGCACTTTCCCCGCCGGGTTGCGGGCCGTGTACCGCTGACAGTAATATGTTGCCGTTTACTTTCTTGCCACCGGCGGATTTTCTGCCTCGTTTGGGATTTTCCCTGCACGAATTTCGTGGGAAAAAGCGAAGCTGCGCGAATTTGTGCTGTTTGTGATGTCACAACCGCGCCCGAAACCGCTCGGCACAACCAACCAAAGGTCTAATAATATCGAAGAAGCTGCTACATTACCAGCGTAAGGTGGCACATGCTGGCTGTGAAATGAGGCGCGTTGCGAGTAAACTTTGAGACATGAATAAATTATGGCGAAAAATTCAATTGACACCACACTCGCTGTTCCCTGGCCCGCTCGATACGCTCAATTATGTGCCAATTCAAGGAAACCGGATGGGCTACACGGAACTAAGTCCACGGGCTCGCGTTGGGTCGAGCTGTCGTGTGGAATCGTTCGTCGCCGTTATTGATTATTCATATTTGCTAATCAATTTCAATGCCCCACCGACGGGGGAATACTAGCCCGCGTTGTGGGGCTCTGGCCGCGTAAACGGAGCCTAGAGCCTTGTTGAGCGCTTGTCCGACAGTGCGGTAACGAGGATTTATTATCAACTCCCCATTTGCCTCTCATGGCATTGCTGGTTAATATTCATGTAAACTAATTTGGATGGTGATGGGTGGCAGGTTGTAGTGCTACCAGAGCTCAAGGTCTTTTCTGCTCACGATCGTAGCAGGCATCGGTTCGAAGGATCAACTCTTTAAGCATCGCAAACACATCCACCCTGGAGGTATAAACGCACCGGAAAACCGAAAATGTGACCATGATGTTATCTCACACACGTGAAGGGTTAACCCGGTGGTGGGTTCAATAAATCCCTTTTACGGATAAAGGGGTTATTTTTACTTTGCAGACCCGTCCGGTTGCGTGGTGATAAAATCTCTCTACTCTGAAACGTTCACCAAAAAGCGCACACGTTCTTGAAAGGCGACGTGAAGTTGGCCGATTTGTTGGCCGTTTGTGGACGGCTTTTGTGTTACGTAAACGGCGTTTCGATTTTGGATTCTGGACAAAAGGAAGCCCGAGTCCTGGAAATTGAGCTGTTTACGGTTCAGAATGGGCCACCGGACCGGTGCCGACGCCGTTTGATACGTTTGATTAATTTCGTAATCGAATTACATTAAGCGTTCTTGTTTTATGTCCGCCTGTAAAGCAGGTGCCCTTTGGCCGCAGTGACCGATGTGTCGCGGGAAATAACTGAATGCTGTGTGGAAATTTACCACCGAACGAGTGGGTGGAAGCCGAGATAATTAATTTCGAAGCTTTGTTTTGCACCAAATTGAAATCAAAACCCTTACAAAAAAACCTACTCAGCTGCCCTTTTTTGTCCATCTTTTTGGTCTTTGAATGTATCCCGTTGCGTAAGCAGCTTTTTGATCGTATTGTGCGTCAAAACTAGCTCAAAGTAGGTTTAAAGATCAGTTAAAAATTGTTTCGAATTATCTGTCAGATCGACTGGAATAAATAAATAATTATAAGAGCTACAGCACGCAGTATGCAACTCACTTGCGTTCGTCTTTCTCGTTTCAGTTTTCCGCCGCTATCGTGAAAAAAGAAAAGCCAAAATCGCAACCAGGATCGCGTCCCAGTGAATCAGTTTGGCCTCCGAATTTACACGTCGTCCTCCACGTGGCAGTAAATTAAAAATCGACCTCCTCCCCGTGCTACCGATCAATCATTATCGATCCGGTTGTCGATGGAGACGCGCGGGGCGCGTGTACCGTCACCGGAAAAGCGAATCCTCGCACATGCTGCAGCCAACCACCCCGTGGAAAAGGACCCAAGGAATGTGGTGTTGGTCCAGTCGTTAGCCCCGCCGGCAGCCGTTGCGCAATGACCGGTCGACAATTTCGTCAAAGTCACCTCCACCCAGGCTGGTGCTGGTGCCTTTTCCTCGATCGGTGGGGTGTCGTGTTGCGTTGCGTTGTTGGGAAAATGCGCGCGTAAGAAAAGAATGGAAAAGATTTCCACGCGTGCTCACGCCGTGATATACGCCCGTTCTCGTTCTCGATCAGGCTGCAAGAAGTGATTTGAATTCCGAGCTCCTTGTGCGTGTGTGATTCGTGTGTTTGTGTGTGTGTGTGTGCGTATCCTGTGGAAGTGATGTCGAAAAGTGGTGCCCAACGGAGGCTCGCAAAATTTATGGGCCGCTCGAATCGATGAAGCGAACCCCAACCACGAGTAGTGATCGGATCCCTTTCCTCAAACGAAAGAAGAAAAAAAACCACCCTACCCACCCACCCTGTAAGCTCCCCCCGGTGGTGTAGGGCAGGTATTTGCCGTGTGTTCGGTGCAGCAGCTGTGTCCCGGCCGGCGTTGGCTGGCCAAACCGGCTTCATCATTGCTGAAAAGGTGTGGCAACGGATTAGGTCGCCCCGGCCAAGGCGAGCCGCGGGCGGATATGTGATCCCGCGGGCCGATGTGGCCCCACGGGTGGCCAGCACCAGCGTGATGGAGGACACGATCATCGAGGTGGTGGACCGGGACAGCATACAGCAGTCGCGGATGGCTCTGCCGCCTAGGTACCGCTTCCGGGATCTGCTGCTCGGTGATTTCGCTTTCAACGACGATGGTGAAAGGTAAGTGTGAGGGTGTGGGTGTACGGGGGTTGCAGTCCTTTTGGGGGGGGGGGGGGTGAGTCCTGAGTCCCGTTTCCGGCGAGGTCCGTCACCAAAGCAAGGTACACCGAAACATTGCTGTGGCAGAATGAGCAAACGAAACTCGAAGTTGAGCGCATGCATTCCGAGCTGATGCATCTCGGATGTTGGAATGTTCATGTTGGTGGAGCCTTTTGGGAGTCCCTGGAGTAGTCACGGTTGCATACATCTTTACACACGCACACAGCCACACACACTCACTCCACCGGCTTGTGGAGGTGGAGATATATGCCGAAACATGATATGCAAAATCCTTCCCAGCCACAAGGGGGAATTGCAAAACCGTGCACGTAAATCTTCAAAGCTTTAACGAGCGCAAAATGCAAATTGGGTTACGCTTTATGGTTACGTTTCACCCCGTTATCGCCCCACAGCGATCTTAAAGCAAAGAAAATGCAGCACACCAAACGATGGCGGAATATGGAAAACATCGCAATAAATTGTTTTCGAAATAATTCACGACATGTCGCGTGTATAACGCCGAGTTGAAGTGTAGCCCCCCTTTTTCCAGCGCAAAACCAAAACGACGTTGTGCTCGTGGTGGCTTCAAAATCCGTTAATCGCATCACGCTCAATAGTTAATGAAGCCGGATTCATCCCCGTTCGGGCGCGGTCTTGGCTTGCTTTCAAATAATCCGTCCGGTCGAAACGTGCGATCGTTGGCGAGTATTGATTGGAACGCGCGCGCGGTTGTTGGGCACAACTTTCGACTAAAATTGGAAACGATGTGGTCATCCCCGCCGGACAAACGGCCTGGCCGGCTGTCTGACGTTGCAGCGCGCAATTGGTGCCTCTGTTGTGGCCATGGGGACTCGCGGCCGCGGCGTGGAAAATCCCTCGACACCGTGCGGTACGTAATCAATGTCGCCCAGCGTCTGAAAGGTCCTTTCGGTCATCGATTTGTTGGCCGTCCCGTAGCGAGTCCTCGTAGCTGCACAGGGCCACAATCTAGCTTGGGAAACGTTCACAACTCATGAGCATAAACAACGCATTCCCTTAATTATGGGCGTCCCCCGCAGGTCTGGGTCCTGGTTGGAAGTAAATCTTGTCAAGCCTTCCGTTGCAGAAGCACACAAAAACTCGCACACACACACGCACGCACGCGTTACGACGATCTAGTCATGCTGTGCTTATTGTATCCGTTGGGCAAACGCCTGCTGCGCTGCTGTGCTAAATATGGCCAACTCGCTGTCGGGTGGGGGTTTTTGCCAGCTAGTTTTCAAATTCAATTTGAGCGGAAAATTTCCCTCCCGAAAGGGCTTTGCCGTTGAGTTATTGGCTCAGGTCTGAGGCTGACAAAAATTGCCCACAGCAAGCAGCTGCTAGTTTGCCTCCGCCGGGGTAGGATTACGAGTTTCCATCCGTGGGTAGGTGGTCTGAATATGTCAAACGTCATTATCAAACTTCTTTCGCCGGGTTTGAGCTCCTTTTCGGCATGCAAATCACGCGAATACGACCACGGTGACTTCCTCAATAATTTAGTTATCGATTATTTTCGCATCACGTCGATGCGCCCGGGTCGGTGCTGATTTCGATTCGAATGAACTTTTCTCTTTAGCATATTTCAGTGTAGGTGGACAAGTCCGGAATGGTGCCCTTCAAATCCACTCCCGAACGGCGTCTCGGACTCAACCGCTCGTGTGTGTGTGTTTGCGTCTACTTATCATGGAGTGTATTTGCATACATTTTCTGGGCATTCGTTTGGACTCGGAGTCGGCCCCAAGGCTGGGGCTGACTCTTGCAACAGTTTTGCCTTCGGCGCCCACTTTCATAATCCATTATTCCTTACCGATTCCTTCGTCCTAGTGTGCTTGTGGCACGCTTTCATGGCCTTTGTGGTACGGACATCGGCATCTTCGTCGGCTTCGTAATCGATTCACATCTGAGGTCGTTAAATTGGAACCTGTCGTGTCGTCCTTCCCACGGCTCGGACCATCGGTTGTGTTCTTGTGTGTTTCAGTTTTTTCGGGTTCTAGGCAACGTTTTGCGAGCCGTGGTATTGGTGACGGATGGGTTCGATGGAAATTCGATCGTAGGGCAGCAAACTTCGCCTCGTAGCTGTGGAGTGTTTCTCAAACATTATGATAATACCACGACGACTTTTCGAGTGTGGCTTTGCACTTTGCTAGGTCATGGAATGGCAGGCGAAGAATAGATGCAGTCGAGTTTATATTCTGCGGGTTGTACCGTTGAGGATGAAACTTTTCCAATTTTTACACCACATTTCATGTAACGAATGGTTCGCGATAGAGATCAAGGCACCCGAAATGAGTTGGACTCACTTTCAATCCCGTGCTGCCAACGTTCGAAGCTCAATCGGGGCCACATGTTTCGTTGATGTGGGAGCAAAATGAATTCTGTTTATTAAAACTCCTCGCTAACCCTAAGTGGGTGCATGAAAACCGCTTCAACCGTTGCAGAAAACGACCGCAATCGCTTTAAATGACTTTTCTAATCGAGTTTTCATTCCAACCACAGCACAGCTCATTTCAGTTTGAAGACAAATGTGGCAAATTGTGGTGAGGTTTTTTTTTTATGAAGGTTTGATTACCTTTTTGATGTGGAGATAAAAAAAAAACATTCTCATCCTTTTTATCTCCCACAGGACGCACCGAATACCGGTCAGCTTTGAGTCGACATAAAATGAAAATGAGTTCCCTTTAATGGGAACGGTAAAAAGGGTAGCCCCCCAAAAAAAAACAAGCATAACTGGCCCGTATAGTCGAGAACGTTACAGCGCAGCATTTGCCAATGGAGGCAAATTTAATTTTCCGTTTGACGGCCCGCGAGAAAAGCCTTTCCAAAGTGGGATCCCTTTTTCCCGGAAACCATGGCGCGCTTGTGAGGTTCCATCGATTATCGAATCGAGCCCCCAGGGCGGCCGATGATCGTCATCTCAAAATCACCGTCCGGTCGTTGAAAGGGGCACGGATGCTTTTTGAACTTGTTTGGGGGTGACAAAAAAAACACACACGACCCAAAGGAAAGATGATTAGATATTCCTTTCGGGGGTGCTTTCCCCGAATGGGAGCGCTTTTTCCATTCTCTTTCAACTCCACCAATGGATCGATTGTTTTCAGTCAGCCGGTTCGTCGACGTGTCCTGTCGTGTAATCGGCGCGAGAAGGGTGACAAACCGATACGCGGGCACGGAACGATAAAACTAATGTAGGCCAAATCGAAAAATCGATACCGAAGAACTCCAAACGAGGCATCAAACAAAAAGCATGGAAAAAGCGAGAAAAAAAAAAAGACCCAGCTGCGACGAGGCGATCCATTCCAATCGAGCCAACCGAAAGCAACAATGCCCGGTCACGCATTAAAGCAAATTGTTGATAATTGGCGGTTAGCATGGAACAACCCGGTGTGCCATTCGTTCGTCTTCCGGTGGACGACTGCCGCCAAGAGCCGGATCGATACATAAGCCATCAGGTTTGGGTCCTTGCCCAGGTGCAGGTGAAAAAAGGCGGACGAACCACTTTGACGTTTTACGTTGACGATTGCGGACGTTCGATTACGTTCTGTTGTTTCGCGGAACCGCGATACCCTGGATCCACACCGGAAACCGGATCGATCAGACGTCAGCCGCGAAGGACACGCGTTTTGCTGATGCAAAATGGACGCCAATGTCTGGCGTGACGTCGGCCTTGAGAATGCCTGCCGGTGGGAATATTCCAAACGACAAACCAGCGGTGCTGAGTCGCCCCCAACGAAGATCGGCGTAGATTGATAGAGAGTGAGAGAGAAAGAAAGTGTGTGTGTGTGAGAGAGAGAGAGAAAACGACAAGCAAGTCGTCCATTTCGCTGACATGTTGGTTGCTTCATTTATTCAACGTGTGATGCCTGTTCGAGCTGGCAGGTCACCCCTCGAGGGTGCACTTTTTCAGTGACTCGGCCAACCCTTTGTGCAGGAATGGCACACATTCACTCACACATACAAAGGGACCCGTGGGTGCGAGGCACTCCTGGTACGGCACACGCAACTAATAAGATATGAAACCGAGTGATGTACGAGCGTTTTGCGCCCTCACGGCACGCGGGAAATGTAATAAACGCTGGAAAAACGATGCTACACTGCTTGTCGCCCGAGTGCTGTGACCTCCCACCCTTAAGAGGGTTGTACCTTTCCTGCTGGAAGGTTCTGGGGCGGACCACTTGATGACGATCGCGATTGGGGGCGGCGGAAAAGCTCATCAAAATAGCGCGAGTGCAACGTGTGCGATGCAATCGAAAGGTCGTTTTTCCGCTTGGAGATGATGATTTTTCCGGGTCGCTTTTCGTGGGGTGCGCTTTTTGATTCGAATTGTTTTTTTTCCATTCCTTGAGTGCGCGTACGCACTAATTACCAACGCGATGGTTATTGGCAGCGAAGTAATTAGTATTGTTACAAGAAGCCTCTTGGGTCTTCTCTGAAGGGTGCTTTCGTTGCTTTCGAGCCGCTTATTTTGTATTAAATTTCACCGTTTTCACAGCCGGCAGCAAACGGGAAGGTTTTCGTACGATTCGCCATAAAAGAAAGAAAAGAAAAAACGCCTCGAAACGTTCCACGCATCTCGCTGCGATCCGGCGAAAAGCTGTCTTTCCAACCGTACGATGTATCCAGGCCCTTCCGGTGAATTATGTTGTTGTGCTTCACGATTGAGCGAATTATAACTTTTAATGAAATCACTCGAGTCCCGCGTCCTGCAACGGCAATAAAGTGTGCACCAGCCAAAGGTATTGTTCATATTTCGAATGAATTTGCTTTCCTGCCTGCCGAGTTTGGTTTCACCGCAACCGAGTGTGGGAAAACGAATACCGAAGAAAAGTTGGGGCGCATTTCCTGCAGGCATCGTTGTCAAAATGTGATGCTGGAGAAAGCTGCTGCCGCTCGCATCATCGATCGCAAACAAGAGCCTCGCAATCGTTCGTAAAAATGTGCTAAAAAGCTCTTTTTAATGAGGCCGATTGCTAGCGCGCCATGAGCGCGTTCCATAAACTTCCACACGAATGGAAAATCGTGCTCGTTTGTGCACATACACAAGTGGCATTGTGTTCGCACTTAGGCATAGGAAGCAGAACACCATATGTAGGTGGAAAGCGAAAGAATAGCCCTGCCCAATGTAAACGAGGCTGGCGTATTTCAATGTAAAATCGTACCTTCAGCTGCTTGGTTTTGAATATTTAATCGGAAAAACTTTCGCACGCTTTCTCCTTCAGCTTCGCTTTCGATCAGGAGAAGCTTCCCCGTTGGGCTATCCAGTTTTTCCGGCCACGTCCGGCTCGACCTGCTGCAAATGGACAGCGGTCAATGTCGGCCACCCTGCGCCCGTTCGTTTGCGTGATTCTTGAAGGTAGTAAATAATTCAAACACTTTCCCGACAGATGGGGGCTCGCACGAGACCGGGATTCGTTTCGAATTCGAAGCTGTCCAGTCGCATGTGCGCACCAATGGCACACAATCGATTTTCGTGTCACAGAACAGAGGAGCAAGAAAGCAGCCGGACGATGTCTTTCAAAGTTCGCGCGCGCTTGCGGTGGATATAAATTAAGAGCGCACCCGGGGTTTGACGGAGCAGTTCCGGGACATTCCAGGGGGTTGTAAATCTTTGCACCTCCGTCACGATACTTGGCGCGTCACGGTCAGTAACATATGGGATTTTACGAGCTTTGTTTCAACGAGAAGAACCATCTTGCTGTAGGCTTCCGGTCAGAGCCGGGCAACCACACACGCTCCGGATGTGCCGGAAAATCTTTACGAAAGTTTTTAAAGCTTTCTAAACATTTTTTGGAAAGTTTTTCTCGAACAAAAAGGACCGAAAAGTGTGGTTATGAAAAAAAGCATAAACTTGTACGTTAATAATGCATGTTTTATGAGCATAAATTCATGCGCTCGAAATGCCTCAGATGGTTTTAGAAATTATTTCAGCTTATCTCCAGTTAAAAAGAGTCCAGCCTAGTCGCTAAAATTGGCTACGTATTGTGAATTAAAAATCGTGATTGAAACCCAACCCCGCGGTGCTCGGATGATTTGAGTAATATGGCCCAAATCAAAAGCATCACCATCTCTCGAGCATAAATGACGTCACAACCAGCGCATTGTTCGATATGTTTGCCCTCCATCACGGGGTTGGTTCATTCATATCGAATTCATATCTTCCCGATGGATAAGCAGAACGAACTGCTGCTTATTTGCCGCCGGATTGATAAGGAATATGCAAAGTGAATGAAAACAACAGAAAACGAAAAATAATTTCATTCCGCTGATCGATGTACTGCAGAAGGTATTAAATGTTAAACAGGTCTGGTGGCGTGCCGTGCCGTGATATTTACTCGGAAACCCGTTTTGTGCTGATCGAGTCGAATGCTTCTGGCGTGTGTGCTGAAATTAAATCACCAAATTAACATCCAGCGTGGGTGGAATATTGCATAACCCGTGGGGGGTGGTTCTGGTGAAAGCCATAATGCCACTTGACCGCGTCCGGAGTTCGATATGCAAATGAAGTACGCCGTGTGTGTGGTATTTTTGCATTGAAAACACCGCCCGAAAACCTATTTGTGCGGTGTGTCATTTGCTGTGTGAATTGCAGCATATGGTTTGATTCGATAGTCGCTCAATTAGCCATCGCTATTTTCCGCATGATTGCGGTGGAAATAGGCAAAAAACATTCCGTATAAAACCCAGTACAGAGGTTGCTAAAGAAGCTTCTTAAAGCTTCCAAACGGGAATCGCTACATGGTATGGTCGAGGAATAAAGATGAAATTCATCATAAAGGAAGCAAATGCCCACATGCTGCTCCCGCCGGGGGTGATTTCTCCACTGATAATGGGTCATGGATTCTTTCGCTGAGCCCTTTCAGCGGTCATTTCGCCGTCCACTTTTGCCCAAGACCAGTGATGTCAAACTCATTTTGGTTTGCGGGGCCGGTTTGCAAACATAAACGCCTGTATTGGTGTAAATGGTTGCATAATTATGGAAAAAACTATTTATGACCGTGGTTTGTTCCGAGATGCCCCACTGTGGCAAATGTTTCTTTGTCGTGTTTGGATTTCCTCTCGATGAAAACCTTTTTGCCATCTTTCACGTCTCACTTCTCACTTCTCACGTATAACTGTTTCGGAACGTCGTAAATATGAACGTTTAGCTGCCTTTGATTCTCTTTCTTTGGGTCTCTTCATACGGAGTATCTTACTGATCTGGCCGTTTATCAGATCCTTACAAATTGAATTCAGGTCATCGTGAAGGATCTTGAAGGAGTTAGGCAGAGCCCGAAGGAAACGGCAGAGCTTTTAAGTGAAACATTCAGTGTAATGCGGGGCCAGTGACCCACGACTAATTAAAAATAACTTAAATATTACTTTAAGCTAAATAAGCTACTACTTACCATTAATGATATTACCCTAACGTATTCCCGACTTATGTTATAGATGCACTTTTTACAAATGAAAAATGAGTTACAAACGGTCCAAGATGTCACACATCTCTTATGAAATTAGAACAGGATGCTAACGAGCATCTCTTCAAGGAGCCGTGGATTTGAAGTCGAAAACAGATCCGAGTTTCGGGTGTAGCAATCAACGTTCCTGATCATACGCAACCAATGATTTCCGGTTGAATGAAGCCGGTTTATACACAAGAATGATCTTGCGGGCTGGTTTACAAACAAAAATGATCTTTCAGGCCAACGTTAAAAGTATCACTTCTGTGTTGTAAAACCTACCTGACTTTACTATCCAAACCCTAACCGTTATTCATGATTTAAAACAATCGTTACACCCGTCGTAATTCATACACAATGCCTGAAATATCCTTCCTACATTTTCCAAGCTTCACAACAATCCAAGCCAGATAATAATCGATGTTCTCGTTGTTCCTTTGTGGGTCCGACCGATTCAAAGACCTCGCGGGGCCGTATGTTTGACATGTCTGGCCTAGACGATGTCATCATCGTTCTTCGATTGCAGCACGCGTTATGGTAACGCAATACCAGCGAGGAAAAAAAAAGAAATACTCCCCCACACGAAGAAAATTGCGATAAAATCATAGGAGTTTTATCGGTCGTAATTTCTCGGCAAACGAACTCAAGCGCGTCGGTCAGTGGCGCTTCGGAAGCAGAGAGAAAAAAAAGCCATGACACATCTTCTGCTAAGCCCAGCGGGAAGTTTGTGAGGTGGAAAGTTTCCGAGATCACTCGCAAAAGTACCGTGTTGGGGTGGTTTTTCCCAGCCACCCTGGAATTAGCACTTCATCGCAAAACTTTCCGCTTTCCATTAGCCTTGGCTAGTGTGGCGGTAGTTGTGCATCGGTGCGTTTTTTTTTCTGTGTGTGTGTGCATCCGAACTTTTCCTATTATCTCGCCTTAGCTTCATCGAGCCTTTGGTGTGGGCTCGCCGATCGGGTGGGTGATAAGTTTCCCAGCATCCATTGAACACCCCGTCGATGGTGGACTGCGATAGTGCCGATGCGTTTTCGCTGGCGTGCAGCCTCTGCACGTTGGCTCATTTCCGGAACGAATGCGTGCTCGAAATCCATCATCATTTCGGGAGGGAGTAGACTATCGTGTTTCGCCGTGAGTGGATTGTGGTTTTTCCGGCAGCAACCGGGTCGCACCTTCGGAGTGCTGGGACTCCAAAAGAGGATACACATGGCGTGTTTGTTTGTGTGTGCGTGTGTGTGTGGTAGTCGTGTAACATAGAAGCCAATCTACTCTGCTAGGACGCGTTCTGATGGAAGACACAAATCAGGGGTTGCTTCGATGCCGTTCGAAGGCTAGGAGGGAAAACCATAAATGAAGCATCATTCTTACGCCAACTCAACATGATGGTCGGCATGACGACAGACACGATGATGGGCTGTTGCTGCATCGAGAGTGTGTGTGAGAGAGAGAGAGGGAGAAAGGACATTTAGTAAGTAAGCGTGGGAAGGAAACCATCATCAGTTTTGAATTTAATTACTTCCTTTACAAGAATCTGCAGTGTGGCCTGTCAGTTACGGCGACAACTTATTTTCAGGACTCTTCTACGGACCCTCGGACTCATTTATTACGGGAAGAAATTTATCATTACCGGACACCGGAGCCAATCTGGCATAAGATAGTGCTGATAGCTATGGGGCAAGGAAATTTCATTACTCACCTCGATCGAAACCATGCCGTAGCTTCTCTATGATGGGCTGGTGTTTGAGTAGGTTCGATTTAATTCAACTAAAGCAGCTCATGATAGGAGCAATTGTGTATCCGGGTAAGTTACGACGCACTCTTGTCGTCCAGGCGATCGTGCTGGAAAAAGTTCCGAAACCAAGTCCAAAACCAGAAAACCTATCTGTTCTTTAATTAAACTTTCATCAGGAAGGAAACGCCTTGGTGTCGAAGTTTTTCCCCAATTTGTTTGCTGAGCTTATGATGCTAATGCAATAAGATTGCAGCAAGATTTCCGATGGCTCAGATGCCGCAGATTAAACAACTCGTTAAAACTTCAGTTAGATATTAAATTAAGCCATCTCGCTGTTCGTCCTTCCGCGAGCGCTTTCCACCATCAGGAGGAAAATATTCAACCATCTACCCACGCGCAAATGTGTGCCTTTCCGTTTCCATTGCCATATTGCCATCAAATATTTACAATGGACCGGAAATTCATCCGCTTCCGGCAGCCCAAAACCAGCAACGCGTGGATTGGCGCACCACAACAGGCGAAGGTGAAATCAAGCCCCCGTTCCGATGGGCCCGGAAAACCTATGCGTTACCGTGAAATAGTTTCCGTTTGCCGGACAAAATGCCGCCAGCAAACGGGTGTCGCTGTTCCCCCATTCCTTTTGCGCACAACCTGTGGCGTGACGCGAGCTGTCGCATGGGGCATGGTGAACTGAAAGCGACCGAAATTGGCTTCAACTTTCAGGCGGGCTGGTTTTGAAGTTTATTACAGGCTGGTCGGTGGAAAAGCGACAAGCTGAGTGGAGTGGGTGAGCATGATTGACGGCTGGCCTCCTGGCACACCACCGGCAGAAGGTCAGCCAGTCTAATTGCTGTTTAATCTTGCCCTGCTCGGGGTCGACGTGTCGTGTTGGTGTGCCAAAATATTTCCTCCGGTGAAAGGCTAATTTTCCTCCCATCGTGCGATTGGTGGGAAAGTGATTCCCTCGTGCTGTCACGAGCGACACCTCGGGTGGCGTGGGTCTCTTTTGCTGGTCCTTGACGGGTAGGATCCTAGATTGGGCCGATGATTGTGGGATTAATTTTATTCCTGAACGAGGCTAGGAACGTGTGGCTTTCGTCTTGGCCGACGATAAGTCGTTTAAGGTGCAATCAATCTTGAAGCCGTGGGTTCCCGTCGGTCCTTCGCAAAGGGGGACTAATTTTAAGGAAGGATTATACTGCGGTTGTAGGTTGAGATTTTCACGCACTTCGGTCGGTGTGTGGGTTGGTTCATTAAGTATGAAGAAGCGGTAGTTCAGAACCAACCCTATTTGCCACCAGGACTAGCCCAAGCATGGCATTGCGTTATTAATGGTTCACTGTACGCCTGTTCCATCAATCAGCTGTTTGTAGATCGTGCGGTTGCGATGAGGACGCCATACATCATCCTATTAATTATTGCTGCGGAAACCCGTTCGACGTGATACATTGTTTAACGGATTAGGCTGTAAGCGGATCGTGCTTCGATTTCCGGAGCGCACTTCCGCGTGCGTTTTGAGCCGGAAATGCTGTCGGTCTTCTCGCAAAACCCACGCAGCGGTAATTGTGGGCAAAATTCCGCACGTGAATGTGGCTTTAAACTATGTAACAGGGCGCAAAACGCCGGCTGTTCGCCACCACAGAAGGGGGGCGCTTCGAGAGAAGCGCAAATTATGTGCGCCCGTAAACTGTTCATTTTCACGTTCCGCTATATTACGGTACGTTAGCAAATATTTGGGCAACCCCGAAAAACCCTTATTAATTTCAACTCCACACCCGCGAAGGGTCTGAGTTGTCTGAAGGTATCTTTAACTAATGAACTTTCGCTCACGATAAATACGAACTCTCCCGGTACCGAGCCTCGGGCTCATAAGTAATGCTTGAGCGATGATTACTTTTAGCGATCCTTACCGCAGGGGATCTTTGCTCGGCTACGAACGCAGGGTTGTGTGAAAAGGCTCAGGTGAGCCGTCGCAAGTCACCGGTTGCTTATTGCGTTTCAATTTGAGCATGTTTTCCGGTAAGGATAGGGCATGTTTTCCGGCAAGGACCAGCTAAGGCGACCGTTAAGCCTGGATGCGTACCACAAGACGTTCCTTCAACGATTCTAAGCGCCCTCGGAAGCGTTGCGTTTCATTTCGAACGTCGCCTCGAAATCTCCACCCATTACCGTTTTTAGCTTGATAGTGCTCATTAGTGCAGCAACTTGTTCGCATTTATTGCAGCGTCTCTCTGTTGCGTCAGGCACAAAATTTGCATAAATCGCGGTATCCTTGCGTGGGGAGGTTTCTACTGCGAGTCCTCGCATAACGCTGCTGCAGCGCAGCCGTACGCGCGTGCCGGTGTTGCTAGGGTGCAATTAACATCATAAACGAAGGCACTCAATTTGGGATTTCACTTTATGCAAATGGTGCTCCATTTTGCCGGCAACACGACGGGAACGAGCCTCTGCTGCTGCTGCTGCTGCTGCTTCACATGTTATTGAGCTGCTACGCGAAGAGAATCGCTGAACATCGCGGAAGAACGCGACCAAGCCAAACAAATGGAGTGGCTTTCACATAATCGAATGTCTTCCTCCGGTACGTGAGGGCTTCTCGCCGCGTGTAAAAAAAAACGAGGAACAGAAGGTACAGTGAGGCAGCACGTGAAGGAGGTGAAAATTGCTTCTTTGTACTTGTTACGGGAAACGCATTTTTCACCACCGGAATGGTGTGATGCTTGAGGGAGAAAGAAAAAAAAAAGCATCGCGTTACTCAAACGGAAGACGATCCACTAAAGGTAGAGCAATGTGAGGGAAGCAAAAAAAATAAAAAATAAACGGTTTAAAACACGGAATCCGACGATAGGGTTCAAAGGCAGTCGTTTGTGGTTGTCGCTTGGTCTCCGCAAACCATTGGAGGCCGTTTGGTTTCGTCCTTAACGACCGGTCGTGTTTTGGGGAAGGCTTTTATCAAGCTTTTTTCGTTCCCCATATTCTTTTCTATTATCAATTGCTACCAAAACATCCCCGTCGTTCTGCTTTTGTCTCTTACTTATGTTTCAAGTGGATTTGGGGAGGGCTCGTGTGGATCGTCTCGTTGGAGTGCGTTAATGGCTCAAGTGGGCTTTTCCGGAAAATTCATGCCGCTGGCATGAATTTTCTCAATCGTTACGTGGTTATGGTTTCGCACCGGGTCGGTGGTTGGAGCGGTTTAGGGACAAATTCTTTTAATGGTTTCTATTTCCGCAAAAATGTGGCCGTCCGGGATGGTAAACAAAAAGCTAATGCAGCGGTGTTTCCACACGAACCGCACACGAACTACCGTGACCGCAAATATATCTGGAAGAACGCCGTGCCTTCCAGCACCAGGTGGTGGAACAAGCGAGAATAAAGCGATATCCTGCCGGAGCCCGTAACGAAAAAGCCGGCCCCGACGACGGGGAACCTCTTTCAAGATAGGACAAAGTGCCACAATGGCTTCTTGCAGAACCGTCGAGTCCTTTTGCAGCTTCGACACGGTTGGCTGAAGATGGTGTATCGTGAGGAAATCCCATCGCTCGTGCCCGGGATACGTGTGGTTGTGTGACGTGCATGGTGAACGCCACGTTAAAGTACATAAGATCGACCTTAACGTTGCTCCGGTGGCATGTCTGAGCCGAGATCGCTGGTAGGAGAATCTTTCTGAGAGTAGGAAATATCTTACAGGAGTTTCATGTTCTGGAAGTGAGGCTTTCGCGATGTAACGGGTTTCTTGGGACTTTGGAATGGTATAAAAAACCGGCAGAACTCGACAATAAGAATCATACAATTCGGCTTTCAATAGAACTGACAGTTAGTGGTTTTTCATGCTCATATGACAGCTGTCAAGTAGACTCGTCTAGTGCGAGGCAGCTGCGTTGCTTTAATGAAAAAATATCCAACAAAATGATGATGATCTGTTTAGTACACTTCGTCTAGCTAACTGTATATTTTTTGGCTGAAATATAAAGATATTTGCTCATTCTGAAAAACAAAAAAACGATTGCAACAAGGAATAACAAGCAACACGTGCCTATCATGTTACTAAAGCGATCGGTTTCTTGTTATGAAACAGAACCAAGTCTAGCTCGTTGTTCGTCTATCTAATCTTGGTTGTCAACCCTCGACACCTGGTAACGATGCAGAATGGTTTTGGAATTTGCACCAAAGAGCATCAATCATTTCAGGTGGCCTGACAATAAACACTGTTAGCGAAGACATTCTACGTCTTTATCATATCAACGAAACACGTGCAGCGGCTTTGTTGCAAATGTTCTGGAAACATTTTTGAAATTTGAACTCAAACTTCTTCCCATTTCAGGTGAATATTGTTAATAAATCCATTCGCTTGCGCAATTATATGCACACTGCAAGTAATTCTTGGAAACTGTGCCAATTTCAGGACCCCCCACATGCTATTAGCTCAGATAATTAATTGATGGATGCTTCCTTTAATTTCATTTGCGGATCGGATGCGGGCTTCTTTTAATTAAAAACTTTTCGCCGGCTTGCCGATTGTTCGCTGAACTGCATAAATAATGTTTCGTTCGGAAGCAAATGCAAAATATGTCCGGGAGTAGGGAGCGTGTTGTTTTAGCATTGAGTATGCAACAATTGTTTCAGATAACAGCGAGTGCAAACGGGATAATGTGCATGGAAGTCGTTGATTGAATGTCCTTTTTCATCGTTTTTTTACCATTTGAGGTAGGTCATTGAGAAAAACCAATTGCTTCAGATATCCACGCAAATGCAAGAGCGAAGGGATAACGTATATAGAAATCGTTAATTAAACGTTCTTTTTCACATTTTTTTACCGTTGCAGGTAGTAAGCGTTTATACATTGTTGAAGCGATTTGTTTTAGAATTGAGAGAGAAACAATGGTTACAGATATCCACGCAAAAGCCAGGACGAAGGGATAACATATATGGAAACCGTTGATTGAACGTCCTTTTTTTCCACTCGGAATCCACATGGTTTCGCTTGTCGGGATGTGATAGCATGCTGGAATAGAATCGTCGTTCCATTGTGCACTGCAGCTTTGTAAAAGCACGCCAGGTCCGTGGTGCTGGACGTTGGCTCCAATCTTGATGATAGCACAGCGAGCTTCTTTGTGCATTCGCTCTAATCAATTCAGCTCGAGCCCTCGCGCAGAATATGCAAGGGTTCGTCCAACACGTGAGAGCCATACCGTCTCGGGGTCTCGGGGTGCACTTTTGCGATCAAAATCCCCCACCAGGCGAACCATTCTTGCTCCAAACAAACCATTAGTGACGTTGTGCAGCTTGGTTTGATAATAATGGCTGCATGTTCGTTACAGCGAACCTTCCTCCCAGCAGACAAGCAGATAAGATAAGAAGAGTGCTCAATTCTATCCAATGGCCCCCGTCGGTCAGTCGGTCGCCCTCGCCGCTATTAGTAAATTAGCCCATCGAGCGGTTGTCAATTATAAGACGATCCGAGGTGCGTTTTGTCAGATGATTGAGGGTATCGTAAAATTCGCCAGACGTCTGCGACGTCGTCGGCTCAGTTGTGATCCAGTTATTTCCTGCATCGGGTGTCGGTGCTCGTGTGCTCGTGCCGAGTCAGAGTTTATCAGTGTTGACAGCTTCTTGGGGGAGCTTTCGTGATTTGTGATCGTTAATTTGGGCTACTTCCAAATTCCTTCCACTCGTTGAGGATGGTGAAGTTCGATTCTACCTGCAAGCATCTATCAAAGATGGTATCTCACGAGGATCATCACGCAGAACGGTAAGTGCGGCGTTGATATGTGTACTCAATTTGTCCTTGCCAGATAACCAACACCATGAGCTTTAATATCGATAAACTGTCACTGATTTATTAATGAAGCACCAAACCACAGCATTATTCCGATTCCGATCCACATGAGACTTGAGTTATTAAGGCATTATCGATGGCTTAACAGCGGATTGTCGGTTTGCAGCAGATCTGAAGTGTTATTGTTGTAGGTAGGTGTTGGGCGCGTGTCGCCCGGCATTCGTTCCATTCTCAACCCCTTGCGGGCATGTTTGCTCAGCAAAAAGTGTAATCGTCGACTGTAAATGGCGTGTTTTTGCTCCCCCCCCTGGAGGCGTTTGTTTATGCTGCTCTGTGATTGATACCCTTAAGCTTGAAAGCGATGAGAGCGGCTCATCTTTCCCACAGCACCCGTCGTTGCACTCTTCTCTGCTGCTCGTGACGCCACCCACTACGGGTGGTTATACATTTTTTTTTGTTTCGTTCGTGCCTGTGTTGATGTTCTCATCGCGCTGGTGTTCATTCTTATCGAAAGGAAAACACCATGGCCGTCTGGATCGCAAAGGCTTCCAACGAGTTGAGGAAAATGGTGAACCCACCGGGGCGTCTAACTCATCGTCGTTTCGTGCGAATAAATGTTTCATCCTCGCGTCACGTTGCTGTCATCGTAAGAATGCTTTGCTACGCAAGCGAGTCCTTCGGTTTTTATGTGCACTCAAGAACGCGATGCACACGCCTTGTGCTCCTGTTTTTCTTTTGCTGCTGCTGCTGCTGCTGCTACTGCGTTCTTAGCTCAATCGTACCGGTGATGGTTGTGTTTCTATTTTTAATAGCTCATTTCATGCGCTATTCTATCATTTTCGTACGCTGTGACCCATAAAAACTTATGTTTCGTTACGCGCGCTGACGTCTGCTCCAAAGCTTCGAAGCCGGGAGGCAATCCTTGCAAGCGGTTCAACATCGCACGGTTAAGCGTATTTGTGAACCTTCTCGCCGCCTTACGAAGTTTTGTGGAAAATAAAATTCAATAAACGAAAGGTAAACGTATCGATTGGAAAATCCCTTCAAAGCCACGAGACCGGCCAACGGAGGTGAATGGAGCTTTTTTTCTCGCTGGGCTTAAGTGTGAGCGAGCGAAGGAACCGCGTGAAAACGCCACATTAAGGGATTGTCCAGCTCAACTTTACCAGATCGAATCCAGCAGGGATGAAATGCTTCACCTAAAGATGAGCGACATGGCGCTTGAAGGATCGTTCGCGGGCTCGAAGAGCTGAGGTCGCGAAGCATTATGTGGGGCTACAGGATTCGTGCCGTACGCTGGCATAAAACGTCCTGCCAATCTCCGCGCGAGTATAACCCGAGCGGGTTATAAAATATGAACGAATTATGGAATTAGATTGAACCGGCGTCATTCCTTATCCTTTCCGTGCGTTGCATTCGCCTTTGCGTGGCGTGGTACAAGGCTATTCGAGGAAATCTCGAGCCCTCAACGGCTTTACGAAGAACGGAAGACATGTTCTCCACTCTTTTTTCCCTTTTTGAAATAATGCAAAAAATAATGTGTAACGAAAATGGCGTGGCGGGTATGTTACAGGTATTGCAGTACTTGAGCGTTGCCCTAAGGACATCCAAACGAACGGAGAGAACTTTTCCACCATTTCGTATTAAGAACGCGCTGGTAAAACATACGAAATAATCATTGCTGCTGGATGAAATTTTCTAAGAAGTACTTTAGCAACCACAACCACAGGAGCGCTCGAGAGAAGCCTTTGTTTGCGGATCGATGTGAGGACTTTCATCGCTTTCGTTTGTGGGGTGTTCTGGAATTGAATATTTTCCTCGAGACCACGCGTGTGTGTACGCGTACGCATTTTTCTTCCTCAACCTGCGTAACCCAAGCAATCGATTACGGATCGGCGTTCTACGGTCGCATGTTACAGCAGCGCAATCCGTTTAGGTGGGCATCTTGAATCGGGGTTTTTGTTATTTTGGGGGATTTTTCGATCTCACCGAAATTGGGCAGAAACATTTTCTTTGACACCATTAGCGAAAACGAAAGCGACCCTAACCTCCGTCAACCGCGGTTGCTTTGATGTGGATGTCATTTACAAGAAAGCAAACAACCGAAGCAAACCGATGCCCGGTTTGAATCCATGGCCGATGTGCTGCAACGGTGTTACGAGCAAACTTGACTGATCTGATGTGTTGTAAGTGTTTTTTTCTTTGCACTTTGTCACCGTGTTTGGTAGCGTGTTTCTTGTACTACATCAACGCAATAAAAATCGATACATTTAAATCGTGGAGTCTTGGGCAATGGAAAAGCTCGTGAGGCAGCTCACGTAGGGGTGTAACACAAACAACAAAGCAAACGAACGAGGGGAGTGCCAAATGGGACAAAATGAACGCACGTAATGCATGGTAATGAGAAGCAGCTGCGTTTAAATTTGCATTGGGACGACAAGCAGGCAAGCTGGCACGATGAGAGCTGGCGTAATATTTAGTTAAGGTGCAATATCGAAATAATCCACACTTATTGGCAGTCTTCTTATTGGCATATTACTCTTGGCAAACCAAAGGATACGAAACCAAGGCTGTTTTGTTTTCCATATATATTGCGAATTAGGTAAAAAGGTTCCATCGTAGCGTTTGCTGATTGATTAACTTTGCGACGACGTGCTGTTATCGATTCCCTTTAAAGCAAGTTCATGGTTCATTCAACTTAACTTTGGCTGGTGTCATAAATAAAAGTAAATGTTAATTTGGATCGAGAAAGGTCATTCTCGTACACAACATACAGGCCTCGGTGGGTTTCCTGAGACTTCCTCCATCAGCAGGATTAATTTTTTGCTTCATTTGCTGCTTCGTCCCAGGGCTATTATTCGGCATCGTTTGGTGCAGCTTAACATGATGAAAGTTTTATTGAGTTTTATAAAATTGTAAGCTTTAATCAAACGCAAATACACAGCCCAGCCGTCGTGAGCTTCCGCACGGCTGGAAAAATCGCCGGCCAAGCTGGCATTTTTCTCCGAAAACGCTGGAAAACGAATCAGATCCCGGGAAGTATGGCTATGGTTTGATAGCGCTGTTGAACGAGAAAACGGCATCCGTTGAAAGAATCTTATCTCCGTACCGTAGCTGCCTCGGTTACAGAGCCACAGAAAAACCCACGGTGGGTTGTTGCTCGTCAGTTTCCGGTCACGGTGGAAGCAACCGTAATCCTCTAATCCGGATTGTGTTCTTTGCGCTTAAATACGATGCAGCAGAGAAACAACAGAAATGGACTTATACTACATTCGAGATTATCCGCTGGCCCGGCCGGGTAACGAACGTGGCTGTTCTGGGTTCATTTAAACTTCTACTTCAAGCTTATCTGATGTGGAAGTTCGGGGGAAAAAAAAGGGATAATACTTGTTATTTATGTTTGATTTGCACATCGCACCGTCCGACAAACAAGTGATAGGGGCTTTATTTTGTTTCCTTTCCAGGTAAGATGACGAAAGCCCTTCCAAAACGGCCGTGCCGATGAGTAGCAGAGCGATGGTAATCGTTTGTGTGGCTCCATTACGTCCACGGTTGAAAAGTAATTTCCTTCTCGCAACGCTGGCGCTGGGCTATGGAACGGCTCTTTCCGTTCTTTTTCCCCCAGTGCAGACGAAGGTAATCAACAGCAAAAGAAATGCGCCAGCGGAAACTGAAGTGAATAGTTATTGTCCGTAATTAAGATTGGATGATCGATGAGCCACCGGGGCTTTTGGGGTAGTGATTGCGCTCATTTCTCGAGGCACGATATGTACATTAGAGAAGGCAAGCAACCAATTATTGTCCTATAAGTCTTGTGTGAAGAGGAAGCTTTCTATTCTTCTAGCAAGCAACCAATTATTGTCCTATAAGTCTTGTGTGAAGAGGAAGCTTTCTATTCTCCGAGCGTACAATGGGACGACAAGCTCGAAGCACGTACTCACAATTTGCTTAGCAAATGGTCGCAAATTTCTGGTTCCGGTTTCTTTGGCCCTCATTGTGCCGATTTTTCGTAAATCGAAAATTGTTTTTTATGCTGTTTAGTTCCTCGCGAACCACCCATCTACAGGCGACCAGGCGTCTCCACCGGAAATGGTAGCACCCAGCGTTTGCTTTCTTGCCCGCCGCTTGGAGATGGAATAAAAAGTGTCAGTTTCGGTACGTGCCTACGAATCTCATTTTCATCCGCGCAAGGACATTTCGACATGAACTCGTTTCGGGGTGAAGATGGGCTCGAATGGTGCTTTTTTCCGCTTCCAGTTCCACACTCTTAGCACTCTCGCTGGGTCGCAACGCAAAAGCTGGTCGTGCTATTTGGTTGATTGCGTACCTGTCTGCTTGCGTTGCTTCACTGCTAGCAGTTGTTGCGATTGTTGAAGTCATTCTCAACGTCAACTACAGCACCTTTACCTCGAGGGGTCACCCGAACCGCTCGGGGGAAAAGGTCTGTCCCCTTGGCTTTCGTGCTGATGGAGCTTTTGTTTCTTGTTGTCCTCTTTCGGCGCTCGGCATTTTTGTTGAGGTCAATTGCTTGCGTTGCGCCTACGGGAAGCACATTGACCATTTGCCGTGAGAAATATCCACTACCATGTGGGTTTCCATGAAGTGGAACGTGTGCGCCATTACGATACTCTGTAATGAGCCCACATTTGTGGGGCTTGAAGGAGTTTAGTTGAGGTGCGGTTTCCTTGCATGCTTTCCAGGAAGGCGTTTCACAAATCCATTAGCCGAAATTGGTGAATCAGCTCGGAGCGATTGCTCAGATTGGCTGATGGTGTCTGATGAAGATTTAGGATATCAATCGCCACATGGCGATGATTGAATTCGCTCTAATGAAGGGTGAAGACAACCAGACCAAATGGCTATGCTGTGGGTAGGAAAATCCCATCAACGCTAACGCCAAATGTGAATGAATGGCAATTAATTAACTCCTCAGCGATTGAGCACCGTCAGGGTGCGTAGGAAGGAGTAGAAATCGAGGATTTTTACGGTAGTTTTACGGATTACCCTGCAGATGGAGCTGCTGTTCTGATCGCCCCTCTTCGAAAGCTCGTCGAGAGCTTTTTTGCTATAGACTGAATACAAATTTGCTGAAGCAGCGAAACCATGCTGAAACGAACAGCTTCATTTTCCCCTTTAGTTTTCCATTGCGTTCACTTGTCGAAAGAACTCATAGCACACTGCTCTGGTGAGTGCCTGTGTTCATCGATGGTTGCTGGGGTTTCGTCGCGAAGATGGAGACGCCTGGTGTTTTTATACATTTTCTCTTGAGCATGCCGCGAGGCGACACGGCACATCGCTTTGTACTTCGTGGGCAACCCCAATGCCAAGGTTGTTTTTGTGGGAGATTCCCAGCACCTCTCCGGCTCGTTTAAACGGACTGGAGCTCCTCTAAAGATAAATACGAACGCGTTATTAAAGCAACATTTTCCCCGATAATAATGCCGGCTAGTAGTTTGCCCGTCAAAAATGAGCCTCATCATTCGCGCTATCGGTAGCGTAAGTGTAGTTGGCGCGAATAGTTGCCAAGAATTGCCCATTTACCGCGCGTCGAAGCATCCAACACCTCCAGGAAGGGCAAGCAAACACACACAATCTGACGCATAGCCCCCGGACGGTGTGATAAAAAGTAACGTTCATGGCCGGCCCATTTTCAATCTTCACTGGCAGCACTTAGCGTGATTGTTATTGCATTACTTCGGGCTACGGATGTACGCAAAGCGCGCTCGCAACGGAACGAGCCCGTACGCGCTGTTGCTGTCGCCAAACGTCGTGAGCCCGAACAGCGAAACCAGCTGTCAACAGTCACCGAAGGCCCAGGTCGAAAACCCCGGGAGGGACCTACCACACGCGATTACATAACCGGACGCCGCGTGGGGGCTGGTGACAAAGTTTTATCAGAAGTATTCCCATTACGGCGGACACATTTTACGGTACGTGTTGTGTGTGTGTGTGTGGGAGTTTCGCTCGCTAGTTGCAGAATGTTCCGTTGCTCGGGTAAAAATAGTTCTAAAGCAATTTGATCAAAGGAAATGCACGCTTTTTGGTGTTGCATCTCGATCCACCGGGTTTGGAGGGCAAAAATCCGCATGTAAGCGCTCCGGAGGGTGACAGACAACGAGTCCTTTGCGTACCGGGCAGTCGCCGGGTCGTGGTTCCGAACGCAGCGAGCACGTGACTTGCACTCGTCGGCGTCCGGGCTGTTGGGTGTCCTCGTGGGAACTCGCTGCCCGAACGTGTAGTATAACATTCAACAGTGTTTGTTTACGGTGGCACTCAGGATTAAACCATCGTAGAGGTACTCATCGCCTGGGTGGCGTGATTTCTCGTCCTTTATGACCTCATCCGGTTTCACGGAAGTGGTTAAATGTGTTCCAAAGAGTTTTCTGATGATTAAGTGCGCGAAATTAAATTCATTTTGATGGATTAATCAGGCGAATAAGGATTGCTTTAGCAGGAACCCATGCTATATATCATAATTGGTCGGTTAGAAGTATCCCGTTTTGTTTTAACTGCTCACTAGGATTACGCCTTTTGAAAAGCACTGGAGCACTCACAGACCGGATGAGCTGCAGGTTGGGTGTTCCGTGTCGCTTTCAACCGCTTGCGTGCTTGTGTTGGTGTGCGAGCGTACCTCGAGCCCTCGGGTGGAGACCCAAACCGGGCCGCCGAACTGTTTGTCCCGTGACCGTCGAGGACCGCGAAGACATTCAGTTGAATCCGGAACGTGGTCCTGCGTAGCGTCGCGTTTCCAGCGTCCCGATGAGCCTTGCGAATAAAAAGCATTCATGCTCTTCCCATACCCGAATCATGGGAAAGTGGTGCTAAGGGTTGGTGTAGTGAAGCTTGGTGGTGAGTTTAGGGCTCAAATAAATTAAAAATTACCCTCAGGAAAGGATCTCGTGAAAACTCGTGCTCGTGTGAAATGGCTCCTCGCAACTTTCGGAGGCGTTTAGGAGACAACACCCGGACCCAAACCGATTCCAGAGCCCGGAATGGAATGATAATCAAACACGGCACACCTGCCAGACGGTCAGCGCCAGTGTAGCAGATGTCTTCATCAGTGGACGTAACGTCGGAAAAGTGAACGCGAGACAAGTGCGCTGTCGATTTTCCGATTCGCCTCGAAAAAGGATTACCACCGCCCCCGTGGGCTGGTTTCGTGACGCGAGGATGTACAGCTCGTGGGGTGAAAACTTTCGAAAAAAGTAAAAGACACCACCCCGGAAGCAGCTGGTGTCGGTCGAGATCGGTTTACGGATCGCTGCGTTGTGTCCGGTGCCGGGCAGTTGTTTCGTCCTTTCGATCGGTTCGTAGAACCGTGTGGCAGTGAAGTGAGCGTAACGTGGATTAATTGCATCCATCCGTGGGTTCTACCACAGGTGCCCCGGCTAGGGTGGTTACTAGAGTGTGCAAATCCTCCTGGAAATTTAGTTTATTTCTCAATTTGTTTTTCGTTCCATTCCTAAACTTCGAAGAGAGTACTGTTTTTTTTTCCTAGCCATCAGGTTAACAAAGCGTGACAGCGAAAATGTGTTGCATTTTTCTCTATTTCTACATTTATCTCTCTCTCTCTCTTCTCTGGTGTGAGCCCTCGTGATTTAGATGCTGTGAATGGGGATTGATATTTCGCTTCTCGCGCCTACTAACTTGACAAATCCCGCAACCGGGGCGTCCGTGTTTGCCCATCAGATTACTCCGTGTAGTCAAGAAACCAAACAGCCGTCCGTCAGTCAAACCTACGGGCTCTATTTCTCCCCTCCACCGTTCGGTTGAAACATTGATCCGTGTACCGCGGCGTAAATGTGCCCCGGCCTGGTATCGGACCGGAAGGGCCTCAAAACAAATGTTTACATAACCTGCAAACAACCCCAGCACTCCATCCAGAGGCAGCTTCTGGTGGCTAGCTGAGCTTGGGGCTTGGGTGGGCTTTTTTTTTGACTAAAAAATAGTTAAAATTTTCAACCAACCCCATCCCCGAAATAGAGCATGAAGGTGGGCTAAAAAAAACAACGAAAAGGTCCTTTCGTACCCGTAAGACGTTTTTCCCTGCTCGGATGGGTCCTGCCGTTTTTCGTTATATCGATAAAGCGATGCGGTGATGGGTCCTAAAGCCCCGGGACCTCGGTCAGGTTGGCCGCTCTCGGTTCCTTTCGATCCTTGCCGTTTGGTCTAACGACGTCAGGCTTGGGGGCTGGGCAGCCATTTTCCTCCCCACCCAGGCCGAAACTGCCGTAGGAGCGGGAGATTTATGCACGAACAAAATTGGCTCCTCAACGCTCATGGACAGCGCTCCTTGGCACCAGGATCGGGTGCTTCGTAGTCACGCAGAAGACACCATTGCGCGCGTGTGTGTGCGTGTGTGTGTGTGGTTGCAAATTCGAAGCTGTCATATAACGTGACTCCTTGCTGGGGCACATTTCTGGCACTCAATTCCGACGGGCACTGGGCTTTATCTGGTGGTGTTCGCTGTACGTACGGGAAGCTTTAAGGCGTCTTGTACATCCGCGAGCGAGTACGTGCCCTTCGGTGTGTACCGCATAAAAGGGAAAGTTTAGCTGATCGTAAAGCGCTTTCAGCACGCCGTCGTTGGAAGGTTTTTCCACCACGATGCAGGCGCTGGGTGTACGAGGAAACCATGAAAATGGCGGTCGGTTCGTTGGCAGCGGGACACAACGGGGCCAAATCAGATGGACAACAATGGGAAAACTTTTAGCGTATTGTTTCTTTCGCTTCACCATTGCAAAAGCCACACTGAGACATTGATGCGCGCTTGGATGTGATAGAGCTGTCACCGCTATTATTTTGTCTGCTTTGTATCTTTTCTTTGTTGGTGTTTTCCTTTTATGCTCCTTCACATGATGCATGGTACATTATCGCTATCGCTATTAATTGTTGTCTGCGTGGGCCAGATTGATGAATTGGCAACCGAAGGGACCGGCTTTTCGCCTTCGTTCGCGAAGGAAGCCTTCAAGCTTTCGGTTAAACAAATATGTGACATCACTTCGACGGGACACTGGTCATGGTCAAACGGCTTTTTTGTTGAAAGCAAACGCGCAAGCTTGTAGACCGGATGCTTTCGAAGGTTCTGGGTTGCTTTTATCTCGCAAACGAATCAGTTTGCTTTCCTTTCGTTCGTTCTTTGCGTGAGTCAGATGTGGAAATAGAGGGTTTTATTTCATTTTCTTCTTGTTTTAAAAGAATGAGGCAAGCCCGTTTGTACGCTACTTATTATTAATCGATTCAGCTGTTTGCACGCAGATGTTTTTATGGATCAACCTTTTCACAACCAGTTATATGTTGTGTTGAAGCTATTGCTTGGAGTAAGCTCTAGCTCAAGGCTTAATTGGTGATTTAAGACATTTGTTAAATGATTCCCCAATTAAGATATATTTTCGTTAACTAATCCAATACCCATAGCTGTCAAAACGACTATTGTAAATGCCACGATCATCTGGTTTCGTTTAAAACCGCATTAAACCTTTGTTCCGATAGCTGTCCGCCCTAATTAGATAGTTATCTGAGTGTGCGAACCGACTCCAGCTTCAGATACATCATGTGAACCCTTTTTATCCTATTGTGCAGCTCTTTCGAGCTCCCTTGCCCCGTGATGGCATAAAACGCGCACCGGCGAAAAGCCGTAATGACCGTAAAACCGCCAAGACCGCATGCGTTAAAATTAATGATTTGTTAAAAAAGACGGGATTTGCTGGCGAGCTTTGCACCGGAAATGGTTATAAATTAACCCCCCTTTCGTTTTGTCTGGCTTGTAGGCTCGTGCACCGGTGCTTCGGTTCATCGGGGAATCGAGGCTTCAAACTGAGATTACGACTTTCCGGTTTCCGGTACTGTCGGAAAAACCACCACTACCACCACGACAGCAACCCACGGGTGATGAGGGTTTCCGGTCGGTGGCGGATTCCGCATCGAAGGAAACAGACGGGTAAAAACGCATGTTCAAAACCGACCTGCCTGCCATTTGCTGGTGAACTGCCCGAGAAGTCGACCCTTCATGGCGACAAAGGGATGCCTTGTTCAGGGTCGGGAAAATTGGCGCACACACAAAAAAAAAGTCCTCCCCATTATCCCTGTTGCATGTGGCGATCTGTTCATCAACCTAGCTGAAAGGCTCGATCAGGCTAGGCCGGCTAGTCTGTAGGGCTGTTAGGCCCTGTTCAAAGGGTGCTGCCGCGTGGAAGAAACAGTGCAAAAGAAAATGCAACATGAAAGGGGCAGACATAATCACATCCTTTATCACAGATACGGGCACGATAGGGCCGGGCCAGCCACATCAATAACCAAAGAGTGATGCTAGTTGGTCTGTGTATATTTTTCTGCTCTCTTTTTCTCTTCTGTCTCAAAGCGAGAAGCGAAAGGCACAGCAAGAACGAGCAAAAGGCACTAAAATAGACGCATCCCCCGCTGAATGTTGTCCTTGCGTCAGCGTCTGCAAGCTAACCGTTCATTGGGGGAAGATGATTATGGGCATCGTCCTCGTTCCGGGAAGACAAAGCCAAGAAAAAAACGAGGACACAGAAAAGCGACCTGACCCAACTGTTGTTTGGGAGGGCGCATGCCAGGGAAAACCGTTGTCTTGCTCATCGGCAGAAAAGTGGCACATTAATTTTCACCATTGCTAAATTAACATTTTGTGTAGCATGCAAAGAGCTCTTATTGCCCGCTCGAAGGAATAACACAAGCGAAGGTTTTGCCCGTCGGCTGAATTATTCGTGTACGTTTGGTGCGAAAATCGACTATGTACCTTTATTTACGCTTGCATAAATTTCGACACAACTCCTTGTTCCTCGTTGGTCGCTGCAAGTGCTATAATTTATGCTATCCCGGGGCAGAATCCCGAAATCAATTCCAGTTGGCAGCGGTCCGACGGAAATCTGCACCCCACCGGCGCGGAATGCGATGATGAATGTATTCTAATTTTTCATCCTTGCTCGTGTCGGCTTTTTTTCTGTGTAGTTTAACGTTTTTGCTATTCGACAACCGGCGAGGGGCTTTTTTTCCCAGTCACAGGAAAAACCAATCCCCGAAAGGCCGTGGAAACCCGAGCAGGATATCGCGCCGGTGAAAGGCCAAAAGTTACCGAGCCATCATTGCTGCAGACTCCGGGATTTGGTGGCCGTTTAGCGGTGGATTCGATGGTTTGCGTAGCCTACGAGAGAGTTTTTTCTGCCTGCACGCGGGCGGTGTATCGTTTAATGGTAGACGTTCGGATTTGATACCAGAAATGATCGATGAACAAAAGTTTCCGCGCCGTGGGAGGTCTGTGTTAATAATAATAAAAAAAATAACAACTCCCTCTCAACTATGCAATCCGAACGTGAAAGGTCGAAGTATGACAGGCGTTCGAAAAGCACTGCGGTGGCAGAAAACACAACATCGAAGCGAGCAGTTTCGCTGTGTGAAAACGTGTAAACAGCACCCTAAAGATCGGAAACAAAATACTTAAAAGTTTCCTAGAAACATCTCAAAAACAACGCGTTTCATGAAAGTATCTCATTTTTCAAAGGAAAAGCCGTTTTTCTTCAAATTCAGGTTTAATAAAGTTCCACCCAAGCCTAGTTTTCATAAGCAATCCTTCATTTACTGTTTTTCAACAGCAAATTGAATGAGTTGAAACAATTCACTCCAGTTGGTGTTGCAAAAAAGCTATGATAAAACCTAAAGGCGTACGTTCAGCAGACTTTCTTTAGCAGACAAAAAGCCTCCGTTTGAAAGAAAAAAAGCAAATTCCCCGAAAACTCCGACTTGCAGTTGGACGGCCAATTAATATTTGCCAGCGAAGTGAAACGATTCAAATCGCTTCATGTCGCACTCTTTTGTCCGCGATTCTTTAGGTCGTCGCTGTTTGCAAGGAAGCAATTAAGAAGTTGTCGCATTTTTTTTGTCCACACCAAATTTTCACATTGTACACGAAGACGAAGCAGAATGAAGCATTTTGTCACGAGTAATGGGGTCATTTTCAATCCGAATGCTTGCGCACGATTTAAGTTGTACATATTAGATGGCCAATTACGGAACGTCTGAAGGTAAATAGCGTCGGTTAATCCGCTTTTGTAGAGTTGGCGAGAGTTTGCAACACCATTCAATGCAGGCTGCCATCGCGATCGGCAGCAGCAGCATTCAACAAGTACGGCACGGTATTGAATATTGATTTTTCCATCCAGCGCACTGACGATTACGATGCAGAATATGAATTATTGTTGGGAAGAAATCCAATTACCCTGATGAAAGCGGCGCTCAAATTAATTAGCAAATGAATGGCCTCAAGATTGTGGTCGAGGTGTTAGCGCCACACAACTGTAGCGACCGCTGTGCGTCAACCTTGAATCGTTTCACCACAAAATTCGTGACACTTTGTTGTCGGCCAGGAGCGCCGAGCAGCGGTTTCCACCAACTCGTGGGCTGAATTGTGTTTTAGAAGCAGAAAACTCCGCCATCGTGTTTTGCGACAGGCCAGTGCAAAGCGTGTGTTTCCATACGTCCCTGGGGTGAATGTAAAAAAGGATAATAGGATCACAGAACTCTCGGAATTACCCTCGGGAATCATTCACTGACTTTGCACGTTTGTGGACGATGGCAAAATCTTGTTGAGTTAAGCATCAACCCCTTTTTGATTCGCATTTTCTCGCATCATTTTCATCGCAACGAATATGTAGATTTCTGTCGTTTGGTGCCGCTCGTTCGTAGAAGTAAATTTAAAACTCGTTATCTTCTAAATTTTTTGTGTTTTACCAGGTAGCAGCGTGTTGTTAAAGTTTTCTTCATTTTCTCCACATGTGATCT
Source organism: Anopheles nili (assembly GCF_943737925.1). Classification (NCBI taxonomy): domain Eukaryota; kingdom Metazoa; phylum Arthropoda; class Insecta; order Diptera; family Culicidae; genus Anopheles; species Anopheles nili. The sequence goes on from NC_071292.1 coordinate 49,709,317, forward strand.
AGCTCGTGGCATGTAAAGTGTGTTTAGAATACTTTTAGGGATTTACTGTACATCGAGCCCGGTTGTCTGGGTTCGTGTGTCTGCGAGCGTGATGGCGTCCCAGCGAGAAGGATAGTAAATTTTATATGTCTTCCAAACACGTAAAGGAATAGCTGTGCAAATATGCGCCTCCTGCCCGGCTAAGGATGGGCTGCAGTAGTAAATGCCTGCGAGCTTGTTCTACCGCTCAACCTTGAGCAGTCGCGCATAAGTTTCTGTTCCCAAAGCGTCCTGGACACATTTCAGGACGCACGGTGGTACTTTTGCACGTGAAACGCGAGGGCAAAGTTAAACGCCACCCAAGCACTGTCTTCCGGGTGTAGCAGCGTTTGCGCGAATCAGGATGAGATGATGTGGGTGAACTTTTGTGTGCCCGGCGAAATTTACACCCTTGCTCATTGAAGTTTGCTACAGTTGCGCGGGGAAACGAACCACTTTTTCGTCCTTTTTTTTTTTGCTCCGCCCGCATTGCTGGAGGCTCTCTTCGAGCGCATCTCCTGCCATTCTGGTGAACGGAATGAACTCCGAAAACATCGAACAAAAGTTTAAATTTATTGAAAATGTTTCAAGTAACGAATTTTATTATCCGCTCGAGAGCTTTTGTTTCGGAACGTGCTTTCCTGGCTGCATTATCGTGTAATATAAAATATGAGGCAAAAATAATGGTCTGTTTTTTTTTTGAGTGTGGAAAGTTGAATATTTTGACACACCTGGCTTCACTCTTGCTTGAAGAATGTTGAGTAAATTCCAACCAAACAGCAACATTCCTGTGGGATAAAACAATTCAACAAAGTCGGAATGTAAAGCCCTCGATCCATTTACTAAAAGATTTGGCGCTTAATTTCAAGCGCATTCCTTTATGCTGGGTTATTTTCCACGAGAAACATTTCGCTCCCTCACACAAAAGCCACACTTCATGCGAGGGGGGCTCAAACATGCGCGCCGGGTTGACGGGCTTCAGACAACAGAAAAAAGTGTTATAAAATCGCTCGAAAGTGAGCGCAAAAAATAGGCCCATGTCACGCGACCCAGGCCCACCACGGGAATGCCCAGCGTAACGAAATAATGCCCCAAGAAAAGGGCAACCTTCCCACCGAGAAGCGCGATCCGAGAAACGGAAGCTCCCAACAAGTCGGAGAAGGCTAAAGCGCGAACCGTTAACTTCATTTGTTATATTCTTGCTTTGGCGTTTGGCTGTCGTTTGAAGTCGAGGGCCATATGTTACCGTTGGACGAGAACAGAACCAAAGAATGCCTTGGAAGACGGCTTTGACGTTGTTTTGGCATTGAACGAAGCGAACAAAGCAGGCCAGGACTCGCTTTGTAAGGACTCGCAAAGTTCCATCCATTACTGTGTTTGACGGATTTGCGGTGGTGAGCTAGCGTTGAGTTTTAAAAATATTTTATGCGATGCTTTTTTGCTGTTATTCGTCTGCGCTATTCCTTCCCGATTGCCGGAAGTGTTTTTTGACGGCGAGTGACGGTTGGAATGTTTAGACTCACACGTAACGCTTTCAAACTACACATTAAAAATACAACCCATACAAACGTTGGCTGACGTTATTCAAAGCATAACTCAAAGCAAAACACCCCGAAGTGCCGCCGTCATGATGACGATCGATAGCATCCTCTTCGCTGGAATTATGTAATCGAAACCGTGACCGTGACGATTGGATAATCGTTTATTGCGACAACCCTCCGGCGCAAGTTCTAAGCAGCGTACGGCCTAGTGAATGCCTGTCTGGATGTCGTTCTTTTTGTCACTGGAGTGGTACATAATTTTCGATGATTGCGCTACCCCGCATTCGATGTCTGTAATCAATTATTTTTCCTGTCTGGATAATCGATTATAAATGGTTGTTGTCTTGAGCGGCCTTTGTCTCTTTCGAGCTTTAACTGTCAGCTCTGTCGCGGGTGAAGCACAAAAAGCTCTCTGGTATATTGTACTCTTGTTCTAAGCAAACAGCCCGTTAGAGTTTGGTAACCGAGAAGGAAAGATATCCATCAAAAGCAGTCCTGCATTCAAGGACAAACCCCTTTGCAACAGCCATTGGATTGTTTTTCTGCAGAGTTGTAAATCTTTTCACGGAATTGATATCAAATCAGACCTACGCGAGCTCCGGAACAAGCCGCATCACACAAGTGACAAACAATCTTGCCAATTCCCTTGCCAAGAGAGCGGCAGTGTTTTTCCAACCATAAAACGGGCTTTCCACAGCAGCCACGTGGCAGCCCAACAAACAAAGTCGGTTTCTAGGAAGCGGTCGTCCTGTCGACGATATAGAATTGAAGAAAACGTGTAACGTCAACAGTTTGAGGTGCTTTTTCGAACAAGCAGGTTGCGTCCATCGGGAAATTCACCCGCAACCGATGCCGCCACATCAAACGAAACGAATTCCCAGCTTCGATCACGCAAGCGATTACCTTTCGCTTGCGCGAGGTCGTGTGAGAGCAACCGACATTCCGACCTCAGTTTTTCAATTTCACATCATATGTGTTTGATGTGAGTTTTTCGTCGCCCCATTTGGCCCCCCGGAAAAGCGCCGTCGTGCGCAATAAATCGTTGCTGGCTTCAACTCCCCTGTGGGCTGGCGTCAATCGCCGCTTGGATTTTCGTCTAACCAAAGGAAAGGCCCGGAAAACGGATGCTGCGAGTTCAATGATCCGCGCCGGCCATACGCTGTCAACGGAAGTTGATTATAGCCGCACGTGAAAATATCGATAGCAGTGATTATCGGGCAATTTTCTTCGATTTGTTCCGGGGGGCGGGGTGGGAGGACTCGAGCAAAAGATCCGCCAGCGGGCGTGCTTTGGGAAAGTGTGAACGGTTTAAAAGACGAAGCAAAAAGGCAGTTCCCCGTGGAAGGCACTTGACGCTGTGGATGAGAAGAAAAAAGCGTACAGAAATTTCATTTTACGGTTATGGGATGACTTTTGCGCGAAAAAACTCCCATCGAGATGGAAATTATTTAGTCGTTAAGTGCGCTCGGAGACCTCCATCTGGGCCGTTGAGCTTTATTTTATTAAAAAAAAATGTTGAAGCAAACCAAACGCAATCAAATCTCATAATCGGCATTAAATTAAGCGCACTTTCATAAAACGGCTCGCGACAACAAGCAACATGGGCACATGATTAGCGAATGATAAGCGTTTTGCTGGAAATGGCTTTGGAAAAACTTCTTCCCACTCCGGACAGCGCAGGAAATGATTGTTAACTTTTTATTTCAATTTCCGAGCTTTCGCTTAAGCTTCCATCGTCCTGCCTGACGTTTGGTTTATTTCCAGCGTTCGTGTTTCCTGCCAAGGGTCAAAACAACCTTCGTCCACAGTTTCCAGTCGGCATTATGAGTGGAAACCAACAAACTCCCCAACCGGGCTAGGTTCCCATTCAGCCAGGTCGACAGTAGTCGACAGGGCCATTTCTAATTGACACCACTGTCGGGAGATAAGCTGTAGGTCTGGTCTGGTGGTAATGCGCCGGTGTTAGCGTCCGTGTCAGTGGCACAAACAATAGGCAACCAGCACCGCAGTCCCATTTGAGGGCAGATGATTATACGATCGTTTGAGGCTGTGAAGCATTATTCCGCCGTAGTAGTCTCGCTTCGAAACCGACCAGCAACTCCCACGTCACCACTACGACACGTCTGACTCCGTTAAGCTCTCGCGTGTATTAAACTCACCGGCACACAAGCACTAGGTGGCCAGGGAAAATGGAACCAGGTTCCGTGCAACTGGTATCCGGTTGCCATCTTGATAGTTTTCAATAAAAGGGAGTGCTTGTTTTGGTGCGCCTTCCGATGTTGTGCTTTTTGGTCATCTCATTGGCCACCGAACGTGACCCACTTTCGGTTGGAATGCTTGGCAGTGTGTCAGTCTTTGGCCCGTGCAGTGGGAGTTTAATTAACATACGACAAGGAAGCATCCCGAGGCTCCAATTCCAAGGGGTACACGGAAGCAATCTCCAAGCCGTACCATTCCTGGTGCTGTTCCATATTGCGACGTGGCGTTTGCTTTCTCGTGGGTGCAATTTTTCTTTGTTTTTTGTTTCGGCGTTATCACGCGTCGTCGGAGTACTCGGCGTTGGGGTGGTGAAAATGTGCCTCGTCATAAGAGAAAACACCTTCCGCGCGTCAGGCAGTGTTCCCGTGAGACGGTATATTGCTTTGTTCGGATGAATGGTTGCGAATGGATGCGAGATCGAGGGTGGCTCGGTTGAAGCCCATTAACAGACATTATGGGCATTAATGTCTGCATCATAAAGCGGCCACGTGCTTTCACGTACTCTTAGTGCTCCGAGGAAGCCAGCTAGGTTGGTGACAACAGGCGTCGGAACACTACGAAACGGAAGCACGCTTTATGATGGCTCTCTGGCCGGTTTATGAGGTCGCCTTGAATCGATTTTCACGATGAGCAGCTTCTATTCGGAAATAGACAATACCCTAGCTGGGTTGTGGTTATCGTGCTGGTATTGCTGCAGTTGTGAAAATTTATTCATACATTATTCGCCAGCGCTTTTATCGGTCTTGCAGAGTGCCTTCACTTCATTTGAGTAGTTGAGCTGACTTCCTATCGCAAAAAAACATGTTCAAAAAACAATCCTATCAACAACAAATCATCTCACACTCTTGATCGGGTATCATTTCAAGCCAAAAAGCATCGCAAAAAGCGTCCATCACTTCTCATCCTTTGCGATTTTTTTCTCGTTGGTGCTAGCAACTGGAACCCCAACCGAGGCTTAAATACAAATCAATTGCCGGTGGGATCGATCGTGCACCGAATCCTTCCTTCGCCGAGCCATCCTCCATTAATTCCTCTCACGCACACAAACTTTCCCGTTGCGCTTGGAATACGAAATGGATTTTTTCCCCTTTTTTTTTCTCACGGACAGCATTTTCGTTTCGCCTTCGTGCCGTATTTTTCTCAACCAGCTGGCCCCAAAAGACGTTCGGTTGGTGTCGAGAGTCAAGAAGTATTGGGCTGATGGGCGAACTGAGCTGATGCCCCCTGGTTGCGAGGAGGAGGTTTATCATCAAAGCGAAATTTGTGAAGCTCAATAAATTTGGACATAAGAGGGCACCACCACCACCAGCTCATGGAGGAGCTCATTTTCTGCCACGCGTCCTTTAACGACGCTCGACGAGCAATGGTGAAGGTGCCGCAATCGAGCCAAGCTAATCTCGATAAGAATACCTACCGGGAACTGAGAGCAGTCCTTTTTCGCCCACTGTTACCACTGACCGGAGGGATTGATCGTGAGATTGACGAGGGCAGTTATTAGTTACCCCACGATGGGCTCTTCATTAGATTATTTCCCTTCGGTTTTTTTTGTGTGCTTCATTTTCTCCATTTTCCACTAGAGAAAGTTTTCCACGAAGGAGCATTGGAAGGGTCTGCTTGAGATCCTTTCTATTGTTTGCCGAAGTGTGCAGTCGTTGAACACATGTCTGGAAGAGATGATGTTTCCCTGGAAATCGTGGCATCTTCATGTCATTTTCTGCACCACAAATATAACCTTCATGGGTACACATTTTTGTGGCGGGTCAACGGGAAAAGTTACGCGCCTTGAAAGAAATTTTATTTTCCCTGAAGCTAATCTTAACTCCAGCGTGAACGTGAACAGCACTTTAATTTATTCAACGCCCAAAGACGACGCACAAAATTTGCATTCCACAAACGGGTTGTTCCTTCCACGGGTTCCTATCAACATTCCGGCCCACGGGAAGATCCTATTGAATTAGGCATTAGACGTTCGCTTTTTCGTTCGCTTTCCCACCACACACAGAGACACGGATCGGGTTCCCTAGTTCGACAAGCTGGTGGTGGTGAATAAAGGAGCGTGATTTTGTTTTTCCTTTCAAACGCGACGGCAATGCTTCGGTGCGCGTCGTCGCGTCTCATTTCGTTTTCCCTCCGGGGGAGTCTTTCGGAAGACGTTCGAGCAGCCAGTTATGAAGCTTCAACTTGTACGAGCATTTATCACGCTTTTGGCCTACACGACACCCTCCCGGGAAGATGGTCCCGATGGCGGTGGGATAAAGTTTTCACAAATTTGTTTGCCAGCCTCTTGAGACTGGTTGCGATTTGCTTTGGCTCGGTTTCGCTCCCGATCTCGTTGACACGGGTGCCACAATTAATGTGGCTCTCTGCAAACGATGCTGGGCTCCCTCTTCTCGATTACGATTGATTTATGACCAGAGCCGGCGTTTATGGCGCGTGGGCATTCGTATTTGCGAGCCGGCCTTTATGTACCTTTTCCCGAGATGTAGACGGCTTAAAGCGGGCTTATTATCTGCTCATTAAATAGCTCCCCGTGGGTTGTAAATTCGCAGCAGTGTGATTAACGGTTGCAATTAATTCTACCACTATTTTATTGGCTTGTAAATTCAGCAAAGTTTTGGAATTTCAATTTTGCGCTTGTCGGACGTCTTGTATTTTGCATCCACTTTTCAATTTTACTCGTTTTGCACACATTTCTGTCGGCTCAATTACTTTTGCTGGAAAAGCTCATGACCTTATGACCCCATTGACTCATGGTAGGCCGGAAAAATCATTCGGAAAAGCCCTCACAAAACCTCGTTAAAATGAGGCACGAAACAAACGGTTCGCTTAATAGTCGCTCGAGAGGCATTCAAATGGGAGGTTCATCATTTTATCACTTTTTGAACACGTCCTTTACCGGATATCTCGTTTGATCTTTCGATGGCGTTACAGTGGCGTCCAACAAGGCGTGAGTGAAAGCCGAATCGATCGAATATTGATTAGATTCCGAGTCTGCTTTAGTGGACGCGTGTTTCGAGGTTTAGGTCCCGTTTATCCCCTTTTCAGCAGAAGCTTCCTTTTAAACAGGAAGTAAAAGGACCCGAGTTGGCCGTGAATTTTATGCATTATTCATGCCGATGCGAAGGGATTGAATCCCGTGTGTTTACTTGTTAGCTCTTGTTATCTCGTGGGACCGAACTGGCAATCACCAATGTTTAGTAATGCGTAAAAAATCACACACAATCTTTGGTGCCATTTTTTAACAAAGACATTCCTTAACGAATCAAATTGAGGGACCGAAAGTATAAACAAGAGACCCTTAGAGAAGCAATTTGAGGTACACAGGTGAAAAGAGTCGTGTTATTGTGCTCTTTCCCTGCAAAAAAGGTCTTCAGTTAGATAAATATCATACAACGCTCCACATCCTTGTGCGAGCTTCTAGCAAAGTGATCGGAAAGTGACATATTTATGGGATCAACCGGTCTTCAGTGCTCGGTTTGACCTTATTCTCGCTGCTAAAACTCATTAGCCTTACCTCAAGCCTTAGCCACTGACACGTATTGGTTCACGTTTGCCGGTTATTGCTTGCGAAAGCTTCCTGTACTGCTGAAAGCGAGACGAAAGCTGACCCATTCAAAGGCAGTTATTTAATGCAAGATAAATGTAGCGATGGATCAGCGAGTTTAATTTATGCTCTGCGAAACCGTTGACTTCCAGCAATTATTTGCCGTTTGTTTCGACCTTTTGCTCCGCACCAGAGCCCCGACCATCGTTGCATTCGAAGGCACGCATTGACAAACGGTTGGCAGTGATGATTGATGAGGTACTTCGAATAATGCCTTCTTCATCCATGTTTAATAGGAAGCGTGGTGAATCATTGAGCAGTTTTCAATGCGAGACTCGGGCTGGGTCGTGTTTGTATAGGACCGAGAAATAATCCACGGCTTAGTTGGCCGTGAAAATGCGATGAAAATGGAAATTTTCGCGTTGCACGATGGAATTGAATATTAGCAACCGAGGGGTGCGGTCTTAAATGTCCACGCGGAATAGCAAACCCTCGAGATGGTAGAAATTGGCCGATTTTGTGAAAATCAATTTACTGCCAATTTGAGGGGATGAAAGAATGTTGTACAAACAATAGTTCATTTGTAAAATTTGTTGTATAATGTTTGTTCACGAGCCTTCACGAGTTGTATAATGTTTGTTCACGAGCAAAGGGCTTACGCACTCCAAATGGAATTGGCAATCACTGGATTAAACCCTTTTAAGAGCTTAAGGCAAGTGCTTTTTGTGAAATCGGACAGCTTATTCGAGCGGATCTCAGCAAGCGTTTTTTTTTCGTGTGAATATATATTTACTTAGGGGTTGATTTTATTTGTACCTAAATAAACCTATATATTAGTTTCTGTACAGTATCAGAAATATATTAACTATACAACACATAAAACATTGCACTGAAATACCTTCGTATACCTTATTATATATCATTCGCTTGAGACTTAGCAAAACAAATCAATTTGTTTCTAAATCTGTCGCCTTCACGAACCACAGTATTTTATTATTAACCGCGTCACCCGTCGGAAATCTTTCATCGCCCTCACAATCTCACTCGTAATGATTTTCTCCTACCCGTTCTAAATACGGCCTTAACGCCAATCTTTCGCCAGGTGGTCGTTCACCTGCTGGCTGCAAATTTGCGGCAAAAACTTTCCACTTCGCAATCGTGCGCACTTGCTGTTGTTTGTGCTTTGTTGTGCAGCTCTAATCCCGCGCTCAGTGGAAATATTTCACATCAATCCCGTGAACGCGCGGTGAGCGTTTCGCGAGAAATTTTCGCGTGGGCTGAAAACGAAAGTCGCGCGAGCCCTTCCACGTATATTTTCTTGTTATTTTTTTGTGTCGCGTGCGCACGAATTTCACACCCACGGATATTATTTATGTGCCCTTCACCGTACACCGGGGTGCGGATTTCTTTCGCTCTTTTGTTTTATTTTTTCGCTACCGACACCATTCGCGAGCCTGTTTTGACAATCGTATCGTATAACGCGCGTGGAATTCCGTGAGGGTACGGCGTGACTGACGAGGGATTACGCGCGTACGGCTACAATGCTTGACAAAATGGCCTTCTCAGGTGTGCGTTCTAAGGCGATCGAACGATCGAACTCTTATCGCCACAGTAATCTAAAGGCTTCTTATCAGTGGCATGCGATTGAGCGTGATTTAATGGAGCATTGAAGCGATTTTTCAGTTTCTTTTTCACATCGAGAGGCCTCGTCCTACTACTCCGTTAGCATCCAATCATTACCCTTCTTGAAAAAAAAAACCCACATGCCACATTTAATGTGCTGCTTCGAATAATGGATCTGGCATGAATGTTTAATTTCGAACGAAACTCAACTTTCCGTCACGCAGTGTCCTTTTTTTCACGATAAACATTTTCCATCGACCCACACGACGCGAGAGAGAAAGAGAGAGAGAAAGAGACCTCTGCCCCGTACAACGTTTCGGCCCTAAACCGGACCGGGTCGTAGGCGATCGTAGGCAAACGACTCAAGTAAAATTATAATTTTACCTCATCTCCACCCACTGTGCCCATTTTCCGCCACCCACCACCAGCACACCACCGGTACGCGATGAAGGCGTATGTAGCGACGAAAATATTCGCAAAATCTTAAACCAAAGTGCGCGTTCGACAACGCTCCGCTTGGATCAGCAGCAACCGGGAGTGTTTTGTTTTATTGTGTTCTCTTGTGTTGCGCCCCTCCGCAATCTGCGTGTTTATTTGTGTGCAGTGTTTGTGTGGCTCCGCTTGCCTGTCCTATCGCTTGCCGTGCCGTTTGGCGTCATCGAGAGGCATCTGGAAAATCCCGGTTTCGGCCTCCTTCACCAGCCGGCTACATCGCAAGACGGAGTCGCAGTGGTTTTGATTTATGCAGTGCGCAAAGGGAGTAGCTTGCGTAATGGCGTAGCACCGTTGTCCTTGTGTGGTGGAGTTAGTGGCCAAAGAGCGTGGGGGAGTGTCTTCTCGACACTCGACTGCCGCCGGTGGAGTTGTCAGCGCAGTCTCATCGAAGTCGTCCTGGGTCGAGTGTGGTTCACAGCGGCGTAGATCTTCATCACTTCAATCGAGCGCGAGTGTCTTCGCGGAAGGATCCCCCGTGTGGAAAGTGAAGTTATCAACATTCCGTGGTTTCATCGCGTGATGGTGAAGTGAGAAGGTTCGAGGCTCTAAGAAAGCCGGGTTAGTTCGCGCGGGGTATTAGTGCGTCCGACAAAAAGGTTCGCGATGCGGACCGTCCTGATCGATGATCCTGCCGTTTAATGGCGTGGTCGCGTCCTTGCCTGATCGGAATATCGAAGGAGCGGTGGGTCGGGAGCTCGTGGGGCCAGTGAAAAGCGGTGGTTTTGGTGGTTTCGGAACGGGTTCGGTGACCGCTAGTGCGCCAGTGGCGGTCGCTTCTGGTCAGGTGGGGCAGCCAATATGAGCAAGTTCCGTATCAGTTACAGTGCCCTGGGTATGTCCGAAGAAAGCTGCAACTCGGCGGGAAGCGCGAGAGCATTACGAATCGTTAATTTCCCCCCAGAAACGTTCGATGGCACGCCGGTGGAGGGTTCGCGGCGGGGCTCGAAGTTTTTCCAGCGGCCCCGCTCGATGTCCGCTTGGAGTGACATCAGCCGCAGCAGCATGCGGTTGGATGAACGGTAAATATTTCGCTGGGGCCATTTTGATTTCGAACCTGAAGCTTTTTCCAGCGTTTTATACACTTATGTATTTATTTATTTATTTTCATGAATGTATTTGGCATCTTTGTATTAAAATGTTTAATATTCGAGCTCCTAGTCCTTATTGCAACTGATCCTACTCGAGAGAGTCTTTTTACATTTAATACACACTTGAAGTCATCTAACATTAACAACAAATAAAAACTTACGCATTAAAGAATAATGCATAAAATTATCATTCTAAAAGTAGTCAGCATTTAAAAATCGGTAAGATTCAATTGTCCTGCTTGAAACAGAAATATTAACAGTTGACAAAAAACGAAGTGCGTCAGTCAGTGCAATATTTTCAAAACAACAAACATTCTCTGTGCCAGTTTTATTATGTCCTGAAGTGAGTCTAGTGCTAAAAGTGCACGATGGATGTATTATGCTCGCTGTAACTTCTCCAAGAACGGAGTCTAATGGCAACAACTTTGACAACGATAGCGTTGCAGTCTATAATCGAGCTCGTGCGATGAAGAAGCTGTGGTGGGTGTAATCCACTGGCGAATGCGCTTTAAATTATTTATAGCTTTGTCGTTGCATAATCGCACTCGGTTTCACAAAAGCTAACACACAGCTCACCAGACTCGTTCCCAGACAGAATAATCCCAATCCCTTCACCAAACGCTTCTTCGTGCAAGAGCACTGCGAACTGAATATTCCCAAACGATGCCGTAAAAACACAAACACAAACTCGGGAAATTGATATCGACACGCAAAAACTTTTCCTCCCCAGCTAAGGTTTCCCAGCTCCCGCCTAAGAAAAGACGAACCGTGCCGTTTGAACCACCGCTTAGAAGAAGCACAAGCACCCAGTGGGGGTTGGGTTTTTTTTTGGTAAAGTTTTTCGCCAACTCTTTGCCTGTGTGCGTGCAGCTGCAGAGAACCGGCGTCTTGCTAAAACTTCCACGACGCGTTGCTCATCAGAAGAAATGGCCGAAGTTATTTGTAGGTAATTTTTGTGGTCAGCATTCAAACGGAATTAGAAAGAAGCCCCACCGGCACGGGGAATCGTTCGGAATCGAGCATCAATTTTGGCTGATTTGATTTCATCTACGAGAGCTTTCGAATTCACCACGCCTTCCAGATGTGCTTCACCAAGCGTGAACTCGTCCACTCTCCGTGTCGCAAATGTGCCGTTGGGAAATTTAATTTATCTGTGCTATCGAACGATCTTAGTGGAAATAGAACTCCTGGTAGCGGATTACATACGCCACCAACGGTTATCATTTTCAGCCATCTCGGTCATCCGGTTGGTCCCGTTTTGAATCCATTCCAAACCGGTCGTTTTCATTTGTGCTTTCTCTTTTCTTCTCTTTACAGGTGAGTGACTCAAAACGTGTAACCCACAGCGCGAGTTGGGCTCGACAAAAGCTCCAGCGTTATCACATCGCCCCCTCAGGGATCGAGATCGTGTAGCGTCCGGGAAAACCTCCGGACCGGAAGCGGGAAATCGCTAACGGGCAAGTTTGTCGTTCCTGTCGTTCCGTGTGTACTTCCCGTAATCAGGAAGCGAATGGGCCAACCCGCCAGGATGGCGAGAGGATGGCGTGTTTGTTGTGGAGATTTATTTTAAACTAACCGTGCTGGGGTGATTTTAATTGCACCGGTGGAATGCTGTGTGTATTGCAGCTGCCATCGTCTGGTCCGATAAGGCACATGCACCACGGGGCGTCAAGTGCCGTGTGGGTGTGTGGACCATTTTATAAAGCACCCGAGCAACGAGTTGCATGCAACCAGAGACGCCTGCAATGTGGACGCTGTGCGTAATGAATATTAATCACGCACGTCACCGCTGTCGCTGTTTCGAACCAGCCACCTTCTCGCTCGCGTGTGAGCACAACGTGGTCATAATGCGAAGCATGTTCACAAAGTCGAGTCCTTGCGCGTTGAAGCCATTGCCTGCAAAGGTGCACCACACGTCGGTTGGCGAATAAAACGCTCGGCTAATGAGCGTTTCGTAAGCATTTAATTATGGAAATTATTACAAGCAACCGAAACTGAATCACCAACGGGGCGATATTCTGCTTACGGCATTGACCGTGGCATAGATTGTGCCTTGTTTGCCAGATTCGCCCCGTCGAAGGTGTTGCGAGGGTGGTGTGTCCCACATTGGCTGGCAAGCGGGACGACCGGTTTTTTGGTCACGCCACGATGATGCTACGCGTCGGCACGCGTTTTACTAGCGACGATGGAAACTATGGAAAGCACTCACGTTGGGTCGCGTGGTCGGACAATGAACTCACGTGGACGCTTGCTGGTGGTGCACATGCGCAATTTGGGAGTGAACTTTGAGTGATCTTTGTTAAATTGGGAGCGATCTACTGACTGGAGCACTCACGAGCCATTTTTCCCCTTTTCGACAGTTCATGAACGTAAGCTGAGGAAGTTCTTTTCAGCGGTTGAGCTTTTACTTCCGACAAGAACTGCCATTTCCCATGCTTTTTCGAACATTCGAACAACCGAAACCGATCTTCGAAAAACGCACAGCTGGCCCAATCGAGCTGGTGACGCGGAAAAGCTCCCGGGTGGTTTATGGCCAACGTAAGATTGATATTTTTGGCGGTAGGATGCATTATCTTATAATTAGAATTTCAGCACCATTACATCATTCCGTCAAAGGTGAGGGTGGCTTTTTAATTTTAAGCTGTAGCGCTTTTCTAATAACATTGACAGTTTTGTGGCTACCAGCGGAATTCTATTATCGCACACACAATGAGCGGCCTTTTCCCGCGTGTGTCGGCCGACTTCAGGCGACTAATCTTTGTCAATAATTACTCTAAAACCTACAGCACTTCGAGGAAACGTCTCATTAACGGCACATTATCGCCACCGTCGTCGATTTTGCCCCCTCACTCTCGGGGGTCGGTAAAGGTCGAGCCGACGAGTTGTGTTTGTTTTTAGCGTTTGGCAGTTATTAGCGATGGCGTGGGCGGTCATTAATTAGGATTTGCGACGAACTTGGAGCCCCGTTTCGTTTTCGAGCCACGGCATAATGCGTTAAGGAAATCAGCAACGTTGGGAAGGAGAGTGTTGTGGGTGTGTTTGATTCACGAAAGCGCGGGCTCGCTGAGGGCGATGTTTACTCGCTTCGATGTAAATGCACTCGGTAATAAATCATTCATTTGCTGCTCCTACTGCTGCGGGTGTTTTTTCGGGAAGCGTTTGTTTTGCGTTTTTCTTTTTCGAGCGGTAGTTCTGAGAACGCCCAGGACATGCAGTAATTTGAGCCGTGGGAGCGTGAGTCAGTGAGGTGAAACAAAACGAGCAAACCCCCACCACCGATCGGGATAAATAATTAATGCAATAAAGTTTAAGTGCTGCGCGCGAGACAGCCAAACGTGTACCGCTTCCAGGGACATATGCAAATGAGCAAATGAGCAAATGAGCAAATGCAAAAGCCTACCCCAGGGTAGAAATGCCAAGTTCCGGGGCGGCCATTTTATTCCCTCGCGTTATGCTTTCGGATTTGCTTCGCCAGCCAGCTTCGCAACGGCAAGCAGAGAGTTGTGGGAAAATAAAATTACCTGTGGTTTTTTGTTTGTTGCTGTTACGCATAAGCACCCCAGGAAGCACTTGGAACGAAAGTAAAAGTGCTGTGGTCGACAGACCGGTCGGTGAAAGTGAAGCAAATTCAATTCCCCGCAAGGTCATGGTGCTGGCGGAGTTTATTTAGCTCGCTCGTGATTGAGTGGCCTCACGCGAAGGGCTCGTAAACATTGATTACGCATAAGCTAATCCGCACCGACGTTTCCGGCTCGCTTTGGTGGTAAAGTTAATTGCAGTCATCGAAATTAAACCAGCCAGATCATAAAGGGCCCACCCTCGCAAAGTGCCTTGTTGCATTGGCCCCGACTCCATATGTGGCCTCGTTATAATTACCGACATTTACCGTTTAACTCACCATTCGGGCAGGAGGCATTTGTCTGTGCGTCGGTTCTTCGAGGCTCCTGAAAGGATGCGCCCTATCGCGGTGGCATCAAAAGATGCCTCCAACCGGAGCACGGGTTTGCTGGCTTCTGCCGGAGCCTTGCTGCTCTTGGTTTCGGCATTATTTGACATCATGTTTGCCTTTCGGGTTCAGAAAGTTCACCCACCGATGTTTGCCTTTCGTAAGCATATTTATGCTGCCGGGTTGGGTTAAAACGTTCCACATTCGCTTGTTTTTTTTTTGCTTTTCCTCAACACGATAAAAACCACAAACCTGCTCCTGGCGCTCGCTCGCTCGTTCGTCGCGTAAGCGAACTTTCTTGTGAAACATCGGCAAAACCATGTTTGTGCGCTCGTTTGTGCAGGTTTCGTTCCCGCAGGCTCTTTTGTCGGGCGGAGGAAGAGCTGACTTTTGACGCTGGTACGCCACCCAGAAACTTGGTATGGCCGCTTGCGGGCTTACGAGCTTGCGAGTTGCTGCCCTGCCGAAAAGGACGAAATTCTGGTTCCTCCGAATAATTAACACGTCCCCCTGGTTGCGAGCTCCGGACGCGGCTCGTTGTTCGCATCAACACCGAAATGCTTTCGTCGTAGGGGTTTTTTTGTTGCTGGAAAACTGTTGGAAAACGATGACAAAACGAGATGACGAAAAGGCAGCTTGTCTGAAGGGTAGTCAGAAAGAGAGAGAGCCGTGTTTAGATGTTGTTGAATTATTACGTTGTACGAACATTGTACATTCATATCTAGCCGACAAAATAAGCAACAAAACGTCTGCCAGCCAACGGCAAAGTGTTCCATCCCTCCGTTCGCTTTCAAGCGCGAAGAAAATCAATTTTCTGCCGTTAATTTTCCACGTTGCAAATGCGATCGCCGCCTCGCGAACGGTGCTCATTTCGGCGATATTAATTAGATGAAGTTTTCAATATAACCCTTTGCAATTACAACTCGAGGCATCACCGTCCGCGTAACGCTGCCGTGATCGGTTTCCACCCCGGAGAAAAACGTAAACTATTATGCCGCTCAAGGTACACAACAGCCCTTGGTGTCTGGCCGAAGGCATCTCACGGCTCGTTGGGTGCTGTTTACATTTCCCTCTCGTTAAACGTTTATTTACGATCTCCTCGGGCGCGAGCGCGCTGCATTCAGCCCTTGTCCTTTTTTTTTTATTTTCTGCTCACTCCTCACGCCTATGACACTCGCGGTTTTCCCAGGAGGTAGAAAGTTAGAATGAAAAATTACGACGAACGCAGCAAAACGAGCAAAACGCTTTCCCTCCCGGCGAGCGTCGAGGTGTATTGCGCGGAGCAATAAAAATTGCTGGCCCCGAAGAACGGGAAAAATGATGGCGATCATTTATCGCTCGCCCTACACACACACACACACACACAGAGTTGTTTGGCCGAGCCAGGAGACGGTGCCGTTCCATAATCGATTGGCTCAAACAAAACGCCCCGTGGGTGATGGGTTTGAGTTTCATTACGCTTTCCACGCGCCCTGGCACAAGCGGCGATGGCTCATCGGTCCGCGTGGAAAAGGGTTGGTGAGCGAGATTTCGCTAATTTTCCGTGAAACGCGAAACATCTGATCATAATTTTTAATTAAATATTGTAAGGTTCATTAAAATCGCAACCCGTTTTGTGAGCCTACGGTGCCGTGCGGGAAGCTGGGATCCGAACCAGCTGCTGCGGTTTCTTTTCGTTCCCACACACAGCAAGGTGGGCGCATTTTCTTCCAATCTCGTCTCGAGGTGGTGAATTTACAAACACCGATACCGATCGAAGAGCGAAGGGTACGTCAGCCATCTTGCTAGTTCGTTTTTTGCCAACGCACGAAAAACGAACCGCCTCATCGATGGCGGCCAGTAATGGAGCGTGTTTCGTTGTGGACTCTTTTTGTTTTTTCGTTGGTATTATTCTTTTACCCCACCCTTGATGGCGCATCGATGAAAGGGAAAAAGCCGTGTTTCATCACCATTATCCGCAGGCTGGGCGATCGGTGCGGCACCTGTTCCAATTTACCATCGGCAACAGGTTGAGTGGCAGTGTTTTGTGTCGTTTCAGATTGCGCCTCGGGGTCGGGGCTAAATCTGGGACATGGAGTGGTGGAAATGGATCGAGAAAAGCCGGAAAATCGACGGACGGTACCTCGGACACACGAAGATAAACAACAGCTTCAAAGCGGGGCATCTATCGACACTTCGATGGTGTATCGGGGCAAAGCTGTCGCATGATCAAACACCGACGGGTCGTTTCCAAAGGGATGGATTAGTTCGTCATCCTTGCATCCGGCACCATTTATGGCGGACGGAGCTGGCCCTTTTTTCTCCACGGGGTGTCTTAATTAGTGCAATGGCGAATAAGGGAATCAGGTTTTAAAAGTAATCACAACAAACTTGCAGCATCTATTGCGAAAAATGTCGGAAAAACCGGGCTTCACACCGAAACCATACGAATCAGCTCGAAGCGCTTGAACACGTGCCCCGTCGTTGATACAAAAGCTCCATTATTGAATGTGGAGCACCTCTTAGCGTGAGCAGAAGTTGCATTGCTGTTGGTTTTGTTTTTGATAAACACAAACTTGCTTTCATTCAACTTTGTTCACGGTCACGAAGAGAAACAACCTTTCTAAGTTCAACCTTTTGCGCCCGCGTGTGATGGAGTCTTTTCCAGCGAGTCAAAGCGTTCCATTTCGCAACGCGGGCAGAAGTTTACCACCGTGTTGTGGCGTAACGGAGAAAGTTTTGCTTTTTTATCTCCGTTCGCGTTTGCAAACCAGATTTTCCCCCAGCAGGATCCAACATCGTCAAGTGTTCGCGTTTGAAGTGCGGCACGAATAAAGAAGTAACTGGTGTAAATCAATAGCGAAACAATTCGTTACACACGCTCGCACACGGGGCCGTTGGTGAAGCGTTATAAAACGCGTGCCATGTTGCCGTTGGGATTTTGAAACTCGCGAAACACCCACGCCAGCTGTGGGTAGTGTTTCGGAAAACTTTTTACCAGCGGTACGACAATAAAATGATATTGCCCAGATCCCCAATCTCTTCCGGGTATGGATCGTAAACATGGATTATGCATCGCTATTGTGTGTCTTTTCCTTTTTATGCTCCGATACGATAATTGATCGTAACTGTTGTAAAAAACGGATGGCCCTTACGGATTATTGTGCGCTATAAAAGAACAAACGAGTATGCCCAATCATAATGCAATCCACAAAACCGAACGAACCAAAACGAACGCCATCAAGGTTCATTAACTCCATCAGATAATGTCTGGTAGCATAAATCATCTTTTGCGCTAGTTAATTAGTAATCTAAAGCTTTTACAACACTGTGCTCATATTGAGGTTTATTTATGTGCTCGTTTTCTATTATTCTTTATTTGGAGACGGCAAGGCCGTGTAGAGATTATTGTACAATTGTTTCTGGACTGAAAGGCATTTCCTCCCATCAGCAGCTGTGAACCTTATCCCGGGCTGACTCGGTTAATGTACTCTTTTTTTTATCATCCATAAACATATTTTCTACGTTTTGATACTTCTGAAAGTGCCTACTGCTATACGTGTATGGAGAAGATACACGAAGATTATCATAAATTTTTAATCATTACCTTTCATCAACTAAAGGTTGCTTTTCGAACGAAGCTTTAGAACGAGAACAAACGCGTCCTGTCGAGACTTCATAATTTAGCCGAAGGGGAGGAAAAAGTGTTCTATTCTCGATGCTGGGGAATGAAGCAATATTTTGCCTAACTCAAACCATGGTTCGGGAATTTCTCCTCCTTTGGTAGCCGTTTGGGATTGTTATCTTCTACCACGAAACCTCAAGGACCCGAAGATGGTGCTTTTCCCCGTCCGGCGAAAGGGAAAACCACCAGCGCTACAACTTGAGCTCTCGTTTCATCCTCCGAGGCAGGCTGTATGTACTTTTCCTGTTCTCGTGTAAGAGCGTCTTTTCACTTTCGATCACACGAAACCGCGCGAACGCAGGCAGAAGGAGAAGCTAAGGTTCGTTTTCCACTCGAACCCACCGCCATTTCGAATCGAAAGCTTTCGACAAGACGACTATCCCCCGACCAGCTTTGGCGCTTCAGAAAAGCCATCTCTCGATTCGGCAAACCAGCTGCTACTCCATCTGAGCATCAGTATCCGACGTACGGTGCTCTTGTTTTCTCTTTCTCTCACTTAGTGCTCTCGCGCTAGCGTTCTCCCTCTTGCAGCGAGAGAACGGTACATTTTCTGTGCCACCCGCAGCGAAGCGAGCGAGATTTTTCCGAGCAATCGCGGCTTCCGGAGCCGGTTTCGTGCTCGTGATGCGGCGCCTAGAAGCCGGCTCGTGCTGGGTGAACCGTTCAGTTGCGATCTCGACGTTCCCGTGCACGAAAGTTTTTGCTCCGCTGCGGTGCGTACTCGTGGTGCGTGTGTTAGGAAGAGTGCGTGCTTGAACCGGTCCGTCGGTGGTTGGAGTTTGGTTCAAAAAAAAAGCCCAGTACGCCCCATTCAACGGGACTGTTGAAGGAAACCCAATTTTTGACCTCGCGGGTTGTGACTGCTTTTGGAAACTGGAATGTAACATATTTTAGGGGGTCTGAAATCGATCTTCCACCAGCTGCAGGAAAGCTACTTTATACCGGACATGGTTCCTGGCATCTACCACACAACGCTTGGTCCTTTACGGATCTCCACGCAGTGAACCCATCACTGTAAACCTGCCCTTGAGAAAGTGAAAACTCGCGTCTAGTGGTTTTTTCCGGCAGGTGTGCAAGGATCACAAAAACCGGGACGGTCGCAAAGTGCGCACTTCCGCACACTTTGTCACGCACTGTAAGTCACCCGTTCCAGACCACCGGATGTGCGCTTGAGCGCTTGAGCGCTGGAATGACTTCCGGCGTTCGGTAGCTTCATGTCGGTGTTTGCATGGCAAGAAGCTGCACGTGAATGATACCGGTGAAAGTGCGTGTGATCGTGTCGCGATGGAATGGAGCCAAAAAAAAACCAACAAAAAATGAAAGATAAACGCTTTTTCCCTCTCTTTTTGTACGGGATGTATCGATTTACTTCTTATCGGCTATATCTTCCCACAAGTCAAACGCCGCTTTGTCGTTTTGTGACTAATAAATTAATAGCCTTTTAATGTGTGTCGGCTTTGTAACAAAAGCAACTCGAAACGCACAAATTACGTGATTTCTTCTCGTCTTGTTCGTTTCACAGCGCTTCCCTTAACACCCGATGCGTCGATTGTCCACGGAACTGAGCATCTGAGCGTACGCTAATTGCTTGGTATCATTGTATCGTGCGCGTTTTGTGTACGCGCGCGTGTGTGTGAGTACGCGTGTGTGTGTGGTGACCAGCGTGCCAGTCGTGTGCAAGTGAATAATAATAGAGCTTTAATCATCCCAGCCACCCAACACCAATGCGTCCGTTTTGTCGGTGTTTTGATCTGCCCACGGGAGGACACCAGCATCGGGCAACCGCCGACCTTCGTTTGGTCCTTTGAGGATCTCCTCGCTTCCACCTAGTGGCACGCGGTAGCGGAACGTGTCATTTTTGTTTTGGATTTTGTACTACTAACCAGGTGATAGAACGTTCCTGCTTCTCAAGCCGACAGGCAAATGTTACGAGCCACTGGGCGCCTCCATCGGAACCATTCGTGTGTGCTGGCGTTGGGTTTTCTCTCTCATTTTCCCTTTCTCTCTCTCTCTCTCTCTCTCTCTCTCTCTCGGCGGTCATCGATCGATCGCCCCAAGCCCTCTTGTAACGGGAGATTTTCGATCACAAAATACGATTTCCGGTTTCTACCCCCAGGGGGCGCTCTCATATCGACTTTGTTTCCCATCAAACCGCGCTTTTGTTTCTTTTCTGTCCGCCTTTGCGTTCGATTCCATTCGCTCTAAATCTAATTCCGAAGGTCAGAGACAGCCCCCGAACTTATCCGGTCCGATATCTTGCAGGTGTTTTCACTTTGGGCAGTTCGGTTTTTCTTTTTTTTTCCCCGTCTCGAGGGTCGGTGAATGAAGGACGACATTGTCCGGTTGGCTTCCGGTCCGATGGACCTGCACCGGATGTCGGAAGAGGGAGTGCGTGGATCCTGTCGAAAGGTGTATGTGTGTGTGTGTTGGTTTCCGTTGCTTTTCGACCGCCGTCATTCTACCACCGAAATGTCCAGCAAACCTTGTATCACCCGTGGGAAAGCTCGCGCGCTAAGCAAACACCCGTAAACATGAGCCCAATTCGGTTGTCGTTGTGTCCGCGGCATAATTTGTGTTTGTAATGTGTGTCGCATACCTGGCGGCTCTGCACAGGCAACAGCAGCAGGCCAGGGATGGCCGTGAACAGGAAAATCGATAAGCCCGCGAGCATGAAAACCCGCACGAGAGCCTCCCACCGGAAGTGTGCCAACCGGTGGTTGGCGTTTTACGGATTCCGGTTCCGATTATGCCCGGCCGAGTGGTCGCTTTGGTGTTTGGCCATTTATTCGCTATTCGAATGATCGATGCGACAGGGTGCCTTTAGGTCGGTTGGCGTCGGATCCGATGTGCTTATCGATCAGAGATGCTCACCTGTGACAACGGTGTGGGACAGATTTATTGGGCGCGTGAGTTACGGGACGAATTTCGCGAGCGCATGCATGCCGGGTGGATCGCCGGGTTCGATTGTAATTGAATTTGGTCGCTAGCTTAATTAATCCAATCTATATCTGCCAAAAAATGCCTCCGATTGCGAATCAAACTCGAACGCAAACGAACGAACAAAATGCGAACCAATAAATGGTACTTCCAGCGGACCATGAAATGGAAGCCATTGATGCAAAAATGCGCACCTTCGATTCAGCTTCCTCCACACACACACACTTCATTCTCAACCTTCTGCCAATGCCACCCTCAATTCTCTGATCTCCATAGCAACGTGAGGGGTTGAGAAAAATAACGTGAAAAACGTGCTCACTTCGAGTGCTCGAAAGTGAATCACATTACACGTTGCCGCTTTGTGCCAGCTGGCGTTAGCATAACGAAAAGTGTTGCCAGCTTCAAAAAAAGGCTTCCCCCCGTAAAAAGCGAAAGCCATAAGGCATGTTTATTTTTCCATCACGAGGCACGCACTGCTGGGAGGCAATTTTCCTTTTCCCACCTCGAAGGAGGGGTTTGACCTTGAGCGGCGCGCAATGGCACACTCACGCGCACACACACACCGGTTGTTGTCTTTCGGTGACGTTCTTGGAAATGTAAAACATTCATGCCCTCGAGGGAACGCAGACGGAGCCCATTTTGTGTCGGAGCCTGAAGGATGTGTTCCACGAGCGGCAAGGGATCGTGTGTTTGAGTGAGTGAGCGCATCGTGATAAATGGGGCTGCATTACTCTTTTCCTGCACTGGAGAAGGATGAAGAAATGGAATCGAACACCCGCTTCATCCAATTGTGCATCACGATCGAAGCTTATCCTGTTGAGGAAGCAATCGTCATCATTAGACGTCTGTGTAACGAGAGGTCACTCGATCCGTCCCAGCTCGTCAATCCCGGTGACGTGGTCGAGTAACAGCAGTCACGAGCGTCACCGGTAATGGTGATGAATTTTTCATTTCACACTCGAAATGCGATCGATGGATGATTTTGATAAGCGGCTTAAGAAGCCCGAAGCTCATGCGGGCACGCTGGGAATGCCGGTTTCAGACAGTGGTGGGATGAACCTGCAACGAGCGATAGTTCGTTGGGTCGCTGGAAGATGGAAATAAGCCTGAATAATGAATGGCACCCGTTACCCGAGGACTGGTACCGGGTCTGGAATCTTGCCTCACTTGGGGAGGGATAATTTTGATGAATAATCAATAAGCCCGGCGATGGGAAACAATAAATGCGGCTCATCGAATCGGTTGCCTCTCGGGGCGTATCTATTTGGGGGGTTGTGTATCGTATTTTTTTCCTTCTTTTTTTTCTTGCTCCTCAATTCCAGATGGAAACGCAATCCTGAAACAATACATAGGCGCACAGAATTGGTGCTTCGATTGCCGGATCGTGTTCGTTTTCCCGTGAGCGTAATGGCTCCATTTCCGACGAGCGTATAAAGCCTTCAAACGCCAGGCGAATGCTTTTCGCTTTGATTGGCCACGGTTGATGAGGTGGTGATTTTATTGGAATCGCGCATTTAGCATGTCCCTGGTGCTTTCGATTAATCCCACCACATACACGCACACACACACCCACGCGCACACGCGCTGCTAATCCACCACGTCCACGCGCAGGGATGCGGCAGAAGCTTTATGACACAGCAGTCGAGCTTTTATAATGATCACACCTAAAACGGAATGAATTGATGCCGTGATGAATTGACTCTGCGGAACGTGAAAACTGCTTCCGAACTCCCGCCGGTTCGTAAACGAAACCATCATGGGCGTTCCCTGGGGGAGATCCGTTAGCGTGCGGATCCTTTTCGGGGGTCCTTCCAGGCAGGACTCCTTCAGGAGCAATGAAACACGAACACACTTTAACAACCCAACGTACGGATCCGGCCGGATCGTGTGGGTGGCCATCTACGGCTCGTTTCCGTGCCATCTCACGTATGGCCGAGCAGCTGCAGCTGCGAGGTTGGAAATATGTGTCGCATAAAGAAAATCCCCACCGGCGATGGCTGGAACTGGGACGCCATGTTTGGGTATGATTTCAATTATTCAATCCAAACGGCAAACGGCAGCGACCGGGATTGAAATGAGACGCTTTCGAATTTGCGGACCTTTTAGTAGTGCTCGTTATTTTCATTCCCATGTTTCGTGACCTCTGGGCAAGATGTGAAGTTTTTTGAGTGGCTGTGTGTGTAAGTGTGATTTTTTACGACCCGTACGAATCACCATACTCAAACATCATCCCCAAACGGGCCACTATTTCGGGTTGACTTTCTGGCGATTCCGCAGAAAAGGTGATGAGATTCGTTTATGGCACCCGTCTTGGTTTGTGTTGTAAAATTAAACCCCATAAAACGGGAAGTGCATCATTCGCGTCGTTAAAGTTAACTAGCTGCCCTTGCGGTGGGTGCATCGTAGGTGAGATGGTTAATTAGGGCACTCCACTCGTTTGTCTTCGGTTAGTTGGCTGCTCGCTAGCAAGATTCGTCCCTAGTAAAGCTAATAAAAGAACACGGGAAAAGAAACTGATCATTTTTGCTTCATTACTCACACAACACGCCGCACCCCAAAAGGGGTGATGATTATTATTTGTTGAATGTAGTCAACGAATGTTTGTTTACAAGGGGTGTTTTTTTCTTTCCTTCTCCCCCGGGGGAATGTTTCGCGATTTATTTGCGTTGGTTCAAAACCCCCCTGGTGCGTTATGCCGCTTGGTTCACGCTCAAACCACGCTCGTTCGTGCGTGTCGTGCTCCGGAGTGGTCTCGGGGGGTCTTGCGAGCGTCTAGAATGGATTATTTTTTGTTTCACCATTCCTCCCCGATGGACGGAAATGTAGTGAATCCCATAAATAACTAAACGCAGCGCAACACACCCGGCGCAAGTGAAACGGAATCGATCAACATGGATGCTGCAGTGAAGCCATGCCCAGGGCCATGGTATGCCACTGGCTCAAATTCCGGTCCGGTCCGTTCACATTGTACTTGCCACAAAATGTGCGTTATGGCCTGCGGAAATCGACCGCATCTGGCCGGTGGAATGGCGTTCAACCGGGGGGCACGGGCGTACCCGTCCGTGAATTGTCAATAAATTACGCGCGCGAAAATCCAAACACCGCCCCAGAGCTCGGTTTCGGTTTACGTCATTTCAGTGGTCCGCGAGCCGCATGCCGGATGGAACAGAAAGTGAGGTTAGCAGACACGTTTCGTTGTTCACCGGCCGGCGCGAACGTTTTAACTGTCCCATAAAGTACGCAAGTCCCGTGCCCGTGCGGATGGAGCAATTTTCCAGCCCAAGGTGTTGCTTCAACCTTCAATGCTCATGCTCAATATATCAGCTAGATTTATCGCGCGGTGGGTTTTTTGGCGCGGAAAATGCAACCCCCTTGACGGTCGGGTGCTGTCGGTACTTTTCGTCAATAAACCTCTCGTTCTATCTCGCTCGCACTCTCACACCTTTCAATACGTGTGACACATTCTGACAAACAAAGCATGCCCCTGCCTTCTAGGAGCTGTCAAATTCAAGGCTAACTCGATCGATGTGATGGAAATGGCGGCTAACGGAAGGAAAACCCCCGTGAAAAGCGAGTGGTTTCGCGAATACGGAAGATGGACACCAACGTCACCATCGCCTGTCAATTTTAGCTGCCGTCCTTTCGCGGTTTCGCCCACGCCACGATGTCCTTAACTGTCCCTTTTTCTTCACTCGCGAAAGTGAAAGCGATTGGTGCGCTGAGGTGTCACTCTGGGAGCGGCTTCTGGGCGGGAAAATTATAGACCTCACATCGGAACATCACAATTTTCATCAGTCAACGAGCTGGGCCAGGTTAGGTTAAACTGACGCAGGGAAACTCGCATGCGAATGTCCTCCCCGATGTAACGAAGGAGGGATCGAACTACCTTGTTAGAGTCATTATTTTCTCCTCGCCTTGGGAAGACGAATCGAAAACGGAACCGCCCGCACGATGGACTGCCTCCGGTTGCGCTTCTCTACCGGTTTTTCTCGTCCCGATCTCGTCTCTACTCGCGCATTCAATCGCAACGGTATACTATGATTATGGTTGCTTTTCGTCTGTCCGTCCTGGGCTATTGTTACCGGATTGCCGGTGTCCACGGGCCGGTGTCATATAAACAAATCATAATACACGTCATGAATATAGACAGCCCATCCGCGGCATTCACTGCCGCTTGGGTTGGGAAAAATAATCATAATAATAAAACGTAATTGCACTAATTTCGCTTGTTACCACCGCCAACCGGTGAAGATGCTCTCGCTGAGATAGTGGCCCGTGGGTTCATTAGAACTGTCCACAAACATGTCCTCGACCAGGGCAACTGCCTGAGGGAGCTTATATAACGAGGAATTGGGAGTAGGCACACACAAGCACTCGGATGAACGTTAACAACTAACGACATCCGGCAGCAGTTTGAGACTGGCTGAATTTCGCATTAGTTGAAGCCGTTTCATTCCTCTTATGACCGACAGCTCTTGTGGTGTGTTGTGTTTTGCGAATTTGAACATCCTGCGAGAAGAAAAGCTCGTTTTCGCTGATTCACTGGAACGCCCATTTTGTCGACAAAAGGCATTGCTTATTCAAACGGGACGAGCCCCGACCATACATCCACGGGTGTGTCGCTTCATTTGGTTGTCCCTCGTAAATGTAAACTTATCAGCAAAAAAACCGAAGAAGGTCAAGGCAACGAATGAAGCGAAACTCACCGGCATCTTGGGATAAAAGTCCAGATACACTTTGTTCGATCCTGCGCGAGTTTTTTTACAAAACTTCCTTGAGCGGGTGTGCGGCTTGCGCGTGGCACAGATTTCTATAACCTCGAGAAACTCTCTCGAATGATCGCCACCGAGAGCACTTCAAGCGGCACTCGACGATGGCACCACTTAGGGTGAACAATAAACACGCGATCCCAATTGCGAAGGCGCCTTTCGTGTGGAGGGCGTGGAAACTTTTTGGGAAGCAGCGAAAAACAGGAACCGAATCAGCTTGCGATCTGCTTACCAGCTTGCATGCCGTTGTTCGTCCTAATTCACCCGTTCGGTTTCTGCTCCGGTTGTTCATCGCAAGAAGTCAACGGGTGCGATCCTTGAAAAGTGGCGTTTTCTTCGGGAGTTTAGTCGGAAAACTTTTGTCGAGCGCCCACTCGACTTGGCAAACTTTCGGTTCGATTTGGTTTTGATAACGATAAGTGCATGTAGCGATGCAGAATGGTGTGAGTGCATACAAAATGGTAAGGGTGATGACCGGCAGTAATGTGGATGCTCTAAAGGCAGCCTCTTCCACATGAAGTGTCGGTAAGATTTTCCATTTTCCGGTCCCGACACACGTTCGCTGTAATTATTCAGTTTAACATTACTTTGCTTTTTGAGTACAGGACTACATGTTGCCTGGGGAGCGTGTTGTTGATTGAAAAACTTCACAAATTTGGGAATTCCCGCAATGAATATCCCTGAAGCGTAAAAGTTAATGGTGCGAGGGCATTGTTTCTACTAGAAAAAAAAAATACAATAAAACACGAAGGCTCCCAACGAAACCACTTCACACGAAGACTTCGTAATGCGGGCTCATTTTTTCAGTTGGTGTTTTTTTGTTATCATGAAAGTTGGTGCGAATTCAGGATAAACGGACCGGGTCGTTAATGTCATTGTCCCTGCTAATCTGCAGTTCCCCTGGGATTGTAGTGTGAAAAAAAGCACGAAAAGGCACGAGTTCAAAATTCAGAAAGCAAACGAACGCACGATAAAGATAGCAGCACATGTCCCACAGCCTGTCAGAGTTTGAAAGGGGTTAGTTGTAGGGGATTGTTGAAAGCACACCGGTATAATTGTTGCCTGCTTCAAGGCTGGCTCGAACGGCATAGTTGGGCGCATAATTCACTCTCGCAGGCCACGCACCAACGCGCCTGTGGTCGCTCACACAGCACGTGCAATAAATTTTCTTTCTAAAAAGTGGCCCTTCCTTTTGCCGGTAGGTGACGTTAATTTACGACTTCTTTAGCAGCAAACGTGGTCCAGCCACGTATCCTGCAAGAGAGACGTATTTTTCAAATTTCATTGTGTGCAGGTACACACACACACACACACACACACATGGCAATTGATCCCCGTTCGGCTTCACCGATCGGAGTACAATCGATGTTATTGAACTCCAGCGAACCGAATTGAAAAGGGGTTTTTGACCCGAACAAGGACAACAGGCAAAACAAAAAAAACTATTGCCCCCTTCGCTATCAATCTGCCCAAAGTTTGTGGATGTTTTATGGGGCCTAAGAAAAAAGCATTCTCTAACATGGGGTCTTGTGTTGGTAAGGTGGTCTTTTTGGTACATTTATTTGATGAAACTCAATCACCTACTTGGCCCGAGCGATTCCACTTGGGCGAGCTTTTCACGAGAGTTTTCCTCAAAGGCCACGTGGCGGCATTCCTTTCTGCGAGATTGCTTCCGTAATTATGTTGACAATCCATTAAAACGTATTTTGTGCGGAAATTCTCTTCCCTTTTCATATTTTGATTACATCAAGTGGTCTTTCTTCGGGTCAGATGCTTTCTCTGACCGGCCACAAGCGCTACCAAAGGCGACCTGTGAAGGAAAACGGAGCAAAAGTAAATCTTTTCATCGCCTGAAGCACACACACACACACACACACGGCTAAAACTAATCCACGAAAGCGGCAAAGCAAAACAATAAAGCGAAGAAAACTCTCGCTCCGTATAATTAAATTGTACACAATGGAACATATCCGCCTTATATACGATTTAATAATGGACGCAACCCGTCGAAAGCCAGTCCCGGATCGGGGTTGAAAATGGCGACCTTTTTATTTTTTTTGTCTTGCTCCGGTCAGCACCGGAACAACTTTCGCTTTCCCACTCGTCCGCTGGCGTGAAGGTGAACCGAATTTTCTTCGGTGACCCAAACGCGGCATTAAGGTCACTTTCGTTTTATTTTTTCCATTGGGCAAATGAAAAATCTGCTGCTGATCCTGTTGAGGAAGAAAAGAGATAAAGCAGCATGCCATGCAAATGGGCCGCGTTTAAAAATAAATCCATGTATTGATTTTGTCTGGAAGTGAGCCGTGTGTTCTTAGCATACGAATCGGTTTCCATCCATCCAGGCGATTGAACATCACACAATATGCCTTGGATCGTGATATTGCTTCCACATCCACCATCTGCCCGGTGGTAAAATAGGCACGAGCGCGATCATTACAGTGGTGATAATTATTTAAATTGTCTCATTACTTTCTCGCGAACCACTGCACCGACGTCAGCGAGCGTGGTTTGTTGCAGTTGCAAATAAACGACCCCCCGGAGCGATGTTGATAGCAAAGCTCCTTCCACTCGAGCCACTCCATCGGAGAAGGTGTTAATTTGCTTGTCATAGTCATAGCACCGCGCCACGAGGTAAATAGAAGCCAACGCCTCACTTCGCCGGGTGATAAATATGTACACAAATCGTTACGCAAACAGCGCTTTTTTTTCCGTCGAAACTGCACTTCCTCGCCACCGGATAAACTCGATCGAGAGGCCTGCGGGCAAAATATTTATGTGTAAGCCACACGGCACGCGGTAATTTATCGCCAAACGGTCACGCAGCTTCACCGCGCTGAAACGCGCAAATAATGCGATCTAAATTAATGAGATTATTGTGCACCGCACACCGGAAGACCAGTAGGTAGGCGTTGTGTAAAGCGGCGTTTTGGGAGCTGTTGAACCTTACGGCTTGCAAATATTGCATAAATAAATACGACCACGCTGGGTGTCTGGGTGTGCAGTTTTAAGGGCCACCCATTAGATATAAATTATGCCCACGGGCGCGCAGGTATCGGTAGCCCGCGTGTGTGTGTCTGTTGGCTCTTGTAATTAAATGGGAAAAAAAAATCTGTATGTGTGCAACCACCAATACAGGTGGCTAAAAAGCGGCCTGTTTGGTTGCGTCCAACCCAAAGCAATCCCATAAATCATCTAAATCGACCAAGATTACAATGGAGACATTTTCACCGCGCCATCTACCGGCCGGTACGAGAAGTGTGATTTATTTGTGCGCATTTTAAGCCACCCTGCAATGCTCGTGCATTTTGTGTATCCCCGTATTGGGGGTGGCAATGTGCAACGATACGGAACTGGATGCAGTCACGTACGGGTGTAATCGCGTTCGCAAATCGAATCGATTTTCGCGGTAATTTCATTTCCCAATAACCCATTTCGGTGGGCATATTTAGCGAGAATTTCGGAGCGTTGCTAGCTGAACAACGGCCACGAACTCACACGCATGATATCCATCAATTAATCAATCAACCGAGAGTTCGAATTTCGTACCACTGTTCGAGCACCCTTGCGGATGGGGAGGGCCGAATATTGACACTTCAGATTTGCCGTAATTGAGGGATTATCTCTCCCTCAACGACGTGCCGACTTCTGGTGGAACTTCTTAGCGACAAATGCAATCACATCGCGGGCAAAAAATGTGCGGGCTTTGTAGGCTGAACTTTCGCTGCCCGCGAGCACGACAAAAGCCTCGGCGTGGGGTATGATAACGTAAAAGTTACGACCCAATAATGACAGGATTAATTGTTCGCCGTGGAGATCGGCGCGCGCTGCTGGAGGTGAGGATAATTTGGAAAATGAAAAAACTTCCTCCGATGGGAATGAGTGAAAAAGTGACAAAAAAAACGAACTCAAGTACGCCCAAATCCAGTCACCAGTTTGGCTGTCGAAAGTTTGTCGATAAGGATCGAGCGTCGGGTTTGTTTGTGTTTTTTTTTCTCCCTCTTTTGCCGAGGGAGTAATTTCAACTGGCTTCTAAAGTTTGAGCGTGCGTACTCGTGGTGCTGGCAGTGAAGCAATCATGCTGTTAATCGCAGATTTGCCAAGCTTGATGCTGGTTAATGTTAGGTTATGTTATGCAAACGGCTAACGGCGGTGCTTAAAACTTGCGTGTGACCTGTCGTGTCTCCGAGCGCGCTGTGAGTCGAATGCTAAGCTACTTTTAAAAGCATTCAATTTCGATGCGAACGATCGTTTGAACCAGACGTCGTTTTGGATGTTCCAGATCCGACCGACGAAACCGTCAACGTAAGCAGACGAGAATGGTCATGAAATTTAAATACCTTCAGTGGGGTGGTTGAGAGTTTTTTACGCCATGTGATCGAAAAATTGCTGATCAGTTACTTTCGGGAGTGGTTGGTGTAACTATCGTGAGCACGCTTGACTTTTAAATCGATTGAATATTTCCACCATTTTCTAAAGACACTCTAGAAATGAACTAAAAATTCACGAACTGTGCTCTTCGGAATAAAACATAAATATTTAAAAGCCGAATATTGCAGCAGTGAAAGCGATGGTAGAGTTTTTTTTTTCATGCTCAAGTAATTTCTCTAAAATCATTCCCAACTCACGGATGAGGGATGGTTTTTTTTTCATTTCTTCAGAAGCGTAGAATGACCTTCTGAAGAATTTTAATAACTAATTAGTCGCTCGGCAACTCATGTCTGGCGGAAAACCCTCATCGATGGGCTTCTACGCGTTTCTCTTTTGCCTGGCACGTTGTGCTTCTTTTTCCTCTCCATTCAGGTAATTCGTCGAACTAATCCCCCGCTCCTATTGCTTCCGGAACAGAAAGTTTTTCCCTCTCTTAACCCGGGCCAGGCGGTGCAGGAAAATAAAAGTAGCAACAAAATCTGCATGCTCCACCAAACGCCATCAAAAGAGTTCGCCCGAGATGGGGCCCGTGCTTCTTCAATTCTTTTGCCCGTACCGAACCGGGCAATCTGGTATGCTTCCACTTCCGGAAGTACCGGGGCTTCCTATTTATAAACCTCCGACATCCTACCTCGAAACATAATCCACCCACGCCCGCCTTGGTTGTCGCCCCGTCATCGGATGCCAACGGCTGCGGGAAGAGCTAAAGATAAACACCCGTTTTGAGATGGCATCCGGAGAATTCCTGCAGCCAGTCGGCTCCACTCGGGGTCTTCTCCACTTGGGCGATGTGGTCCCCGAGGGCGCGATTCCCGCAACCAATTAGGGGAGGAGAAAATTTACATCCCACCCTGCATTCCCGAACGCCTACAGCCGCGTGCTATGCAACGGGTTTTGCAAAAGAGTACGGCACAGGATCCTAAGACGCTTCCAATCGTTATCTTGCTTGGCTACGCCCACGGGAATAAGAAATTAACAGCGTCATATATTATTTATCAATCTTATCTCAGTGTAGAGATCTTGCTGGTTTTTTTTTTTCATTTCTAAATCTCGGATGAATTTCGGTCCTGTGATGAGTTGCGGGCTTACGGGAATTTGTGTGGACTCGCGGGAAAGGATGCTTGTGGGTGTTTTTGTACCACATCTCGTAACATTTGTGCGTTGTGGTGCGCTTGTCAAGGGTACCGAACACCTGTGCGCTTGTTGAACGCGTACTGAAAGAGGTAAAAATTCTTTGAGAGTTGGCTCTAGTGGTTTACGATACACAAGGCTCAGGTCAACGATACCGTAAGTCGTCCCTTTGCTCCAGCACGTCCAAAACCAGTCCCAACTGAGTCGAGTGGGATGAGCTGAACAACACGTACCTACAGGAGGATGGAAAGCAGTACAGGAAGTCCGCAAGTTTTGAGTACAGGAAGCTTTGCGAGAAATCGAAGCCGAGAAGAGCACGGTTTGCCCTCTGCGGGGCAAATATTTGATTGCCATCATTGAGACGTTCGTGTGGCTTCTTCCCTGGCCATTAACTTTAACGCACTGCCGTAACGCTAACCGCAATGGGGATGAAATTGATTTTTCTTGTCAGAAAGCATCTTGCTACGATAAACCACATTTTTCCGGCATCGGTCAAGCAGGCAACCGCAAAAGAATCTCTCGTTTTATTTCCTCAAAGCATTCGCTTGAAAACAAAGATCGTCTGACCTTGCACCGAAGCGCTTTAAAGCGCTTTAAATAAAACAGCCCGCACTGGCAAGGTACTTCGCAAGGATCCGATGGAAGTTGATTCGTTTGAATGGAAGCACTTTGTAGGCATGGTAAAGCTTTTAGCAAGCTCTTAGTATCATTCACGCTATCGAACAGACACCTGTTGAACGACGATGACTAAAAGCCGCCGACGGGTCTGGTTGTCCCTTTTTTTGTTATAAAAATTCCTCATTCATCGTCGCAGCAAAATACGCCACCGTGTTCACTGGCACATGGTTGGAGTGGGTGCAAAAGCTCACCACTTTCAACAGCGTGCCTCCTTCAATTCTTTTGCAATGACACACCGGAAGCTTCCGTCAATCACCATTTCTGCGCCTCGATCCGTTTCAGCGAACGTTCCTGGGGTCATTCGGGGGAGCATTCTAATCCGTAGAGCTAGCGGCCGGAAATCGCCATTAAGCCAGCAACAGCCCCGTCCAAATATTATTCACGCCCGCTGTTCACGCGACGAAACTCGAACGCGAAGCTCTCCTCATCGCACCGTAAATGCAAGAACCGGTTACATCCGGCAGAATCGCTTTGCGCGCTGAACCGGTGGGGCGTGAAATCGAGTGCGCTAAAAGGTGTTTTAAGTTGCGTGCGTGAAAGCACCACACGTCGACAGGTTTAAGCCTTTTCCGGTGCTTCCGGTGAGAGCGTTACACGGGAGTACCTATGTTGGTTTCGTACACCTGTACACCAACTCTCGGCGGATACTGGACGCTGGGAAATAATGATCACACATCGTGCGGTGGATTGCGTGCGTGTGGGTGTGTGTATGTGGCACGGGTTTACGGTCGGTTTGGTCGTACGATTAAATTACCCACGGGATGGCGAGCACGAACGTAACCGGAACCGAAGAACGCGCACCCCAATCGACACCTTTCCGTTTCGTTTCGCTTGATTAACATAGCGCGAGAGCGCCTAAATGTAGACCTTTCGCCAATCGATACCCGTGTGGTTCTTCTCTCGGGCATCGATGAGGACATCCGGCAAAGGGTTTCCGACCTGTGTGAGCGCCTGTTTTTGGCACCGTTTGTTTCATCATTACACCGGCATCGATTTTGTGTACGTCGCCGCGGGTTGGCCCGGTGCGGGAAACACACATCCTTTTCGGGGATCAGGCAGGGTTGCTTTGGTTCATTAATTTTCACCGTACGCTCGTGGATGGGAATAATAGGACACAAGCCGACGGTCAACCGGCCACGGCGAAGGACGATGCCGATGACCACCGCACAGTTGACGTTTGGCAGTGCCACTGGGTGTCTAATAACGGCCGCACAGCGGTAGTTCCGGCCTGTGGTGGCAGTCTTTGGTGAATTCATCTTGCGACAAGACGGCTCTCAGCTGTCAGGCGGACTTTGCCAAGGACATCTCTGACGCCACAGTGCCCCGCAACGGTGAAGGTGGCAATGAATGCGATCGGTTTTATTTATCCCGGCACGGTGGCAGCATCGGATCGGACACCCGGATCGATAAACTCGTGCTGGGACGAGACCCATCCTGGACGCCCTCCTGGACGTTGTCGATGGCCCTTCGCCATTGACTCGGAGGTCAATTTACGTCCTTTCCGATGTCGGGTTTTGCCCACCGTGGATCCGGTTCCTGGCCCAACCGAGCGTTCGAGCGCTGTGGCGTCATGTTTCACCGAGCGCCTTGATTCACGTTGAAATGATAATTGGAGTGTGTCGCTCTTATCGCTCTTTAAAGCATCCGCACAGCAGCAGCAGCAGGAGCAGATCCACGGAATTCTCCAGCTCACTGTGCTCAAGCGGGGCTTTTATGCAAAAAAGGAATCACCCACCGATCGTTGAGTTGTGCGCGATGAATTAATTACCGAGACCCGAACAATAGCGGTCGCTCGGGAGCGATTTCCATTCGCTGGGAAATGGTGGAATTTGTAAGCGGGATTTATTTTTGTTACTGTTTTAACGGTTTAATATTTTCCATTTTTAAGAGCACCCCCGTGCATTAGACCCGTACTGAAAGTACCGATTGGGATTACGGTTTCTGGCGCATATGGCTTTTGTTTTTCTTCCTGTGAAGAAAAATGTTTTTACTGTGAAGTAGAAACTTTAAAATATCGATCAATACACGCACATGCCTCATCTACAGCTGTTTTGGACCCAAAAAGGGAAAACCTGAAGCACATAAACTAATGAAGGTTGAAGCGAAGTTTTTCATATCGTTTTAATGGCTCGGGCACCGACACTGACACTGACACCGGGAAGCTGAACTAAGCTTCCAGTTCAGGTTGGTAAAGTGTTCGGGCTGTAACGAACGTGCATGTGTGTGGGTCGATTCCATGCGCGAGCTCCTTTCCGTGCTACGGACGCATGTACCACGCCGGTGCAAGTGCTTCGGCCTCGATCACAACTTTTCCAATTTACACATGGCAAGAAGAACAAAAAAAAAGCTATTGAAACTAGTTCTTCGTGCAACTCGAAGCCCTTTACAAATTATAGCGCCACTCTGAAAGCGTCTGTGCTGCACGTTGGAAAACGGTCTCGCCGTCGACGTCGTTGTGGCTTTGGGGCTTGTTTTTGGGAGCGAATTTGGGCGCAGTTCGGAGACTTGCAAGCGAATGTATCGTCAGAGCGAGCGGATGTAGTAGAGGGAAAACTTTTCCAACAAACAAACAGGCGTTAGTCTAGGCGCTGAAAACGCCGGTGTGTTGGTGGAAATTCGAAACAATCTTACTGGTGAAGAGCCAACTTAGATGAACAGCTTCATTATGTTATTAATTATGCGTTATCAACTCGTTCGCGGCTTGTAAAAGACATCTGTTTTGTGACTCTATAAAAATCTCGAATAGCAATTCCACTGCCTAAACATTTCTTCAATTTGCCGCAATCCTTTTTGCCACTGCAAAACACGAATGGTTCCAAGATGCGCCTGAGCGCTCTTTCTCTCTACGGTTTCTCGATCCGGTTTTTTTAAAACCGTTAACGGGTTACTTTGCATTCTTACAGGACCAACAAATTGATAGATTTTAGAACCAATACGACGTATCGACGTAACATCAAAGTGTCTATTTACCAAATACACAAAACAAAAACCTAACATAGAAAATGTGTCATTTACACGATCGGTGATCCCATCAAGCTCCCTCAACGACGAGCTGGACCGTTAAACGAGAACCAAGAAGTAGCCAGCTTTCCCGAGTTTTACTTCGATGCATTACGTCCAGGTTTGAAGCCATCGTGGGACCACTAGCTGAATCCTGTTCCCGTTGCCTTGTTTTGGAAACCACGTGGACCTACAACAGTCTTAGCAACTAGTGTCAATTAGAAGCGATAGCGCCTAGCTGTGTACATGTGTATGTGCGTGCGTGTGTGTGTGTGCGTGATTTTGTATGTTTTATACTCAGCGAACTTGCAACCGAAACCAACCTTGCAAGTACTTCCGCGCAACAGAGCATGTGCAGCGAGCGATTTAGCCGTGTGATAGACTGAACGAGTGTAAGCGAGTTAACTAACGAGCTTTGGAGTCGCTATCCGAGTGTTTGGATAGTTTGTTTTTTTATACTAACACCTGCCTCCTATCGAGAGCGCATAGTACGGTCCATTTCGTTAAGCAGCCAGGTACCCTTTCCGACATATTGATTCCTGCATACAAACGTGTGTCTGTGCATTGCTGGCCATTAGCTGGCGGCTGTTTGTCGTGTTTTTGTTTTGTTTGTTTGTCCACCGCTCGAATCCTTCTATGTAAGCACCGCCAAGCATACATCCTGCAAATCTCGCCTCCATTTCACGATCACCGCGCATGAATACAATGTCATAGGCACTTTTACTATCCATCCTAGCTGTGGCAAATTGGCGTGTGCTCGCCCCTTTCGGCCAGTGTGCATACATTTAGGCGTTTATATATTTTTATATTTTCTCCTTCGATGTGTATCCTTGTTTCTCGTTTCGGTGGTTCGTTTCGTTGTTAAGTGCGCATGTGTGTATGTGTTTATTTATGTGCGTGCGTGTTTAATACGGTGCTGTTGAAAACTGCATTCTTCAATTCGTAACAGCCCTTTATCCTGCGCAAAGATCCTCAACCAAGAGCGCTACAACTGCACATGCAGAACAAAATTCCAGACAAATCGCAGCAAAAACGCAACGGGTATTGTTTTTAATTCCCTATTGTCCACTCGACTTGTGTAAACTGGTTTGACCTACTTTAATCGCGAAGTCAGTGGTGCTAGTTTGGCCTCAGTACCTTGCCATCGTAGCTAGTACATGGAGAAAAGGCAAACCGGCTTTAATGTGATCGTTAGCTGGAGTTGGTACGATACGATTCAGGCGTCCGCACGCTGACCGCCTCAACTACCACCTCCACCATATCCAGCACCACGTTAACTGCACCAAATGTCAGTAGAATCCGACCCATCAGTTGTAAGTGTTTTATCTAACGTTTGGGCGCTTATTATTTTCTCTCCCACTTGCGCCACGCTATCTGCGCTCGTACTATCGCATTCTCTCTTTCTCTCTCTCTTTCTTTTTCTCTTTCATGCTAACCTTTCGCAGAAATGTAGATAGTTGCAATTGCTAGCGATAAATTTTCCCTATGCTTCGTTTCTCATTCTTTCTGCCTGCATTTGCTTAATTAAAGCGTCATCTTCAATGTAAAGATGTCGGTTTCGGTCCGTTTGTTCGTTCCTGGCTTTGTTTCTTCTGCTTTTGCAAATTGACGCCTGCAACCGTGGCTCATCGAATTTCTCGTTATCCTTGTCGGTGGTATTGCTAACTAATAACGTGTACCGGTGCGCTTGGAAGTCTAATTAGCTCCGACATATGCGAGGTCCAAAGCAGATCGTAATTGTTTGCTACGCATTCCCAGTTCCCATGAGCAGAATTCTATTGGCTTCATTCTAGCACATTTGCTGCTTTCAATGAGCAACGTTTTTTTTCTGCCATGCAGTATGTTGTTATTGAAAATTGTTTGCATGTAACGCACCGGGCGGCAGTGGCAAACCGTACACAACGTTTCATGCAAACCCAATTAAAAGTTGTAGGTTTGCCTGCCATCGGCCGCTGGAAGCCAGTGAAACGAGCGACACCTGCAGGGTTGCGCATCGCACCTGGCTTTTCTCATTGAGAGCAAAAATTAAATTACCCCGTTCGGGAGAAAAGCGCAAATTACATGGCTTCGCTTTGAAGTGTTGAACCTTGAACGTGGCAGCTGGGTAAAAAATAGAATTAAATTGAGCCACGCTTCGCGACAGTAGACGAAACCGTTGCCGTGCTAAATGATGTAATGAGATTTCTCTTCGAAGAATCATTGCATAGTCCTCCCGACGCGGCGCTTAAAGCGAGGCGTGAAATATCCTCGAACCAAACTTCATCGTATTTATCTGCGCATATATTTCATACTAAGAACGCACCCTAACGTCGGCTGCGTGCCTCGAATTGAAGAGCGTCATCGATCGCTGAGATTGCCTTCAAACGTCACGAAAATGTTCATTCCACTGGCGGAAATCAAAAGAAAACACACCGAAAAGATTTACGATCCGATGCCTATTTCGGTGGCAATTATGGCTAATTTAATTTTCCACCCGTGCTTTTAGACGTGGAATGCTTTCAAACAGCGCTTATACTCGACCATTCGCAGTCTGCGTGAATAAAATTTGCATTAATCAAGGCGAAATTATTAAAGCTACAAACAATCCTTCACCCTTTCGAGCAGACGCAATCGCCATTGACGCAATATCCCATGAAGGAACGGGGTTTAAATTTGCACGGTAATTTAGCAATATCGCCCCCAAATGGCGGAAAGAACCCCGGAAGCATAAATATAAAAATAGACCAAACCAGTCTCACACCGTCCTATGGCCCTTTACCTAATGAGGCGATCTAATTAACACATTTTTGTGATGCTTGCAGAGGGACGGATTATACTCCCCATTAAACCGGTCATTTGAGCAGAAAGTTTCGGAAATAGTAGCAGCTTAATGTTTTTTCTAGCAAAATACGATTAATTGAAAACATTAAAGTAATGCTTTCCGATACAACATGGCTCGTTTATCGCACACGCATGACCTGTACGTTCTTTCTTCTATGTCCTGATACGATATTCAGTGATGTGCAAAGTCATCTTACCCATTTCTGGTTTACCTTGCTTTCACTTCCACACAACACCGCATAGGTTAAAGCGCCATTAATTCGAGAGGATTATCTGGATAATTCCTTCCTAGCTGCTCAAGGATACGGTCACGATGATGCCAATAATCCTTGGGTTTCGTTTCGGCTACACGATCGTGGCGTTAACATGCGTCTAGAGCAAAAATAAAAAGACAAGTTAACCACGAGCTGAACACCAATTTTTTCCAGCGTAGCAGGAAATCCATCGGAAAACGTGTGCCTGAAAGATGCCTTTGGGGTATATGCAGGCATGTGGGTAGTATCTAATCGCTGAATACCGTCTAAGCTGACGAATCGAGTGCTTTTCACTTTCCGAGGATTGACTGCTATCCATCGTGAGCTGGGCGGTTTCCGGAATGTTGGCATTCGTGGTATGCGTCTTTTGATTCGCTACGTTCGTCCACTGTCCTCGTTTGACCTGGAATTATAGACGTGTTTTCAATTCTGGGCAACACGTTCCGTCATGGAGCACAGCGTTAAAAATACTCACCTTCAGCTGGGAGGTAAGAAAATATCGTGATTGAATTCCTAAGCATTCCATCCCGTCGGTTTAACGGATTGAATTCCAGCATGCCTACGGGGTTTTACATTTTTGCAGACAGTTGATTGGGATTTATTTTGATGAATCATATTCATAACTTTCAAACGGCAAGGAGGCAGCTGTTTGCAATCAATCATCAGAAGTTCTTATGAGGAATTTAACAGATCGGATTGACGGACGGTTGACGGATGGAAATTAAATATTTAATTCGTCAATTCATTTGACATCCATCGGTGAGTAATTGCCGTCAACAACAGCTCCAACCAGTCTTAAATGACAGGCCATTGGTATTATTTTAGAAACGCTGAGAAGGCATTTCATGAAACATTTCTTGATCATTCATCACTCACATAAAACCGTGTTGATGAGGGGTATTTTTGAGTTGTGAATGCCAAGTAACGCCCATCGTATTACGGGCTGGAATTGTTACATTTCCGGAGAGTAATCTTTCTCGTGTAACTCTCCTTTTGATGGCTTTTTCTTCGACACTTCACGCGGTTGATTTTATAGTACAAACAAGTGTTGTGGAAGGTGCAACCTGCCCACGAAAATTACCGGCATGGTTTGCCAAGAGACGATGCCTTCAACCATGATTGTCGCTATTGCCGGAACCATAAACAACCACTATGGGGACCGCATGCTGATGGGTCGATTTGTTCTGGCGCACTTTCTTCACTTACTGGCACCATCTCATGTGAGTCGGCCATGGCAACGATGCTAGAACGGCCCAGAAAAAAAAAGGAACGTGAAACGGAGGTGATATATGGGAGCCCACAGTCATTGGACACACCTAATTTACTTCGGGCATCGGTCCGGAAAGTCACCGTGGCACTGTTACCTAGCGGTTACCACGATGATCGTGTCCGGGTGATTTGGTGTGTCTCAACCCACCAGTCACGTTCGCAGGGAACAGGCGCCTATTTCTTGACGGCTGGGAACTCGGACGATTTATCACGAACGCTAACGTTCCCTTCGGGGTCGCGGTCTCTTGGGTTAAATTTCGTAGAATGTTGTTATCAGGGTGTAGGCCACATACATGTAAGCAACGCTTTCAACGATCCGAAGCCAAATTCTGGCGGAAGAATGTATACAAGACGGTTGTTGATTGTAAACCATGCAATTACAATCGAAAACAATAGTGTTACAATCCTATGTTTATACTATAATTTATTTTTCGAGCACGAAAGCTGTTATTATGTTGGAAGTAATTGAATTAAAGCTCCTTTTAAATCACCTGTTTATTGTTTTTACTTCCCTGAAATGTCATTTAAGAGGTAATAATAAACAATCGTCCAAAAATCAAATACAAATGTGCAATTTTTTTTTATTTTCGTTGGAAACGTGTCACCCATACATCGATTTCTCGCAAAATTATCTTGGACTTTCGGGAAAAAAGGTTCACCGACGCAGGCCATCACGATCGGAATCGATGGTGATATGTAAGCACATTCATACAAGAGACCAGGCGTCTCCATCACATACCATACCAGGGACCAGACGTCTCCAGTCGAAACGTTTGATTGATGCCATGTGACACAAACCGGCATATCTTTGCACCCCCAAACCGGCTGGGGGTATTATTTTCCCTTATTGATTCGCTTCACTTTTGCCTCTCGTCAGGCTAGAAATAGAAAGCGCCGGTTTTGACGCACTCAAGCGTGGTTTATGTCCACCGTAATCCGGCCCAGTAATCGGAAACAGTAGCGAACAAAACATATTCAAACCAGCTGCTGGATACTTTTCGATACAGCGCATACGAAACGTCTGCCCGGAACGAAACAATCCGTCCGCTTCTCGGATGCTTTTCGATAAAAAGGGCGCGTCGCCACGGCAACCGATAAGACAAAGCAACCACTTCCCGAAACGTCACATAATTCGTCGAAACGTGGTTTTGTGAAGAGTGTGACCGATTCAAAGGAAAAAGCTGGCCATGTGTTCATTTTTTCGTTTGTTTTCTGCCATTCCCGGAACGCTCCTTTGTACTTTTCTAGTTGAGCATTCCTGAGCCACTTCAATCCGATAAGAAGGTTCCGGAAAACGATATGCGGGCTTTCGGCACCGGACGTAGGAAAATTTCCTAACCATACGATGGAGCTAGTGAGATGGAAAGCAAATGGACTGAAGGGTCCAGCTGAAGAGCTTTTTTACGCCCATCCATTGTTTGATCTGTGTATGGTTATGGTCTGGAATTAGCGAACAGCATAACTCAGCACAAAAGCAAATGTCGTACGGAATTTTCCAGCACACATTTTGCAGGACTTTCCTTCATTCCTTTCTGTGGCCAAATGACCAACGCTGTATCGGTTGGTAAATGACTAATTCTGACCGCACTGATGTAACCAGTTTCAACCGAAACAATGCGCACGGAAACTGTTTATACCATCCGTTTCTCGCAAACGATGCATTGTTTCGTTGACCCAACTTTCAATGAATGAAATCATTTATTATTCACCATCAAATGGCTACCAACCGGCAGCCATTCCACGGTTCCCGTCGGAATGTTGGATTCCCGTACGCCCAAGTTCGCGTGTGTGTTTCAACAGCTGCAAAGCTTCCGGCGTCCACGTGGTCCATTGTCATGCTCGCATCCTTTTTTACTTTTTTTAAGCGCCGAAAATCGTAACGAGCGCAAATTAGGACGTGAATTATTAAACCACCAAATACGCGTCCAGCCGGTGGCGTTCGTTTGGCTAACCCACTAAGCTACACAAAAGTACTACCGTGCCGAAAAGGCCAAAGCTGGAACGGTCTCGGAGCGAGTCTCGAAATGTCGTTACTCAAATGAATATTTATTTGGCCTGTCCTCAACCCGTGGGAGAACATTATACGCCGGTGGTGTGTCGTATTTTCGGTTGATTTCAATCGGCTTTTGTGACCGAATCGTGCGCTTAACTTATGCAAAACGATCCTTCTCGACCTTGGCTGATCCTCTTAACGCCCACAATTCTGGCTTTTTGGGGTGAGACAGTCGACGTCCGACGGCTTCTGAAACAAAGGCTTACGGCTTATTTTAAATCTCCGAAGCCGTCGCTGATGCGCGCGAATGAACCTGCGGAAAAGCAAATCCCCGTCGAAAACCCTTTTTGCGGAAGAACGTTTCGCTCGCTGGTGCGTTCTATCTATGGCCAGGCTCCCGCTGGAGCGCTTCAAAAATGATCGCCCCGTGTAATCACTGAAGACAGCCGCGGCGCGTTCGGGCGTGCAAATCCTTTGATGCATATCAAAAATTCATCATCAATCAAAAAGTCACGGCGAGAAGCCCAGCCATCCGTGGGTCCGTGCCATGGTGGTGCGATTAAACCGCCAGTTCTCGAGACCCGCAGTCGCGTGGAGAACGCCTTGGGGAAGTCGAGGACTCTGTCAACAACTTGGTCGGTGGAACGCGCGGTGATGCGCACGGTTTGTGCACACTTGAAGGTAATCGAGAGAACTAATCCTTGAAGTGTGTTGATCAGTTGGCAAACAGCTGGGACAACGTGTGGCGCCTGGAGGAGTGTTTTGGGATGTACCAAGGAGAAAGAAGATGTCAGAACTTTGTTGGATGTGCTTGATTGCTACGGAAGAGCTACAAGAGGTAACGAATAGGATAAACAGCAGGGTCAAACGACGTCGTATCTAGCCCGCAAGCCGAGCAAATGAGGTAAACGTTCTAGTATTTAAACAAGTGAGAGAAATGCAAACACTACACGTTTGTTGGGCTTGTAAGGCTTGTGAGCCTGAGGCTCCATGAGTTGTGAATTATATTATTATGAACCCTATTAAGAGCTCTTTTTCGTGCACTGGATTTCATTTGTGATTTCCCCTCAGAAGAGCAAACAAAGGAGTATTTCAAGGGTGTTTCAAGTAACAGTTGAACGAAGATGCGAAGGATTGTGCTCGCTCTCTAGAAAAAGGATTTATTTTTGCTGATTATATTCCCCTTGGATCCCGAAAATATTATCCACCAGCACCTACGCTCGGCTGCGAACTGGCCGCAATCACTTGGCCTTCGTTGACTTCTTTCCAGAGCCCCTAGATAGCTGATTCGATGGATTGAATGATTGATTTTTGCTCATTCACTGCCAGGCTCGGACAGGTCCTTCATTTCCACTGTGACGCCTGTTGCTGTGAACGAAAGTAAAAGAGATAAACCAAATACGGGCTATTTTTTGTGCCTCAAGCCTCAATTCCCCCCAAAAAGGATAATGGGCCAATGATTCATCATTTCAGCTCGCACTCGGACAGCATCCAAAGCTCGTGAGATTGTGAGTGTTTTTTTTTGTTTTTTGGTCAGCACTACGGCTAATAGAATATCCCATTATCCCTAGGCCGAATCCTGTGCTAGGCTTTGGTTTGGTGTTTTTTTTCCGGCGTGACTTTGGAGTTTCATCTCGCGAGCAGATGCGGCACTCATTTGTATTCGTTATCCGTTCGAGCCAGTTGACAAGTGACATCGGTGACGTGTGATTTGTGAGCTCCGAAAAGTGCGCCAAATCACGCGCTGTCGATTACTCGACACGCATTCCGAGTGCGTCCGTTTGCTTAATGCTCAATCTGCGCCTATTGAACGATGCGTCCAGTTCAACAGCCTCCATGACCTAACCTAGCAGACCATCAATCTTTCTGTGGGGTGATTCAATGAGCAAAACGGGAAAAAAAGCTTCATTACAATGTCACCCATGATGCAGGGCTGCGATAGAGAGCAGGAAGCTAATGAGATCTATATATTTCAATTAAAATTAAATTCACACCCAGCCTATGCCCGGCGGCAAATCGCGTCCTTCTTATCCTGCAGCCGGTC
Source organism: Anopheles nili (assembly GCF_943737925.1). Classification (NCBI taxonomy): domain Eukaryota; kingdom Metazoa; phylum Arthropoda; class Insecta; order Diptera; family Culicidae; genus Anopheles; species Anopheles nili. The sequence continues at coordinate 49,752,821 of NC_071292.1, forward strand.
GCAACCAGCCAAAGGATAATGGAATGATTTATGTCTAGCCGGTTTTCCCAGCAACCGAGCAATTAGCCACCAAAGGCTTTCGCTTCACTCGCCTCAGAAGGACGATGGTAGGCCTTTAAGAAAAACGCTTTCGCTCGCTCAATTGACTGCTTCCCCGATTTATGACACGTTGTGAAGATGTGTGTGTGCGGTTCTCGCTTGGTGAGCATTAAAAAAACGCCCCACCGGCTAAATAGGGTGAACCCGCAATGAAGCCGAGCGTTGAGAATGCAGTGTTATCCATGCAACGGCACGGACCACTTCAGCTCCGATGAGAGTGTCTCATTATATTTGCCGTGACGGGTGGTGGCGGCGGTTCCGCTGCATTTATCAATATTCAAAGCTCCTTGGGAATGCTCGGAATCGCCTGAGGGCCGTGGAACTGCCGGTTCCGTGCAAGGACAAGCAGACGCAAGGCCTGGAAAAGGGACCTTCTTCGCTTCGCTTTCAACGCGGAAAGCGGCATAAAATCAGCTCGTGTCAAAGTGCAAAGCACTCGCCTCTGCCAGGACTCGTTCGATAAATGGGCTGCCATGGCTTGGTGGAAGCAAAAAAAAAAAAAATACCAGAGGAAGTGACACCGGAAAAGCCTCTCCAAACCCCCAGCGGGAGTATCGCAACGACGGAGTCACTGCGCGGTACGCTTTTATTATGCCACCGTACCATCGGCCACGGCCCATAAGGATCGCTTCCCTCCGGTTGTTTTTTTTTTTTTCACCTCTTTTCTTGCTCGAGTTTCTTTGCTTGCTACGAGAATCAACGAGTGCGAAACGCTTACCCCGGAATGGGGGGTAAAAGCTTTTCCGGTGGAAATGCGCTTCGGTTTGGTTCGATTTCTTCATTCGCCCTGGCGAACAGAGGCATACTTTCAGGAGTTGGGTCGAAAATGAACCGATGCGACACGAATAAATGATCCAGCTCGGTAAAAGATCAAAGCCCGCGCATGCTGCCGTGGTGTAATTTAATATTAATATACACACACGCGCGTACTCAAATGAAACCACTCGGTTTTGCATCCGTTTGGGGAAAAACCCTTCCAAAACGTCGCTGACGAGCTGATAAAACATCTCGCGCACGGAGCGGTTTGTTTCACGAATAATTTGGAATGGTTTATTGTCATTACGATCCGCGGAAACGACATTGGCCGTGAAAGCTCGCCGAGGAAAGCCTGCCCTAATGGAAACCCTGTGTCATTTCATTTCCCACACCGTTCGTGGGGCCACCGCCGAGTAGCGCTCCCCGAGAAATGCCGGTCATTTTGCACATTTCAATTAATTAAATCCCGCTCATCGCCGGAGCTACAATGTATCGGGAGGGGCAGAATCGTCGAGTCTCATTATTAGCCGCACATGACCGTTGGCTTTTCAATTGCGTACTTCGACGCGCTGGTGGATAATCCTGCGTGCATGACGTTGTTTCTTTCGATGTTGAGTGTGGACACAGCAAAAAAAGAACATTCGCTTTGCCCCATCGATTCGATAAAAGGTCTGTTTTGTATTGCCGCACGGTGGAAAATCCCGTCCAATTCCGGCATCACGGCATCGCAGAGGTCCATTTTGACAGAATGTTGCGCCGTGAGTTAACCATAACTGACCCCACGGCAAATTAAACGAGCAAACGAAACGAAACCTTTCCAACGAGGGTAAACAATGTCGAAAAATAATACACTGCTAGCGAAACTGAGCGGATGGGTATGAAAAGTCCACCACAGGACAGCATCCTGTCGTGCGGCTCTACGGCCGGTGTCCAGCTTTCGGTTTGTTTCAGCGAACGGAGCGAAAATGGAGCCCTGTGGGCGAATGGTTTCGGGGTCCGTAATTAGTTCATTCGTTATTCATTGCAATATCCCGCCGGTCGCTTCGGTTGGCATCGTTCTGGTTGCTGAAATATTGCTGCATCCCGAAAACCCAGACCCCACAGTCTGTCTGATTCGCTCGTTCCGCTGGCTAATGCCAACCAGACCACGCACCTTCTTGGGTACTTGAGTACGTTCAATATGTTTTAATTGAAATTTCACCAACCACATGTAGCCAGGCACCGGTTATGCTCGACAACCAGCGCCGTGACGATGTGCTTGGAATGAGATAAAGGCTCTGTACGGCTTCAGCGAGTACCGCTTAAGGGCTCAATCCCAAAATCAGCGCGTGTTCGGGTAAATCTTTGCAAATAAACAAAAAAAGCGTCCCACCCACAAAGTGTACCAAAGCGCAACTTGTTCCCCGCGAACTCATTACACACCGCTAAAGGAGCTAGAAAGAGGGAATGGTGGCGCACATTTTCCGACGTGCTTTTGCCGCATTGTGGCGCCGAACATTTGCTGATGGGTTTAAATTTAACTCAACAACGCGCTGGGACGCACACCCAAGCGGAATGGGAACAACATTTTCATCATCATTACCGCGTCAACAAGAGCGCCTCACGGGTGGCGGGCGCTAAGCTGTGGCAAAAAAAAATGGTCGCTTTTGATCGAAAAACAAACTTCGCTCATTTTACGACCCACAACTGTGGGTGCGTATTGTGCGCGCGTGTCGTTTTGTTTTCCCGCCGTTCTTGCAGCCAAGATGCTAAATTGTTGCCCGTGCCGGTCGCGGAAGGAAGAGATTAAAAAGTAATGCCAAAACAATTTTCCCGCTAAATGGGCATCGTCAAAAACCCACCGGGCAAAGCACTTTACGACCGAAAGCAGCAGCAAACGTGTGTTTTTGTGTGCTTCTGTTTTACGCGTCCCTTCGCTTCGCGAGGTCAGCGTCCCGAAAAGGGGATGGGATGGGTATTACATTTTTTTGCGAACGAAGAAAAAATCACGATTTTTTTTCTGCATCGAGCGAAAGGCTTGCGATCTCCTTTTCCAATGCCTTTGGGAATGTCAAACATCCACCAATTCGCATCCCTTGATCAATAAAACAAGCGCTGCTCACTACCGGTTGATGGGAAACTTTTCTTCCCGCGGGTCAAACGAAGAAATACATAAGAAAATGAATTAAAAGAGGCTCGCATTCACAGCATTACCAGGCGCCATTTCAGCGGACACATCTTCTGCATCTTCCACCACCATCTAGGGTATTTTCAATTACTTCCGTGTGGCATTAAAATAGGATGTAAAAATCACGATTTGCCATTTCCCTCGTCACGCGACGTTTCGGTCGTGCGTTGGCGTTAGAAACATGTTTTGTAGTGGGAGTCGCGCGGCCTCCTCGTAACGGTCACCAATACCGAGAAACCCGATGAAGATCAAATTCGTACGAAACCCCTTAAAATGATGTTTTTATTTTGTCCTCTGCCAGTCCGATTACGCGATTCGTGCTGGAAGAATTCTGTGCCCAAGCTCACCTAAGGGCGTCGGAAAAATAAAACACTTCGCGAAACAGTGACAACAGCACGGCCGGGAAAACCAACCGGCACGACGAAAAGCACCGAAGCAATATTACGGTTTAGTTCCATTTCGTTGGAGCTCTACTCGTTATTTTAGGCTTTTATTTTTCGTGTTGCGTGTTTCCGGCGTTTTTTTTATTATGTACCTACGCCATCTTGATCCTTTCACCCAGGGTAACTGTCAATGCCAACTTCGATCGACATTCGTTTCCATCCGTTTTCAGTGGATGATTTTCTTCTTTTCCGGTTCACTGGAGCCGAATTTGGGGAGAAATTTGTGTGTGTGTAAAATCCTTGCAGTTTGAGCTGATGTGCTAAGAAATGTCGACATTCGTTGGCAGCGGAACATTTATCATAACGCGTGTGCCACGTGCGGCAGGATCTAATTAGCATAAACTTTTAATATCCTTTCCCAAAGGATATGTATAAGGGTTGTAATAAATCTGATAAATTCTAAAATCACAGTTCAATAGCCACAAAATTGGCTTTGCGTGAATATCGTGCAGAAATCGAATGAAAGCAAAGTTTCTAAGCAAAGCGGCCAATCAACAGATGATCAAACAAAGTTAGAAAGGTAACGACTGCACCGTTTTTATCACAAAGTTACTCTTCCAATCAACACCGAATGGAAACAGGGAAAACCTCCCAGATGATGGGGGAAAAAAATCAATTTTGTTGTCAAAAAATCTAAGCCTCATATAAAAAAGATGAAAATATTACTCCAAACAGCAGCACCGAAACATGTAACTCAACCGTGACAAAAAAAAACACCGCTCGTGTGCGTGTTGTCGCCGATGATCAATTGAATGTTTTCCCGTGCACTCTTTCATCTTTTGTTTACCCATCTTCCACCGGTTCGGTGGCTTGGAGTTTGCAGAAGCGAAAAGACTTTGCGTTGATTGAGTTTCACGTAATATTGACCCGCCGCAGAGACCGTAAAATGTGAACTTAAAAGCTACCCGCGTTCAGGCGAAGCTCTGACGCAGCTCGCTATTGCTGATCGGTAATGGAATTCGCAGCGCTTCTGTTCGGTTGAGGGTGTCCTTGCTGAAGGAGTCACATTCCGCACGTTGGCTGCGTTGGCACTTCATCGTTGCCACAGCATTAACCCGAAAAAATAACAATTTGTTCGTCGATAAAATCACACCAGCAAACCTACACCAGTGGCTGGCATCCTTTCGCTCGCATTCTTCGACTCACCCACCGGTGTGGTAACCTTTTGCGTTGCTCGTATTTAAGCGTTTGAGGGGGTTAAAGAAATTAGGAAGCGCATCACTATCGTGGTGTACTCTTCCACTATGTAAGAAAACCGATGTAACACACAACCCCCACTGTGTCGCGTTGGAATTCATGCAGCAAAAGGTGGTTTCGAGCGAAGCCAGCAACGAGAGACAAGCGCGTGGGAGTGAGAAAGGTAGAGCGATTATTTAAAAATAACCCCACGCTAAGAGTGCCGCTTTGGCACGTACCAGTTCCGCAAAACCCCCTCCACCGGAGGGCTTCCGACGAGACGAAGTCCTGCGTCCATCTTGCGGAAGTTCCTTTTGCGAAACCCGGCCCGAGCTTGGGCGAGTGAAAATGGACTGTTATTGTTATTTATTGTATCAATTTTCGCTCCGACGACAGCTCTCGCTTCCGCGGCACTTGTTGTAGCCGTCCGGACGGTTCCGTGTGTTTGCTATACCGAACGAATGGCAGAATGACAAAAGCGAGCGACAATGAACGTGGCTGCCGGGAACAAAAGAGCCGGTGTAAAATCCACCCCTCGAGAGGATTCAGCAAGGATGTGCAGAAGAAGAAGAAGAAGAAGAAGACGACGAGGCACGAAAAAGGCAAGAAAAAACTCCCCCCGACTGAGCTTTGACACTTTAGCGCTCGCTAGCCTCGACGGGGTTGATGCTTTGTTTCAACGTGCCAGCGTGTTCTTTTGGGTGACGCCTCAGGGGGGAGTAACAATTTTCCCGCGCGAGCGCTCGCGCAACCTCCTCGTGCAGGATGCATTTTGTCATACGGCAATTATTACCGTGCACACGTACATACACCCCCACGCAAACGGGCCAGACCTCTCGCACGCGCGATCCTTGCGAGGAAATACTTTATTTATACGCAAGGACCAACGGCGTTGGGTGTGTTGGATGTCCTATCTGCACACGACGCCGTACGTGCTGCTTTCGGTGTGTATGTGTGCTCTTGTGCGGATGTGTGCTAGTTACCAGCACCACCCCCTCAACCACCACCACCACCACCACCTCCAGCGGATCCTTTCGTCCTTTCTCTCGGGCTCAATTAGTCGGCGCACTTCTGCTCATCAGAGACGGCCCAGCGTCCCCGAGGACTCGCACGCCGCGGGCGCTATTATTACCATTAATATTTCTACCATTACTTTTTTTTCCACCCCCCCCCCCTCTGCTCTCCTCATCCTCATCCACCCCAACCTCGCCGCCAATCTTGAGGGAGCATAAATACCCCTTTATCCCAGCACGTACGCTTCCGAAAGCATCTTCCTGCGACTGCGGGCCGTGCTCTCTGGTGGTGGTGTTTGTTGATCGCCACGCCGCAAATTCAACCGAACCGAACCGAACAATGATGTTGTTGACTGTAAGTCAACCGCAGACCGTGTGTGTGTGTGTGCGTGCGTGTGTGGTTCAGAGACGCACCTCAGTGGGTTGAGTGAAAACGAAGGAAATGGCTCTCGCGTGTGAGCCTGTGTGGCTCGCGCCACGAAAATGAAGATTAATTATACCGAGCCTGCCAATCACGGCATCGGGCGGCCATTAATGGGATATTGTGGGTGTTTTGCGTAAACACCAGCGCCAGACGCGAGGGTCCATCGATTGATAGGGGGCAGAAAAGGACCTCGTGCACGCGTGATGGAATGTATCAATCGTCGCGCGTGGAGAGCCCTTTTAGTTGCGGCTCCTTGAGCCTGTGCATGGCGGTGTAGCGTGAGCGCGTGGAAGAGAAATTTAGTGTGGCTATTTATGTGTGAGGGAATAGCGCTGGAAACACCGCAGAAAGCCACGCAACGTGTTCGTTGTTCTTTTGGATGGACGACCAAAAAAAAAGTGATCCCCAGAAACGCTGGGAATCGAACGAACCGCATTAAAGCTGCAAGGTCCATTTTAATTGGGAACGGTTTTTTGTTTTGTATTTGGTTATGTTTTATCGCTCTCCAATGGGTTTGCGTTTTCCCACAGCTGTCGTTGAGCGCCCTTTTCCGAGGCTTTATCACTTTTCCAAAGGGCGCCTTTTACGGTTTTACGCAAAGCGTTAGCACCCAGCCGGAAAAGTCTTAGCGTCGTCTTAGCTCGTCCTGGCTTTCCTCGCGAACGCGGAAAACTAGCGCCCTGTGACCATAATTCAAGCCCCCGCAGCGTCACTATTTTTAACTCGTGCAAAACTTTCCGCCCTGCTCCCAGGCCGCTTTCGTCCTTTCCCGTGCTTAGCAAGCCATCGTAAGGATACCATTCCCGCCAGCCGATGGAAAGGGGAGACTTTAACTGGCACTAAAATATTAATCACTCGCGCCATATTTTCCGCGGGTTTTTATCTCGTTTTCCGCGCGATGAGCGCCGTTTCCCTGAAGCGGCAACTTGTAGCCGCATCGTTTCCCAACCCAGAAGCCAATTGGCTGTCCCCTCCTCCCCCTAGCATCCCGGTTTTTCCACACCCCCCTCCGTTGTAAACAGATTAAAACTTTACGGAAACTGCCAGCTCGGTGCAGGCGTTTCGGGTTTGAGTTGAGTGTTGAAAATTCACGCTGCACCTTATAATTAGCCGCGACTTTTCTGATGCAATCCCTTTTTTTTCTGCTTCTTTTTCCATCTTTCTCCACCTGCATTTGTGTTGGTGTTTTGCATTTGTGTTTCGGTTTTACTGGCGACTTGCGTTAATTGGGTTGCGTTCCGCTTAAATGCAACCAAACGGTGCGACTGAGTCGAGATTGAGATTTCTCGGCAAACGGTGTTACGTGGCTGCTGGAACAAATTATTGAGGTTGCTGCTGCCGTAACGCAGGATCGGTTGGATGCTTTATTCTGCTCCCAGCAAAGTCACCACCCAGTCGTAGCGAAGGTGATAGCCCCCTTTTTTGTCGCTTTCACACTCAGAACCACGAACACAATTCGCCACCACTGGAAGCCACACGAAGGAAGGTTCGCGCTTGAAAAAGGTCAACAGGAAGCAGCGTGACTGTAGGCGCACGTGAGAGCCAACACCACAAACCCCTGCGATGGGCAGACCTTCGGTGGCATTGTTTCGAACGAAAAACGAACGCCGGAAAGTGCTTGCGTTCGCTAAACAACAATGCACAACGGTTCGCAGGATGTCCAACCGGGAAGCCAGCGAACGGTGAAGTGCATCTAACACTAGAAAAGAGATAAAACAAAACAAAGAGAGATGGGAAGAGCAAGCGAATGCGAAGGTGTACACTGCGTTTGCTGTTGTATGCCGCAGAGATTCGCTTTTCCGCCGCATTTCCTTTCCTGATTGCTGCAGTTTGTTAATTCAAGCTTCGCTGATTTGAGTTTCCTCGATGGCGCGCCATCGCACCATTTCCCTTCCGCAAAGGAAGCCAATTCTGTGGCCGTCGCGGGAGAGAAAAAAAAACAGGACGACCATTTTCTTTTGCCCACGCTGTCGTGAACTCTCATGCACTCCAACACCACCGGTAGCCGTTTGTAAAGTTTCGCACCGTGAACAAAGCACAACCGGATGGTGGCGATTTCCGTCGCTCGCCGGACACTCGCCAATTGTGTACATTTCCTTCGGCCGCTCGCGCGGTGTGGAAGCGAGAAATGGCACGTATTTTAGGGATTTTCCGAGGCTTTAAAAACATGCACCGTGTACACGGTGCACGAACAAAAGCGGTTTCCATTAGGGGAGCGGCTTTCAAAGCTGCCAGACATCATCAGCATTTTTCACTCACTTATCCTCCAGCCGTGGTATGAAATTAAATTTCCAACGCCTACTGTGCTTTGGTGGTTTTTGGGGCTACTAATTCGAGCTGGTCGGTAGTCGTTTGTCATCATTATATTCCTCGAGGTTTTTGGGGCGTCTACCGGACGGCTTACGGTTATTTTGGATAGCAGGGAGCGCTTTAATTGAAGAATAGACGTCTGATCTCTAAAATATATGTGACGATTTAAGTTTATAATTTAGACAACCATAGGACATGCAACCGGTACACGTTTTAAAGTAAAATAATATGTGAAATCCTGTCAAATTAATATGAAGATTAATAGATCTTTGATGCAACTTCTACCTGTTTTTTTTTCCAATTTATACCTTACTACCTCGGGTGTTTTTCGTCTCTCTACGGCCACGGTTGTCCTGATCCAGCTCGAGCCCATTGTATAGTTCATCCCCTACGTGTATGCGTTTGATCTCCCATGAGCCTTTGTTGCTGTTTTTTTTCTGTTTATGAAAACCCATCGTGCATCGTCTGCTGCCGAGTACTTCCGCCATTTGCTTTTCTACGTTGTGTCTGCACATTTGCATGTATTTCTGTCTCATTGCTTACCCACGCGAGTATGTGTGTGCTAGTGTTTGTGCTTCAAACTAATGACCCCTTCAGCTCTCCAATCGCATGCATGTACCCTTTCAAAACGTACCAGTTTCGGTTTTTTTTCCTGCTGTTGACGTTCTATTTCACTTCTTTTTCCCTCGCGATCCTCACGTACTTTTGCTCGTGTTTCGACCCGTGACAATGTCGTGTTTTTTTCTATCTTTCGACAACAAAACAAACAAACACACAATGGTGTTCCAAAACAACGAAAACTTTATGTAAACGTAAAATTGACGTGCACGTGTTCGCCCGAACGCGATCATTTGACTCCGAAACGAACATTCTAACCACGTTGGTTGCGAACGGCGCACGAAGAGCAGCATGTCGCTATTCTTCTTCCGGTTGCACAATCTCCAGCGCGAGGAGGCCAACAAGAAGCGCAAAAAGCAGCAGCAGCAACACCAGCAGCAGCAGCAACGGCAGCGGCAACGGCGCGGTGCCAAAGTCTTCCGCGGTGCGTCCTGCAATTCCGGCATCAGCCACCTGACGCTCGGACCGTCGCGGCTCTTCGAGAAGACGCCCATGAGCCCGTCCGACAGTCTCGACGAGATCGCGCTGCAGATCCCAAGGTATTTATTGTCGATCCGGCTGCGTAGTGCGCCTCCGTTAATGAGCGGCGGCCCCGTTAGCGTCCTTCGAGGATTTGGGCAAGAACGAACGCCTCCTTCAGGGAAGGACTCGTTCCGGAACCTGAACCAGCGGCGTGAGGTCCTTTTGCGTCCTTGTTTCGGGGCGCGTTTTGTACCCCGGAGCGGTTGGGATCCAAACCCTACGCCGACCCAGTGAGAACTTTCGGCGCCGTAATCAAAATTAAGTTTGTCAATTTTTCCAATCTCCACCAAATCGCGCTCCTTTACACAGAGTGACGAAAAGGAGAAGAAGCAAAAAAAAAAGCAGGAGAAAAGAAATCTTTCACTTACACCACAGCGCCTTCCTTCCGGCTGTGCGCTGAACTTAAGATAATGAAATTTTCTCATTAAAAACTTTTCCTTTTCGCCGCATTATCTCTCTTTCCATCCCGTTTCGGCATGGTGTGGATTCCTTTCCATTTCTTCTGGCTGTTGCTCACCTGGCGGCCATTTGATGATCTTTTTCGTTTTTTTTTTGTGTTGGGTCGTTTGCACGCGCTCAGTCGTTGTTTCCTTCTGCTGCTCGTTCGTTCGGTAGTTCACCTTTTCTTTCCGCTGGAAGTAATGCAAGTTGCGGATAAGGCTGTCTAGAAGACGGCGGATTAAGCAATTCACCTTTCAATATCCTTGCCAAGGAGGTGTCGCAACAAACGCATTATCAAACATAGATGTCAATCGTTATTTCGCCATTACCATCCGAAGCATTCTCAATCAGACTGGTTCAAAACGAGTGCAGAAGTTTCTCAGCTTTCCTTGTCCAGCGAAAAATCCTTTCCAACAACTATCCTCCCCGGTGAAACAACCGCTCTAAAGGTCGCTCAATTTGGGAAGTAGTTTAAAACTTGCCTCAACGAAAGCCACCCATCGGTCCACCAACCGGTCGTTCGATTTTCCCCACTGACATCCTTCGTTAAAGGACATATTAAACGTTACAAGTACGGCAAACGGCCATCAACCCAGAACTTCCCGGCAGCGTGTAATTAAGTTTGCCCCGCTTTTGTGCTCATGTCCATGCAGAATAATGCAGGCGCCTTGTGAATAATTCTAAGCTCTCTTCGTCTCGCTCGTCGAGTTGCAGTGAGCAATTAGATTACCCCGGGAAGGGAATATTTTACGAAACTCTTCCCCCAGACCGAGCGCTTTGCCTCATGCGAGAAGTATCCTCCGGGGGTGGTTAGAAAAAAACGTAGCAAAAGAGCCCGATTCGCAAATGGGTGGCCCCTTTGCTGATGGCAATTTCATTGCCTGGAAGATCAATCGAGCTTTCATCGCATCGTGCCCGGCATTGAATGGTAAACGGTGCAGGTGTGGTCTTCGTTCAGGATTACTCCGGGAACCGGGTGGACACTTATTTCTACATCTATCGAAATACCCGGCAAGGTATAATTTCGAACACCCCAGACACTGCGGGGTGGTCAATAATTACAATCTTTTCACCGAGGATGGGTGGAACATTTCCCATGGGATTTCCCAGTATCATTTGGACGAAATGATGGTCAAATGAAATGACCTCCTGAGAAGGTGCTTGAAAAGTTCACGCTAACGATCCGTTCCGGCCAAAGGACTTGGAACTTTAGGTCACCATACATATTTCTTTTTTCACCTCGCGGATCTGAAAACCACATCACACAAACTTTCCGGTGCTGGGAAATTGCGATTGGTGGCCGGTGTTCTTGGGGAACGCCCAAACAAACTCACCTCCGCCTGGTTGGTCTAAAGGTCCTGGCGTGACCGAAATATGAATCAAATATTTATCGTCCTTTCGCTGTACGCCCGCTGCTTGAGCGATGGACTTGGCAGTATAAACGGGTAAAACGTGCGCTTTCCCACGCCACAGGAAATCATAAAGCAGCCAACCGGGCGGGAATGGAACGCAATCCGTATCCGCTACACCGGGTGGCCTAAACAAATATGGCCCCGTGACCGGCTGGCCTTGAAAGCGGTCACAGCTTTTCCGTGACACTAGCGTCTGGTCTAGCAACAGCTTAATGTGGATACTTTCCGGCTAATGACTCCCTGCATAAAGACCTTCCTTAAAATAGTCACCCACCGGAAACGACGCTTCTAAAACGTGAAAAAGCAACACGCTCACGCTGCTCTTATCGGCGACGGATCGCACATTTAGAAGCTAATGAGATGTGTTTGCTCGCTGCACGCATTCTTCACCGTTTCTCTTTCATTCGCTCGTTGCCCTCTCGCTTTCACACGCTTTGTGCGATTTCAACTTGTTGCTCGCGGGGCGCCAAGGGCAATTTCCTCGTCGGGAATGGTGATACAAATTGGGAGATTAATTTGCATTGCACCCGAGGAAAAAGCTCGTGCCCGAGCTAACCCAGCACTTGGATCGATTTATTTTCGTGATAGCTCTATCGTTGCAGATCGTTTCGTGCGGTGTCGGGCTAAAATTGTACAACGCACCATCCGGATGAGTGTTTCCGTGCATTTTGGGGGGAGTGGAAAACCCATTACGCACACATACACACCACATACTCAACCCACATTTAAACGCTGCTCTCGAGTGCGTTGGAGGAAATGAACCGAAACAATAGCTCCCCAGGTTTGGGGCACGGAGATGGGTTTGAAAATCAACCGACCTGGTTTTTGTGCGCTCGTTTGAGCATACACTCGATTCGTTTATTCGTTTCCGAAAGCGCTGCATCAGCGGCATTTCTTTAAGTGGTTTTTCGTTTTCCCCGAGCTAGATGGAACTGCGGTGGGTGGGAAACCGGTCGGATGGGCGATGTATGCATTTTCCATGCACGAAAGCACTTTTACATCGCTTCCTAATCCAGTGTGCGAGGGAGTTCGAGTCGTTTCACCCGTCCTGTGACGCCTTATATACTCGCATGGTGATTCGGTTTCGATTCCCCAACCAAGCGAAAGCTCACGTCGAGCAACCGAAAGCTCACCGTTTTGCGAAAGACTGGAGAAGGATGCCTGTGATGCCCCTTCGTGTTCACGTTGCTCTCGTTCGCTCGCTCTTACTTACGATCGATCCGTTTCTCCATCTCTTTCTCGCCCATGAAGTCGTGAGTCGCAGGAACGTAAACAAAACGAACGCACTGGTGCTCTCGCTCACTCGTTCCGAGGGTTTTCCCTCATGCGATCAGCTGTTACGAACCGGTATGCTGACACGACTGCTATGAGCATGCGAACAAAGCACCATGCGTCTCCACTAAGACGCGGCGACATAGCGTAGCACAGTTTAGCGAGCGCCGGAACCAACTGGCGAAAAGCTTCGAGGGCGCCTAACTTCGTCGTTGTCGTTGTCGTCATTTTCCGTCCCACTCGAGCGTCATCATCATCGTCATCGTCGCTCGAACTTCCACCTTCCCCGTGCATGGCATGGTCGAACGTACTCCGGAGTCGGAGTCCGGAAAATTGTCTCGCTTTCCCCGAGACGCGCGCGTGAAGCCCACGTTCAGTTGCTAAACGACCGTTCCGGCGTGAACAAGCGCCTTTCGAAGCCCAAACCTGTACCGTACACCATGAGACAGCGGGACACCCGCAACCAGTGTGCCTGTGTGTGCGTGCGTGCGTGCGTGCGTGCGTGCGATCATTTTTCACACCACAAGCGGACGGGATTTATGGTTGCGTTTGTGGACGAGTTAAGCAATTAGTGCGCAGTGCGACCGTTCGGGCGGAAATGGTTGGGTTTTGAGGATTTTCGCAAACACCGCGATTCGCGATCTGCAACGGAGTGCATCCGGAGTTGCAGCACACATACACACATGCGGACGAGATGCGGCAATGCAGCAACGCGGCGATGGAGGAATAATTCATACGCAATCGGTGGTGGCTGATGGTTTGAGGCGGAAAGCGTAACTGCTGCAGTGTTGGGCCTTTTTTGTTGCAGTAACGAACTCGGCCTACTCACCTGTGTTCGCGAAAGGGCGAGTGCGCGCAAACTTTCTGTGATGTTAGAGCAATGCTGAAGCAATAATCTAGTAGGCTAATCAGGGGCGCAGGAGTGATCATCGTCGTGGAAGGAAAACTCCCCAAACTAAACACCAACTAAGCGATAGATGGAAAGTACGAGAAACCCAACGGCAACCGGTGCACGTTATGAACCATTTGATTCACTCGCGTGCCCATCTCGGTGCTGGTTCGATGGAGTTTCCCTGCGTGAAAGCGCCTTATCGGTTCCGCACACACACACTCAGAGACCGATCGCGCGCCCAGCAATCGGCGGGTATCGATTATAGGCCGTATCGCCATTCGTGTAATGACGCCAAGCTTGCCACTGTCGGTCTTTTGGAGGGTCCTACTTCCGTTATCTGTTCCGTGACGCGAGTGCCGCTGGTCGTGGTGAGCCACACGTGCCCGGTGTGGTGCGTCTGATTCGGGAAATTGTGCGGGTTTGTAGCGAGGAAAAGGAAGGAGACAAAAAAATCCCCCAAACCAGCACCCCGTGCGAAAGTGATTCCAGGAATTTGCGACAAGCGAAAGCAGTATCAGCAGTAATCCGCGCTCGGGCTAGTAGGAAAAGGAAATTGATTTTTAAACAATTTTCTCCTTATCGCTGTTGTGCTGGATGAATAGTGTCCGTTGTGTGCGGTGAGAGAATTTGTTGCAAAGGTACACCGAGGCCCGTAAATCGGCAAACAAGCACGTTTGGTGGAATGTTCTGGCAGATTGCAAGTGGTTTGGTTTTTTTTTTTTGCATCTTCGAGCATGAGTGAGTGAGCCCATGAGGACCCGATGGTCGATGTGCGCGTGTGTGTGTGTGTTTTTCGCACCGATTGTGTATGACCGAGTAGTACAAAAGAGCAAACAAACGAAAGAAAAAATGAAAGCAACTAATTAATCTGCAACAGAAAGCAAAACGAACACCAGAACGTACAGAACACACTAGCAGTAGTAGCGACCGAGTAGTCGCTTTCCAGTCGTCCTTTCGTCCTTTCTCATTGGCATCCAGACACGAAACCAGCCCCGATCGGTCCGATGCCCCAAGCACGGAGCAGCTCATCTTCGTTTCACTGTCCGGGGGAATTTATTATGGCAGCAACCAGTCGCTACTCATCCTACAACTGCTTGACCTCATGGGATTCGTACGATAAAATACCAAGGTTACTATCGCTGGGTGGGCGCTGGGTGTTTTTTTTTTTTTTTGCTCACTCTCTTTCTCCCGTGCACCGTCTGCGGTCTACTTCTATTCCCTTCAGTGCGATTAACCAATGTGGTGGTGTTTGAAAAATTCGATTTCCTGACCACACCGTTCCCGAGAATGTCTCGCGAAAAGGGGCCGCCTCGTGGGGGCTCGATTTTATAAATGTTTCACAGGGTGCGCGCTTTCTTCTACCGCCGTGGAAAAACTAGTTTTCCCCAACCCCGCTGGTCGGTGATGAGTGGCTTTAATCCAGTTTGATTCCGTTCCAAAATGAAATTTACTTCTAACGAAGCGAAACCGGTCTTCTGCGGCTAGGCCGGAAGCGTAAACGGAGGCATCGGGCCAGTGAAGCAGTGGCTCGATTAAATTTAAATCCACATCACAGAGGCGTCACAATGCCGAGGACCGTGCTATGAATAGAACGGGGAGGAGAGAAAAAAAAAGCCTCCCGTACACCTTTTGCGATGGGGGCCTATTACCCTCGTTACGGTCGAGTAGAGAACGGCACAGGAGTGCCTTTGTGCTGGTGTAAAGCAGGGATATAAATGACTCCTGTTCCTGAGAGTGCCCATCATACCGAGCTACCGATCGATTCCCATCTCGTGCAGGTGTTTGGTTTGACATTGAAAATAATACGAAACACGTTGCCCTGCGTGAGACGTGGTGCCGCTACGGAAGGGGCAAACTTTTGCACAATCAGTGCTCGAAAGTTTCCTCGCTCAAAAGGGATACTTTAGCTTTTTTTCTTCTACCATTCTTTTCGATTAGAACGAAGCGCAACGTGACACTAAGTCGACAAAAGTCGTGTTCCGGCGTCAGGTTCAATCAGGCGAGCTCTTCCTGTAAAAGAGGAAACAACCGTTTACTTGCACCTAGGTGTTACTGCAATATCGCGCACACCCAACTAGCCCTTCCAACAAGGGGCGTTGCAATCTTGGGGGTGCAGTAAAAGTTGCGAAAAGGGCACCCAGTTTGGTGCAGCAGTGCTAGTGAACCGTGAGTAGTTATGGTTATGGTGGTTTCCTTTTTTTTCTGGCACATCGTATCCGTTCCGTAAACTCTCACCGTAACGTCGTTGTGAAGCAAAATTGAACCAAAGTTTGTTGGAACTGCAGATAACTTGCGCGAATTGATAATTTCATTGCGTCGCCATATGACACGATGGCTGTAAAAAGGTGGCAAATAAAATCTGTCCGCATGCTTTTTGTACCACTGCAAATGCGACTTAAAATCCACTCGCTACGTGTGTGTTAAATGGGTATTTCTTTTCGTTTTGTTCAAGAAGATTCGCTTTTTCGCTAAATAATTATCATGCGGATGCTTTCTCCAAATGAAATGGTCATGCATCCTTCAAGCGCATAACTTTAAGCAGTGAATGTTTAATGAACGTTCAGTCACACGCCAGTTACAGATGGTTACCGAGAAAAACCAAATGATTACTGTACTCTCGTGTACTGTTCATTATTCGCTTCTGTTTTGTTGCCCGCAGCTAAGCGATTGAGCGTGCTTTTAGGACCAATTTGATGGTTAGCCGCTACGCGAAAGCATTTTTGCACAAATTTATTCCTTCAACGAACATGGGCTCTTAGCTCCACGGGCTCTGACTAATGATTACTGTCGCACAAGCTTCACACACGCCCAAAAATCGTCCGACAGAGCGAATTTCCCGCCTTGGGGGATGGCACCATATAGCGCCACATCATTCTAGGGTGCGGTGATGCCATTATGCCTGCGACATATGTCCATGTTCCAGTGGCCACACGAACCCACGCTCGAGCGCGATGACATGCTGATTTGGTGGCCCCAGAGAGGGCCATATAAGTTTAAAAAAAAAAAAAACAAACAATCCCCAAATCATTGATAACTAACAGTGCTCCGTTCGCATTTCCCACATTTTTCGGTGCTTTGGTTAAAGTTCAAGGCTACCGCTAACAAGCAATGTAATAACCCTATCGGTACGCCATTATCGGGCACCCCCCGTGGATTTTGCTTCTACTGCCTGTTCTCTCTCTCTCTCTCACTCCCTGTGGGAGGCAAATACGTGGAAACGGAGGAAGCAAACGCACGAGCGCGTGTGTGCCAGCGGGTGTGCACTGCATTAAATAAAGGATTGCTCGCTCTGCAGCCCGACGACGTGGGAGCCCACCGTTGAAGGGGCACGTATATTGTAAAAGCAGCAGAGGAAGCAAAAAAAAAATGAATCTAAAATTTGCCCCAACGACAACCAAAACAGGGGTGGGGGGGGGAGCGAATCTACGAAGGGACGTGAGTCTCGGGAGCCATTTTTCCTTCGGTTTTACTACACGTCTTGGAGCTCGAGATGCCGGTGATGTTTGCACTCCCAGAGCGAATATGCCACGCGCGGCCCCGAAGATGGACGAAATGAAAAGTAAAGTAAGGAAAAATACGCACACACTCACACACACATACACACATAACCGGTAGCTGGGAAGCTGGCCGGTAAAGAACATTTTCCATTCTCCACAGGCAATCCACTCGGGTGTGGCTTTGTTGCCGCTGGCATGCAAGATTAAGATACGTAAAATATTACCACGTGCTGCACACCACCACGCATTTTTCTTGCGTTCTGCTCATTTTTTTTTTTTATCGCCCATCGTTTTACGCCCCACATTAAAGGGTGCACCGGTGGCTTTGGCAAGACATTATATTTATTTTCGATCTTTCTGCACGCTAAAACACCACCTTCGTGTCACGGGAGGCGCTTAAAATGTGCTTTAACGCCGATCGTTAGTTGGAAGAAAATGAGGAAGCATCCTTTTAAAACCCTAGCACATTCGCGGTGGTGTCTTTTCCTTCTTTTGGTGTTATCAACCATCCTTAAAAAGCGCCTTTAGGCGTTCAGACGAAAGAGCGTCACAAACTATTCCCGATACGTCGGTCTGGACACGTATGTCCACAAACGCTTCATCGTCCTACATACAAACACTTGAGAAAATTAACATAAATGCTATCGTACCGGTAGGGCCTTTCGCTTTTCCCGGACAAAGTCACGTAAATCGTGTGTCACTTTGTGTTGCTTCCCGTGCATGGGAGGTTGTCTTTTACCGCGGTGTGCCCTTTTTCAGCGCTGCTTAATCGCTTAATGCTGCACGTGGATTCATCCGTTACGCAAAACGCTTTTCCACTTAGATAAGCACACACACCCATACCGGTGACACACGACCATGTTCTCTCGGCAAACACCGCGAAGCGAACGTGTAAGATGATCCTGCCGGAGATTAGCGTCTTGGAATGTGGCTGTCATCGCAAGGAGGATGGTTTCATTTAGCAAATCCAATCCCGGTAGACGCGCAAAACGCCAACATTTTAACGTGCAACACACGCTTGGCCTCAAATTATGTGCCAATAATTTGTTGCCACTACATTTCGTCTCGAAGGAAATGGCCGGCCATGTCACCCGACCAATGCTGGTCGGTTCTTGCGGATTCGATCGGTGGTTATCTTTACCAGCAATCGGACACGCACCAACCAAGCTTTTTGGTGGCGTACACGTGGCGAGCAGTGTTCTCGGTGCCGACATTTCGGTTCTGGGAATCTTAGCTCGAACCGTTCGCTTGAAATGCTGCTTCCCGAGATGTGCTTGTTCGGCGGCTTCTTATTGTCCTTCTTTGAGGTCGCTTTCCAGCCCCGGAGGCTTCTAAACAAGGCGTCCTCTCGAAACAGTAATGCCCGAGGATTGTTTCGCTTCACTTGGCGTCCATCTTAAGGAAAAGAGTGAGAGAGAGAGTCCTGTTTTCCCGAACCCATAGGGCACGAAAAGGGCACACGCCGCATTTGGTTCGCGCGAAACCGTTCCGTCAAGGCTCGGAATTGTTTCAGGCTGTTGCCGGTTGAGTGGTATTTATTTTGGCCATCGTCAGCTTTCGTTCAGACGAAATGAAAGAGTTGAACCATCGGGCGCGTCTACCATATTTCACGGATATTAAACGGCGAACCGCGTACCTTGTTTTTTTTTTGTGCGCTAATAGAATGCGTTTCCGGCACACGCTTTAATTGCGCCTTTCGTCATCCAGAATACTGCGGGGAAAAATGGGAACCAGCAACGAGAGCCCCCGGAACGCCAGGCCAATGTCAATTTCCTGTGCTCGCGAAACAAATTACACCGCTGTTATTCGATGTAATCCGACCCGTCCGGTTTCTGCATCTGTCGAGCTTTAGCGGCACAAAACATTACGTTCCAGGTGGTGGAACAACTTTTCCCACTCCCTGCAATGGGTTGTGACCGGTGTCCTCACGGGCAAGGACCTTCCCGACACCCGCCACGAGTGTCACCTTGCGACGGTACGGAAATGCAAATTAGTAATTAAGTTTTGCAAAACGCCACCAACGGGACTAGGACGGTGTACGACCACCGTCCGGGTTTTTGAGTGAGGGTTCAATTTACCGCAAATGAATGATGAAAAATGAGCGCGCTCCGGAATGAGCGTGAAATTTGAAGTGTGGCCCACGCAAATGCGCCGTGGAAATGATTTCGTCCTTCGGGAAGGGCGCAAACTGGGCACGCGTTTGATTTGTGGCACGAATGAACTGTGCCGCCTCTTGGGCGAGCTTTTTGTGTAAATTTATCGACGGCAAACGGAGAGATAATCGGGTAGAAATGCCAACATCTTTGCTGCCTCGTTGGCACCATTTTCAAACACCACAACCCGCCAAGGCTTTGTGGTTGAGTGGTGTGGTGAAATTTAATTTCCCGAAAAGCGGCTGGAAACGTTTGTTTGCACTGCGCGGAGAATGGGGCCGTAAACATTCCAGTGGATGGCTCTTGATTAGCGGCGTCAGGTATTCGCCTATCGGATAATGGGCGATAAAACAGCTTGTCAGGGCCTTTAATATCCCTGCAGGCTTGTAGCGTTACCATCGTTAGAAACGACGGTAGAGATTTCTCTGCTTCATCAGCGCCTAGAACGAACTTACGGCACATTTTATCAAGCTTTATCACGAAGCTACAGCTCATTTTTTGGACTACGTGATAACTTTACTCAATTCCTACTGCTCGCGGAGTGTAAAGGATATTGAAGGACGCTTGCAAAAAGGAGCACTTGACGCTAAGATAAATCATTACAACCTGTCTGGCCCTCGTTACCATCGCACAAACAATCAAAGTGGCTAAGTTTTTGCCCCGACGCCGGAAACCCTTGGACACCTTTACTGCCATTGTCATTGCGACGTCGTCCCGTCGGGTTGGCAAGGCGACGCGGCGACTCACACTGACGCAAGGCAAGGACCCGAAAAGGACGCCTGCTTCGATTGCAGCAGAAGCTTTGCTGCCAAATGCTAACCAACCCCAAACGCTGACGATTACAAAATAAACGGACGAAGAAGAAAAAAAAGCAAACAAACCACGCGCTCCGCGTGAGGAAGAAAATAACTTTCAAAAGCTCGTTTCACACCAATTGCCCCAAAACTGTCCAACTGGATTCTAACCGACCGACCTGGGCCATGGGTCAGGTTTGCGAACCAAAGCTGTCCGAAATGATCAGCTAATTCGCCTGCCCCGCTGCTTGGTTTTTAGTTCACTCTCGCTCAAGGAGGCCTCCAACTTCAAGATGGAAGGGCAGGGAACAGAACCACCATGGGGGGGGGGGATGAGGGCATTGTTGCGAGCGGAGTTTTGGAAATGACTTTGCTCAAATGTTTGACAGGAAAACGCACTCCCCAAACCACCGTTTGCCGCTGCAAAACAAGGTTTCCTTCTAATAACCGTCCTCGAAGGATGGCTTGAGTTTGGGATTTTTTTTCGCCATTTATTCCTCCCTTAAAGCACGGAGACGCAACCAGCGCAACGGACCGACCGCTAGCCCTTACCGAAAGGTCCGAAACTTTGTCCCGACCACAAAAGAACGCTGGGCTGCTGTTTGCGAAAAGTGGTTTTTTGCCTGTGTGTGGGCCTGTGTGTCTGTGTGCACGCCTAAAGTTGATGGCAAACAGAGCAAAAAAAAAAAGAACAACAAAACAAGGATGGAACCAATTCTCGCCGTTCGCTCCTCTTCCCGGGGTTGTTTTGGGTTCACAATTTTTCACTTTATTCGTTTCTTCACCTTCATCGCGTTCACCTCGACCGGCGGGTGCATCTCGGGTGTTGCAGTTTTTTCGAAGTGCACTGTGCGCGAATCGATAGCGTTATTGCACCCGAAAGCAGCTGTTCCAACAACCAACGTTAACAACTACTCTCCTGGCGAGCTGCAGCTTACGATGGTGGTGAAAATAGCCACGCTAGAAAGGCGATCCGATGGCGCCACGATTTGTGATGGCGAGAAATTGCGTCGCCAAAATAAGTTGGCATGTAAAGTTTGCTCTCCTGCAATATGGCCGCCGTCTTATCAAGCGCGGAACCGTACCGAAGGTCCCGTTTAGGAACTGAACTGATAAAAAAGGGAATAATTTGCGGGGTTTTTTTTTTATATTCACCTCTTTCATGCTGTGTTGCGCACGTGGGTGGACAGGACGTGCCAGACAATGGCAAGCGATACGCGATTATCATTCCGCAGCCAATGGAACGGGTTCTCGTTCGGTTGCACTGCTGCTATTCGCTCCGTGTGCCATCTCGAGCTCGGATCATAATTCCTCTCCAGATGCAGCACGGAGTTCGCTCGACCGTACATCCCGGCAGATAAAATATGCATCCACCATGCATGCGGCAATGCAGTTGCAGCTGCAGCACCAGCAAAAGGGCAGCTCTCACTCTCTCTCTCTCTCTCTCTCTCGCTCGCAGCTCTAACTATCAATCTAGCTCCAACCTAGAACGCCAACTAGCTCTGGCTGCTGTTCTGTCGCCACGGTCGCCAATGCCGCTGTCAGTTTTAGAGAAATGAATTTTCAAATTCAATTCTCTCTCCACGGCACGGTAGTGCCTGATTCCGATTCCAGGTCCACTTGTCGCAAAGGGCAAAACGCTGGAGCCAGTGCAAAAAGCAGCCACACATCCACACGACCGTCCGTCTTCGTTCTCGTGCTGCAGGTTTTTGATAATCTCAACTAAGCCACTGCCAGGCAAGCGTGCAGAAAAGCGGGAAAGGACACTGCGATTCGAGTAGCAAATAAGAGACAAGCAAAAAGATCGAAAGAAGAACAAACAAGAATATTTCAAACGAAACATTTCGAGCTCGCATTTGTCTTTCCCAATCTGTTTCTCTTCATCTGATCTGCTGGTGCCGTACAGGAGCTGGATTTTCCCTCATTCCACGTCCACGTCGGGAGGCTGTCGTATGCATCAAGTACAGCCTCCCCGGGTGGAATGGATGTGACGCCCGGCCCGGTGATGGTCGGTGAATGAAAAATCGCATTTCCCCGTATCGGCGACACGGGCCACCACGGCCGAAGGGCCAAGCGCCGGAAAAGTCTCTTATCTCGATAATGTTGATCATAATTTATCCAATTTATTATCTAACAAATCCCATTCCGACCGAGCACCGCAGTAGCGCAGATGTCGTGGACTCGTGGACTTCAAATTATTCCTCCCTCAAGCACACACACACGCGGGTGGTCGTGCGCATGCAAAACCGTCGATCCTCGTCGTCCGACTGAGAGAGCGCTATCGCGGAAAAGAAGCGCTTTCGAACGCTTTCAGCACCGTTCATCGAATCGTTCATCTTCCGGGCGGAATGGTACATGCCAAACCTTTTCCGGTGGGCTTGTTTTTATGGTATTTTACAAGCGCGCGGCTGGATGTGCGTTCTAAGGGCTTTCACGAGCCGGAGACGTCATTAAAATTCGACCCAGTTCGTGGAGGTATTTATTTGCTTATTTTTTATGTTTTTTTTTTCGCCCACTCGTCATTCCCTTCGGTGTGTTCTGGCCGGTTTTTGTTTCATCGCCATGCTTCACGCCGTAATCCGAGCAGCAGGGGAAGCTGAAAGATTCAAGAAACCGAAACCTCGAAATCACTTCGGTTGCTGCAGCTTTTTTCCGGTTGTTTTCTCATTTTGCTGCCTCTTCTTTTTTTTGTGCCACAAACATTCCAGTGGCCAACAAAACAACCGGGCGTCTCCATGCGTTTTGTTTTCTTGCCGCGGCTCATCCTTCATTTTTAATTGGTGTCGAAGCGGCTTCGCGGGTGCAAATGAAACACAGCGGATCCGATGCTAATGAGCGTCAGCTACGATTAATTTCGCTTTTTCGGCAAAACACTCGCGCGGCGAAAATTCCAATTTATTAGTGTGGCTTCTTTTTGTTTCTTTTTGCTTGCTTTAGAATAAAACAATTTGATCACTTCCAGCGATCCACCAGGGTTTAACCCTTATGTTTCTCCTTTAGCAACCCAGCTATAAAAGGTCACTAGAAATGAGGTGGCCTATTTAAAACCGCACGATCGACTGTACAATTTTTGGGTCAATCGCGAGCCACTCGCTTGGTCGAATTTGCAGCTGCAAAACTCGCGGCCTTCATCCAGGGGAGCAGCCACGCAAACTTTTCAAATTAACAAACGCCCCGACAAAACGCCAACAAGTCAACAATGCTGCCCGTCCCCGGAGAAGGTCCTTCTAGCAGTGAAACCACCACACGGAAAGCTTGCCCGTTACAGTTGATTTGCCTCCGAACTCCCACCGGGAGCGGCGCGATGCTCAACTTCGAACCCATCCGGTGGAAAGTTAACGTGTTTGTTTCAAATTAGAATGTATAACTCAATTAACGGCTGCCGTTGATCGCAGCTCTAGGGACCCGAAATTTCGCTTATATGGGTTGTGTTTGTGGTGAAGCTGGCATCTGTGCCGTACGCTTTCTCCAACGCTCCAACGTCTCCAAATGTCAGAGAATGCCATTTTTCGTGAACCTCCGATTGCGTACTGCGCGCAAATAAGCCACCTAATAGCCATGCTTTGCGCGTCGATGCTTCGTACCGCGCTCGATCGGCATTTCCTTCCCAAAACGACCGCTACCCGAAACTGTAAAATGCAGTACAATAATTTAAATTAATGGCTCCATCAGCCTCGAACCATATCGTACCACCAAATCGTGCCCTTTCGTCGCACATTACACGCCCATCCACGTGCACCGCACTCCACTCGTTCGGTCACATTTAATTAATTCATCTGGAGAATTTATCGATCGTACGAGCGGTTACATTTACTTTATTTTCCGATAACTCACCGAGGCAGCGGACCGTTTGGAGCGGACTCCCAAAACTGCCAGAACCAGGCTGATTGACCGCAAAGCACCGCAAAACGCTCGTGGGACACAATTTGCATGCCGGGCTTAAGGGATTCGACCATTTAGCTGCCGGTTTGGGCTTTGCGTTGCGTTTTGTTTGCACCTCGCTTCGATGCGGATTAGCCCCTCTCCTAAACGGGAACGGCTTGGACGAATGGGTTCTAGGTGCAGTGTTGCGGTCTTCGGTCGGGTGTGCATGTGTGTGTGTACGCTTGGAAATAGGTTGCACCGGAAGCAGGAAGGACTTTTCCGTAAGACGAACGATGCAAGATGACCTTTCCGAGTTGTTTAAACACTCAGATACATGATGGGAAGGCAGAACGTTGGGTGGCACACAGTTACGTTTCCAGATGACGAACGAGATAGAGAAAGTAAGCTTCTTTGTTAAAACTTCCCTCCAACCGAGCATGAAATTGTGGGTGGCTACGTCAGCGACCGGGAAAGGGAAAAAGAAGCAACAACAACGAAAAAATAAAGAACAAAAAGAACGGAACCGCTCTGGCCGTTGGATAGGACACAGGGACACAACGAAATTCTATGACCCGCAGAATGATGCTTTCGGGCACTCTATTTATAGCAATTCGTCCTTCGTCCGCGTTCCCGTTTCCGCCACCCCCCCCTCCCTCCTCCTCGCCCCCACCTCACCAAAGTGCGGGTTTATTTTTGCTTTCCCTCACCGATTAAATATAGCTTCGGCACGCGGTCGGGTGCTGCGTTGCGTTTCGATACGTTTCGATTCACCTTGGTTTGATGACGTCACGGTGGACGTTTCGTTTGTCTGACGGAGTCCCCAAAGGCACTTGGGGGTGAGGGTTTTTTTCTCCACCACCCTCCTACCTCCCCACACAACATCGCGCCGAGTTGTACGAAAAATGGCGCCCAATCGAAATGACGAACCAATGCTCGCAATGGCTCACGTGTGGCAACTTTCAGCTTGGCTTGGGAAACTGTCTCACTCGTGGTTGCGCGTGTTTATTAAACAACCATACTTGCGTCGAGCACACGTACGGCGCACAAAGCCATCCGTACGTAGCCTTCGGTGAGGTACGGAAGGAAAACTTTCCGCTTAGCTTCCCGGCGGGGAACACAAGTCGGCGCACGGTTGACTCACCATTTCGGTCCGTGATCGTGTCGGGACCACACGGGTATGTTTTCATTTTTGGGGCCAGGTAACGTTTCTCGCCAGCTCGGGAAAACGAGAACTCGGAGAAAAACTTCTTTCTTACGTACGGTGATCGTGAGCCCCCCCCAGGGAAGTGCTGGAAGTTTCCGTACGTCTCGTAGTACGCAAGGAGTCGTTAGAGTGATTCGTAGGAGGGCGTGAGAGAGAGAGAGAGCGAGAGTGAGTGAAAGAAAGAGACACAAAATCCATCCGCACTCACCCACTCGGGTTGGGTAAATAAATTCTAACACGGCATTAGCATCCGTCTGTCGGCGAGTGTTTGCCCAAGAGCTGCTGATGGACGCTGTATGGCCGTGAGGGCCATGTCACACGGGTAAATGGATATTTCGGGAAGGCGGCCCAGCTCAATGTGTGACACAATTCTCTGTACACTTCCGGTCCGGGGTGGGAAACGTGTCGAAACATGTCAGCCACCGGCTGCCACCGACAAAGCTGCGCCTGTGAAAACGAACGCCAATCGAAGGCGAACTTTACCATTTAATCTTGATGTTTTTTTTCACCCACTGTCTCTTGTCTCTCGTTTCAGAGTACGGGTAGAATATTATGTAAATGAAAACACATTCAAAGAAAGACTGCAACTGTATTTTATAAAGAATCAAAGATCAAGTAAGTAGAACCATTTGTTACCGTATCCGTATTAAAAACTACTTTCATGTGAGCGTGTTTTTCTTTTGAGAACTTTCGTAAAATACTATCGCACCCATCGCACCAGGTGGCCATATTTTTTACCGACTGCTAGGTGGGAAAAATCCCCAATCAACCCCCAATTACATAGTAGCAGTAGGAGTTTTTTTTTCTCCCGTTGTTGCCATGTTTGGTCGTTGTTTTTGTTTTCACCGTAATTACATCGGTGCTTAATAATTCATTGCAAGATTAACCTGCCGTGCAGCACGGGGTTTTTGTTTCGTTCCACATGCCACATGTAATTTCCCGGAACGAACGATCAATTACCGGAAGACGCCCAACCGGTCCCGTGTTGCGAGGACAGTGAAATAAAGTGCTCAAATTCTCGCGTGACGAACCACCGGACGTCGATTAATCAGTGCAGCGTGTATGTGTTTGCATTTTTTTTTTTTGTGTGTGAATCGTGTAAAGCACCGAGCAGAGCGAAAATAATACATCAGTTGCAAAACCCGTGCGAGCTAACCTGTTTCTTCCCCAAAGCCCAAGCTTATCGATTGCTTTCGCGCGTTTATGTTGGTGTGTGTGGATGCTCACGGCCACACGGTCACAAGAGCTAACCCAATTTACGGAAGCCAGTGCGCGCTGCTCCATTTCCTGCTAATTGAATCAAAATTTTAACCCTTTTCAACACGAGCTTCCGGTAGGCAGCGAAAGAACCCGAACGGAGCTTTCGAAAACCGTGCAGCCGATGGTCGGTATTTTACGAAATGGTCTCTCAAAAGCGCTCCTGAACACGAAACGGGATGATGGGTGAAGTTTAACTGACCACTAACACTTGCTTCCTTTATTGGTTCATTTCGATTTCCCTGTTTGTTTGTGTTTTTTTTGTTCTCTCTCTCTCTCTCTCTCTCTTTTCTCCCTTTCACAGGTTTAAGGATACGTATCGCTAATTTATTCTTTAAGTTATTGACCTGCATCCTGTACATATTTCGGGTAGTTACGGATCTGAATCCAACGTTCGCGACCTGGTAAGTAAAAGCCGCGTAAACCAGCTCGGGATAACCAATATGCGCTGCCCATTATGTGTGACAAGCTGAAGCCTGAAAAAAAAATCGATATCGAGCCGTTGTGCTCGAACCACGCAAAGCGTTTGCCCTGGAAATGCACGCACGAACGCCGGGGATTACTATCTGCCGTTAACCTGGGCCGGGATGCCGCTCAACAACGAACCCATCGGTAACACCCGCGAGCGGCAGCATACAAAACCACTTAATCCATTAATTTAAATTTCCATGTTCCGTGTCGATGGCGGCGTTAATAATCGTCAACCCGTCGAACGGCGATATCGGCGCCAAACGGGGTGGCGTGCGTGGTTTGCATTTGGTAGTTGGTGACTGGGCGCCTCCATTATGATTACGTGTACTGTTCGTTTTCTTTTTTTTTCTCTCTCTCTCGCTTCATTTATCTCATTCCCACCCACTGTGTACTGTCGTAGCGTCTCTCACCAAACAAGCCCTAGTTAACCTAATTATGAAACGAAACACGCCGATCCACGGTGGCCTACGTGCGGCAGAATGTAAGCCCCCGCCCAAATGATCCTGTCAAGGATTTGTTTGAATTTCACCCACCCACTAACCGATATGCCCACGCCATCGGCACGTCAATGGTGTGGAGCTGTCACTTCAAAAAAAAAACGGGATAGTTAGTTTTCATTACCATCACTTCCACCGGTCTGCGCGATGCGTTTGTGTGTGTGTGTGTGGCCGATCACCACAGACGATTTTTCCCAGCTCGCTGCTACACACAAACCCCGAAAGATGCCCCCAAATGTGGTGTTGTGGTGCTTTAAGTTACGTTCGTTTTTTTTTTACTCCTCCGGAAAGATCGCACGTGGACGGCAAAATGAAAATGCTGAAACCGTTTTTCCGTCCATCCGTTTCCCGTAGGAAAACCCCATCGGGAATCGCCGTCGACCCAGGGCGTTGTCAATCATAAGACGGAGCCTGGAAAAAACGGCAACGCGTGCGTTCGTTTTATTTGTTTTATTCTCTCCTTCTCAACCATTCTTCGCCTTCACCGGCCCGGAAGGACTGCCCCATTTCCCGGTGCGCTACAGCGGACAGCGAGCGGACGGTTAATATTTTATGGCATTTTCAAATGAATAAGGACGCGCTAGCGAAAAACGATAGCCAAAGCGATCGATTCTCGTGGTCCCCGGTTCGGGTGTCTGCGCGTCGAAAATGTGAAAGCGATCCTGCCGGTCGGTCGGTTTCGGGAAAACAATTCCCTCCCCGTGGGGACCTCGGACATGGGAACACGGCAACCTGTCCGGAAGGCAGGCAATCTATTCTAGGCCCGACCTTGAACCACCGGGCCTGGTGTGACAATCGAAAATTTACTTTTCCCCGAAGGTCGGTGAGGATCGGCCATTTTTAAAAGAAAACACGCCCCTCTCTCTCTTTCTCTCTCTCGACACAAAAGACACCAGAGTCAGGCCCACTCGGAGTGTGTGAAGTGAAAAACCCCTTTCTTTTCGGTTTCGTTTCCGATGCGTTTGGTCTTTCGGGAGACGAACCGGCTTTCGATCCGGCTAGATGGTTTCAATTTCCAAACGTCACTCCGCCAAAGGACGAAAACTATTGGGCACGCTGCCAGGGCGGGCCGAAAAACGCATTAAACCGTTACGGCGAAAGGTCGGGCCAGGCGACAACTCCGGCCGACGGCGGGCTGCTTAATCGCGGACGGGCTCGAGATCCGGCGCTCGGGATGGATATAAATTCAATTAAACGTGTGCATGAATATTTCATGAACTTTGAAACTACACGACGACGCAACGCAGATTGGCGCCACCGCCCCAAAGCAAGGCGTCCTTTGGCGTCCTTTGAAAGTGATCTTAAAACGCGACCCACGCACACACATCCACACGTCTATAAAAGCAAATTACGCTCCCGCGAGGGACACCGAAAATGGCACCGGTCCTGGGGCGAAATTGCATCGCCGTTCCTTTTAGGACCCTTTAGGTGCCCGTATTTTTGTGTATGTGTGTGTGTGTTGTATTCGATCCTTGAACTACCCCCGGGGAGGTTTAGAATTCCCGTGACTCCCAAAGGTGCTTCGAAAGGGCAGCTCTCATAACCCGCCGGCTCCGGGTTTAGGGCAGGATCACTGACGATCTGGCTTCGTTTTTTTCTCCTTCACCTTCTACAGCTACGGTTGCAAGGTGGGCAACAAGACGGAGTTCCTGTTGTCGGCAACACGCACCGAGGAAGCGTTCCAGGAGGATCCCATCATCAACTGGGACGCGATCCTTTGGGTAAGCCGACCAACCGAACTGTGGGCCGTACAGCTCGTGCTGGCGCTGATCTCCCTCACGGAGGCGCTTCTGATGGCATACCTCGGGTACAAGGTGAGTGTCCTTTAAATCTGCCCGTGTCGGTGTCGATACGATGAAGGAGTGTGTTTTTAGTGAGTGTCACAATTCCGAGCCGCCATTTCTCATCGCTTGCATTTCTCGTTGCAGGGCAACATCTGGCAGCAGATTTTATCGTTTCACTTTATCCTGGAGCTCGTTACAACGATACCGTTCGCGGTGACGGTAAGATACGCGGCATTGTCTTCATTCCTTTTCCACGCGGCTAGGACACGTCACGCTGGCGCTGTATGACAGTGCTTGGTTGTGATTTTTGCCTTCCGCTTTTCACGATTTGGGGCACGAGGACAAACTCTCCGTACGGCCGTGTCCTGGCCCCAAAAAGGGGCACCCATTTCACGACCGTCTGCTTCCTTATCAGGGCCGTTGTCTCGCCATCGTCGTCGTCGTCGTCGTCGCTTCAATAAGGATAACGCTGCCGGCAGAAGCAACGAGGCCATCGCCACAGTGCACTGATTCAATTGAGAATTAAGAATTAATGAAGTGTATTTTCTCGTCGCTTTTTTTTCTCTCTCTCTCTCTCATTTTCTTTCTCTCTTTCTCTCTTCCACATTCAACTCGGCATCCTGGGCGCGTGCAACAGATCTTATGGCCCCCGTTCAGGAACCTGTTCATTCCAGTGTTTCTCAACTGCTGGCTAGCGAAGCGATCGCTCGAGAACATGTTTGTAAGTTTTTCATTTTTTTCCCCCTTCACTGCCATTTTCCGGTTGGGGTTTTTTTTCTTCTTCTTCTTCTCCTTCTTCTTTATCTTCCTGCAACCACTTCCGTCGCCACATCCCCGCTGCTTCTCGGCAAATAGCGCCTCCACCACCCGAAACTGGTCGACTAAAAGCGATAATATCTCGCTCCTCCGTCCCTAAAAGCTCGCGCACTGCCCCGAAAAACCTTTTATTCCAACCATCGGCCCCCATTTTCCTCCCATTATCCGTTCCAGCTCCCGCCCTTCCCTTCCGTGTGAGATGAATAAAACGTCCGAACCGTCCATTGTGTGCCTGTGTGGGTGGGGCGCGGAATCTGAAGGATCTCCGCGTCCTCGCGCTAGCTGGCCCGTTTTGATTATGGTTCATTCATTTTTATTTTATTATCATATCAAATTTTTACGACCAAGCTCGACGACTCTCGGGGCCTTGCTTTGCCCCTCCTCCTTCTCCTCCTCCACCAGGGTCCTTCCGAGAGGGCTATTTCCCGAAACTTGCACGAAGCGATTGTGGCTAGTGGAAGCCCTGCAGAAAAGCACCCATCCGAACGGTCCGTGTTAGCTTTAGGGCCAACTCGCAACCCAACAAAAGGGAGTAAAAACCTCCGCAGTCATCGTAATAATCAGTAGTAGTTGTGTGGTTCTCTCCCATAATTCGGAGAACCGATACGCCGTGGGTGGGATGTATCGTAGGGCCCGTGCTGCCCCATTTACGCCACGCATCCTTTTCCTGCCACCCAAAAAAAAAACAGGGCTAATGATGTCTCACGCTGGCATTGTGCAGTTTTGCATGGTACGAGCGTTGGGCGCGGTCTAATCAAAGCCCTGCTGCAACAGTGGGTTCTACCATCCCCTCGAGAGTGCTTTATTTACACCCATACGATGGCCCTGAGTGGGGTGGGGTGGGATGTTATTATCCTTTCTTTTTTGTCCCGAACGCGCGCTTTTCCGGGTGGCAAAACCTGCTGGAGGCTTTCACGCGCAAACACGCCATGAATGACAATTTGAACATGAACCAGTGCGCCATTTTGCATCTGAAAATGGAGGCCCATCCAGCTCTCCGGCGTGCGTAAAAGCATGCCATTATCATTTTTCGCTCAATCGCGTTAATTTGCTTCGCATAATCGGGCAGCTTTCGGGGATGGCGTCCGTTATCGGGGATCGTTTTAAGTCCGTTGACCCAGTTTCCCAGGGTTTTAACTGCACGCGCAACTAATCACCAATCTGTTTCTCTCTCTCTCTCTCTTTCTCGCTCTCGTTTGTGTGCCTTTCATCGGCGCGCGTGTAGAATGACCTCCACCGAGCGATGCAAAAGTCACAATCAGCGCTGTCGCAACAGCTGACAATCCTGTCCGCGACGCTACTCTGTCTGGTGTTCACGAGGTAAGTTTGGTAGTCCTTTTCGAAGCCCCTTTTTAGACGGTCTGTGGAGTGAAGGTGTGAAGAAGACAAAAAAACCACTAATGACGCTCGAAAACCCGCCCGTCAGCACGCTGTTGCGCTTGCTTGTGCTGGGAAAAAAAAGGACGAACAAAAAAATCCCTCACGATAAACCCGAAAACGACCGCCGATCGTCGAAGGGCAAACGTCACCATCAGCAGTAACATGTTGCCCTCACAAACGTCAGCAACCCTGTGGAAAAAGGTTACTCGGTTGATGTCTTCACTAGTTTTAACCCACGCCAGTGGCTCCGGTGCTGCGATGCAGATCAATAATTAATGTGCACCGGAATCGAAACCGAAGCCAGCACGCCAAGCCGTTCCATTTCCAAACCGATGGAGGGCCGGGTTTTGCGCGATTCCGGTGCTTCGGTTTTGCTTCGTTTTCCCCTTTTTCCCGTACGTACGCTTCCGCTTGAGGCGTCCCGGACGCGCACGCTCGCGGACGGTTACTTTATTTAAATTTCCACTATTTATGCTAATGGTTGATCGGGTTCGGGTAAAGGCAAAAGCGAACCAACCGAGCGACCGAGCGACCGAACGGAGTGAATAATAATACGAACGGTACCATTTTCCGAGGTTTTCCGCTCGTTTCTTTTCCCTCTTTTTTTTCGTCCGCATTGTCACCAAACCACGGTACGGTCGGATTCGAAAGGGGCATCATAAATATATAAAGCTACTTAATGTGTGCGCTGGTTTTCCGTTCAAGGCCCCCATTCTCGGGTGTTCTTGAACCCCGTTCGTTAGTATTCCGGCTCATGGAATCGGGACGAAACGTCTCAGCGCGTATCGTCGTCGGTTGTCTCTGGTGTAATAATTTAATTTAAACAATCCATTTCCCAACCCGTACCCGTGGGTTTCGGTCCGCGTTCGTCCGATGCCGCCCCGGGTTGTCCTGGTTTTAAGACCAATCACGAGCTTTAAGACGAGCTTCCTTGTTTCATTTGTCTCTGGCAGCGTGTGCGGCATACAACACTTCCAGCGGGCCGGTCACCGACACCTCAACCTGTTCCAGAGCACCTACTACGTGGTGGTGACGTTCTCGACCGTCGGTTACGGTGACTTTGTGCCGGACATTTGGCCCTCCCAGCTGTTCATGGTGATCATGATCTGCGTGGCGCTGATCGTGCTTCCGACGCAGGTGAGTACGCAGCTTCATTAGCCACAGTCTGAACGCTTTTTCGCCTTGATGAGCCCTCCTCTAGCAAACCCGTAATGCTTACGGTCCATTAGCGCGGCCATAATGTCCTCGCGGGTGCCATTTTGTCCTTCAAACGCATCAAACCAACAGCCAGCTGGGCCAAAATGCGCCCTGACAGTGCCTCTAAAAGCTTCGCTTGCAAACAGGGCGCTAACAAAAATCGATGGCACGGCGCGCCTTTTTCAATCCACGCCACCGTGAAATATTACATTCAACACACTCACTCACACACACACACACGGACGCACGCTCACATACAACGATCCATTTACTGCGCCAGCTGATGAAACCGGTGGCACCACTTTTCAGGCTCGAGGGCGCACGAGAGGCGATTATTGTTCCGGCAAATCAAATGAAACTTAATTAGATGAATTTTCCGAAGCGAATTCCACTCCCCGGTGCTAATGCGTTTCGCTTTCGTGTTCCTTTTTTTTTGTCCTTCTTTTCCCCCCCTCCGCCCCCCACCCAGTTCGAGCAGCTGGCGTTCACGTGGATGGAGCGGCAGAAGCTGGGCGGAAGCTACTCATCCCACCGGGCCCAAAGCGAAAAGCACGTCGTCGTCTGTTCGACCACGCTGCACGCCGACACCATCATGGACTTCCTGAACGAGTTCTACGCCCATCCGCTGCTGCAGGACTACTACGTCGTGCTGCTCAGCCCGATGGAGCTCGACACGACGATGCGTATGATCCTGCAGGTGCCGATCTGGGCCCAGCGCGTCATCTACATCCAGGTGGGTGGTGTCGGCACGTCGGCACGTGACTCCTCATCCTAATTAAGCTGCGATCGGTGTGCGGTGGCACACCACCCTAGAGACGGGCTGGGCGCGATTGGAGCGATTTGCAGCGTGTTTCTATTACTTTGCACACAAAACCCCTCCAACAAGCGGAAGAAAAGCGCACGCAAATGTCCTTTCGCAAAACGGCTCAGGCTCACCATTTACATGGAGCAATTAGTTTAAAGCAAACTCCCGTCACACGAGACTCGCGGCCTGCTTCACCCCAAGGTGCTCTGTTTCGCTTCCGTTTCCGTTTCAGGGTTCCTGTCTTAAAGATGGCGACCTGGCGAGGGCCCGCATGGCCGAGGCGGAAGCGTGCTTTATCCTGGCGGCGCGCAGCTACGCCGACAAGACGGCCGCCGATGAGCACGCGATCCTGCGCTCGTGGGCGGTGAAGGATTTCGCACCCAACATCCCGCAGTATGTGCAAATTTTCCGGTACGTATGAACCAAAGAAGAAAGAAAGTGCGGCAGCAGCAGCAGTTTCTTATCACGATTGCTTCGTTCGCTTGCAGGCCCGAGAATAAGCTGCACGTCAAGTTCGCGGAGCACGTTGTGTGTGAGGATGAGTTTAAATATGCGCTGCTCGCGAACAACTGCACCTGCCCGGGGGCGAGTACGCTCGTTACGTTGCTGCTGCATACGTCGCGAGGACAGTAAGTATGGGCGTCTCGGGCGATGTATCGATCGCATTTAGGATTACTGCCACGCAAAAACTAACCCTGTTTCCCTTCGAATACGAGTCACAACCCCTGAGCGATGTAAGCAAATAAGAGCGTGCTTTTAATTTCAACTGGTGAAACGAATTAAAAACTCCAAACGTACGCGCATTATTATTCGACAATCGACACGCATGGTCCCTTCAACACAACAGTTCCATTCCTCGAGAAAAGTTGCAATTGGTTTCATTTCATTACACCGATTCCCGCTGATGCATTGAAAGGGTTCGCCGGCTTTTTCCAGGACGAAAAGGGACGATTTGTTAGTGCAGGCTGTGAAGGATGGCTCAAAGCAGCCCAAACTCCGCTCTCGCGAGTTGCGATTAAATTAAACTCCCCCTCCGGTTTGGAGTTTTGCTTCTTTTGCGCCGGGTTTTGTGGGTGCGCCCCCTTTATCCGCAGCCAAGTTGGCTATTTCGCCGCTAGAGGGAGCTTTTCCTTCCTTCAACCATGGCGGGAATTCAATTGCAACCCACACACACATTAATTGTGTGCGCCCTTTTGCGAAGTAAATCCCGCACGCGAGCGCACGCATACACGAGATGAGAGTTATCGCGGAATGATGGCCGACATCCGGTTCTTCTTTTCTTCTCCCCCCCACCCACCAGGGAGGGCCAACAATCAGCGGAGGAGTGGCACCGGCTGTACGGGAAGTGCTCCGGCAACGAGATCTACCACATCGTGCTCGGGGACAGCCGGTTCTTTGGCGAGTACGAAGGGAAAAGTTTCACCTACGCCAGCTTTCATTCGCATCGCAAGTAAGTACAAAATGGCGGTCCCAGTCCTGCCCGCTTAGGCTTCCCGGGGCGGGCTTCAAAATAGCAAAGCGAGCGATGATCACGCTCTGATTCGTACCGAACAGGTACGGAGTGGCCTTAGTTGGTGTGCGGCCCGCGGAGCTGCCCGAGTTCTACGAGGACACGATACTGCTCAATCCGGGACCGCGCCACATCATGAAGAAGGACGACACCTGCTACTACATGAGCATCACCAAGGAGGAGAACTCGGCGTTCGTGGTAAACCAGAACCAAAATCAAAGCCCCGACCAACCGCCGAAGGAAGGTAGGTGGAAAATGGGCCACCATCTTGAAGAAGGGGTGATCCCTGTTCACTTGCTCTCTCTATCGCTCTCTCTCTCTCTCTCACTCTGTACTTGCTCGTACTGTTTTTAGTGTCCTACCGCTCTGATTTGGCTTTCGATGGAGAGCCTATCGTTGAGCTCGTTCGTTCGTTTCCTTATATGATCATTTTATACGAGCCTGTTCCGTTTGTGTTGCCACCCGTCGAATCCGTCGTGCGAGTTGAAGTGCTTCTTTTTTCGATTGCCTACAATCACCCATCACAACTTCCAAACATCACGAGTTTTGCCGGAAAACCCCACCTTCCCACGAGCGGGAGCTTTTGATTTTGAGGAGTTGGTTTTTTTTTTGTATTTAATTTCATTTCCATTCGGTTCCATTTTCATTTTGCGATGTGTTTTTTTCTTTTTCTTGCGTCGGTGTGCGTGTGTATGTGGCTTTCTCTCGCTCGTTTAGCTTTGAGTGTTGAGTGCTCCCACCGATCAGCAAGCCCCGTTTGGATGGATCGTACGTATTTATTGTGTTTAGTATGTTCCTCCTCGCTTTCCTTACCCGTTTCGTGTCACCCACACATACACACACACACACATTGTTTCCCGCCGAAGCTAAGTTTCGTAGACGACGAACTTCTGTTTGAGTTAATAGGCGCTTTTGCAGGTTCTCCCCATTATTGGTTATACCCCGTTAAGGCTTCTGTTTTTTTTTTCGTTGAGCCTGTTTGCTAGCAAACTAGCCGCTATGCGCCATCGAGCTGTGGCGCGAATCCTTTCGTGCTTTCGTACTTTTATGCTCCTTTTTCCAACGCAACGCAGCGAAACTGGAGCCAAACACTGCTGGCTCCATTTTGCAATATCAAAAATAAAAAATAAACATAATCTCGCCCATGGTGCACCTCCTATCGGCTGATTCTTAATTCTCTCCTTATGATTGTACCTACCAGTAACCGCGAACAACAACAACAACAACAACAACAGTAGCAACAACAACAACCACCACAGCATCAGCAACACCATCGGCGGCGGAGGGTGCGGCACCATGCCCCCCATGGCCCCAGTGCCTTCGGTCTGTGTGCGCGTGCCGCATAGCCCCAGTCTCAATTCGGTCAACTCCGACAGTCCCGGCTCACCGCGGGCCAATACCAAGCTGGACGGGCACGACTTCACGACACTGGCCGTGCGTGAGTGTTCCTCCTCATTCCAAAAAGAAAAAAAAAATAAACCAACAACCCCCCAACAACAGCAAAATCGAATCCTTACACCCTCGAATCTCACCGCCTCCTGTGCGAATGTCCTTGTCTAACCTCTGCCTGAAGCCATTGCCTAAGACAAACGTGCCTTAACGCTTTGAGAGAACGATACTCTCCTTCCCGTGGCTTGGAATCAAGAAATCCCTTCTTCTTGATTAAAACCTCTCTCTCTCCCCCTCCCCCCAACCCTCCTCCTCACCCCCCCCCCCCCCCCCTTTAAACATCATATGCTGTCTAATACTTCAGCCTGTGCTCGACTTATCCGTAGTTTGTGAGATATATTTTTTCTTCCTTCAGTGTATCTCTTTTGCTCTCTTTATAAGCGTCTCTCTCTCTCTCTCTCTCTCTCTCTTACTCTGCAGAATAGTCCTCTATTATATTTGCGATCTCTTTCTCTCTTTTTCTGTCGATCAATCTAAGTAACCTGTTTGAGACTCATCGCATTCTTCTTGCATGTCCCTGAGCGGTTTTTTGTTATATAAACTGTCGCTTTCTCAATACAACACTGTGCTTCCATGGGGGAGTAAATGCCGACGTTTCTCCGCGCAACGTTATCTGAAACATCGGCGACAATCCTCTCGCTATAGGCTGTAGGAAGCTGGAGTGGATCGTTCCTCTTATGCACTCATCTATCGTAGATCTTTTTAAGAGTTTTATCTCATCTCTTTTGTTTTATTAATTCCTATTCTGGTAGTTCACAGCAACCGTAATTTCCAACGAGCTTTAGAAAGCTTAGCTACAAGATCCAAAAGTCTTGCTGTCATGGAAATCTCTACTAAACCTTAAAAAAAATAACCTTCCTGCAACATTCCGTAACTGCATGTGTTTGTGCGTGTTTTGACAACATCTTTTTTCTTCCTTCCTGCACCTGCACGAAACATTTTTTTTCCACACCGAAATGCATATTTCGAACGAAAACCCGTCATCCTTACAACACCGGCGGCATGGATGTGTGTTTCATCGAGCATACATTTTTAAAGCGACCTTAATCGGGCCCAGGCTCACGAAATATTCATCCACGACACCGAGCGGTTCGATGATTGGCCGCTCTGATTGCCGTTCGATTGTTAATGTTTAAACATTAAAATCATTCATCACATCGCCTTCCGGGCCTAGCACACCCTACTAGGCACCGTGTTCCCGTTAATTACACCGCCATGTGCATGTGCCGTTTGCGCAACTGTCCGTGTATGTGCGTTGTTGCGTATTCTGTTCGCTTTTACCGTTTCCGGCGCTCGTATCTCGCTGCATCTCTCTCATTCTCTCTGTCGAGTATTCCCTTAGCGTAGAGTTGACATTTTGCGAAACCCACGGTGTGGTGGATTATTTCTATTTGCTCTTTTTATGTTGATGCTCCTTCTTTTTTAATTTCGATAAACTATTCAATTTTCAATCAATGGCTTATCGGTGCGCATTTGCGCGTACCGTTTGCGTCCGGTACAACTGGACTCTCGGGGACGCCCCGAGAGTGCTATAAACCGGCCGAAGTGTGCTCAATTTTTGCTCCCATTAATTTCAATCAACAATCAATTACTTTCAGCTGAAAAATTATCCGCTCTTCAAAATTGGATGTAAATAGTACTTTTTTTTTTGCGTGCAGCCTTAAAACCTGCCGAATAACCTCCCAAAGGTGTACGAAGGGTGCTTTTTTTTCAAAATCACATTAATAAACCTATCAGCTGCCCAACCAATGGAGGTTGCCTGTTGATGCCACTGATTTACACCACCCAGGCCAGTCACTTTTAACTGTAGATAAATTAAACACCTGCCATGTTGATAACTGGGTTTTTCAATCCTTGTTTATCTGCACTGTAGCCGATTCCATGTAAACAAGTGCGCTACCATGACCGGACCGGAAGTTTATCCGCGCCCGGTCCGATGTACAGTGCTCATCCGAAGCCAACCAAGCGTACGATAAGAGCGTTTTCTTTTTTCTTGCTTTCTTCTCTTGCACCTACCGGCCACACTCTACCGGTTGTAGCGACGACGTACGCGGAAAGCGTCACGACTGGCGGAAGCATCCCAGCGGCGGGTGCCACGGCCCTCACAAGCGCCATCACCATATCGGACTCCAAACCCAACCTCAAGGAAAGCGTGGCGGGTTCATTCGTGCCCACTGGGCTGACCACCACCACGACCACCTCGACGATGCAGGCAACACTCGGACCTCCGACCATCTCATCCGCGAACCACCTCGAGATCCCGAGCGGGAACAATCCAAACCTGCTCAGCCCGGACATTCTCAACCAACGTCGGGGTGAGTGAACGACATCGAACGTCCTTCTCGTCCAGCAGCTACTGCTACTACTATCGTGCGTTCTTTCCTCGCTCACAGGAAGCCGCCGGCCATCGATTCTCCCCGTACCGGACATGTTCACCTCGTCATCATTCAGCATCTCCGGCGAGGACGGCATCGACGGTGAGGACAACGAAAGCGATGACGAGATCGACGATGACGTGCCGTGGCGGTCGCCATCGGAAAAGATTGCGTAAGTATTGCATGGAACCATGGCAGTGGTCGGCAGCTTCCGGTACGCACACGATGGAGACGCCTGGTGGCTCATCGGTGCATGTGCTCGATGGAGACGCCCGGTGGCTCATCGGTGCATGGGCGAGCGTAAGCCGTAGAAGAGTGCACTAACATTTGTCCGTCGGTGACATTTTGCGTAGTACTTCGAGTAATAACACAATAGACCACCCCGTTTTCAACCAAACCGGCCCGTGGTGGCTCCCGGAAACGGTAAAGCAAGGACGGGGTGGAAGATTTTATCGGCACGAAATGAAACGAAACCCTTTGGGAGGGTGAGAGACTTGAGCCACGGTGTTTGCACCGAGCCAGAGCTACGAAACTGGCATGAATCTGTCAGATGCAGTTTCGCATGCGGTTCCTGAGCGGGAGACAGACAGGGTCCTGCATAAACTGCATGCTCGTAATGCACCCCCCACCCCCAAGAGCGCCGGTCGTATAATGAGTGGTCAGTTCTATTGCCGCCCCTGCCAGTGGAACTATAAATAACCCACTTTATCGCTTCCATTTCTAACCCACGGGTTATGGGACTACTTAAGCGTTCTACGTAGACGAACAAATTGTTCTGCAGCATACACTCTCTCTCTCGCACACACACACGCATATAATCCCAGTGGATCGTGGACTGACGGAGCCGCGTCGTTGCTGTAAACTTTGTAACTTAAAGGGCAACATTAGATACGCTTAAATTTCTTTCAGCGTAAAAGGATCATCACGAACATAATTTAAGGCAATGAATCGATTGTGACAATTTCTTACAATGACGTCTCTAGAAATTTTCCAGGAACATTAAATCCACATCCTCGTTTCATTATTATTACAGTCCATATATTCTTGCAACAACAAAAGTCATAAACCAAAAAATGTGCCAAATTTTTTAGTTAATTTTTCACGCTTTTCCCCTTGTTTGCCGTTCGATCAAACGTCTCATATTATTTTGGAATGACAAAATTATCCACTCATTTTTTTATCTATCACAATTTAAAATTCAAAAATCTCTATTGGCCATCAGGACAGCTCATGTTAGTAAGTAACCTAGGTTGAATGAAATCCTCTCGCGCTCCTTATATTTATATTTTTTATATTGTGTGCTGAGAAGATTAATATATATTGTATAATACACAGCATCTTGTATATGACATTGATCATGTTATTGCTCAATTGACGAGGAACATATTTTTCTGATCATTTCAAGAAAATCTGTCGCACATTTACCTCTCTCACCAATTGGCAATACCTTTATTTTCTCACAAGTCTTTTCCTGGCACCAACGTATGATCCTTCCCGTAACATATTCGTTTATTTGTTTATACTTACTTATGTATTTTTTTCTCCTACCAACATGTTGCTTTCTGACATCCCGATCGGCTCATTTGGTGTGCGTGTGTGCGTGGTTTTTTTCATATTTAATTTTAATTTCATTCTCATACGCACTCATGTACCTTGAACTTTATCTCGTTTTATGATTATGTACAACCGCCTCAACCTTCCCTTCTATTCTTCTTTTCTCTTTTTTCCACATTTTTATCTGCACGTCTCTCTCTCTCTTTCTCTTTATCTCTTCACGAACGAACGATCGTAAACGACACCGCAAATGACACTGGGAAAATTCTACTGGGCAAATAAACAAACACACACACAACCACGTACATGTGTGCTTTCATTACCCGGAATCCTGCACACAATACGACACAAACAAACACACGAAACGTTACGTCAAAACATCCTGTTGTCAAACACACCCCGATGGGATTCGATTTCGATGTAATCAAAACACCGTTTTTCCTTAAAACACACACACACACGCACTCTCTCTCTCTCTCTCTCTCTCTCTCTCTCTCTTTTTTTCTCTTACCCTCACTTTCCACACCCATTTTACGCACTGATGCACACGCACGTACCGGCATCTTCACATTACTTGTCCACCCACTCCCCAAAACAAACACACAAACACACATACATACGCACACTCTAGTGGCGGAAGTGCCGATCTTTCGCTCCTGCAAACGGTTTCGCTCGTTCTGAGCTCATCCGGCGAATCGAAATGTTGTAGTTCGACATCCGATACCAAAGATTCAACTCACACACCCCCTGCATGGCATACTGACTGTTCCCGGTAAGTGTTTTTTCCCATTTTTTTCTCACTCTCTCACTCTCTCTCTCTCTCTCGCTCTCTCTCGCTCTCATTCGCTCGTTTGCTCCTTTTCACGTTACGTTCTTGCTATTCCGCGCGCCCTTAAGAAGCGTCCTTTCCGTTGCGTTTTTTTTTTTGTTTTTCAAACTGACTTTTCCTCATTTCGCTTCGATGGCTGCTCGCTTGCATTAGCATTTAACACGCTACGAGTACGTAAAACATCCGTCAAACTGACCATTCCGGGAGTTTTGAGGCTTACTCTCTCCCACCTCGCTCCTTACACTCCTTTTCCTCCCCATTCCCCATCCCGCTTGGTTGCTGGCTCGTTTTTCTTGTTTCGTTTACATACGCATTCACTCGGTGCGTATTTAACTGTCGTTAAAACAGCCACCTGATTGCGATTTGAGCGCGCTTACGTTTAAACAGTTGCTACCA
The DNA here is from genome assembly GCF_943737925.1 of Anopheles nili. Taxonomy (NCBI): domain Eukaryota; kingdom Metazoa; phylum Arthropoda; class Insecta; order Diptera; family Culicidae; genus Anopheles; species Anopheles nili. The sequence goes on from NC_071292.1 coordinate 49,794,198, forward strand.
TTCACACTCCGTAGTGCCATCGCTTGCGCTGAAATGCATGCATCCCTTTCGCTCTCTACCATCTTGGTTCCCATGGAGCCCGCAACGCATCGCAGCAGCCACAGGATACACATTTTCCAGGATTGCCTATGAGCAACCCGGGATAGGCTTAAGGCGTGACGTGCAACCTTCGTCAGGCGATCCAAAAACGACAGTAAAAACGATATCCCGAGAACGCAAACGTAACAAAGTGCCACCACAGGTGCCAACGAGCAGCAACCCCTGCAATAGAGCATCGGCTCAGCTGTTCTACCGAGCGAAAGGAGCAGGAGTGCGATCCCTGCGAAGCTTTCCGGTTGGTGCTCGCTTCAAGAAAAACGTACATCTTTTTAAGCACTCGCATTGGGGGGGTGGAGCCCATAAATTTGAAGGGGATTACAAGCGAAAGCGTACAGCTTACACCAAGCACCCGGTACAGTCTCAGCGGTGCCGATTTGCCATCTACAAAACCTTCCAGCTCGCTCATGCTTAAAATTGAATCCTTCATAACGGTGCTGGCACGCGTTCCGTGCGATGGTGGAATTTTGCGCCCAGAATCAACGTTTTGTGGGGCAAAGAAATGCCCAGTCATCGGTATTATTGGCGCCTAATACCCACGATGCCGAGGCGCAAACAAACAAAAAAAAAAGCGCATCGCGATGGTCATTAATCCTCGCCCTTCACCATTGCAACGTGGAACGGGCGAAACTGTGACGATGCATTCCATCTAATTGCATAGTTGCAGTGTGCATTTTTTGCTTGCTGCTTGCTGCCAAATTTAGCACCAGCTTTTTTACTCGTTGCCATTGGAAACAAACGGCTAAAATACAACCCATGCAGTGCTGGTTGCAGCGATCGTTTAGCTGCCCATCAAATACGATCGGATCGATGCTGATCCAAAGCGAGATTCGATCAACCGGCGTTCCAATTCGTTGTTAATTCCTCCCCAGCGGCGAACCAACACGTAGCCTTCGCTCTCGAAAACGCCTGTAGCCTGAGTTGTGTTTGCGGTTAGAATAGATGCGACTTTTCGTATTTGTTTGTTTCATTTGTCTTCGTAATTACTTCAGCTCAGTTGATCTTGCTCTTAACGATAAACACTAGCTCAGTAGTTCTGCGTGTGCTCGTTTGGTGTCCCATCTGTGTCGTTTAGCAGTATTTTAACAGCGCATCCGGCTTGTAGCTCGGCTCTAATAAATGCACCGGGCACTCGCAACAAAAAAAAAAGGGCCCGGGCAGTGTAGCAGCCCAGATCAGCCATTATCGTTACACGCCGTTCATGTTCTGTAATTCTCGTTTTGAACGGGCGTGTGTGTGTGTGTGTTCTTTTTTGCCGTTTCCATCATCGCGAAGGACGCTCGCACGCACGCTACCCATGTTGCGAATCGCTGCATCGCTACTCGTTAAAATCAAAAAGTAAATTGCAAAAAAAAATGTTTCTGCGTTGTTCTGGTTGAAACCAAATCTGGTTTAGATTGATGCCGACAGGTGATGCACACCGTTGGTGCCGGATAAATAACCACACGGTGCACTGTGAAAGCTCCCGATGCACCTGCTAACATCACCATTTTGCCATTTTCTCCCCCACCCGGTATACTTTTTGCAGGATCGTCAAAGGTTTCCCGCCCGTGTCACCGTTCATCGGAGTCAGCCCAACGCTGTGCTTCTTGCTGAAGGAAAAGAAACCTCTGTGCTGTCTGCAACTTGCTCAGGTAAGTGACTCTTTCAAACCATTACAAACTGCTCTGGTGCTTAGTGTTTTATCCCATCCCTAACACCGGCTTCACGCAGGTCTGCGAACACTGCAGCTACCGGAACGCGAAGGAGTACCAGTGGCAGAACAAAACCATCATCCTGGCCGCCGATTACGCCTCGAATGGTATCTACAACTTTATCATACCGCTGCGGGCGCACTTCCGCTCGAAGACGTCGCTCAATCCGATCATCCTGCTGCTGGAAAGGAGACCCGACATCGCCTTTCTGGACGCCATCTCATACTTCCCGCTGGTAGCGTCATTTACTTGACCATTGTTTGAAAGTCACAGAAGGTCATATGCGTTCTCGATGCCCGTCATTCACAGGTGTACTGGATGCTGGGATCGATCGATTGCCTCGATGATCTGCTGCGGGCCGGCATCACTCTCGCGGAGAACGTGGTCGTCGTGAACAAGGAGCTATCGAATTCGGCCGAGGAAGACACACTGGCAGATTGCAACACGATCGTTGCGGTACAGACCATGTTCAAGTACGCATTGCTCTTTCGTGGCGTAAAGAAACCAACGGCAATAACATAAGACGCGTTGCATGCGTTTCGCAGGTTCTTTCCCAGCATTCGCAGCATCACCGAGCTGTCGCAGAGTTCGAACATGCGGTTCATGCAGTTCCGGGCGCACGACAAGTACGCGCTGCACCTCAGCAAAATGGAGAAGGTACCGACAGGTCCCCCCGATGAACCACACCTTCTGAGCGCCTCACGGACACTGACGATTTTCTGCTTCCTTTCCATCTCTATGTCACCGAAACGTCCGGGGACGTGCAGCGTGAGAAGGAGCGCGGCTCACACATATCATACATGTTCCGGTTGCCGTTTGCCGCCGGCAACGTGTTCAGCGCCTCGATGTTGGACACGCTGCTCTACCAGGCGTTCGTGAAAGATTACGTGATTACGTTCGTGCGGCTGCTACTCGGCATCGATCAGGCTCCGGGCAGTGGGTTTCTAACCTCGGTAAGCTGCACGTGATTGCCAGGGAGAGAGAGAAAGAGAGAGAAGGTTAACTCAATAACAGGAAGAACGGTGCAGATCAAACGGGTTCAGCGGTAGACCTTTGGTTCACCTTTGGTCTAGCGAATGCCACGTGCTGCACTGGTTCGCAGGTCATTCAATTATTTGCTGTCTGTGATGATGAATATTACATTTTCCTAGCCTTCATTGACCCTCGTTGGCATTTAGGAACATACACGACATGTCCTGCGTGCTGATATAGCCGTTTTTTAAACCTCTCTCTCTCTCTCTCTCTATCTCTCTCACCACGCTGCAGATGAAGATCACCAAGGACGATATGTGGATCCGTACGTACGGGCGCCTGTACCAGAAGCTCTGTTCTACGACCTGCGAAATTCCTATCGGTATCTATCGAACGCAGGACACTTCCAGTGCGGATGCATCACATGTGAGTAACTCGCCTGTTGCCGAAAAATGGCGTCCGTTTGGATCTTTCGGGACCTTTAAACATTGTGTGCGGTTGCGACCATCGGTGAGTCCAATTTAAAATCAAAAACAAAAAACAAAAAAAAACAAATGAAAAAAGCTCACTCGAGCTTAACCGGAAAAGCAATCAAACCATTTAAACGACAAACAAAAGTCAAGCAAGATTTTGTTTCCAAACTTATGATTGCCGTTACCAGATTACGTTTCGCTTTCGTTTGTTCATCCGTTGTTTTTCGTTGTTTTTGTGCTCATTTTCTCAACCGCTCATTTTGCGATTTGCTTTCATTACGTTTGTTTCATCAGCGCCGATACTATTTCTACATTTCTACAATTCGTTTCTCTTCTCCCTTTTTATTGGAGCGCCGTTTCGTTTGTTGGATAATTTACTATCTACAATCTGAATCCCCTCAAATTCCCGTCTTTCTCTCTCTCTCTCTTTCTCTCTCACACTCTTTATGCTCTTGTTACTAACCTGTTCTTACTGTCTTTCACTTTCCGTTCAGTTTTATGTCACTCGGTGCCTTTATCTTCCTGTGCTCTTCACTTTTCTTACTTCTGTACGCTATCTCTTCGTACCCTTTTGTCTTCAAAAGCCACGATTCTGTCCACTTGTCAATTGGCGGTACTAATGTTTCCAGCTTTTTATCATATCATGTTTACCAATGCGAAACTGAACTTCTTTTCCATAGCCTTTCTACTGCCAAATCTAAACCATTTCTCCTTTTGTGCTCTGCCCCTAAGTTATCCTTGTTAGCATTTCTTAATGCCAATTTCATTTTACCAATGTCTTGCAAGATTCCAACGAACGGTCCAAGTAGGCCGCCCATGACCGTTCCAACTGTGACGAAACCGTTATTGTCCCAACCGTCGAATTGAAAAAAAAATGTCCGCATTTCGAACGCACATTTACCGTATCCATTCGTGATCGTCCATTCGCCAACGAAAGAGTGATCGTTTTGATGTGATTTTCTTTTTCTCGTTCTTTTTTTTTCCTTTTTCTTTTCAACGTTTTGTTTTATTATTCCGTTTCGCTTTGTACATCCAACTCAATCTGATATCATGATCGGGGCGCTTCGTTCGCTCGACCAACACGCACAAAACATGGCCTTTCACCGCTAGCGAGGACTTTGCCATGCAAGCAACGCCACGAACCTATCGAAAGTTAGTAGCAAATGATGAAGTATTTTTACTTTTTTTTCTAATTATTGTTCTCGATCATTGCTTTTTGCAAAAACGAAACTCTTTGTTGTTCTATCGTCTAAGTTTCATTCCGTTCATTTTCTTTTTCTCCTAAACCATTCATAACTATTACTCTTGCTCAGAAACGACGATTTCTGTAATATAGCTTTATTCCTACGTTCAGTTTCACCATTTCGTTCTATTTTATGTTCGTTCGTATTTCGTCACTAATCTACGTTGCTTTTCTACCATTTGCTCAACATTTGCTATCCCAACAGTCGCCTGTGTCATGTTTCTCTTTCGTAAAAAAAAACAGTTGTACCATCTGATACGAATCCTCACGCTACAATTTGCCGCTATAATGCTTGTAGTGTAACAAGAAATAATTTCTCAACCCCTTTTACATTTACCAGGAACTTGCTCTCTCTATCTCTCTCTCTCTTTTCTCTCGTTCTATTTCTCTTCGCTATCTTTATACCTTCTCTATCTGATTCTTTTTCTCTCTTTGATCACTGGCTTTTGCACCCAAATTTTCATTCCACTTCTAATCTGACCTTTTATCTATGTGTCACAATTATCTTTAGTAATTTCTCTCTTTATGTTTGGTTCATTTGTAGTTGCACCTATCTTTCTGCTACATTATTCTCCTACTTATGTGTTTTCTTTATTTCCTGTTTCGCTCCTTACTACTACTGTATCTCTCATTCGTTTGTCGAGCGTTTCTGCAATCGAAAACTCGCTCCCGTAAATGAGATTTTATTCCATTCGGTTTAGCATTTGTTTTCCGCTACGTTAAAACTTTTGCCTTCTAAATATAATCTAATAATGCCATAGTCTCTAAACGAATAGAACTGTTAAATGACTAGCTGATGAGGTCGAAGCGTATTTATAAAAAAAAAAGCAAACAAAAAAAAACAACTGGACGAATTATTTGATCGCACACGCACACAGTGAGTTGCTTAGTTGATATTGTTTAAATTGTTTTGTTTCGATACCGAATAATATGATTCTTATCTAGAAAACAACAAAAAAAAACAAACAAACGGTCCCTTTTTCCTTAAGTTAACTCTTGTTAAAGTTTCCTGCCACTTTTTGTAGGTAGTTTTCCTTGAGTTAAAAATGTTGACTCCATTTTTTTTTGGAGAACATATTGATTGTGTTAGTTTCTGTTGGTTTCGAAAAATGAAAAATTACTGTACTACCCAGTGAATGTTTGGTTTTTGTTTCTAATACTGTTCCTTAACACGTTCCCAACTGCTAGCATTCTCCTGAGTGTAGTTTCCCCATTTTTTCCCCACCCAAACTGAGTAGTTTAGAAGCATTTTTGGGCGTTATTCGGTTGGCTACCCTAAGTTCGGCCAACTTGCTGCCCGAGCTTTGCATGCGAAAGGTTCAAGTTTGAGTAGAGCTAGCCAGTTGTAGTGTAGACTCACCGTATGCCCAAGCCCTTTTGTGGAAATCGTTGAAAGGCCCCTTTTACATGTAAGTTATTTATAAACCTAGAACCGTCGTAGAGCAGTTTGACGTACCCGATTTCGATTGTAATGTCGACGCTAATTGTAATGCCCTTGAACGCTCTCTTTCTCTCTCTTTGTCTATCTCTATCTCTATCCGCGCCTAGTAACACTAGCTTTTCCCAACTTCCGTAATGCGCGATTACGTACTCAAAAATTTGTTAGCTAGAATGCTTCTCGCTAGTTTGTAGTAGATCCACATTTGTTTCCGAGCAATCTTTCAGCTTCACTCAACCATTGCTCACACGAACTTAACATTGTATTATTTCCCTCATTTCCGTGCCGAGCTATTCGATGCACTTTCGGCTGCGATTTTCTTGTTCCACTCTCACATTGCTCTCCTGTCGCATAGGACAGATGGGAGAAAGAATTTCCGGTTGCGAGCTGAATGTCGTTTCCGATTACACCACATAGGTTTGAACCCGCCCGAAGTAAACTATCGTTTCCCATCTGGAGTGTACCTTTCCCTCTACTACCGATTGGCTATGTTTTATCGTGCATTTTTTTTCCACTACTCTCTCGAGTTGCTAACCTGCCCTTTCGGTGAACTTCTCTACCTAGTGTGTTGTGCCAGCTCGTACTAAATCTCTGGCTTCCCGTTGTTGTGCAAATTCCAAATCATCACCCAAAAAACCCGTCGTTTAGTCGACCTACGACACACGAACCACACGATCGTTGTCGTGCCCTTTTCTTGTAACGTACTCAGCAAATGCAACCTTCTCGTTGTTGTCATCCAAACAAACACCCACACACACACACACACATACACTCAAAACACACATCCTTCCAGACACAATCTAAATCGTACCAAATTGAAAATCCTTGTTTTGATGTCATATTTATATATATATGTACACCCACATACATGTAAAATTAGATGTATCATTTGGGATCTTTCGTTCGTTATCTTCACCCGTTCGCCTTAACGTTAGCCTCCCGCTGGCTTGTGTTTGAACTAATTTGTTTTTCCATTTGATTCGGCATCTGATTGATCGCAACAAAACAAAAAAAATCAAAAACCTCCACCGATCGTGTGCTTGTGTTAACGCGCGCATGTTGTAATGAAATCGAAAACACGCACACGACCACGGCAAAAAAAAAAAACAAAAAACAAACAATCCATTCTAAAACCGGGTAGTATGAGGAGGAAGTGGTTACGACCACCGCCACCGCTAGCAGCACCTCGGCCACCGGCGTACCGATCAAGGGCGTGGCGGAAGCGAACCTGCGGGGTGTAACCTACCGCCCACCGCCGGCCACGATCCGCAAGTCATCATCCTGTCTGGGCGGGTGCACCGCCCGTAAAGGATCGAGCGTAAGTTCCGTACTGTTCTTCATTGTCTGTCCTCACTCACCTCTATACCTTTGCACACGCACGCACTCACACACATACTCACCTACACATAGTCACGGAAACTCCTGCGTGACATCCTTCCTCGAATTAAATGGACACGCTTCCACCTACACACACGAACAGAAAGACTGCTCCTTAAAAACACATATCCTTGGTTTTTCTTCACTGTCGTGGTTGTCGTTTTTCTTTTATTTTCACCGCATTTTAAATCAACTCAACACCCTGTGGTTTTTTCTTATTGACACCACTGCATTTAGGGGAATTCACCTATTTTCCACCGATTTTTGCAATACACACACACCTTAGTACAACCGTCACCTTCTCGCTCGAGAAACAAATCACTGACTGTGGCTTCGGAATAAAACCACTCTACATGTTTTTTATATCACCGAATTAGCACAAAACTTTAGCCTCTCGTAAAGCCCGGAGCAATGCAGACGTGTTCAATTGCTCCATTCTGCTAGCCGTTTTCCACACACTCTTCTTTAGTCACTCTTTCTCACTGTTGTTCACCCTTCACGAGCGCGTGTGTTTGTTCTGTTTTGTAGCATCCCTGTTGCACCCGACTTTTAGTGGCCCCCTTTTTTTAGAGACTTTCTTGGCAAGAATGCGTTACGGTTTTCTTATCTGCTCCGTTCGTGCGTCCTCCTTTGGCGCCACCTTTACCTTTTACGATATTGTCACTATGTAGCGTTTTTGCCACGTGCAAGTGCATTTGATCGCATAAGTACATACTTCCGGGTTTTCCGGTGCCGGTGGTTTTGGAGCGAAAAAGCTAAGCCAAGCGAGCTAAGCGTAGACACACGCAGCACGGACACGAACCTTTATTCAACACTCCGCGTTGTTCGTCCTGATGCAACTCACCATCGCAACACACCAATCTACTGCCACTGCAACAAACACACACACCCATACATACACACACTCACACACACACACACAATCTCACACGTTACATTCACGAATAATGTGCGTAACCTAGCCCTTACAATTACAACACAAGAACGAGTCTAGAAACTCTCTCTCTCCTAGCTAATGGGAGATCCGAGGTAAGTACAGTTCTAACCTTTCTCAGCGAGCGTCCGCGGACGGAGTGTGGTTTAATTTTTCCAGGAAGCTTGCGATTACGTTTCGTGCGTGCCGTAGAATAAGTTTCCCCTCGATGGGGGTTTAATTGGCGATTTGTTACGAGTTCTCCGCAGCGTTCTGTGTTCATTTGCGTGCTGATTTTGATTTTAGATAGCTTTTAAAACGGACCTTAAGTAACACGATCGACGCAGCATCGCGATCGTGCTAGATCTAGTGGGAAGTGAACGTGTTACTCATTTTGTCATTTTAGCTTCATTTTTCGTTAGTTAGTAATAGCGCAGTTTTGAACAACTCGTCACGTTCATGATCATTTCGGCTCCCGTATCGCTCTACAATCCCATTTAGCGATTTGTCTTACGATTTCGTGCACTGTACGTTGTACGGTGTTTTCCGGTTGTATTAGTATGTTATATTTTCCCCGCCGATATATATTTGTCATTTAAAATCGCTCACTGAATGAAGCTGAGCCCCGTACGTGATCCCTACGATTGCCAGGAGAGTACAGAAAGCTTATCACTTATCCTCACGATCCTTCCGTTCTCCGGTGTACAATTCTCTCCACCATGTACATGTATGCTCTCTGTGTGTAGAGTGTTTACGCACCTGTTGAAAAGATGCACTATTCGTCGGCGCCATCTCACCGCCATCTACCACACTGCAAGCGATTAACGGATCACGCTGTTTCCCCACGTTTTGTACCACCGAATATCCTGAAGGCGGGGGTTTTTTTTTGCCCGCTGTCAGGACCTCCCAGCACACACAGATGTACAAATGCAATGATGCCAGTGTCTTCGAGCAAAAACAAAAACCCTCTCAGCACCAGCAAACAAAATGAAAATGCTCACCACCTACCCCCCCCCCCCCCACTGCCCCCCGCCGGGGAAAAAGTCACCCTCACCCGCCACCCCCGGAAAAAGGTCACCGCTAGCCTATGTTTCTGTTTGTTTTTTTTTTATCTTTCAATAATTTCACTTATGCGTTTGTTTTGCGTGTACGTATGCGTTTCGGTGTACGTGTGTGTGTACGTCTGTGTCTGTTATTTTGCTGCGTGTTTGTTTTTCGCTGCTGTTTATGTGTGTAAATTGGTGCAGCGCTTCGCATTCGGTGCTGGGGGCGACTTGGGCTGGCTCTAATGCTTGTCACTAACACCAACAAAAGAAGAAGAAGAAGACGAAGAGAAAGAAAACACATACGCGAGGATCCTGGGACCCAAAACCACCACCACCCTCTCCCCCACCCCCCCACCATCACCCCAACCAACATGAATACGGCGGCGACAGGGACAAACGTGGCCACCGCTCACTGAACGAGCCACTCTAATCTGTGTTGGATTTCTTTTTCTCTCTCTTCTTTCATCTCTCTTTCTCGCTCTCACCCACACCCACACACACACACAACCTGATATCGTAAAACAAAAAACCCGTGCATCGTCCGTTGGCAACCCTCCGTTGTCCCTGTCTCTGTATCTGTCCCCTCGGGTCCCGATCGCGGCACCAGTACTCGATCAATATGGCCGACGAGGCGCGGGATAACCACGTGCAGCAGATCGAACGGGCCGAGATCGCGAACCTGGTGCGCAGCCGGATGGAATCACTAAACCTTCCGAGCATCGACTACGATGACGTGAGCGAAAAGCGCAACCATCTCTCGTACGTCATCATCAACCCGTCGTGCGATCTCAAGCTCGAGGAGGGCGACATCATGTGAGTCCTTACGATCGGCGAACGCTAGCTCGGACAGATCTGCTGATCTCGCTTTTCACACCTCTTTTCTTTTGCTTTTAGCTACCTGGTGCGCCCGTCCCCATTCTCGGCCCAGAAAACGTTCGAACGGCACAACTCGCGCCGCAAGTCCAACATATCATTCTGCTCGAACATCAACCTGGCGGCGGCGGCGGCCGGCTCGCGGCGTGGTTCCGGCATCGGGCTGAACACCATCGGTGGACCACAGCCGATGTCAGGTTACGTAACGCCCCGGGCGCCTCCGCTGGTCACAACAAAATCGAATTCTCTATCTCTTCCAGATAGTCCTAATGCAATGGGACAGATGCGGGGAAGGAGCAACTCCTTGAGGGTACGTACGAGCGCCCTCTGGTGGTGGGAGTCACCATTCCGCACCATTCCTGTGTAAAATGGGGCCGTGTGTTTTTTTTTTTTTGTTTCTGTTTTTCTCTTCCTTCGGTGCTCCATCGCGACAGATTGACAGTGACATACTGCTGCGACGGTCGAACTCACTGCGACAGGGACTACCGAACATCGGGGCATCGGGCCGGCGGAAGTCATCGCTCGAGGAAATCGGAATCAGCCACTTCGCCACGCTGATGCAGGCGGCGAATCATTCGAACCCGATCAAAATCGCGCTCAACGGCAGCATCGGACTGGAGGTGAGTCGGTGGGCTGCGATCGGGGAAAGCTTCGTGCACAATTTTAAACGCTCTCCTTTTGCTTCGCCACCGGAACAGGTTACGCCACCGGAAGAACCACTGCCCATCATCGGTGTGCCGTGTTTGAGTGGGGGTATCAACCCGTCGACGCTTGGATCGGGGCTGGGTGGATCGACACTCGGTGGCTCGACGCTGGGAGGTTCCTCGCTGGGGCTAAGTACCGCCATCGAGTCGAACAACAGCGCGTCAACGCCCAACATTCAGATGCAGAACGAGTCCTCCCAGCAGCCGCATCACCTGCACGGCACGATAGTATGATATAACTTAATGTGGGGCCGTAGGCTCCGCTCGGCGGTACGCAACAACAAGTGGATATAGAGCTAGCCGAACACCCGTCGCTTCAGTCGAAGGTACTAGAACGACGGACAGCGTAATTTCATCCCCAGCATCATTCTGTCGTTACCAAAATGGTGCGCGGGCTCCTTTGCGAGCGAGCAACGGTGGCGCCCTCTATCCCGCAGTAGCGGAAGGTATCAAGTCAGAAGTTGATGAACGAGACGTGGACGGCTCAAAGGAAAATAGAATTTCATTCTTACGCCCACAAACGCTCAGGCAAATCCCACGGAGCCTACGGAGATGCGGACACACCGCCAGAGAGATCCGGGAAAGGATTCGGGCTCGTAAGCAAGTCGATAGGCATTAGCTAAATTGTAGATAACGCGAGCTCGTGACCCCGGGCGGGCAAATTCGATTAAGCAACAACAAAAAACCGCAAACTAACAGCTGGACAAAACAAGGTGGACCGAAGGGAACAAGAAGATATGAATTTTGTAAAACTGATCACTCCTAGTGCTGCTAATGTTACTACCAATGTTTTGCTAACGCTAGTACTACTGCTGCTATTATAACTAACACTGCTAGGTGCATGTAACTTTTGGTACATTATAAGGAGGAAGCAAAAAACAAACAAAAAAACTCCGCACACTCGTACTCGTACGAGCCTCGGAACGGTTCCACCGGTTGGAGCCCATTGTACATACAGCCAAGCGGGAAAAACGTGGTCAACAAAATTAACAACACCGAGTGCAGACGGACAAAGCGCGCTGCATGATGCCACACTTCCGAAGGCGAATTGCAAACCGCTGCACCTGTGGGTGGAAGAAATGTGTATGTATTGTACGTATGTTTGTCTGTGAAATGCAAGAGAGAGAGAGATCAGGAAGCACACGGAAACGGAAATAATCTTAGGTGATAATCGCAGGAAAGTAACCATATCGAGGCGGTGAACAAGCGCTGTATAAATTGTGTAGCTTACGGATGTGCACGAACTGTCACACCTTCTGCGGGAGTTGGTTATAGTTGTGTTGCTTATCGCTGTTGAGTTTCTGGGCAGCCCGGTTAGACCTGGCTGTTATCAATTGCAAAGAGCGTAGCGAGTAAGACGAAGTAGCACCCCAAAACGCCCGCGGGCGATGCAAGGCTAACCTTAAGCGAACGTAGCGCATAAGTCCAATTAAAGTGGTCCAATGTAGGAAAAATGAAAGATAGGCACCCAAAACGCACCCAAAAGCGCTGCCGTAGGCAGCTCGCGGCTTTAACGTTTCATAATTTTGTAGCACACCACTAGGAAAGAACGTAATGGCCAAGCACACACAATGCCACAGACACACTGTACATATGATGTACGGAGCGTCCTTTTAGTGAAAGGAAAAAGGAACAAAAATCACACAAAACACGTAGAAGCAATGCATCGAACGATTAGTCTCCTATTTTTGTTAGGTCTCTATCTGTTCGAGTAATGACAAATTACTCGAATCAAATCAGTATTCTCCCTCTCTCAGGGCAGCGTTTTTTCAAACTTCCGGAACATCCTTGACCCGCATAGAAAAAGCTGTTAAACAGGAAGTGGAAAGCGAAAGCACGAACAGGATTACTGCGTGTAAGAAGACGGTAAAATTTCCCATTGCTCGTGATAAGGCGATAGTACTCCCCCCCCCCCCTTTAATATCCTCTCCCCCCCCCCCCCCCCAATGGTTGCTAGAACAATTAAGGCACGGTTTCCGGTTCCGGTTTCCGGATCCCTTCGGTTACGTTTGATCCCCGAATGCTCGGTTTTTATGGGTTACTGCTTCGGGTGGATGTTTTATCAAAGTAGGCGGTTTTGGTGACGTTTTTGTAGGCGCGTTTGGGGGAAGAGAATTTAAAACAAAACAGCGACAAAAAAAACCGTTACTCGAGAAGCAGGATGCACACTCAAGTTGATATATATATACATATATTTTTCTAGCCCAATCGTGTACCAATGTTATAAGAGACTCATCGGTTTTTTTTTGTTGAGCGCAAACTGCATAGCACATCTAACAGGAACCTTAAAAGGGTGCGTATTGTTGCAAACTTTAACCGCAATCGGTGCGTGAAACGCGTGAGAAAAGCTCACCACAGGAACGGGGGAAAGCAAGCTCTAAGCTCACGAGATAAACCATACACACTTTCCCACACTACCCGGCTAGCTGACTAGCGGGCAGCTACTGTTGATTACTAGTGCGTAGGTGGTTTCCGTTCCGAAACTGAAGAATTTATTTTTAGAGTTATCGATTTTTCTCGAACAATTTCGTAAGATCATGTCGAAGGAATACAAAGACGAAAGGGTAGCAAGCCAGACACCTGCTCAGGCGCCTCTACACAAGAGAGAGAGAGAGGGAACGAGAGAAAGAGAGATAAAAAAAATCATCGCTTTGGTATACTGTAAACGCTTTACAATGGCAAGGAGAAACACGACGCTGCAAAAAGGAAAACGGTGGGTTAGGGGGAAAAAAAAAACGGCAACTAGAACGCTACGACAAGGATCTGGGCTCTAAGGAGGAAGAGGAACGAGAGGCTGGCTCGGTTCCAGCCAGCGGATAAGACTCTCAGGATAACCTCCAAAAAAAAAAAAAAAAAGGGAGCCACAAAGTGTCGGCGAAGGGCTGATTGTTGCAGGGGGTTAAGGCTGGTCGTTGGAGCGTGTGTGTATGTGTGTGTGGAACCGTAGGCATAATGTAACGTTAGCGGGTAACACGGTGAAATTGTGTCGGGAATTGTAAAACAAAAGCTTAGCACTAACTAGTTCGACTAACCCCTTTACTAAACGAGATCGAACTCGCAAAGAGTGGGGAGAGAGATAGAGAGAGAGAGAAAGAGAGAGAGAGAGAGAGAGAGAGAGAGAGAGAAATAATACAAATCATAATACTAACGTAAGCACTAATAAATAATTGTAATAACTAAAACCTAAAACGAAACGGAATTAGGGCGGTGGTCTAGCGGTAGGTCATTTTGATTCATAGCACTAATTAGTTAAGGTGACTAAAAGCCGGTTTAGTGTGCAGAGCGTACCATTTCGGCGTGTGTATGGGCATGGGACACTAACCATCAATCAAATCGTGACCTCTCCCGGAACCGGTCCAGAGCGAGGGCGAGTTCTTATGTTTCAAACGAGAGAGAGAGAGAGAGAGAGAGAGAGAGAGAGAGAGAGAGGGACACAACTGTTACAACTACTAAAAATGCCTTAGGAATGGATTTTAGTCAGACAGACCTCGGGGCGCACCCGAAAAACTCACCCCCAAGCGAGCAACTCGCGAATATATACACAGCGGCAAGGGCAAAACGGGCAATGGAGAAAATCACTAAATTTCGCGAAGAACGAAGAAGAACCATACGCGGGCGATGCTGTACTGTGTAAGGTACGAAAAAGGGGGCCGAATTTTTTGTAATATACCACTTAACACGTAGACCGCCGACCGGCATCGAATGCAACGAGCCACCGTTCCCTTTGTAGTCGAAGGGCGGGTTGGCCTCCAACAAAGCTCCGGGAAGTTTGGGAAGTTTAAAACAAAATAGCAACACTAGCAGCGGGAAAAGGAAGCAACACGATCTACCGCTTGGAGGACGTTCGAAATAGTGCTAGCGACAAAACGAACATTAGCTTTGGATTCTTTTGTAACGATAATCAGTAATGACAAGTAATTACGCACGGTCTGGAACGCGCGGAGGACACGTTTGCGCGGCCATTTCCCATTTTGCGCACAAAACTCACCTTTCTTTCGTACGTTCAGCAGCGCACACAGAACCAATGTCTTCGGTTAGCATCCGTTCGACGTTCGTTACAATACGTTTTACGTAGGAAACCACCCCGCCTCCCTTTCTGGTAGAAACTCCACGTGCAATCCTTGTGCCCGTCGTTAGCTCTGAATTCCATTTCAAACACGTACACACCTTTGCACCTTACCGACCGGGTAGCAGCAGGGCAGAGATTCGAATAACCCAACCCAACCAAGCCGACCAGTCTAATCACACGACGAGAAAACCTCTACTCAATGCAGAAAACATAAACATTTATTAACTCTTGATCGATTTAAAAAATAAAATTTGATTAAAAATCCAAAAAATAAGCAGTGTATTACGTTTTGCATATCCACGAGGCGCGAAAGAAATCGTCATATGTGTTATGCGTGTTGCATGCATTTAGGCGCATAATGAAGCGTTTTTAGTGTTATGCGTGTTGCATACTCTAAGGCGCGTGCGAAAATAATTCAACCGTAATACGGGTTGCATACTGTTGGGCGCATTTTGGGCCGCGCTACCAGCCGACTGGGTTACCTCTTCGGTGCATGGACTCCTGTTACTAGGATTTCGAGTTTTGCGCCGAACACGGTACAAAATTTCTACAGGGTGGTTCAGACGAAACGAGTGACTTCAACCGATTTCAACGGCATTAAGACACGAACCTTTTTACAGTTTTTGCTGTTAATTAACGTACGAATTTCGTTAAATAAAATTAATTTATATATTCAATACAATATTTCAACAAAATTTATTTAAAAAAGACACTCTTTTTGTAGTTTATTTCTATGATTTTAAATAAAACAAAGAGACACGCGGTATTGCTTTCCGAAGTGAATTTGTTGGTGTTTATTTAATGAATCTTTGACAAATATACAAACGCTACAGGTATACTTATTGCACGGTAACGGTTCCGCTGCCGGGACAAAGCGAACGGAGTAGTAAAATTCGAATAAATATCACTCTTGCGCGCGTGACTCCTTGTGCTTTCTCTCCCCTAAGCCCTCACCATGCCTCGGGGTGGACGGGGGCGGCCTTTTGTGATTGAAATTGCATGTGCATAGGTGTGCTGCGTGGAAAACTGGTAACGTTTTTTTGATTGTTATTTATGTAAGCGCGCGCCTCGCAGCCGGCCTCGAGATTGCTCCACGTTCGATGACCGTGCGATCGTGTTGCCTGCAATTTGTGCACACTTAGAATATATTTTGCGAATAATGCATTTACTCTCTCTCTCTCCCTCCCTTTCTTCTCTGGTAAGCTAGCAGAAAAGCCGCCAATGGACATGGCATTGGACGAATGCAGCATATATATATTGTGATTGCATAGTTGCGGTACGTATAAACGGTGATTTGCAGAAAAATAGACAATTTTTCCTCTCGCCTTCTCGCTCAACAACGGCTCTCAAAATACGTGCTAAATATATGTGTGCCTATCGAATGGGTCCGTTTGCACACCGACAGAACGGGCAAAGGACGCCCCGGGGACGCCAACATGTGTACGTGTGTAAGTTCCCTACTCGGATTAAGGCTCCTCCTGATTAAGGGTAGATTCTCCTGATTATCGCGAATCGCGTGAAAGGTACTGTTCCATGTAAAGCTCCCTCCCTAGCGGATGCGGCTCACGTTGGCCAAGAACTGACCGAGCACGTTACCCCGCGGGTAGTACGTGCACACCACAATCACCTTGCCACTGCGCGTTTGCCCCATTCCAACGCCCAGCTCCTTGGTGCCCTTCCACACCATCTGCGTGAACTGACCGCCCTTGATGGCGGCGCGTGGTTCCACCGTGAATGCGTACTGTTTTACCTCCTCGTACCAGGACCGGCACACGTCCCGGGCATTTGGGCGTGCGTTCCGATCGGACGACCACAGACAGTAGAGATTCTCGCCGTACTTCGAGTTCTGCCGGTACGTGAACCGATCGTCGCGTGCCAGTATTTCTGCCCACTGCTGCGCATCCCGGACGAGTTCCTTGTGGAGTCTACAACAAGCAAAAACAACAAACCATTGCAGGAACAGACCCACCATCGGGAAACCTTTCGCGGCTACTTACACCAGATCTGCCGCACCGTGCCGTTTGCGGTACTCGTTGTGGTGCTTCAGCATGGCAACGGAAAAATCATCAAACTGATTCGGATCGTTCTCGTCCACAATGCGCACGTGCTTTTCGGGTTTACCACCCTCGGTTCCGGGTCGCCTTAACGACGAAACGGTTGTCTTTGTGCCATCCTCCACCACACCGGATTGCTTCAAAGCGGACGGTCTATCGATGATAATCTTCGGAACTTCGAACCCACCGACCGGGGGGACATTTTTTGCAAAACTCCCAATATAGTTCCCCGGTGGGTCATAGTTTGCCACCACAAACACCTGTCCGGACCTACAACGGAGAGAGAGAGAGAGCACAGCACATGAGAAACGTTCAGCAGCAGAAAAAGGATCAACAGAACTTACCGATTCCGGGCCATCCCAACACCCAGCTCGCGGCAATCCTTCCACACCACCTGCGTGAAGTGGCCCGTCTTCAACGTGGCCGGTTCCTTCCCGAACACGTGCAGATCGATCTCGCTGTACCAGTTTTCCACCGGTTCGCGGCCACAAACGCTCACACCCGCCCCCGGTCCGGCACCACTCGACGAGCTGCTCCACGAGCAGAAAATGTTTTCCCCATACGCCGAGTTGCTGCGATGGACCAACACACCCCTGGCCGCGATCACTTTGGCCCATTCTTCCGCGTACCGACACAAGCGTTTACTCAACTTCAACGCCAACACACCATGCCGCGTTCGGAACTCGTTGTGAGCCTTCAAACAATCCCGCTCGAACTCGGTGTACAACGACGGTGTTCCTCCACCCGGACGCAAGGACGACTGAGATCCTCCACCCGGACGCAAGCTACCCACGGATGGGCTCTTCGAAGGACTCTTCGTGTGACGCAGCAGCAAAGGACTCGCACTCGCGGTGTTGTTGTTGTTGCTGTTGCTGAGACTTCCCCGGTCAAGGGATTTGGGACGCAACGACCCAACGGATGGGCTGGTTCGCTTCGTGTCCACCGGTAGATTGTTGTTATTATTTCGGTCACTTGCCGCAGCGGCCCGGCTTTTCTCCAGCTCCGCACTCGTCGTCAGGATTGTCCGTAGCGGTGAAATCGAGAGCCGTGGTGAACCGACGGAAAGCTTACCAGTGGAAAGGGACCGCGACATGTCGTTGCCGGTGAGATCGAACTTCTCCCGGAACACGACCGTCCGGTCCGGTTTGTGGCCCTTGTACGTCTGTATCGTTTCCATCGTGATCACCTCACACAGTGGGTCCTGTGGCCCAAGACAGAGAGAGAGAGAGAGAGAGAGAGAGAAAGGGAGAGACATTCACAGATAAATTTCACGAAACTGAAAGCCCCGGCTCACAACACCAACTCGAAAAAGGATAAGTGAAAATTTATCGGTCCAAATCAAACCGCACCATAAAGCGGACGTTTATGGTGCGCTTCTCGTCAGCCTTTCCCCTGGGGGACAATCGGAACGAATGCCAATCGCAAGGACATGGCAGCATGTCCTTACACGAGCTTAACTCTTCAAGCGATAGGGGTCAGATCAAAACCCACGAAAAGTGTTTCGATTAGACGCAGAATCGGTGGTCCTAATGGACGGTTTTAGCGCAAATTTTATCGCCAACATTTCAACCACACACACGGCCGGCTAAACATTCAATTCTAATAAACTGCTTTCTATATGAGGGTTATAAACGGAAATGGCTCAAAATGAGGGTTTGGCGTTGCCAAACGCAGGGTAATGATTTTTTACGACGCTACGAGTTCGCTTGAGCTCGGGAAAGAAAAGCCAAATAAAACTGGACGTTTTCCCCGCCCGTAGGGGTATTGATAATTTATGCAAGCACGCGGATGGAGCGGAAAAATCCGCAATATTCTCCCGCACTAATGCAAAAAGCGGTAGCTTACCCTTTTGCTTACCTTCTGGCTGCCCTTGTGATTGATGACGCGCTGATCCGTTTTCCTGACCATCACAACGCGCGATAGAGCGCCACAATCGTGTGAGGAACCGGCCGAGGAAAGCTGTGTGATGTCCTTGATGGGGCGCGTCGGCCTGTGGATGAGGGAGACGGAAAATCAAAGCGATAATAGATGTGTTGGGAATTCGAAATGTTGCATCAATCAAGCAGGACCCCAATGGGGTCGATAGGAGGGAAAAAGCAGAGCACTCTAGTGGAAGGATACATCTCACTCACGGTCTCACGGTTCGCCACATTTTTGGAGGTGGAAGAAAGCCGTCCCAACACCGCTTGAACAACTGGACACCCAAAAGGTCACCTCAAGCGTCCTGAAAACGACCCGAACGCTACGAAAGCATATGCCGTTCTAAACCAATCCGTCCGTATTTTAAGGAGACGGAGCTTTTCGTCTCGCGATGGAACCGGGAACGCGAATGGCATGTTTGCCGTCCTCATAAAGCGCTAACCACCGGTTTTTCGGACAGGATAAAAGCGCAAAAAGGACACCGTTTATGCTTCGTAAACCACCATCGATCGACAAAATGGGGGGAATAAATGTGTTTATCTATCCAGTTCCATAGCCTACTTTTCACATACTGTCAGTGTCATTTTCTTAAGGGTTGGATGAAAAATAGTTTAACAACAACAAAAAAAAAGCCCACCCCACAAAGCGTACAACCCTGATGTTTATTGTCTTCTCGAACACGATACACCGACACACACGTAAAGATCACATTCTTGCTTGAAAAACACACCACATTTTCACACCTTCTAAGAGCCCCATCACATTGCGTTCGGCAGCTAAACTTATCACCCCCTAGCACACGGAATCTTCTCTCTCTCTCTCTCTCTCGCTTTCGCTTCGATGATTCCCACAACCACCGATTGTTTTCGTTTCGAGTTTACAGGTGTACCTCCCTTAATTAGCAAACAAAACGGCTCATCGTACCACCCGGTCCCACCCGGGGTCCATCCGTTCCGTTGCTCCTCGGTTCCCGCTCGGTCTTCGATTCAGCGTTTAATGCTGCGTTAGTTGACACAAAACCCACGGAGAATCCGTCTGACGAGTCAATCCACCGATCGGTGACGTAAAGGTGTCAACTACGCTACTCAACAACCCCCTTCCTTAGAGCGCTCGAGAACCTCAAAAAGGCGGGCACAGACCCCGTTTATGCTGCCTTCGTTAATATTAATCGATCGCTGCACCCCGAACGGGGCACCCCCGGGTCTCATAAATCATGCTCCAAGAATGACGAGAAGCAAACGAACAGCAGAAAAACAAAACCAAAACTCTGCAGGCAACGCAACACAACGCGACCCGAGAGATGCGTTGCTTGCCCGCTTTGGTGGCGATAATTAATCTCATAATTGTAACAGCGCCATAATTAAACCATCAACCCCACACCGATCGGGGTGGGGTTGCATGTATGCAGTTTTATTGGCAATTGTGACAAGCTGAGGGCTGGGTTCCACCACCGATGACGACCGACGACCGACGACGACGACGACGATGCTGGTTTCGATTTCGCACCACTCCATAACGGTTCGACTGACCAGACCGCCCCGAGCATATGGTGCGAAATGTTGATGGCTTGTTTGCTTTAGGAAATATCCGGTGCAAATCATATGCACATGTTAATCGGACGGTTGCTGCCGCCGGTTGCATTGGTGCCACTGGGCGTAAGGGTCGATCGTCGGAAGGTCTCTCTCTCTCTCTCTCTCTCTCTCTCTCTTTCTCTCTCTCTCTCTATCCCTCTTTCTCTCGGTCACATACCACACAGACACATGGTGGCGATTTCTTTGAAAAGGTTTGCCAGGGTATCAGGTTTACAGATCACCAAGCGAAGCGGTCAAATAAAAACATATAAACACACCAGGCCCTCGATCAGACGATCGCATCGAATTAATTCGATCGGGTGCAGCTCGAGGTGCTCATTTCGGTCTGTAAGATCAACCGTTGAGGTGCACGAGCAGAAGCATTTCCTTTCAGGGTCGATCGCAAACAAGAAGGTGCAAAATAAAATGCCACCCTGTCTGCTCCGTTCCACAAAATGGGATACGGTTTGGGTTACTAAAGCGGATCGATTCCCGCTAAATTCAACGCCAAACGCAAACGGAGGGCTTGTGATGGTGAAGAACAAACTTCAGGTCAGACTTCTTTGTTCAAGGTCAAAGTGAAATGGCATCCTGAAGGGCATGGGCAATGAATCAAACAATCAATAACGCCCGACCCGCTTCCGAACCCTTCGTTGACGCAACAACGCTCCCCAAAGGAACCGAAGCACTTAGCTGGCTTAGTGTTGCTGATGCACAACAGCTTCTCAATGATGCCGCCTTATCACGCGCGAGCCGTTATCAATTAAAACGAACGAAACGCCCTTCCACCCAGCAAAGGTTGCGACGTTATTGAATCATCGATCGAAGGTGGCGTTTCGCCCGACCAAGCGACAGGTGGACGCAAATTAAAAGGCCACCCACCTTCAGGGGGTGGTCAGCCTTATCACGCTGACGTATGCCACCACCGCCACCAACAGGCAGGCACCTTGGCGGCGAACACAACAAGCAGCTAAAAATGTTCCCCATGAGCATGATATTTAGCATCCTGCGATAAGATATCGCCCAAAACTGCGCCATCGAAATACAAAAAACCCCCTCGCGGAGCGGGCAATCGAAAAGCAAGCAGAAAGAAAGTTGCCTGCTGAATTGAAGAACTGCTGCTGCGCTTTAAACAGCGCAATCTGCGCTCGTAATAGCCCCCTCGTAAAGTTCTGAACTGAGGCAAATGGAAACGTGATGGCATCATTTCGCTTTTCCTCGTGCCCGGGGGATGCGTTGGGTTCTGGCAAAAACTCACCCCTTAACGGGCCGCCCGGCCAATGCACAACTGCTGCAACTAATTTGCGGTTCAATTCAACTTTAACCCCACGTCACGGGCGACGTCATTGCTTCTCGCATGCATGGTCGTTTGTTCAAATGAACCACCATGGCTCAACTGCAAAACAGGGGGTTGTGTTGCTTTGTATTTTTTTCTTCTTTATTCCACCCTCCAATCCAATGTCGCTCTGTCAAAATGGCCGGCCGCACATGGGGATGTGCATGCATTATATGCTGCACGATCCGTGTCCCACCATACACTGGTACTGCTTCTGCTGGACAAAACTTTAAACGCATTTACATGCGATGTTTATCTCCCCTCTGAAGGTTCCTGCACCGCTTTTTGAAGCCCCTCGAAAATCATCAAACATTCGCGCGGCAATTCTCACTCATCGCGCGTGTTTTGTGGTGGGAAGTGTGTGTGTGTGTGTGTGTTTGGTAAAACAACCCCCATCGGTGGGCAACACGCTACGGAAAGCGCCACGAATGTCAAGGTCAACCTGGCTACATCAAGCGCTATTACAATCGCAGGGGGTCGGGGTCGTGTAAATGTTACGATCCGGAGTTTTCCTTCTGGTTGGACCGCAATTTTCCCCGACGTGCTTACGTGGCATGTGTGTGTGTGTGTGCGAGAGAGAGAGAGCGCACGAGAAGGGGGAAAATAGTTTCGTGCCGTGCGATTCCGGTGGGAACCGAAAAATGAGACATCAACCTGAAGTAACGCTCGGTTAGGTTGCTGAAACACCTTTTACCCGGGTAACGGACCACCAGAAGGGCCTTCGCCAAGGATTGAACATGGTGTCTCTTAATGGATGGATCAAAATTTTCCGACCTGATCCCGGCTAAAAGAGGGCCACAAACATGCCAGACACACACACACCGAAACACCAAGACACGTCCTTGTGTCAACAACAGTGCCGGGAATGTCGCTCCGGAAGGCACAGGCCCGTGTTGTCTTGGGTTTTTCTTTTTCTTCCGTTGAGCTTTGGGGTAATGAATTGCTCATTTCTTACGCGGCTCACCACAGAAAAGCCAGCTTTTATGGCCGGTCGTTCGTCCACCGGGCTCTGGTGGCATTCTTCGCGCACTTTATCACGTTCCTGGAGTTCCGTTCGTTAGCCAGCTCAGCAGCCGTCGGGCGTGTTGTTGAGTTGCTTTTTTGGGCGTTCTTTTTCTTTCCCCCTTCGAAGCGTTTGTGGTGTGTTGTTTGTGCCACAATATGGCGAACCCAAGGGGGGATGTAACGGGCATGATTGAAACACGTCCGACAACCGACGAAAGTGTTTGATAAACGAGCTTCCACGGGGCACGGCTGCCGAAGCTTCGCTGAGTAATAGATTTTTCCTTCCGCTATTTTCCGGCTTATCGTGCGAATATCGCTGGAAAAAAACATCGTCCGATAGCCCAGCCAAAGCTTGCTAATTGTGGTGAATGTATTTGCGTTTCAATATTTGCCCCGCAAATAAATCACCCTCCGAATGGAAAGCGACAATCGGCGACGCTTTGCAATTGTTACCCATTTACTTTCGGAACGAACGCTGGTCTTCAACATTAGGCAACGCGAAACGCTACATTTTCGTTCCCGTAGCTTCCCAGGGACAGTTCTCCTGTGGCAAATTGGTGTCGTTTGAAAACGAAAAAAAAAATCGAAAAGTAAAACCAACCCATCCAATTAAGCCCGCCTCTCGATGGTGGCAGCGAAAAATCGACCTTCTCCACCATTCAATTCGCTACTATAAATACTACTTCAGTTTGTGAACAGCGTGTTCCTCATCATCCACCCGGCGTCCGCTTGCTGTTTGCCAAACATTGCAACCCCCATCCCCGAGAGAAGCGTTATCTCAGGCCAGGGATCAGCCAAATGCGACCGCCGGTACCAAATCGCGATCGTTCATTCCCATTCAAACAGCCTCTCCCCTTTAGGTCTATTATTTTCCTCCCATCCACAATGACCGGCCGTTTGTGCGAGAGAAACAGAAACACACACACACACGCACACCGGAAAGGGGCGAAAATCCACCCACCACCTACACGCCACACCCCCGCATCGATTGGTTAATAATGGCGACAAAATAATAATGACGCCCCTTTCATCGGTTGCCATTTTTCCCACCGCCCTTAATTGCAATCATCTCGCCCTGTTCTTCGCCCGCCTCTCGCCACGTGTGTCAGGGTGGGTGAATTATTGTTAGCTGTACCACACACAGACCCAGCTTCCAGCACACGGTGGCGGCACGTTCCGATGGCTCCCAAGCATTGCGCGGGTTTTTGCGCAACCGATCCAGCTGCAAACCGCACTAATTGTGATGTGATAAATTGCTCATCTTCATCCTCCCCCCCAGGGTAGGCGATCTCCACCCTATCCAGGGAGGGGGATGATCTCGAAAACGGGGTGTAGGGGTGTTGCGCTTGTCTCATTTGACCCAACCCGCGACCGATACCGATCGAGGGGCGCATGATGTGGCGCAAACAATACCGCGGACTGTGTGCGTTTTTTCTTTTTTTTTGAGGACGCCCTTTCGAGACAACCCTTCAGTGGGTGCGATCGCGATATTACTGGAATCGGTGGATGATCGGTTGGTATCATCACAAAACTGGGGCATTGTGTTACCGACGGGTACGCTGGCACGTTTTTCATTTTCCTTTCATTGCGCCTCCAAAATAGGGTGCCGGGCGAATAATGGAACAGTATGGAAAATAGAATTAGATCCACAATGGGGCGACACGCGTTCAAGGACGAAGGTGCTGGCAAATAACCATTATCATCACCACCACTCGATGTCGAACGGTCAAATGGTTCCAATAGCATTTGCGTCACGCAAAACGTGGGGACATTCTAGTAACGGGGTTTTCATTTTGTGCACGCCACGTGAGCGACCACCAACCAAAAATTGTCCCCAGCTGCACCGCGGAAAAAAACGCCGGAAAAGTCGATTTAAACGACGACACAGAGAACACACATTCAGAGGCATCTGTTTGAGCGGTTTTGTGAGGCACGCGCGTTTTTCAGATCCACGCGTTTTGTTGGCACAGCTTCAAGAGCTGCTGCAGTATGCGCAACATTTTTCAGCTTCCTGCACCATTGCTTTCGGTGTTGTTTGTTCAGTTTGGTTGTGTCCCGCATGTCGTCAGTGGCAGTTTCTCACACCTCCGCGTTCGGGGTTCTATTCTGGCATTATTATCACCTAGAGCTTCACAGAAATGCACAAATATTCCCACCCTTGGGAGCAATATTTACCTGCATCTGGACGCCATTTTCAAGCAGCACACTTCCATCGCACCGGAAGGCAATTTCCGCTCCAAACCGCAAACGTTTGCCCAGTCGTGGTTCACTATTTTCACAAATTTACCCACCCACCCACAGCAGTGTCGCCCATGGGAATCGTACGTGTACCTTTTTTGAACACAAAAACACGTTGTAATGAGCGGAAAAAAAAGAGGAAGCGAGCGCACGATGAGGATGCAATTTTTGTCTGGAAATCACCCGCGCGCCTGTGCGCCTGTGTCTGGTCTGGTGGCTTGTAATTCGAAGCACGTGGTTCCGCTAACAACCAGTTTGTTGCGCACCATGCAAACCACCCGATCCCGGCGTGAATGCCGGTATGTGGCCCGCACGCTGACAGACGGGAACGCCAGCTGACGTCTGTTGCTGCTGCAAGCCTCGAGCGTGATCGAGGCGATCGATTGCATCCGATCAAGAACGGTTGCGGTGCGATAAGGGCGACGTGCGCGGCGGTGCCCATCATTATGCACGGCGACTGGGCGACGCCAATTGTGGACGTTGGCAAAACCTTTGGCGCAACAGCAAACTGCTGCTGCTGCTGGTTCAACGAACAACGCCGGTGTCAGTGTCTCGTAAACGATGTTGTTTTGCGAGTGCATCGATTTTTACGCGCATTTTAAAGCCCCAAAAACGCCCACGATGGGCGTCGTTTAAGGTTCGCGAGTTCCGAGAAGATCATCATTCGACAAAATGTAATCCCTCCAAGGACCTTCCGAAGACCCACAAAATCTCGAGGGCAATAGATTTCATTAAAATTTCACGATCCATTAAATTGAAAACGAAATGAATGATAACGTCGCTCGGCGAG
The DNA here is from genome assembly GCF_943737925.1 of Anopheles nili. Lineage (NCBI taxonomy): Eukaryota > Metazoa > Arthropoda > Insecta > Diptera > Culicidae > Anopheles > Anopheles nili. The sequence continues at coordinate 49,820,010 of NC_071292.1, forward strand.
GCAGCATCGAGCATGCATGCTTTATGCTGACGATCAATTAGCCACCCTTTCTCGAAGGGTGCAGGGAACCACTACCCACCCACGTAGATAAATCTGTCACGTTCCCCTAAAGCCGAAAGGGTGCGAGATTCCGGTTGCTTAAATATTCACCGGCGCGACCCTCGGTGAGGCCGATGGCAGCAACCGGCCGGGCCGTGTGTCTCAGGCACAGTGTTTTATCTGCTCAAATATTAACATATTTATTATCATCTGCTGACCTATCGCTGTGCCACTCGGCGGAAGACCGCTCGGCCTGCGGGGAGGTTTATCATTCGTTGGAAGACGAAACTCGCGCCAAGTATCGGCCACATCACCACGTCTTTGCAGCTGGTGAATCGTTCTGTACATTCGCTCGACAGCTCTGGAAAGCAAACAATTCTGAGCAACGAGAGCTGAGCCACGCAGGCAGAGTTTCGCTCCCTTAAAGTCTATTTGCGGCTGACGGTATCTGTTTTCTAGCTTTTCTTTTTCTTGTTTTGCGAACGATAACAGGACGTCCGATACCGTAACAGCGTCATGTAACGCTTTGCTATGAATAATGTAGCTATTGCCATGATGGCGAACAAACGGGCGAACAGCATGATATATAGGTCAATCCTGGTGCCGCCTGTTGAGTTGAGGATTCTTTTCAAAATTGTAATGAGAATTTTCTCCCTCCCGTGCTGGTTGTGAAAGGACCTGCGAGTACATTTGGAATGAGTTTTGCGAAATCCATCAGCACCGCGTCGCCAGTACTTCATCAAACATTCATCCATCGAGCTGCAGCGTGCACAGGACCTCTAGGACCGTTTGCTATTATACCCTGCACGGGTTAAACCTTCGTCTAGTATGAATGTGCATTTTACACCGACAAAAGCCGGCAAGAATACAAAAAAGAACTTCCGCTTCGCGCGAACAAGCTCAAACATTTCCCTCCTATATCGGGTACCTCTCGTTCGTTGGATTGTTCGTGCTTCATGCTGCGGTTAATCCAAGTAACAAGGAAATGACTGGGAAGCCACCCCGAAAGCCGGTAATTGCATCGTTCTATTCCCTCCGGTTTGCGCGTACGAAAGTGTACTGAAAAGGGCAACGAAAAATGTAAATCCATCACAGGCCCATGTGCCCACCCTTCGCAGGATGCAGGAAGGTGCGAGCTCGCAATTGCGGGAAATGGAAAATATTTCCTCAGGTCAACCGTTTTTTTTTGGCTTGGCGCCATTTTTCTCTCCCCGGGCCGTCGTCAAGGCAACCGCACGGGAAAATCCTGCATCCGCAGGAGCAATTTTGCTTCGCAATGTTCGGCCCCTTCCTTGGGCGAATTTCCGGCGGATGATTTAGCACATAGCCACAAGACAACTGCAGGCTGTAAGGGGCGACTTATTGGCGAGGGTTTCGAAAAGCAAAAGCGATATTTGTGGGGGTTGCCGAGACGAGAAGGTGGAACGATACGGGGCGTAAAGTATCGATCCGTTTCGGTATCGAGAAATCGTTCATTCGCAAACAGAGGCGCAGCGACTTTTCCGGCTTCCCCCGAAAATGGCGCCACATGATTGCCTTTTGCACCCAAAAATTCCCTTCTTTAAGATCGAATGTTGAACGCGTCGAATAATTTGTTAGCTGGTGTTTATGTTAATAAATAAAAAACGCCATCCCAATAGCCTGTTAATCGCTCGTCATGAAACTCGCCACCTTTGCCTGTGCTTTGGGTGCCTATTTTTGTCCATTTTTATTCCCGCCATTTCACTCCCACGACCGCGCTGCTCCGACTTGCGCAAATGCAATGGGCAACCCCACGCTAACAAATATGGGAAATTTCAGACCCATCGAAGCGCGAGCACTTCCGGGAAAGTGCCACCCGGTTTGGCACAAATCGACCCCGAAAATCGAAACCCCGACTCAGTACGTGAGTGAGGCTCACCAAAACAAAAAAAAACCACACCACAGTTACACCATTTACACCTGCACCACCGATAATGGCGGGCATCCAAAAGTGGCGATCCGTGCGACGTGTTGTGGTGTATTTCGGCACCAACACCACACACAGGAACGTGCACATTGTGCGGGAATTTTGGAATGCGAACGCGAAGCGAATTTAAAAATTCGTTCTCCCGCGGAGACACCCACCGGGCAGGGCGCGAATCGAAATCATTGTCATCGCTCTTTATCGCTTTGGAATGCGTTTGTTTAGGTTTCACCGTACACGCGAGATTCCGCGCTTTGATGGGCTTTGACCTTCCAGAAGAAAAAATAAACCCCCCCCCCCTTCGGCCAGAGGGGCACAGCACAATGAGTCGTAAAAAATTAAACCATGCAGATACGTCCAAAGGCATCCAATTACTCCGTCGTGCGGGCCATTCCCGATCGCGCCATCATTTGTCAATGATTTGAGTTGCTTGTATTCGGCGTTTTTTTTTCTCTCCTCTTCATTCTGCCCTTCAATACTCAGCGGCAGTACTTCCTGTGGGGCAACTGGCGGCTGGAAACAATGCGAGGGCTTCCTGTGGGCAGCATAAATCGAAACGCAAATCCGTGCTGGACCAACGGTGTGTAATGGACCGATTGACCTTGCACGGGTTCCCACCGTGGGGGGGAAATTCAAGCGTCCTCCCGGGTACAGGAAGCCAAACCCCCTCATCGATCGCGCATAAATCGGCCACACATCTCACAGTCGCTTCCTTCACAACACCGTGTAATGAATGCCGATCGATGCCAATCGGCTAATCGGCGGGAAAACTCACACCCCAGCGGGGGGGCCACCCATATTTCATAAGTCAAACAAATCCCGACGGCACGCCAACACGTGGAAAATTGAAACACGCTGGAAGAAGGGAGCCGAGAAATTAGAAACTGACTTTAAACTTTGGCTCATTCCCTCCCAGAAACATCGTGTCCCTTCTAATCGTGTAAACAAGCACTTTCCTCGTTCGCTCAGGACCACATTCGAAACCGTTACAAGCGCACCCGAGGGATCTGTTTTTCGTGCTTCACGTGCTCACTTTTCCCACCCCAAACCAAACGAAGAAAAACCCACAGGGCCCCCGTTGCCGTGAAGAACGATTTCCAGACAAATGCACCGGACTCGGCAGCTTCCGAGTTTGCCACGTTATCATTAAAATTGGCCCTTATGTGTGGATGCGCACTGTGTGTGTGTGCGCACTTGATTTTGTTTTTCCGTTTTTTTTTTACAATCACTTGCTTGCTCTCGCTCTAACCCACACGCGAGAGATGATTCACTTTCCGTAGCGTCATTCCCGTGCGAGGACCAAAATCCGCGCTTTCGAACCTCCACCAGCCGGATATGCACACACACGCACTCGCGTTCTACACAATTGTACGCGCGGCGTTTGGCAAAACAAAAACACACCGCAATCTGATGTACGACCAATAAAACAAAACGCCAGCAACGCCTTCCTGGTGCGGTGGAAAACTCGGCACCGCACGCACGCACACTCACGCACGCGTGCGACAAAAAACCTCCGCCGGGGTGGAAAACGCTGACTTTTCCCAGCACCCGATGACGGCCGAGTACCGGAATTGCTTGCTGCAAGGACGCGACCGCGTAGTGCCGTCGCTCGCAGAAAACTAGCGCTCCGGATGAGAAGCGGTTCTCCAGCAGCGGCTCGGGCAGATACGCACGTGAGCCCCCTCCCCAGGTGCATAGTGGGTTACCGTGGGTGGCTACCGAGATGCTGGATAGGTGGACAAAAATGGCTACATAGTGAAGCAAAAATGCTGCGCTCTTTGGAGTTTAGCAAATAGGAATTTTTGTTATTTTTTATTTCGCTCGGTCGATTCCGTGTGGGACGACAAACTATCACAAAATTCACACATTTAATTCCTTTCTTTGCTTTACTTCGAGCAATTTCGATTTAAAAGAATATTTAAGATTGTACCTGATGTATTTTGTCTGAGTCCTTGCTATTGATGTTGATGTTCCACTTATCACTAATGATGTTCTGTAGTAATGCATAGGAGTGTAGAGCAAAAAACTCCATAAAATCCAGCCTCTATAGCCTAATCATACCCGTGAAACCATAAAGTGGTTTGCAGAAATTGTTATATGTTTGATAATCAGATAAACAACTAGATATGCGCTACCCTCTACACGTATGCAACCGATTTTCGAACATAAATTATCCGCTTTCTTGCAACGGCTGTCTCACTATGGGTTACAATCGCTCGCTGCCTTGTGTGACCACGCCGCCCGATCGAATTTATCCATAGTCCAGCATCAGATTTCCCGTGCACTCGCACTCATTCACTCACACACTTAGCTACCGGAGAAGATCAAGGTTACGCGGCCTCCCACGAGCGAGCCTTACGAGTGCTTACGATAGTGAGTGCCCGGGATTGTTTTCCTTTGCTAGTAATCGTTTTTTTTTCCTTCTTTTTTCTTTCGTTTGTTTAATCAACGAAACGTTTGAAGATAACGCAAACCGGATGCAGGCGGCCCTGATGGTGGAAATTCGCACAACACGCGCCATTCCAAGCAAGTTACGATTTGGAACTCGAAGTAGCAATCGCTACCACGCACACACATCCCACCACGCGGTAACGGTTAAAGCGGACGCTTGGTGCCGCGTACAAGTGGCACCTTTATCAGCGGCAAAATCCACAAAAGAAGAAAGGCCAGTTTTTATCACGCATAGGACGCCGTTTACTTTGTACTTGCAGCTTGACCAACCACATTCCGGCCATCTGTTTGGGGATCGGCGAGATGAATGAATTCCAATCGACACAAAAACAAAAAACACTCCAAACACACACAAACACACCAGCAAAACGATGCGTTGACGCATCAGGGGAACGTTTCCGGGTGCGTTTTACAACCCCATTATAGTACGCGCGTCCACTTTACGCATCCGCATCCAATACGGCCGTCTCTCTCTGGTTTTGCCGGCGTCTCCATGTTCCGGTGTGTGCTTCCTTCTCATCTTTCTTTTCACCACAAGGATGCTGCCCTTTTTTTGCTATGCATGCCGGGTGCCAAAAACAACCCTGCCACACGCCGTTGTTTATCGCTGCGGGACGCGCACTTTTCGGCGCGCATCCTGGCTGCTGGTCGTCTTCCCTTGGGCTCTCGTATCTATCCGCAATGCGAGCGCAAAACCCTTTTGGGGGCACATACGCAATGTAAAGTGTGCTGTTATTTTGCCTCGCTGCAGGTCATCGTGCCAATGCCCGGATCAGATCGTTTGTGGCTCACAAAAACCGACTGCATTTACATAACAAATGCATACACATGCTAAAAAGGTGGCTCACTACCTCTCTCTCTCTCTCTCTCTCTCTCTCTCTCTCTCTTCTGGCCCATGCGATGTCACACGAAGAACGAAATGATAATGAACGTCTGGTCACACCAGGGCAGATTGCACTCAATGCACAAACTGGCAACCACCTAAGAGCCGGTCTCAACAGCAGGCGACAGTCACGCTCGGAGTTTTCCCATAACAACACGCGCTCTTCACCTAGTGCTTTTCGAGTGTTTGACCGAGCAATTAAAGTTCTGATTGAGCGGGACCGTTTTGCAAACATGATTACAGGCGACTATCCGCCCAACGACGACTTCTCCATTAGCACGCGACGACTCAAGCGCGCACCTCACGCTTCAAGTGACTCTAATTAAACCCTGCGATTAAAATGCACTTGATGCGGCGATGGGGCCGTCTCGTTGAAGTAAACCGAAATCGATAAGAATCGATTTATCTGAAGCGTGTGTAAGCGTTTTAATCGATAAAAAAAACCTTTACTCCATCACGTGTGGCCATGGCGATAAACTGAGCGGCCAATCGACTATCAACCCTAGGAAAAAGTCAATGAACCGATAAGTGATAAACGCGCTATAAATTCTAAGAAACATAGCTTTAACAATTTTGATGCATTCTGGGTATAAGCTATCATATCTTTTTAATTTAAAAAATGTATTTCTCATAACCCGACCGGAAGCCTCATCTGGCTCATTTTCTCGATAATCATTTTCCCGATAATCATTTTCTCGATAACGAAAGATTTGAAGTTAGTATATAAGCGACTAAGAGTCCAGTCCATCATTCATATTTGTGTATACACTTGCAATAAACAAAGTTAAAGATGAGGTACGTTGTGAATTCCATCCTTTTCATCATTTGAAATTATAAAAACATTACAAATGTTTACTACCACAGTTTCACCCAATTTCAAATCGACACTCTGAACCGCCATAATGAGCTGCGAGCTAGGCACTCGGCTCAGCCTTTGGTATTGGATCACGAATTAAATCGTTATGCTCAAGAATGGGCTGACGTAAGTGTTCATTGAAGCGACTATATCATTTTTATAATTTTTAAATTTACACTCCTTTTCAAATCATAACCAGACGCTGCTCAGTTGGAATAGATTGCAGCATCGCACCAATGGAAAGTACGGCGAAAATCTGTACTGCAGCTCTGGATTAACAGTCACTGGCAAAACTGCAGTCGATAGCTGGTACAGTGAAGTCAAATACTATAGCTCTGGTCAAGCAACTCCGTCTAATTTAGGTAAAGTGGGCCATTTCACTCAGTGTGTATGGAAGAACACTACAAAACTAGGTGTAGGTGTTGCTAAGCGAGGACCAAAAGTTTTCGTTGTGTGCACCTATGATCCTCACGGAAACATTATAGGACATTTCCACAACAACGTAAGTTGCAACTAAACATATCTACATTGGCTAAAATAAACTACTATTCAGAATTTCGTTTGTATCTATTTTAATACGATGACAAGCTTTTTGCTTATAATTCCATCTATTACTTGAATGTAACTGCATGCATGTGCGCCTCGTGTATTGATAACAGGTAGTGATATAATCAACACAATGATTTTGTATGTGTCTGGTTTTACAGCTGGTTTTAATCTTTAAGGATCGCGTTTACCTAAGATAGCAAACGTTTTGGTTATTAAGTTACCAATCTGCCATTCCAATTCTTATATCAAATAATTGCTATACACAATCACTTTCTGCCACATTTGAGCCGTCATAAAATGAGGTCTCGCAAGGACCATCCCACACTAGCGTTAGAAATGGAAGAAATATCTTTAAAATGTTTCACGTTGATCGCTACATACGGAAATCGGAACTGTATTCGATTTCCAATACGCAGCCCGTAGATGAGATGTTAACTAGCATCCTGCATAAATTTCATAAGAGATGCGAGGCATCTCCTCATCTCATTATAAGGAATCTCGTTCTGGATTCCTAGCGCCTCCTTTTATTTATGAAAGGATTACTGTTACAAAAGTAGGGAGTAAGTTACGGTAGCTTATATAATGTTAAGTAGGCTAATTAGTTTCAAGTAGTAATTAAGTTATCAATAAGTGGTCATGGTTTCACAAACCACATATCACATGTTTCTTTCCTCACAAAACTTTTGCAATCGCCCACGAGCACTGCACTACGCAATAACCTTACACCTGAAAAGCTAATTAAGCTGCATCCTGTGTATTAATCCAAAACTACCTGTGAATACTTAAATACTTGAAATATAAAATTATATATATTTAAAATGTTTCGTTGACTTTACCATCAGTAAAAAAACTATACAGTTAAGGCATCCAATTAAAGTCACAGTCATAAATAGATGACCAAAATTGCATGAACGTAAACTTCTTGATAACCAACCCAGCAAACCTATTAATATTGGAAAATGAAAAAACGCAGTTCTAAGGTCAAGTAAATTTTAAGAAAAACGTCAAAAAAATGTATTTTTTATTTGGCGTAAAGAGAAACCCATTGACATCTCAACCGAATGTTATCAGTTTCATGAAAAGTGAAAGTCACGATGGCGATACCACGAAAACTATAGAAAACAATTATCGATTTCATCATAAGCCACCCGTGTAGTAGTATTATCATTCAACCGATAACGAGATAGTTTAAGTTAGTATATAAGCGACTAGAAGCCCAGATCATTTAAATTATTATTTAAATTTATTATTTTTTCATAGTTACAGGCACATAACAAAAGTGTTCTTCCACAGTTTCACTCAGTTTCAAATCGACGCTTTGAACCGCCATAATGAGCTGCGAGCTAAGCACTCGGCTCAACCCTTGGTACTGGATCATGATTTGAATCGTTGTGCTCAAGAATGGGCTGACGTAAGTGTTCATTAACATAAAACCACCAATACTGTGCTCAGTTAATTCCAAATATAATTACTTCTTTTCTGTTCTTAATCAGACCCTGCTCAGTTGGAATAGATTACAGCATCGCACCAATAGAAAGTACGGCGAAAATCTGTACTACAGCTCTGGATTAACAGTCACTGGTACAACTGCAGTCGACAGGTGGTACAATGAAATCAAATACTATAGATTTGGTCAACCAAATCCGTCTTACTTCGCACAAGTGGGCCATTTCACTCAGTTAGTATGGAAGAACACTACAAAACTAGGTGTAGGTGTCGCTAAGCGAGGATCAACAGTTTACGTTGTGTGCACCTATGATCCTCACGGAAACTTCATGGGACAATATCACAACAACGTGAGTCCCAACTAAACGTTTTCCATGTGTTTGCTATAATAAACTACTATTCAGAATTTCGTTTGTATCTATTTTAAGACAATGACAAGTATTTTGTGTATAATTTCACCTACTGTTTTTTGCATGTTACTACATGCATGTGCGCATAGTATGTTGAAATTTGGCAGTGATATAATTGAAACATAACGATTTTCTATGAGTTTGGTTTAATCCAATCTTTACGGATCGCGTTTAGCTAAGATATCAAACGTTTTGGTCGCTATGTTACCAATCTGCCATTCCAATTCTTATATCAAATAATTGCTATACACAATCACTATCTGCCACATTTGAGCCGTCATAAAATGAGGTCTCGCAAGGACCATCCCACACTGGCGTTAGAAATGGAAGAAATATCTTTAAAATGTTTCGTTGACTTTACCAGCAGTAAAACAAACTATACAATTAAGGCATCCAATTCAAGTCACAGTCATAAACAGATGACCAAAAACCCACTCTTACGCTTCGATCGATTCCATGAAAGAAAACTTCTTGATAGGTATATTCCCACCCATCAACCTACCAAACCTGTAATAACGCACCACGAAGGTCACCAATTTGTACTTTCAGCAATTGTACTAATAAACGCAAACTTTACAATCAGGCCACCAAATTAGACTCTATCTCGTTGCAAATATGGCATCGTCGGATCAAAAGATCAAGTGCTTTAGCTCCAGGTCAACCGTACATACCCGCCTGCACAGCCGATTCCTCTCATCAGATCTCCTTTAGGTGGAGTATGAAGATGCAAGGGCACCTTGCAAAAAAGCAACTTGACCAGAGCATGCCTACGTACAGGACAATTGCACTCTGGGAACTGAGCAAGCATGACTGTCGCCATTCGATGGTAAAAATTGACAAAAAAAACAACCAGCCAGTAATCAGTTCAATGTGAGTCAGTTGTGTGCGTACAGAGAGAAAACACGGTGAGTCGTGTGACATTATCATCCTCAATTCATTCAATATTGAAGCGAAACGTCCAGGCCATTTATTTGCTAAATAAACTCGTCAGTCGATGGGAAGTGTCGCAAAAAGTGCATCATTTGCAGTGCTGCAGATAGTGAGTGTCCAGAGTTGTAATGCACACTTACACACATGGAGGCACTATAACAATAATTTTCTAATTAACACCATTTCCCATTCAGCCCAATTATTAAAGGCATCATTTTATCATACGACATATCAAGCGTTCGACCCACATATCGCGCGTTTTTTTGCTATTAAGGCTGAGTCTCAAGTGAGCGTAAATAAAATGTATCATATATTTATACGATATTTCTTTCGCCTACTACCACTTTTCTTACTAACTCTTAAGCAGTCTACTTTACTACTCAATGTCAATATTTAGTGTTTTCTTCATATTCAGTAAGAATTTAAGGAAGTTTGAATAGCATTTGTCTCAATCTGCAATAGCGTTCAAAATAAACTAGTGACGCAAATTGTAAGAAGAACACTAACTTATGACCTAGCAACACTGCTCTGCATTTGTATTTTTGATCAATGCTTTAAAAGCAAAAGCAGAAGCTCCCAAACATAATTAAAACCGTAAAAACATACACACTTGAACGTTAAATTACATGGTTTACTTTATTTTTTGTTTTGATTCAAAACATTATTCTTCGTTATCAGGGAAAATTTGCCACCCATGTGCCAAATGTACTGCAAATTGTTCCAGGCGATTTGAAAAAATGCACGACCGAAGTTACGAAAAACATAATTGTACAAGCATGCACAAGCATAAACATCATTCTTTTATATATAAATAGATAAGGAGCAACGAGGGATTTCACAGGAGCCATTGCTAAATTGCTGATTAGCAGTATGCGAAATGGTCGGCGAAATTTAAGTACCAACAGATATGACTCATTTACTGACATGGATCGTATTATAAAAGCCCATGGTACTAGCAAGTTGAGTTTAGTTTTAAAGTTTGGTTCGATTGAGACACTGAAATTTCTGACATTTCGTCTAAAAATTCTTAGGCTTGTCTTCCGATAGATAACGGATTATTCTAGGCAAATACATAAAAAATTCAGTATACAGTTCGCCACTTTCTTTCAACACTCCATTTGCAGACAAAGATGAGGTACGTTTGCTGCGCAATAGAACTTTCCATTCTTTCAATGTTGTAAATACAAAGAGACAATATTGTTTCTCCAACAGTTTCACTCAGTTTCAAATATCCGCTCTGAACCGCCATAATGAGCTGCGAGCTAAGCACTCTGCCCCGCCTTTGGTTCTGGATCAAGAGTTATGTGTTTCTGCTCAAAAATGGGCTGACGTGAGTGTTTATTAAGATTGTTGAATTGTATGCACATTTTAATATGTTTTTTAATTCATACGTTTTCTCGATTCACAATCAGACGCTCCTAAAATGGAACCGACTGCAACACAGCACCGATAAAAAGTACGGTGAAAACCTGTACTACAGCTCCGGAATGGCCGTGACTGGAGCAGCAGCGGTCGATTCTTGGTACAGCGAAATTAAAGACTACAGACACGGCGAGCCGAGTCCGTCTAATTTCTCCCAGGTGGGTCACTTCACTCAAGTGGTATGGAAGAGCACTCGGAAACTAGGAGTGGGCTTTGCCCAGCAAGGATCGACGGTTTTTGTCGTGTGCACATATGACCCTCGCGGTAATATGATGGGAACGTACCCCCAAAACATATCTATTAACTAAACATGATCAACTGAAATGCTGAAATAAATTGCATTCATATTGCTGGCATAGCAATTGTCCACTTGAAGAAATTTATTCTATCTAGAAAACGCACATCGAACATCCATAATCAAAACTACTTCGAGTGCATATAGTCAGTCTTTCACAAGAACAGCATGCAAATATCAACATATTATTGACAAGTACAAGAGTAATCGTATTTTTTACAACAAACCACTTATTCTATTTTTGGACAATATATCAAACGACCTAACGAAAATGAACATAAAATCGGTCATTATCAGCTAGTTCACATATTACAAGTTTGATGAATCAAATACGTCTCATTTCCCACATGATTTCCAAAGCCCTCGAAGACGAAGTGTTAGAAAAACTGACAACGTTGGCTATACCCATGACCCTCGTAGTAACTTCACAGGACAATATCGCAACGTATCTGACCAACTACGCTGAAATCACTAGACTTTAAGAAGTTCCGTTCAAGAATGCCTTGACGTGATTCATTTATCATAAACCAAAGACACCTGTATTACAGATGCACACCCTTTGGAAAAATGATAACGACTGCTTGTAGATAATAAATGATAACGACTGGTGGTAGATAAAGATAAAACGATAATAAACGTTATATGATACCACACGCTATCTTTATGTTCCGTCCATACCCCGGAAATAGGAACTAGATGTACCGAATCAACTACAATTATTATATGAAATCGTAATTGACAACAACACACATTTTGAAGCCCTAGGTACTTTAGGTAACAGCGGTAACCCTACTCCTCCCTGTTTGCTCTTATTATAGTAAGAGCAAGAAGTATAATTTTAGTGAATCCAACCCGCATATTTTGTTTCAAACTGTTGTCCTTTCATCCAAAAAGACTCATTTAAGTGTTTAGGAAAGTGTAAGTCATCATGACAAAATATATGATCATTTATCGAATTCAAAATAAATGTTGATTTTAGTAACATAAAGAAAAAAATCACCTGTCTATACGCTGACACATTGACTCATCACGTTTTATTTGCTGCCATTCTTCGATGCCGTTTTAGCCACCCGATCTCCGCTGCCAGACACAGTGCGGAATGTGATGCAATGCTTATCGAGAAATGCAATTAGATCCTATAAGAAAGACATTGTAATGTGAGAAATTTAAGTCGCATGTCTCAAACAGAACAACACAAAATGTGAAAGGTACCGTACATTTGTTTCGTATCGTAAACCAGCATTTTTTAGATTCTTATATATGTCATCTAAATTGACTGGTTCGTATCGCAATATTTGACGCTGCAAGTTTTCACTTTCTGAAGCCAAATTGAAGAAGGATATATGCAACGGCACGGCACACCAATGGATCTGGAAGTAGTATATCAACAACCAAAAATAACAAACATAAGCAATATAATGCTAACAAATCTTCGAGTTTTTACACGCCTTCACTCACCTTCTTTCGTGGTTTTGAGGGTAGAAAGTACTCCGCCTCATTAACATTTAGTTTAAAGGCACATTTTGCAGGTTTTTCATGACCGATGTTAGTGCTTACCGACGAAATATGCTTGTGTCCTTTTGCCGAAGCTTTTTGACTATCTACGGATAGTTTCGGATCTTCCGCCGTATCTTCCAGTACATCGACATATGGGTGCATTTGCTCAAACAAATAGTTAAGCACTCTTATAGCTTTGCTTCTGGTCAACGCCTTCAAACCGAATTTATACAGCTCACGATCAATTTCGGACGCTGACATGGCCGTATATGCGGGAGCATCTGTTTTAACAATCGATGTATTAATCACGTATTCTGGTGGCGCAATCACTGGCACTGCAGCCTTTAAATCATTAAATTTGTCTACAAATTCGTCTCCTTTTTGCCGTTTGTCGCTGGCTAGTTCCTTGTCCTGTGGTGTTGAAGAGCAGCCTATACTGGATTCGGAAGCTATCCGTTTTAATGTTACACAATTCGTAGGAGAGTCAAGTTGAGTTGACGATTTCGCTCTGCTAAAAGGCTTTGCTGATGAAGCAAGGATGGAAGTCAAACAACTGTCTTTCTCAGGGCGTTCACATGCTTGGGATTCTGCTTCAATCTCATGTTCCTCAAAATTTGGCTCTTCATAATAATTTAGATAATTATCTAAGTTCTCTGATATAACATTCCCCTGCTTTGTATTTTTGGCATGAGCCTTTGATGTTGAATCTGGTGACTGTTGCTCGTCTGTCAACACGTTTTCTGCATCCGTTGCATATTGAATCGTTCTTGTTTGACTAGACAAATTCAACACAGCTTCCAGCTGCTTTGGCGGGCTGTGGCATTTGCTTGCACTCAGTTGTGCTCTCAACGGAGGTAAATTAAACTGCTTTACCAAGTTGTCCAAATAAGCGAACGTACTGTCAGCGCCTTCAACAACGGCACTCACCATGTCAGACTCGCTCGAACAGATCGTGACAACCTCGCAATCAGATTGCATAACTGCTTGACTCCCAGATGATGTTGAATTCGTTACGACAGATTCATTTTGGGAGGTGGTATGACCATCATAATACGGAACGGTTATATTCAGATCGTTATTCAACGAATTTTCTGTACCGTTTTTGGCGCATGCTATATCCCTTGGGGCATCTCGGGGTAGCACATCCCGGATAGAATAGTTGATCTCATCGTCTGAGATGACAAGCACATCATCTTGTGTGTCACTTGGTTGGGTGCAATTCACCTTTGATGGGGAGCTACTAATTACTTCATTAGAATTCGATGCCGATGTATCAAGTTCTTTTACACTTTCCGTATCTCCAACCAAGCTGACTGTTTCCACCATATTGCTATCTCCTCGCAAGGCTTCTGTTAACCGTGCTTTTATTGCAATTCGATTAAATGATAAATCTTTACTAGGTACAGTTGCAATGTGACAATTGCTGTTTTTCGCTGTTGCACTTGCATCTCCCTGTTCAGCCACTGACATGCATTGCTCATTTTGCACGGCTTTGTTACATAATCCTTCAGACAACACCAAGTCTATGGGTACTTGATGTACTGACCCATTATCGTTTAACGAAGTCGATTCCGTCGTAACTTGCGAAGGTGCTGAAATCTTCTCTAGACAGTGGTAGGTAATAAGAGAAATAAAAAAAATAATAAAAAACTATTTGTTTACTGTCCTTCAATCGACAAATTATGAAAAAAGAAGACAACAAATCTATATTTCAATAATTCTAACGCATGTTAGAAGACTCGACCCTCACCTTCGTCACTCGAATAGACTTCAAAACCGATTACCGGGTGCGGATCCGTATCATCAAATATATTTTCCAAACTACGATGCAGGATTTTCTCAGGATTTGTACACGTATCTGGTGCTGTAAAAAAATTATCCTTTTCTTCTTCGTCCGATGTATCATCGATCAAAATCACTTCCAAATGCTCGAGACTTTTTTGATTTACATCGACTTCGTTACAGAGCCCAGCACTAATTTGGTGCTCTTTATTTGATGTTATCACATTGTGCAACGATTTTTGGAGATCTTCGTTGCTCATTTGGTTGCTCATTCTGCACTGTTGATTTTCGAAAGATTCATTACTTTCCCGAAAATCTTCTGGCTTTTGAAAATCATATGGTGCCACAACGTTAGAAAGCGCTTCATTTGATATTCCATCATTCACAGTATTTTTTAACCAGTAGTTTTCTTTAACGTTTTTTGTTTCATTCCTCATATTATGGCTCATTTCTGCAGAAATTCTATCATCAACCTGTACCATTTGCATTGACTCCGGCATGTCGTGTCCTCTGTCTTTAGCAATTGGTTCAACGTCTCCTTGTTCATTGTCACATTCATTGAACAAATCAGGTGAGGCCGATATTAATGCCTCTTCCTCTTCGACAGCCACATCTGTCAAGGTTTCAAGGTCCGCCTGGCATGTTATACGTTCTTCTCTTTCCGGTGTGCTTTCTCGGCCGGGAATTTTACTCCAGTCTTTTAACAGACATCCAACAGGAGCAGGATTCATTTCCAACAGCTCTGGAACGTAGAATTTTTCCAATATCTGCTCGCTTTCCAATCCAGTCTGGGCTATCCAAAACAAGTGACTGAGGTACGATTGATCATTTTCCAGATGCAAAGACATGCAATGATCAGTACTTGTAGCTATCACGTCATTAGGAAACAATTTCTTAGTTTGGAGATCGATGAAAGCAGATAATTCTTCTTTATCTCTACGCCTTAAATTCGTAGCTCGATTGTGTTTAATTTTTTTCACATTCTTTGTTCCCGAGGCTCCAAATATGACATTCAAATCGTAATCAGTATAGCTGTTTTTACATCTGAATCCAAACTGCTCCAAAGTTGTGCGTATACCCACAATTCTGCGCTCTTGTATAGAACTGGAACTGCTTGCGAGTTGTTGTTCTTGCATTTCTTCTCCAGCCACTGGATTAAGCCCACATTCATAATCGACCAGCGATCGTGACATAGCTAAAGCCATTTGCAGTTGCTCCGGATCGATCTGCTCCGACACGCTGTGTTCTTTTAGCAGTTTGTGCAATACTTCGTGATCGTTTTTGTATTTCCTAAACACTTTCCGAATGTCGCCTTGATTTTTGGGTCGCTTGGGCGCTTTCAGTTTTTTGGCGGCACGTTGTACTTTGGTGGGCTTTGTTTGAGAACTCGTGCTGGATTTGGCTTCTTCAAAATCGTCATCTCCCACTGTGTTTTTTTCCAAAAAATTACTTATTAAAACGTTTCTATTACATGCTTTTTTCCGCAGCTTGGGTAATTTTGGACCATCAAGCGGATTGCACTCTGGCACCTCTTGGGTTCTCCTTCGCGTATTCGGTTCGCTTGATTCTCCATTATTATCCATCAACGGTTCGGAGGCATATTCGATGAACGTTTGCTGGGAAGCAGTAGGCTCTTCCAAGTCGTTACTAAAATATTTTGAAGGTTTACCTATCAACCGGCTGCAGGCACTGCAAAATAGGAAAAAATTAAAGCATAATTGAAAAATACTACTGTTAGTCCAACATGTAATTGTTTATTTACTAGTTAAAACTACAATTAGAGCAGAATACCCTTCACCCTAATCTCCCGTAGCATTACCCAACATCCAAAAGGCCCGTAGTCTTCACTTCCTCAACGCCAGCGCCATGTGATGGAGGATTGTCTGCAGCCGGTTTGGCAAGCCTCAACTTGGCGTACTTTAACCGCTTACTCATCTTTACTTCCTTGTTAGATCGTCTTTTTCTTCCTCAAGCAACTTCCGGATGGAGTCTCCTCGCCTAGGTGCGATCAAACTAACTCGCATCAGATTTTTGCGGTCCACCTCTTCCTCAGTCTTTTCGAAAAAGTCTCTCTTCAGACGATGCTGCAGATCATCGCCACCAAAGTAACTCACGACCGTGCTAGAGGGGGTTCATCAAATTAGAAAATCAGCCCGAATTGCTAAGATGAAGCACATGAGTAAAAGAAACGTTGGTTCAACTTACTAAAACGTCGCGAAAAGCACGGTACCGGCCGCTACCACAGCCCAAGCGAATTGGTTTCTTGTTTTGTATATTACGGTACCCTTCGTGCGACGAGGCTTCCAATGACTATTATCGACACCACCCATTCCCTAACACAACCGATTTGTCACTTCTATACTGGCAATAAGCAAAAGTTCGCAAAGTTTTCTTAAGGACATGCAATAATATTTCTTAACAAACTTAGTTCCTTGTGAAACAACACATAACGATTCTTCTTAGTCTTCTTGATGGTACTCATTGCATACCCTTTGGCATCGGCTGTCAGTGACGGAATGGTTTGTTTACTTAGGGATGTTGATTTCTCACCGTAAGACTGTTATACTGTTTCCATCACCTTTCGCCTGTGTTATACTCCGCTGTTATCATCGTTGACTACGTTTCAATTCACGCGGGAATAGATAAGAGCATGCGCACTTGAATACAATCAAATGCTGACAGATATCACATTTGTTGATAAACAATAGTAAATAGTACTGAATTATGATAGTGCTTAAAATATATCATACGATACGGGTGTTTACGGTATTACTCTGCTGCATTTGGTCCAATGTGCAGACAACTGTAATAGTCAGAACACACGTTGGAAACACACGAAATTACACAAACTTTAGTGTATTGATCAGGTGTGTAAAAAATTCTCAAGGTAAACCACATTGATCCATCTTTCAGCAGCATCCGTAGTCCAAATTCGATTTCAGGTAACCTACTTTCTCTTAAATCGGCGTAGCACTAGGAGAGAAGCACACACCAGCCAGCATCATCACAAAACGCCTTTACGCCATCATCAAAGTTAATCAATTTATCGGTTCCGTTTAACACACCCCAGAGAGAATATATGTTGGTATGGCATTCGTCATACTGCAAACCTGCCTCTTACACTCTTTTGCTCCGTCGATAATTTTATCGGCTTAAATTGAAACGAAACGCTCGCGAGATTTGCTTAGCGTTACACATGACGATCTGCCAGAGCTTCTTGCGCAGTGGTGCGGCAACGTTGTGGTGTCGTCGGGCCAGCGCCTTATCGTCGCAGTCGGAAGTGAGTTTAAAAACACTGTGCATTGCGCAAAGCGTTCCGTGCATCTTTTTCGAGTAATGTTGAATAAGTGGCAGTTGAGTAGATCTGCAAATATTTCCGGTCCTTCGTCAAACAACCCATCGTACCGCCATTTCGTCACCGATGGAACACGCGCGGCACTATATCGCTACGCTCGACGTAGGCACCACGACCATTCGATGTTTCATATACGCTACTAAAACCAACGGCGAACCGAGTACGGTCGGCACGGCCTACGAGCATGTAAGTAAATGCGATACATCGCTCTCTTGTATTATACAAATAATTATTCAATTATTTTTCACAGGTTGACCTTCTCTACCCGGCTCCGGGTTGGGTTGAAATAAATCCCGACAAATTGTGGAGCAGCGTGCTGCTCACAATCCAAAAGGCCACCGAAGGTCAGTATATAAAAGCTGTCGTAAAATCATTATCAATTAGAAAAAAATGGAATCTCACGTTAACACAAATCTGTTATCTAATCGGTAAAAAACGGATTGAAATGAGCAAAAAACGTGTTTTGTGACCAGCTACTGCACAGCGGTAAAAAAATTCAACGAAGCTTAATGAACTGTACGGGTTTTATGTCTTCTTTTTTAGATGCTAAGCTTACAATTGATCAGTTAACGTGCTTGGCAATATCGACGCAAAGAAACAGCTTCACCTGTTGGAACCGAGATACAGGCCAAGTGTACCATAATTTCATCACATGGAAGGACTTGAGAGCTGACCGGCTTGTTAAGGAATGGAACAGCAGCTTTACTTTACGTTTGCTGAAATTTGGAGCGGGATTTTTACATTTTTTTACCAGAAGCAAAAGATTTCTTGCGGGTAGCGTCATCAAACTGATGAACCCGCAGGTGACACTGCGCCTGGCCTGGGTTTTGCATAATAATTCTTCACTGCAGGAAGGTCTTAAAACAGGCAACGTGCTGTACGGTACCATCGATTCTTGGTTACTGTATCGCTTGCGGCAAGGGACCGACCGTACCCGATATGTGGAGCACATCAGCGATGTAACGAATTGCACTTCGACGGGCTTTTACGATCCTTTTGGTCAAGAGTGGGCCGGGTGGGCGCTGAATTTATTTTCTATAAAGGTACATGGTCCGAATGATGCAGGGGAAAAAAGTCATTTTAGATGTATCATTAATTCATTATTTTTTCCCAATTACAGAAAGATTTACTGCCAAAGGTAGTCGACAATTCGCACGATTTCGGTTACGTGCACGAAACGTTGTTGGGAGCAAAAATCAAAATAGCTGCTTCGGTGAGCGATCAGTCAGCATCGCTATGGGGTAATTGCTGCTTTGAGCGTGGCGATGTGAAAATCACAATGGGAACCGGTTCTTTTCTTAACGTTAACACTGGAACGAAGTGCCTTGCCTCGGTGCACGGGTTATACCCGCTGATCGGCTACAAAATGGGGAGAGATTCGCGGATGGATATCAATTACCTCATGGAGGGTTCATCCAACGATACGGGCTCCATCATTGAGTGGGCCCTCAACGTGGGACTGTTTGATGATCCAGCAGAAAGTGCCTCAATGGCGATGTCTGTACCCAACTCAGACGGTGTCCTATTCGTTCCTGCCTTTAGTGGACTTGGTGTAAGCATTACAGCTCATGTAAATTGACACGTGCTTGCTATGCTAGCATTAATCGTTTTCTTTTTTAGCCTCCCATTCGAGACGATTCTGCCGGTAGTGGATTCATTGGCATAAAACCTTCCACACGCAAAGAACACATGGTACGGGCCTTGTTGGAAAGCCTTGCCTTTCGCGTCGCCTTGCTTTACGATTGCGCTTTGACGGAAACGAGGTTTTCATTTACAAGTATCAAGGTCGATGGCGGAGTATCTAAAAACGATTTCATCTGCCAGACGCTAGCCGATCTGACGGGTGTCCAAGTAGAGCGAGGCGAAGTTACCGACTCGACTGCGTTGGGGGCCATGTTCATGGCTGGTCTGAATTGTGGCATTTGGAGCTCGAAGCAACAGTTGATGAACGCGAGAAAAGTGGAAAAAACATTTTCTCCAGACCCGGGCAGGAGGCAAAAACAATTGAAACAAATGCGCGCTTGGGAGAGGGCTGTCGATCGGTTCAAAAAATGGTACATGCTGGAGGACATAAAGAACCTAGACTGAATATGTGATATTTTTTATATGGGACGCTAGAAGCAACAATAAACAAACTATCGATACGATGGAAGTGATCATGAGAATTATGGTGGTTACGAATTCAAATACGTACTAAAGCATGTGTTAAGAAATGCATGTCATTTACAATACAACACAGATAATTAACAGATAAAAAATAGAAAACTATATCTAAAACTTTGTAAAATGCTCTTCACAGCTTTAAGCCAATAACTATTTTGATTTTGAGTTATTAAAGCTTGGTATTGACTTTCATGATGTTTGTAAATCATTCACTAAGTTCAAAAATTACTTATCCGACGCTATTACTGCTTAGGAATCTTGGCCTGCTGTAAAATAACCAAAATCGCCTGATCCTAAAACCTGAAACTGGTCGTGATTTGCCGTCGTCCAATTGGGTACAACTGCCCTTTTAACAGAAGCATCAAATCCCTCACAACGACTGTTCTATCCACGTGGGCCACCCAATAGAACTTAATAAGATCAGCCATAGCTCCAAAGCTCCGAGACACTAATTTGCTACACAATAATGAAATCTTTTATATATTACTAGCTTCTCACTAATAATAATATTATAAAATAAGTTGAGTAACTTGCAACGGAAATTCGCAATGAAGAATGTACCATAAAATGAACACCCCGGTGAAAATCATACTACACGCAGCGCCGTTTGACATCAAAGCTGTCATTGTTCAAGTTGCGTGTGTTGGCTGCCCTGGTTCTTTCTTTTTCCGGTCTTGAACATGGTAAGAAGTCGTTCTATTACAGCGCTGTGTTGAATCGCATTTTTACGGCTAAAAATGGTAAATTAGTGTTTCAACTTCGACGAACTCGTACTGCAGAATGCGCTGCTAATGTTAAGCTTTCAGTGTTCAGTTTGCGGCTTACAGTTTCTGTCGAAAATACGAAAAACTATGCCATCGCAGTGATGCTGTTCGCATGCGTTGTTGTTTGTCAAAAGCTGGCTACCAACACACGGCGAACCGGCCAACGAAACATTGGCTGGCTTAGCGTTGTTAAAGTGATGTGAACTAATCATGGGTTAATTTGTCTTTTTGTCTACTGTAGGGTATCGACCTCAATCATAAGTGGGACCGTAAGGTTCGTCGTACGAAGCCGAAGTCGTTGGACGTGTACCTCCAGCTACTGGTGAAGGTGAGTTGTCACCGGCGGATGTGAATACAGGAAGTAGTGTTGTTTAGTATGGTGCGACACGCTTCTCGATCGTCCTGTCAAACGGTTCCGATATATACCGGACCTGGTAGTGAACGTAACCTTCCTGAAGATTAATCGCTACTTTTCTTGCCGTTTCCGTAGCTTTACCGCTTCCTGTACCGTCGTACACACAAGAAGTTCAACAAAATCGTGATGCGTCGTCTATTTATGAGCAGGACGAACCGTCCGCCAATGTCGTTGTCCCGTGTTGCCCAGCTGATGAAGCTGCGCGGAAAGGATGAAAAGACGATCGCGGTCGTGGTCGGTTCCGTGACGAACGACGTTCGTGAATTGGACGTGCCCAAACTGAACGTGTGCGCCCTGCGTGTGACAGCGAAAGCACGTCAACGCATCCTCAAGAACGGTGGAAAGATCTACACGTTCGATCAGCTAGCCCTGATTGCCCCGACCGGAAAGAACACCGTCCTGATGCAGGGCAAGCGTACCGCTCGTGAGGTATTCAAGCACTTCGGACGTGCTCCCGGTGTACCACACTCCAACACCCGCCCGTACGTGCAGTCTAAGGGTCGCAAGTTCGAGAAGGCTCGTGGTCGCCGTAGCAGCTGTGGTTTCAAAAACTAAACCCTGCGCGAACTGCACCAGCACTAAACATCATCCATCGCCGTTACGACGGAAAAAAAAAGTGCTGATCGTGTTCATTTTGGTGTAAAACGAATGAAGGAGAAAAATACAAGGAAGGAAGACCTGTTCCGAATGAACCTGTGCGTTTCAAGGAGCTTGCTTTCGATGGCATTGCAACGCGTTGCCAGTACTCTTCCGAAAAGGCGTGTATCGTGTGTGTGTTCCCGAGCAGAACAGTGAATAGGTGTAACAGATTCTTCAACGCTTACGTTTCTATACGTTATTTATTTCTACAAGAAGAAAGTCAGCTTATAGCTGATAAAGGCACACTTTACACTGCAACTGGTAACGGTGTCTGCTCCTATAAATGGTTGTACCAGTAGTTGATTAGAACTTGATCCTGTGGCTGGACGCCGATTATCTTCTTTATTTTTGCCACGTCCTGATTGGAGCTCACCTTACGTATGCAGACCACTTTACTGCAATCGACACGGAAGAAAATTTAAACGCTACAAGTTGTCACTTGTAATGCTGAAAATTTACTTACTTTTTCCATTCTTCCACCAATACCCGTAAATGTTTATCTAACGCGTGGTCATTGAACAGCTCCTCGTCGATGGCTTTGGTAATTTTTTGCAAAAGGCAAGGTACTAAAAGTATCAAAAGATGCAACATTAGTTGGACTAGCGCATATGTACCAAAAACTACGTTGTGCGTACGTTTGCTAGGCAATTCACCCTCCCAGGCACAAACGGCTACCGTATCTTTGTCCTGGTCGTCTACCAAATCGACTCTCATTATGCTGCTGGAAGAGTGCGGAGCGATTGCTTCCTGCTTGAGGTTGATAATACGAAACTCGTTCGCGGAAGTATACGTTTCGGCGTGAGCACGTGCTAGCTTGTGTAGCGCCTCCGGAAGAAACTTTTTCAAATTTGCCACCAAACAGTAGCCCTTCACCGGAGTACCGCGAATAACGATCTGAATCCCAGTCAGCGCACAATAGCAAACGGATAGAAAATTTGATTTCAAAATGCTTCGAAACGCTCGTAGCGAGAACTTTGCACGCGTTAACTCGTCAATCTGGTCAAAGCTTTTGTCTCCGTCGCCCAGGCCTAGGCGACGCATCTGATACCCTTCTTTGTCGGACTGGACGATGGCGAATCCCTCTTCCGTGTCCTTCCCCAACCAGACAGGCGTTGAAGGGCAGCCGAGTGTAATGCTTTCTGTAAGGTACCGGGCTCCCGCCCAGAGGATGAACGAGAAATGTGCATGAACATACGCATAGATAGACTCCTTTCCCGTCAGTTCGATAAGCGATCGATTCGCGGTGATATTTGTGGCGTTGCTTGTCGAACCGTTTCCGTAGCATTTGTTAATCCTTTGAGCTCTATCCAATCCCTGCCGCTGAAGGTCATCTTCGTGAATCAATCTCGCATATTCCTGCAATTCTCTCGATACTTTACCCATGCAATCTGCCAAGAATGGTTGCGTGTTGAGCAAAAACATTTTATCCTTCATTAGGATAACAATGGAAAACCGCTTCTGAAATCCTCTTGCCTCCGAGTCGATAAGATGGAAAGCGTGGCTGAGTACGTGACCATGCTTTGCGTCACCGAAGAAAACAAATCCTCCCTCTGACGCAGAACAGCTCACCTCTGAGCTAAGGCTTCGGAAAGCTGCCGTCTTAACGAGGGCGATGGTCTCCGTGATGACCGGAATTTGACTACTGACAAAGTTGGCATTACTTTCCGGATCCCGGCTCACGAGCCCGATGCTGTTGCCAATCGAATTGCATGCCGCACAGCCTTTGCGGTCGACGTCGAAACTGATATCCAACTGTTGAATGTTAGTCTCGCGCAGCGTCTGCGTGCAAAATATTGCACCGGGTCCTGCAAAAAAACGTCTTAGTTATGCGGCTTCAACATTTGTATTCCACATTTTTCTCACCATGAACTTCGCAAAAATGGCACAGCGCAATTATCGCATTCATTTGAAGCTACCATAGCAGAGAAATCGAACAGCGTAAAAATACGTACAACGTAGATTTTTTAGCAATGGACGTATAAAACTGGTAACGTTCGCTTCTCAGCAACAAAACATAGAACGGAAGATCGCTATGGCGATTCAAGGTATTCCGTAGCGATTAGCGCTTTCAAAAATGCATTTGGCACTAACTGCGCTCGTACTGGGCCGAGTAAGTTGACTGCGAACAATATTTTCCTTCGTTTCAGCTTTGTTATGAAACGGCGAACGTCAAGTGTCAAACGCGTACGTCAAAAATAGGTTGCAAAAAAGTGGGCAGTGCTTTGTGGTGATCGATGACTGTTTTCTCCCGATTTGCCGTGATGCAGCATTGAATATTCGGTCAATGGTGGTATTTTAAGTGTCCTGCCATGAACACCCTCAAGGCGCCATCCCTGCACTCGCTGCTCGATTCAGATCATGGCTCCAACGATAGTTTGTTGGCAGAATCGCTACAGCTCGACATCGAAGAGGTATGTGTTGGAATGTGTTGGCATATAGATAATACGAAATACGACCAAGCGAATTATGTGCTCCAATGGTGCGATGGGTTCCTTTCCCTCTGATACAGCTGGACGATGAGGAATACGCCATTCCGGCGGTGGACACGTTACCGACTCTTGAAAGCGTACTGAGCGAGATTGACAGTGATTTGGATAGCGCCTCAACACTGGGTGTTCGGCATTCGAACGGTAATGGCACCGGAACGCATACCTCGATTGCGGACGACGACCCTATGCGCGGTGCAACTACGCCAACCCCATCGCTGGATGAACAACTAAAGCTGGAGTCAATTCTAAGGCATGTAGTGTTGCATGGCGTTACGGCACAGTTGACATCCGCGGTTGATCGAGTTGACGCGGGTCTGGCCACTTCTTGTGCCGTTTCGATGATGATAGCTGTTGGTACCTCGCACGGGCACATTTTAGCGTTCGATTACACTCAAACGCTCAAATGGTGCTGCCAAGAAGGTATACTGCAAGGAGCCGTTTCTGCGATGGCATTCAACGAGGATAGTTCTCGGTTGCTAGCTGGCTTCGCACGTGGGTCAATTCTCATGATCGACACGCAAACGGGAGATGTCATACGCACGCTTAATGATGTGATTACCCCGAATACGGGCGTGCTGCACCTGAAGTGGACAAACAGGCCCGCTCTGGCCCTATGCTCCGACTCGGGAGGGTCGGTTTGGAGTCTCAACTTCACGCGTCGACTAGGAATTCGAGGCTGTGATTCACGCTGTCTGTTTAGCGGCGCTCGAGGAGAAGTTTGTACGGTGGAGCCGCTGCTGTTGGGAGACGAAGAGCATTCGCTAAAAACGTACACGCTCGTTGCACTTGCAACGCTGAGCAAATTTTTCGTTGTCCTCATCCGCCCACGGCTGAAGGTGATCAAATTTCATCCCATGGCTAGCAATCCGGATTGTTTGCCCTTGCTAGCCTGGCAAATGGTTCTCATTCAAGCGGCTGATTCGTCTCGAACGATTGATCCAGTGTTAGCCGCAGCACGCGGGAGCGATCTCTTCTTCCACCAAATCATCTATAATAGCGGCCGAATTTCGCTGCTTTTTCTACGGCACATTCAACTGTCATATAATCTGCTAGCCATCCACTGGCTGGGGCCCAAATCTATTGCATGTCTAGACACGAAGGAGATCCTCCATCTTTCGGATGTGCGTACGAATCGTGAGATGGAAGTAATCGATCTCTCGAACGTAGGTCTTATGTATAATTCAGCGCAATTCAAGGGACTAGCTACTGGAGGTAATGTGTCTCCAGCTCTGGCCTTAGCAGGGGCTGCCGCATGTTATAGCACGGTTGTCTCGCAAGGCAACCAATTGTATCTTCTGGGGGGTAAAAGTCTTCACGCCATCAGTGCTCGCGCTTGGAGTGATCGGATATCCTACCTGACTTCGATGCAGCGGTGGGATGAAGCGATCGATCTGGCCATCGAGGGGTACCGGGCGGCTGCTGGCCGACACAGACGCTTGGTATCGTCGAAGGAGAGAATCTTGCGGATGTACGAGGAATACCTAAACGCCACCAAGAAGACACCCGAACTATGCCTCGAAGCAATCATAGCATGTTTGATCGAAATTCATGAAAAGTAAGTGTGTCGGATAGTTCAATGCTTTTCCGATTTACATTACATTTTTCAACGCATTGTAAATTGTAGGCAATTACTCTGGGAAGAGCTGTACGATCGACTACCATCGGTGGAACGTTATTTACTGATCATAGCAAAGCACATCGAAACCGAGCATCTTGACGTCATTGCACCCAGCGTAGCGCAGGTGATGTGTGAATTCTTTTGGAAGAAAGGCGACACAGCAAGGCTGGAGAGCTTGATTCTGAAGTTAAATTGGCAGTGTCTTGATCTGCATCAAGTGCTAACGATTTGCCGCAAGGAACGGCTTTACAAGGCTCAGATGTACCTCAACACGAAGGCGCTCGGAGATTACACAATTTCACTCACCGATCTAATACCACAGATCGAGGTCGCAACTGATGATTTGCATTTAGGTAACTGCATCCTGGTGTACATTTCCAGCTGTCTTGCCGGACGTGGCTATCCCAGTGGGGAAATTGCCCCAGAAACTATTCCTACGGTTAAGCACGAAGTGTTGCGCTGTTTAACAGTGATCCATTCGAAAAACGCGGCAGACGATGAGCTGCCTTACCCGTACCTGCGGAAGCTGCTACATTTCGATACCCGTGAAACGCTGAACGTTATTTCGCTTGCATTCCAGGAAAAAGAATTTCACGGAGAGCTAGGACAGTCTCAACGGCAACGGATTATTAACATTTTGCTCGAAATTCTAACGCCCGAATACGCTACGTGGTCGCAGATTGGGGCGTTGCTTAACTTTATCGCGCAGCAAATCGCCTCTCGAGAACTGCCAGAAAACGAACTGCTGCTAGACAAGGTCGTGACGTACCTTACGGTACCGATGGACGAGCCACTCTCCCGGCGAGAGCATTTTGAACGCGAACAGACTTGGCTTGAATTGCTCTGCTCCAACTGCCTTGATCACATTCCGATAGAGAAGCTGTTGGAGTTGGCTAGGCAAAACCGGTGCTTCCACGTGGCAGAGAAATTGCTTGAGCGGCTCGAGAAATACGAAGACATTTTTGACTGCTACCTTCTGGACGAGTTCCGACACATCCAGCTTTTTTCCTACATCTCTCAACACGCAACTGATGCACGACGGCATGTTTATCCCCTGGTGGTGAAGAACTTATGCCAAATAGTCGATATCAACTGCGAGTTGGCGGCTCGTGCGCTGGTGGACAATTTTATGCGCTATTTAAGTCACTTTTTGCAATTGCTTGAGCAAGCAGACGTACCGGAACGGTTGTTTTGCTTTCTTGAAGCATTGCAAAAGCAGTCGGTGCAATTGGAGACGACCGATTTAGAGCGGTATCTAGAACTGCTGTGTCAATATAAGCCTGAGGAGGTCATAGATTTTCTAAAATCTAACGACTCGTACCGGTTGGACAATGCCGTCCGTACGATTCAACGCTTTGCACTGAGCGCTCCATTGATCTACCTGTACGAGAAGCAGGGTGACTACCAGTCTGCGTATGCTGTGGCGGTTGAAAACCTCAAGGACGCCCCGGAAAGTTCGGTGGAAATGTGTGCGCTGCAAGTGAGCGCTCTTTGTACGCGAGCCTCCTCCGTCCTAACTGAGAACGACCGTGAGCAGCTGTGGTTTTCACTGCTCAATCTCGTGCTCGCACGCAACGATCTCACATCGATCACTAAGAATATTCTACACTCTGCCAGCGAGTTTGTCGATCTGTCCAAGCTCGTTCAACTCGTGTTAACCTCCGGTACGAGCACCGGTAACTTTGGCGATATCAAGCACCTGCTGATTGGAATGCTGTCCAATTCGGCGTACGAGACGCTGCTCCTGCAGACCACCGCTCGCATACTGGGCAACGATTTGCACTGCATTTTAGCGCGAGAACGCCGGCAGGCTATGCGCGGACTGGCGGTAAAGTCTATCAAATGCATCATCTGTCGCTCACGGTTGTACAACACTGAACGTCAACCGATCGTTGTGCTGGGCGATTGTGGCCATGCCATGCACCAGCAATGTGCCGCGAACTTTTGCACCGTTCCCGTCGATTCTCCAATGGAAAATCGAGGAGCAAAGCTGAGTGACAACGGTGGAGCCACCACCGGTAAAGCTGATCCGTTACCCTCCGTGAAGCGGTTAAAATGTCCGCGGTGCGACACGGTGATAGAAGAACAGAGCTCCATTCGAACGCCAGAAAGTTACGGAGAAGTAAACCGGTTCGCTAGGGACAACCAGAACGCCGACAAAGGGCCCAGCACGCTGAAGCTGAGTGCCCCACCGAAGGTGGGATAGTCCCTTCGAGCAAGCGGCTCCTTCTAGGAGCCATTCCATAATTTGCCTGGTGTCTGGTGTGGAGGGAATAGCAAACAGCTAAACCGGCTTGACTCAGCGAAGACAAATTGTAAGCGATGGTAAATGTTAGAACAATTGCTACCAAAAATGGATGGTTTTACTGTTAGTTAATGGCGTAAGTATTGAGTTATTATTTATCTTGTACTATTGCATGGACATGGCGGCGTGGCGTTGCCGCTAGTGCATTACAGTAAATATCCTTCTATAGCGACGCGTTATATTTGTGCCGTAAGCAAATGTAAATATCCCCAATCGAGGTAACGGAAAACGTGTTAGGAACATTATAGTTGTTCGTGGAATAAACACATCACTCGTGCTATTATTGTGGATGGATATGGTGCGGTAATTTAAATTTCATCCGATTGCGCCTTTTGTCCGCACAACCCTGTGCGCCTTGACGTTAATGACATTTCGCCAGATGACCGTAAGAAAACACAAGAGATTTTGCAGTGAGTAACGACCACTTCCCATGGCTTCCACACCGAATTGTGTTTTCTGCAAAATCGCCACTGGAAACGACGCAGGGACGGAAATTTTATTTCAAAACGAACGTATATGCATTTTCAAAGATATTCGGCCGGCGTCGGACTTTCATTTTCTGGCCGTTCCCAATCATCATATCGATGGTGTGAATTCGCTCTCCGCAGCTGATAAGCCCTTGCGTACGTAAACTTGCGTGACAAGTCATTGTGATATGATAAATAAATCGTTTTTTTTTGTTTCTACAGTGCAGGAGCTGAAACAAGAACTAGTTAACATTCTACAGTCCACGGGGCAGCTCGACCCATCCGCAGCCTTATTCGGATTCCACATTCCTCCTTTTACGAGTGTCAAGCATTTACACTTACATGCTATTGCACCAGTCGGAAAGATGGGCTTCATTTCCAGAATGATATTTCGACCGAATACAATGTGGTTTAAAACGGTAAGTAATTCACCCCATTTATTTTACACTAACGCGGTTAATGGTGTATCGGACTAACATTTTAGGACGAGGCTATCTTGCAGTCCCTTTCCAATGATGTTCCAGGCCAGTGATATCTGTGTAGCTTAGTATTGTGGTATTGATGATAAAGATATTTTATTTTTGAAAAATATTCCCCTTCAATTTATTTTCCCTTAAGTTTGTACAAAAAAATGTTCCACTACATCACTTGGATTATATTCGTATTATATACTGTGGAATTCGATTTTAATTTCAAGATCAAAATCTTACGTTTGCGTGGAAATTTTGCAAATTTTTGAATTTCATCCATATTACGTTGAGGCCAATAAGAGACACACTCTTTCGAAGATTATATACTTTATTTGTATTCGTCACTTTAATTTTGCTATCGTAACATGTGTTCTTTTATAGGCATTTATTCGTAATTAAATTTTGATAATATTGCACGTATTCGCCACATTGTTCATCTAAAATAGCGGAGAGCATAATTTTTACAGTCAAATTTACGTTAGGGTAAATGCAATTAAATTGAAAACTTACGTTTCAAAAAGTCAGGAGACCCACGAAGCCGAACATTCTTCATTTGGAAAAAATTGTACACGGAATGGAATATCAATGGATCGTTGGTTTTACTCGCAGCTTCAAGATACTTCCTTGCCGGCAACGAATCGGCCCCGGGCATTTGTTTAGCCAGCCGCAGCGCATCGATAACCTGTCCCCGTTCCAGCAACACTTCCAGTATGATTTCATTCGCGTTCAAACGGGCCAACATATCGAGCGCGAGCTGAGATATGACAGGGTCAGCCACATTGGACAGAGATAGCAGAAAGCAAGCCAACGCCTTCGACTCATTCAGAGTTGAATATTTTAACAAGAACTGCAGAGTATCAAACTGCTTACGAAGCACCAAATCAATTAGGAGCGCTTTGCTTAGTTCATGGTTAGCATTGATACCGTGACGTGCGAGCGAGTTCAGATACAGGAGCAAAATCTTGCCCATCTGCGGTCCTGTGATCGTGGAAAATACGATCGTGTACATATCGGCCTGATTAATCAGAACACGTGGCGTGGCCGGAGGTTTTACCGATGACTTGGCTAACGACATAAGTGCCATTTGGCTTTGCAATTCACTGTCCAGGACACTTTTGTAGAGGCTGTTTAGCTTATTGAAGATGCCTTCGATTACGGGCAGCATGGTACCGCTGTATGTGCTGCTCATCATATCTTTTAAAACGGATAGTATCGCCGTCTTGCCGTCGGTTCTTTGCAGAAGAAACTCCACCAGCCGCAAACGGTCCGTTATGAGAGCACAGAGCGCATTTAGCTTCAACTGTACGAACCATAAACACCCAAGCTTTGAATCGATCACAATATTTGGTTGAAAAAGCACCCAATCTTTTGTATCTGAAAAAAAAGATTGCACAATGACAAGTTTATCGGATAGCCTTACCGAAACATGAAGCATAGATCCTTTTTACGTACACAATTCACAGTTCATTGTTTTTCCATCGAGCGATATGCTCGGCACTTCCAGCTGGAATGGGCGAATGGGTTTCGCCGGAATGATGGGAGAGTGAATGGTGGCTCCCGAGGCATGTTCCGTTTCACTGCTACTGAGAGCGATATCGAACAGCATCGAAGTCGCCGTGGCCTGATGATGTACGATCACGACATCATCGACAACGTTCATAGCGAATCGTCCACTTTGGCCTAGTTTCAGAATGTGTGCCTTTTTCGGTGCCAGTCCGGGGCCGTTCAGGAGATATATTACTACTTCAAATGGACGATTCGGAGGTTGCCGCAGAATCAAGATTGCGTTAGTTCCGTAAAGCTGCGCAAGTGTTACGTCTTTGCCCATGCAACCTTGATCAATTCCCACTGCGGAATGAATGAACGCCTGAAATTATCTGAAAGCCTCGTATTTTCCTCGATTCTGTGTTACTTACACTCCAATCTCGGCAGTTTAGTTATGTTTGCTGGCTTCAAGATAACTGGAGTGAGGATTGTTCCCAAATTCGACGAGAGTAGTGCAAATTTTGAAATTGGACAGTAACTGAACCAATTCATGGTGATGTTGAGCGATTTAATAGATTTCAGTGATGGCTTGTCGAAGTTCACCAACAAAATTTCTACACCAACGCTTGTGAAAAGAGCGACTTGTCGCTCTTGAGTCCACACAAAGCCATTGATTGTGCTCTTGCCCTTGTACACGAGCATATCCTGCAGGTTGGGACGCAGGTTCGGAAGAAATCTAATAAATTCCACCGATGTTTCGCTGCGCTGCACAGCCAAGACTTGATTGTCGATGGAAAACTTAATCGACCGAATCTGCGCGTCGGGTGTATCGGTCGAATGAAGATCCATGCAAAACACAAAATTCTCGCCATCTCTTGCACCTTTTACAACGATACCCGTGGCTCCGCCGGATCGCACTGCAATTACCTAATACAAAACAAGTCTTTTATTACGCTTCGCCAAAGACATCTGTAGTTTTCGTTTACCTGTTGTTTCGCATCATCGAAGAACACATTTGTCAGCAGTCCTGTGCCGTCGAATCGGATCGGCTCTGGCGATAGCTCCAAATAATAATGCTGCAGATCGGTGCTCATTTTCGAGACTCGAAACAAAAGGAGATCTGAATCATAACAAACTGTTTGACATTGTGTTTGCTGTACGTCATTGTCAGCCCGTGGGAGATGTGCTCTAAAATTCAAAATCAAGGAGTTGATAATTTTTAATCAATTTATAAATGAAAAAAGTGACTAGGGTAATTAATTGTTTGATTTATTGGTCAATGCCCTGCAAGGAAAATATGTGATTCAGACTGGGAAATTCCATTATAAATTGTTTAGCTGGAATCAAAACAAACCTTTAACCAACCTGCGGCTATAACCGCGCAGAACATGATCTGCCGGGAAATGTCAAATCGCAACTCGCAACGAGGTCTTTTATTGTTTGTTTGGTGCTGCGATATTGTCCCGGGAATCGAGAAACATACCAGCTAGACTTAACCGCTATAACTATGGACGTGCTTTCGCGACCAGCAGAAGAATTTATCAACGATGGCACGGTGGAGGAACTGTGGGCTCTAAAGGCAGTTGAACACGCCGAGGTACATTTCAATCTCTTGTGCAGTGTGGATCCTCGCCTACTTCATCTGACTCCGTACGACGATGAAATATATGAGCAATTTCGGCGAATGTTCCCCGACATGGACGTACGAGTTCTGAACGAAACTGAACTCAAAAATTCGGACGGAAAGACTAAGTGGAGGGCCTACATGGAAAAATTTAACCGGCTGGAGGATTACAGCTACGGTACGTTGCTGCGAGCTGACGCAGGGGAAGAATTCCGGCCAGAGAACGCTATCCTGGTGGTAAGGATCCAGTTTTGGGCGATTGAGGTGGCGCGAAACCGGGAAGGCCATAATGATCAAGTTAGAGTGAAATTCCGTGGAACCAATACAAATAGAGACATCGAATAAAGCGCTTTTTGTAATCAAGATCACGCTTTCGGATACGGGAATATTCTTGCAGCTAGGGTACACTGGGGCACCATATACAATCATACGATATCAATTATGGGTTTTTTTTTCAAGTATTCTTGTCTATTAACTCATTATGCACATGCTGCGATATAGGGCGAATCCCCAGGGAACGAGCTACACCGAAAAGAAAAGAAGAAACGCACTGCTTTGTTTAACCGCACTGACATCAGTTTAAGCGTTAAGCTCCTGCTCCTGCTTCTTCTCTATTTTCAATTTTCGTTGAAGCAATCTCTTTTCACGTTCGTACTCTTTTAGCCGCAGAATGTAGCTGTAAACAGAGAAAGGAACGATAGTAATTTTAGTATATCACAACTCTCGAAACAGTGTTGCGTTTGCACTTACTCTTCGTATTCGCAATTTAGGTATTCATGCTTCTCGTGAGCGCATTTATACGCCCATGGCCAAACATCGGTTCGGCATGCACGATATTGGATCAGTTTATGGGCACAGTAATCACGAGCCTCCAGTGGCAGCTTGGCTGCTTCCATTTCCTCCTGAGTGGCAATCATAACTGAAAACACAGCACAGTGCAGTAAATCTAGTTTAAAGATGCTAGGGTTCAACGTCGATCACAGTATGCGTAAATTTGTTTTGATGCGCGCTAGGATCTGCTGCACAGCCTGACGTGTTATGTAAT
This sequence comes from Anopheles nili, assembly GCF_943737925.1. Classification (NCBI taxonomy): domain Eukaryota; kingdom Metazoa; phylum Arthropoda; class Insecta; order Diptera; family Culicidae; genus Anopheles; species Anopheles nili. Next base: position 49,853,354 of record NC_071292.1, read on the forward strand.
TGAATATCGTTCCGCAAAATTATTCCGGTTCATACCAGGACTGTGCATAAGGTTGTTCGCATCTCGTCACTGCCAATGTGCATTACGCTACAAACCTAACATTGATAGTAAAAAGGGCCAATTTTCTTACCCCGTTCCTTTCTGCCATTGGGGAAACCAAGGTTGGGATCGAAACTCGGTTCCGTTAGTGGTAGCGGAGTTCCCTTTGGGTTGGTCAAATACAGTGACACGTAATTGCCCATCCTAGCGCAGTAGCAGCCCGAGATCTGCGACTGGAATCCTGGAATCCAATGTGCTGTTCAGCATACAAAGCGCTTGAGAAGATTTGTTTTCGTGAGGAGTGAAATTTTACGTACTTTAGGATGCTGCTGGCCGTAGAGTTTGCTTATTTTTTTATCAGCCGCGGTTAACGTCAAAATTTGCCAGTGACAGCTGAACCGAGGGGTATGCAGGTGTATAAGGAGAACGCAAATTGTGATTCCTTTTGAAATATAAAACGAAAATAGAGTTGATCAATTCATTCGAAAACCTTTGAACAGTGACAAAATGTCAAACATGAAGAATTTCAGGACTCTTAAAAGTATATTCTTACTAAGCGAACTTTTTCAAAACAGCTGATTCGCTAGCACGTACCGCAGTGTGCACTTTTTTGCAACTCACTTTGAAGTTTAGTGTTTAGAATACTATGCAGTGAGTGTGTGCTTGACGGCATATTTTTTATCAACAACTAGGATCCCTATCGTACAATATACACTATGATATTCCTAATATATCCCTGACTGAACGGACATTCTTGCATGCAGTTTCCATCCCCACGGAGGCTGTCACCACTGGGAACCGTCAGATTTGAGGAGAACTGTCAGCCAACGAAAGGAGAATGGAATGTATTTGAGAGAGAATATAAACAGAGAGCACTTCGCTACTCTTTCACGCTCTCTTTCTCACGATCTCTCTCAGCAAAGCAAGAAGACAGCAGAAAGAGAAAAAGTAATGAAAACGCCGTTCCGTTTTAATGGCTGCCGCGATGAGGTTTAGAATGAAAACGGTGAAATCATACTGAAATAGTGCACAAAAGATGTGTTAAACCGGGCAACAGGGGAGAAAAACTGTCCAACTAACCGCCCCGCACAGTGTAGGAGTGTTTTGCAGCCGCGTTCGCTGTGGTTCAAGCAGGTAAACTCATTTCTGAAAAAGTTTCACCTCGAAACGGGTAGGGCCCGTACCGCAGTAACCCTCGCTGTCTTTTGTGTGTGGTCCATTGCCCCTGGCGTACGATCTTTTGCAATATTCTGCCCGTGATTCCCCTAACCAGTGTGCACCGTCGGATTCGAGGAAGCGATCCCATGTGGTAACATGCTTGCAAAATGCTAGTGGTGCATTCTAGAAAACGAAAATCCTTCATTATTGAGGCTGCTGCTGAAGTGGATACGTGTGTGCGTGTGTGTGTGACTGTGTGCGTTCGTGTGTATGCAATGGTTCATTTCAGCAGCAGAAATACGCTGCCACGGCTGGCTGCGACCGCCGCTGACCGCCTGCGCCGGCAGTCCTGCACGGTTTGATGGTGAAATGTAAAATTAATGTGCAATTGCTGAAGCAACTTGCCTTCCGTTCGACGTGATACGGAAGGAGCTAGCTGTACGTGCGGCGGTTTAACCCCCGGTTGGACTGCTGAAAGTAGGCGATTGGATGGAACTGCGGCCATTAGTGGGGAAGACATAAGACAGTGTCACTATTCTCGGAGTTAGATCCGTTTTCCGATTGTGTACTTAGATGAGTCAGTTCGCTCACCTAATACCTTGGGATAGGATACCTGGTAGGCCATAAACAGGGGTCTAAATTTTGTCAAGAAAAAAAAAACAACAAATATCATAACGCGCATGGTTTGAAGCAAAAAACAAAGAGGTGAAATTCTCATCAATTAACGATTCATGTAATAAAATGTCATTTTATCAATTTTGATAGAAGGTAGGCCACTTAACAAGTTTGCGATCAAATGTCGCAGTATGGGGAAGATTGGCTGGCTGGAACTTTGGAATCAAACGATGGAATAATAATGCCCATCCACAGACCAGCACAATGCACCTTATTCCGGAAACAGCACTGTGAGCTTTCCGTAGCGAAAGAGGGAAGAACTGCTGGGGTGCATTTTTTTTCTCATATGCATCACCCATACACCAACCCCGCCATTGGTGGTGTGTTCCGCTGCGCTTTTCATCGGCCACCGGAAGAAATGTGTACATTTGTGGCCTTAGCCGCTCAATCTTTTTTAATTGCAAGTGTCCCCCCCTATCCTCCTCCCTCTACCACCCCCCCCCCCCCAACAGCAGGCAGGTCCGTTCGTGAATTCCTCGCGCCCAGGTATCGACAGCCGCCGGATTGGCAACACTGAGTCCAACCTGGAGTCAAGCTCTCCACAGCTCGCTGACTAAGAAAGGTGGACATTACCGAGCGCCTCGGTGCGTGAAGGATGAATTATGTTGTTTGCTGCGCCCACCCACCCACCCAGGTGGCCGCGAAGCTGCTGGATGTGCACGAATTCTCGAACAAACAACCCTCTAGAGTGGTGCAGCAGCACACCACCTCCTCTCCCCCACCCATTCCGGATCAGAGCCCGGACAGCGGTGATGATGCTTCCAGAAGAACCGTGCCGTAGATTCCACTCCGGGAGTTGATTTGGAGCCACCGCTTTTGGCTTTCTTCACAGCCCGGTTCTCTCTCTCTCTCTCACACACTCTCGCTGGCACTGGCTCTCTGGCGGGCTCCCGAACCGGATGATGTCGGTGGACGAGAACCGTGTGTGTGTGTGTGTGCGTGGCCACGATTCGCTCTCAACCATCGTCAGGGTATCGCGGCCGCGCGATATACTCCGAAGGGCAATCCCGGCAACACGGTTTCGCTCTCTCGGAGCGACGGCCATCCAACATGACTATGCTACGCGGGCGCGCACGTGTGTGCGTGTGTGTGTGTGGTGGGGGGGGGGGATGCGGTCTCTTTCTGCGTGTAATACCTCCCGAGGCCAGCCAGAAGGGATAACCGGCCGCCCGTCGGTGGCGTGTTCGAAAGCTCAGCATCTTGTGTGGGCTTTCGGATGGGCTCTCCCCGGTTCCGGGATTGACTCCGGGTTGCGATAACTGGCCGCTCAAAACCAGGTCCTGTGGGGGTCCTGCGGATGACCGAATCCGCGCGTCCACACGAACACGATGTATTATTCATGTGCCAGATAGTAGCCAGATGCGAACCACCCCCCTTCGAGTAATGATATACGAAACTAAATAAAGGCCACCTTCCCAGCAACCGATCCTTTCATCCCATGGATCGGCAAGTGGTCGCGCGTGGCACGACGGATGTGGGACACCATGACGACAAGCTGCCTTTGGTACGTGTCCCGTCGATTAACCGAGACCAAGCGCGCGATGCTGCTGGTGAATTCCTGCAGAGGACTCCCACCCTGCAGTCTGTACATACGTGGATCATTCGGGACGAATTCGTCGGGACGAATGACTGGCTGGCGCTGGACACATGTACTGGCTCACACACACACACACACGCAGGCGCGCGCGCGGATTGGAATGTACTGCAGGCCCCAGCTCGACCCCAGGCTGTGGCGAGGTTATGTGTTTTTGTATTATTAATCACATACCCGTTTGGAGCTTTTATTTCAACAAGTACATAAAATTAAGAGCGCACTTCCATCCAATATCGATTGCGTTGCCCCGCGGTTTCTGAGGGAGAATGGAAAGAGGGAATTGTTTGCTTGCATTGACCTCACCAACCCACCAGCGAGAGCAAACATAGCTGGTTTTGGGATAGGTACGGCGCTAATGTTAGATTAAACTAATTGTGGGCTTTTATGTTTGTATTCGTATGCTTTATTATGCCAATCAGAATACTGACATTTAAAATCCATTGGTGCACTCTTCTGGATATTGGTAAGGGCAATTTTTTAAGAAAACCCAATTCCCACAGTTGGTATACATTTTTCGCCCAAATTACCGCATCATCAATGCCGCCTGGCAGAGCGTAAAGCTGCGACAGAAGGCTCTTCTTCCGAGCTCCGAAATCGAAAACATCATCTCTCGAAGGCTCGGAGCTCACGCGTCAAGTGCTGCGTTTCGAATGGCCTGGCAGAGCTGTGGGAAATGCGCATGAATGAAATATATCTCGCATGTACACCGCCCTGTGACTCCCGAATGCCGAATCCGTGTGCCTCCCTTCCCATGCTCATGCACACGATACATATACGGTTTGCTGTGTCATCTCGACTCTCGGGCAGGATGATCCAATGCCATCACCCACCCCCAACCACCCCAAAAAAGGAGGTGGTGGTGGGTGCACCCCATTCGCCCGGAGGATGCTGCTGTATCTGGCTCACTCTGCGCGCGCGATCTGCCTCTCCCTCTAGCTGCCTGGCCAGTGCCCCGGCGCGTTATCTGTCTTTTCTTTCGTTCGCCATTTGCCGGCTCTTTCTTTGCGATTCGTTCCCGTGTTCTCCTCGGGTGTGCTGGCGTGTCCTGGCCAGAGGACTAGTGCCCGCTGATGGCATCATAAAATATTGCCCAACCGTCCTCCGTGCGCGTCCGTGTTGGTTGAGAAGTGTGCCTTCTGTTAAATGGTAATCGTGCAATGGTTAACTTTCGGATATACATACCCCGATGCGTGGTTGACACATACCCAATTGTCAAATTGTCACGGGATTGTTGTTCGTCCGTTTACGTTGTTGATTTTCATTTCTTTCTTCTTCTTCTTTTCAGCCATCTCCACAGTATACGTAAGCGCCTGGGAGTCCTGCCAGCGAAGATGGGCGTCCTTTGAGTTGGCTGGCGGCACCTGGCACGAACACTAATCGTCGTATTTACTCCACCACGACCAGCGCGACACCCGAGACATGGATCCGAACGAGAACCATCTTTCCCAGCCACCGTCGGCACTGCCGCAGGATGGAGCTGGCGGCCGAACCGGATCGGGTGGTAGCGGAACGGGTGTGTCCGGGTTAGCGGCAGCGGCTGCGGCCGCTGGTGCCGCTGCCGCCGCTGCCTACCACCACCAGCAGTACTCTCAGGCTCCACCACCACCACCGCACCACCTGGCATCGGGTTATGCCGCTGCAATGATGGACCACCATCATCACCATCATCAGATGAAGGATCCGTACTATCACCATCATCATCATGGGCGGCATTACGCGGATCCGTATGCCGCCATGCACCATGGACACGGTGGCGCTTCGTACCATGCGTCCCCGCATGGTCCTCCGCCGCCACCACCGTCGGCTTTGGGTGCGATGAATCCGATGCATTCGCACAATTCCTACTCGCACCATGCGCACCATCATCCGCATCAGAACCCGTACGGGCATTCGTATCATCATCAGCCGGCGGCACCGTATCCGGCCGCTACGACCCCGGCTGGCATGCATCATCATCACGCGGTGCATCATCAAGGGCACGGGTCCTTGCTACCGCCCGCCGGAAGCTCCTCTTCGATGGGCCAGTACTCGAACAGCCAACAGTATCCTCCGTACGGTCAGATGACCGGAACACCCGACCAATTGTCGGCTGGTGGGCATTACGCGGGAAGCTCCGGAGTGTCCCATCACCAGCCGCATCCAATGGGTGGTGGTGGCGTTTCAGCGGCTTACCGAGACGATAAGGAGATGCTCGTGGGTCAGCAAAGCCACGCCAGCGGTATGGCTTCGAACGCACCGGGTGTCATCGGTGGACTCAATACGACGATACCCGGCACGGGTACGGCATCGGTGAACGCTCCCGCGGGTCTGGGACCCGGTGGTGGGAAGCGAAAAATTGAAATCCTCGACAATATACTGATAAAGAAATCCAAAAACACCCCACCGGACATGCCACTCGGTGGCAACGGTGGTGACGTTAGCCATATGGGGAGTGGCAGCGGTCACACCGGTGTGTACGGTCAGCAGCTTACGGATCCGTCCATCGGTGGTCCGATGGGTGTGGGAGATCCCGCCAAATCGTCGTTCCAGATGTCGAACATCCTAGATGATAAAAATGCCAAACTGCCCATGGTGGCCGCTGCTTCCGGCGTTGCAGCTTCCGATGGCATGGTGATGCATCAGCACACGCACACAGCCACGGTTGGGGAACGTGAGAAGGTCCGGCCTACGGAATCGGGACATTATCCGCACGGAAACGCTGGCGGTGGTTCGGGCAGAAAATCGTCCCATCAGAAGGCATCGAAAGGTAACGATTCATCCAAAACAGATCGTACAACCGCAGGTTCAGGAGGAGCAGCCGGCAGTGTGGCTGGAAGTGAGCCACATTCCGAACAGCAGCAGCAGCAGCAGCAACATCAGCAGTATCCACAAGGACCACCAACCCAACACATGGACTTTGAGATATCTGAAAAGCTGAAGGAAATGGGCGAAATTAGCGTAAAACCGGTGTCTAAAACGGACGCGAATGCGAAGGCACGCACCAGCGAGCTAGAGTGTAATGAGGAAATATCGCTGGAAATCACTAAGAAGGATGCGGCCATGCGGAAGGTTACGAATCTGCGCAAAAACATCAAGGAGGTGATGGACGACAACCAGCTGGACGCATCGACGCTGACGGCTCAACGGCAAGAGTTGGAGCGATTGGCGCGTGTCCAGGAGCAACAGCGCATCATCCGCGAGGTTCAGCGCCAGCTAGCGTTGGAACGTCAAACGAACAAAACGGAACAGAAGGTGATGCAGTTCTTGCAAGGACACGCTTCCATCTTGAAACCGCAGCAGCAACCCAGCACGTCCGCGAGCTCGACCGTTACCGGAATCGGTGCGTCAGGAAGCGGTCCAACGCCAACCACTCCGGTGCGCGTGGGGTACGTTAAGAATCCGTTCGAAACACGTGGTCGGCCACCGAAAAACCGCGCACCACTGGTTACCACTGTCACAACGGTTTCTTCGCTAAGCACAACGGTAACAACGTCGGCTACGATGGCCCCATCATCAACGGCGACCACAAACCTCACTCCATCGGTCAGCATCGCACCGGTGAAGGCGGCCACAGTGACGGGCGCTTCATTGCCGGCTTCCACCGCGTCCTCTCCAACGATGGCCGCTGGCATGGGATCACCGTCGGTCATTCCGGTGCGCACGTTCGAGGAGATGGTGGACAGCGAGGAAGAGCTCGAACCGGAAGAGGAGCTCGACGAGGAAGACGAAGACAGTGAGGGCGAGGTGATCGCGTTACCGGAGAAAAAGGAAATCGTCACGATCGACAGCTCGTCCGATGACGATTGCATCGTGCTGTCGGATGACGACGAGGAACCGGAAGACGAATCGGACGATGATCCGCAGAACAGTGGGCTGCACGTGAACGACGCGTACAACGTGCCGGACGAGCAGGGCCGGGTGGTGATCAACGTGGGCCACGCGGACGGTGAGGAGGACATCTTCCTAGCGCCCCAGATCGCGCGCATCATCAAACCGCACCAGATCGGTGGCGTGCGGTTCCTGTTCGATAACATCATCGAGTCGATCGAGCGGTATGATTCCTCGACCGGGTTCGGGTGCATACTGGCCCACTCGATGGGGCTCGGCAAAACGCTTCAGTTAGTTTGCTTCTGTGATATATTTTTAAGGCACACCAGCTCGAAAACGGTGCTGATCATCATGCCCATCAACACGCTGCAGAATTGGTTGAACGAGTTCAACACCTGGCTGCCAGAGGATAGCGAGAACAGCCCGCTGCGGAACCACGGCGAGGTGCGGCCGCGCCATTTCCGCATTCACATCCTGAACGATAGCCACAAAACGCTGAAATCGCGCTCGAAAGTCGTGCTGGAGTGGGCCAAAAATGGGGGCGTGCTGCTGATTGGGTACGAGATGTACCGGCTACTCAGCCAGAAGAAGATGACTAAGAAGAAGAAAAAGAAGAAGGGCGGCGTGCTGGTGGCCGACCCGGAGGAGGAAAAGGAGTCCACCGAGGAGCAGCGGAACATGTTTGACGACATACACGAGGCGCTTGTGAAACCGGGTCCGGATTTGGTGGTCTGTGACGAGGGTCACCGGATAAAGAACTCGCATGCCAGCATCTCGGTGGCGCTAAAGCAAATCAAATCGAAACGACGCGTCGTGCTGACCGGCTACCCGCTTCAGAACAACCTGCTGGAGTACTGGTGCATGGTGGATTTCGTGCGTCCAAACTACCTTGGCACGAAGACGGAATTTAGCAATATGTTTGAGCGACCGATCCAAAACGGCCAGTGTATCGACTCGACGCCCCAGGACATCAAGCTGATGCGGTACAGGGCACATGTGCTGCACTCGCTGTTGCTTGGTTTCGTGCAACGGCGATCGCACTCCGTGTTGCAAACGTCGCTGCCCCAGAAGGAAGAGTACGTGCTGCAGATTCGCATGACCGAGTTCCAGCGAAAGCTGTACAGCGTGTTCATGAACGATGTCGTGCGAACGAAGGCCGTTCCGAACCCCCTGAAAGCGTTTGCCGTGTGCTGCAAGATATGGAACCATCCCGACGTGCTGTACAACTTTCTCAAGCAAAGCGAACGAGACATTGATCTGGAGATCGAAGAACCTGAACCTCCGACGGCACCGGGGGCGGTTAAGCCGGTTGGGGACAATTCCACCCCGAATCCTGTGCAGCTGCCGGGTACAACAACTAGTGGTGGTACAAGCACCCCGATGGAGATCGATGGCGCTGTTGGTGGAGTGAACGCCATGCCGGAGGTGTCCCCGCCGTCGGTAGTCCCGATTGGTGCTAAGGGTGGCCGGAAGAACGCCACCGCCGCCGCTATACCAAAGCCGGCCAAACCGTTGGCGCTGAAAAAAGATGGAACGCCACGCAAACCGCGCACACCGAAAAAGGCTGTGATGAATAATAAATCTCAAGCCGTTGGTAAGGATGGTAAAATTGTTCCAGCGGCCACCATCAGCCCCAGCAACGTTAGCAAGGACCCGAATGCGATGGATACGACGGGATCGTTTGGAAAGGCCGATGGTTCCACGGATTTTGCTGGTGATCGTGGTGTAGTTAAGCAGGAAACCGGAGGGCACATGTACCCGCAACATTACCCAGATGCAGCATCCGGAAATCCGGCCTACCCATATCAGGCATATCCGGGAGCTGGACCTATGCCGCCAAACCAAGGATATGGGGGCTACAATCAAGGCATGGAAATGATGGGACCCGATCAGGGCTCGACCTACGGCACTTACGGTAGCGGTGTAAGTGGCCAGTATGGCAATAGCAACAATGGTGCAGGTGCTGGGACCGGAGATGCGTACAACAATTACGGAAACAATTACTATCGGAATGACTACAATGCACCGTATAATCAGTCCTCGGCTTACAGTGCAGGTGCCGGAACTGATGGTAATGCACCGTACAACCACAATCAGTATCCGTACGGCGCGAATATGGCCGAAGGAATGACAAACAATCAGTACGCCAACAACGGAAACGGTGCGACCGCACAAAACACCCCATCAAACAACTATTGGGGTGGTAACGGTGGCAATGGTAATGATAGCAATACGTACTACGATCAGCAACAGCCGGCGAACGCTAACCTAGCGAATGGTGCTTCCGGATCATCTTATTCGGCGTATGGCGAAGGTTACAATGTCTCTAACGGAACTCCAGCTGCTCCATTGGCCGGTGGTGAGAATAGTGCTACTAGTTTGGGTCCCTATCCCGGTGTGGAACAACAGTCGGCATCTTCGGCGATGAACCAAACTCAGCTTCCTACGCAATACAATAATTACGCTACTGCGGCAGACACATTGCCAACGGATGGGCTTCAAAAGTGGGACCATTCGCAACTGACCAATGCAAACGCTAAAGCAGCTGTGAATGCGGAACTTTCACAAGGCCAAGAAACGAATCTGCCCAACAATAATGCCGAGTCTATTCCCGCGTTGGAACCAAACACCGAATCACCGCTTACATCAGCGGCTGCAAACCCGCTAGATTCTACGGATCCTATTTCAGATGCTGCTGCCGCCATTACACAAGAGCAGGCGAATGCACAGTACGCGAACCAACCCTCGCTAGAAGATCTCAAAGATCCAGTGAAGCCGGATCTGGTTGGCGATAAACCAACAGAGATAGTCGATATGGATACGAAGGAAATTAGCAAGATGGATCTACAGGAAGCTGTTAAGCAGGAGATCAAAAAGGAAGTGGAAGAAAATATGCAACAAGATCAAACGAGTGCAGATGCCCAGATCAAAAAGGAAGACGATAAAGCTGAGATAAAATGTGAGATAAAGGCGGAGGAAAGCAGCGAGAAGATAACGAATGGTGGTAATACAGAAGTTGAACTGTCGCCGTCGAGCCAGCCCGAGGATAAAAAGTCTTTAGACGCATTAGTGGATGCGAACTTGATCAAGAAGGAAGAGGGATTGGATGGTATTGAAATCAAGCAGGAAGCTGAGCCTCTAACTACTGAACCCGGTAAGAATGCTGAAGAACAAAACACCGAGTCAAAGTATGCACCCAACAAGGATGTGCTAAAAACAGAGGAGGAGTTAGATAAATCAGCAAAAATTGAAGGCGACGCTGAGAAAGATGTGGAGGAAGTGGTAGCTGTGATTGGAAAGAGTGACGATGATAAGGAAAAGTCGAATGATGCTACTCTAAAAGCGGAGGAGGAAGATGCTAACATGAAGCAAGAAGACAAGGAACCAACAGCTGCAGACAAAGAGACAACGTCGGCAAAATCAACCACGACCACTGCAAATAGTACTTCGACGACAACGACAACAACCGCTTCCATCGGGGCCCAAAAGGAAGGCAAAGGAAAGGACGCTAAAGATGAGATTCCGTACGAGTGGGCACTGGAACTGATGAAGGGCTACATACCGGATCTGTTGGAAAACTCGCCAAAAATGGACATTTTCTTCTGCATTCTGGAGGAGAGCATCCGATTGGGCGATCGTTTGTTGGTGTTCAGTCAAAGCCTGCTCACACTGAACTTGATCGAGCGGTTTTTGCAGCGCAATAAAATTCCAGGCTCTGAGAATTATTGGTGCAAAAATAGCAACTACTTCCGTGAGTATTTTCTGATCACGTCAGTACCTTCACAGACATTTGATATAACGTTTCGGTTGTTTGGCTTTTTACAGGATTGGACGGCTCAACAGTGGCCCAGGAACGAGAGAAGCTCATAAATGAGTTCAATTCCAACCCGAACGTGCATCTCTTCCTGGTGTCTACCCGCGCTGGTTCGCTGGGTATTAATCTGGTTGGAGCGAACCGTGTGGTGGTGTTCGACGCTAGCTGGAACCCGTGTCACGATACCCAGGCCGTGTGTCGCGTGTACCGCTATGGACAGAAGAAACCCTGTTTTGTCTACCGGCTTGTGATGGACAATTGTCTAGAGAAAAAGATCTACGATCGACAGATCAACAAACAAGGCATGTCCGATCGTATAGTGGACGAATGCAATCCGGACGCGCATCTGTCGATGAAGGAGATCACCAGCCTGTGTTACGACGATGGTGAAGACGGTGAGGCGAAAGATTACAGCGAGGACAAGGATAAATTCATCGACATCGTGATGCAACACCTGCTAGAATCGCACTCGAAGAAGCTCACTAAAGCACCGTTTGCCCACGAGAGCCTGCTGATCGACCGGAAGGAAAAGAAATTGTCCTCTGCAGAAAAACGTCAAGCGCAACGAGGATACGAGCTAGAGAAGCAAGCTGCAACCAAACCGGCGTACTCGTATACATCGATGGGCACGACTTATCGAGCTATTCGCACTTCAGACGGCTCGATCATTCACCGACCTGTGGCATCGGTAAGCGATCGCTTATCTGCTGATACACTCTCTTATAAAGCGTGCTAATAATTGACTATTTTCGAAACAGGTTCGTCCCATGCAGGCTGGTGATGCGAACAAAACGAACGTACCAGGAGCGCGGCCCACACGTTGGATACCAGCTGAGGTGTGGCAGCGACAAGGAATGACTGCTCAAGAAATGACTCTGCCGATCGGTAAGTTCATTTATTTTTTGCCAAAACCAACTACCGTCTCACACAAATGATGTTAAACTTAAACTAATCGACAAATTGGGTTTTGTGTTTCCGTATAGATGTGGTTATTCCGACCAGCTCGGCCGACAAATCGAACATTGTGTTGAAGGCAGGCCAAAAAGTGATGGTGCTGAAGTCACCGAAGGGCATCTATATGCAGCTGGAGAGTGGCAAAATCATAGCTATACGTACTGCGTTTAAAGTCGGCCAAAGCAAAGAGGCACCCCCGGCGAAAGGCAGTAGTATCATCACTACCACACCGACTACGCCAGGTCGTCGGACAACGAATCTAACATTCGGAACGGCCAAGGGTTCGTCTACGTTGCTCATCTCGAAGAATGGTGCTGGTGGCAGTGGCGGTAGTACGGGAGATTTTTCCGAGGGAAACTCGTTGAGCATCGCGTCAAATTCCGATGACGACGAAAAGTCAGATTCCAGCATCCTTCCGCTAACCATTAACGACGATGGCGATAGCGAGAAGGAAACCATGAGCGTGGATGACTATCCCGACAAACCGATCTCGAAAAAGGACACCGATGTGGTGGAGCACATCGTAAACGACAAGACTGACACGACGATGAGCAGCATGAGCAGTGCGAGTAGTACTAGCAGCAGCAGTGGCCTCCCGTTACCTGCGACAACAACATCGACAACTACAACGTCCTTCTCGGGTACATCTTCCTCAAAGGCGCAGGCGAACGATACGATTGACAAGTTCCCGATGATACAGTCGGCGTACTCGTTGGCTCCACAAGCTCAGGGCTTAGGAGCACATCGGCCGGGTGAATTGCATATGTTGAATGCTTCACCATCACCGGCTGTGCAACCGACAGCCACCGTTACCATAGATGACGATTCCCCTCCCATGAAGGACAAGATTATATACAAGCCGAACTTGGTCGAACGCAAAACAAAAGCTACTCCATCGTCGTTGAAGAACTACCGGCACAAGACGAGCAAAGTACAAGAAATAACCCCCGGTACAGCCACGACGATTGCACACCCTGTAACGACGGCATCGTCAGTTATGGTATCGTCTGGTACGACGAAACCCATGACGGTTGCGAGTAGCGGATCGGCCATGCATCAGGTCACCAACGTGAACCGTGGTATGACATCAACCAATAAAATGAATGAATTACCTAACATCACCCCGAACAATGATGCAACCATGGGAATGATGTACAACGCTGGTTCTGGTGCAACCACAGCGCACAGCAACATGCAACAGTCGCTGGTGAGGACCGCCGACAAGCTGGCTTCCGCAAGTAATACCATGCCGCAGCCAACCATTCCACCGAACTTGTCGGATGGAACATTTGGCCATGGTATGGATCCAGTAGGTTACGGAACATCTACGCATCACCCGAGCGGCACCGTACAGTCCGCGAGATCCGCAAACAAGTTACCCTCTGCTGGTGCGCTTCAATCTCCTACCGAGACACTGGCACCTACGCCGCAGCAGTACTCCGTAGGACATCAACCGACACTCGGTGGAACACAAGGCGCCTTTGGTGGGCATGCTACACCAGCGGCAGGACCACAGAGTAGCAAAACCACCCATATGCATCAACCGATCACGGGAACTTCGCCCTCAGCGTACAGCAGCTCGCCCGGAAACAGCAGCAGTGCGAGCAAACAGCACCACGCATGGATGCCGTACGGTTCATCAGTGACTGGTCCGATGACATCTCCTGCGTACGGGCAACCCCAGCAACAGCAACAGCAGCCGCAACCGCATCAACAGCCCCAAGGCAGTTTCTCGCAACAACAACACCAGGCGTTGCAGCAGCCGCAACATCATTACCAACCGATGGGAAGCCAGCTGCAACATCGGGCGTCTCACCAACCGGACCTTCATGGGGGTCTAGGGATGCATCATCATCACGCGGCCGGAGTGCAGCCACCTCCACCGGCTCCACAGTACGAATCCAGCTTGAACTTCCTGGAGAAAACTACGTCCGCACTGATCAACAACCAGAACCAGAGCGAATTCCAAGCTTCGCTAAGCAACATCACCCGCTCACCAACACCGACGGATGGGTACATCGACTACAACCCAAAGCCAACGGTCGCAGCGACGAAAAAAGGAGGTGCCGGTAGCAAGAGCAAAACGCCCAAGGCACCCAAGAACGATTACAATGCGGCCAAAAAAGCGCTCAACAAGCGAAACAATCCGTCACCCTACACGCACGTCTCGTCCTCATCGGCGTCTTCTTCTCCGTCCGCGTCTCCGGCAGTTATGAACCAATCGCATAGCGTTGCCACCACGCTACCGTCTGCGGTAAACCCGGGCGTTTATCAAGGTTACCACACAGCGGGAACCGGTACGATAACGGCTACCACACCACTAGCGCCTGGTTCGTCCACTGTTAACCCATCGTCGGCGGGATACTACGATCAGTACGGTCAACCGATGAATCACCACCATCACCAACAACCGCCGACCGTAGGCTATGGGGCGACGTCCGGCAGTGGTTCCAACGCCATGATGGCCACACCACCGATCGCAGTCACACAAAACAATGGCCTACCGTTGGCGGTATCTCAACCATCGACCGTGGCCGGGTATGGGAACGTGCCGCCACCTGTCGTTTCCTCGTTTGCCGGTGAGTTATGGTTCGATCAAGTAATGACCAGATGCGTCTCGTCTAAGTTTTCCCGCCACTTCAACCATGTTATTGCTTTGATGGTTTCGATTTTTTCTTTTATTTCTCACTCGCCCCCTTTGCACGTGTTGTTGAAACGGGCTGTTTTGCTTGTAATTTGTATATGTTTTGTAATTTTATAATATGTTTTGTCTTAACAAGAAATGGGCACCGATTATCAACCGTTCTTCTAACATCGGGGGTAGAGAATCATAGTTATGCTTTCTTCATGCGTGTCTGATTAGGGATTCCGTTCGCAGCGAGTCGAAAAGAATTGCATTGAATTTGTTAAACATTCCAACATTTTTTAAAAAAGAACACTTTATAAACCAGTTGTTCTACGTACGCCGATGATTTTGTTTCATTCTCTACATGTTTTACGTTCCTCATATTTATGTTCCACTAACCAACACTACTGCACACGCATATTTAACTTAACATTCACTAAATGTGGGCGTCCAAATTTGTATGTTTCGTAACTGTACTGAATGTGGGTTGATTGATTTGTCCTGTGTCTCGTGTTTGTGTTGGGACTGCGTCCATAGGTCCATCATACACAGCAACCAGCAATAGTACAACGTCGACGGCTACGGTACGCTCGAACTATTATCCAACGGCGAGTGGCCACGGAGGCAACAATCCGACCACGCAACCATCCGGTGCCGGTCCACAAACGCCCGCAATTCCGGCAAATGACGTATCATCCAACTACTCCCATCAACCATCACCCACCACGCAGCTGCACCACAGGCCATCATCACCTTCACAAGCCATCGCATCGCACTACCCACCACAACACCAAGCACCGTCAGCAACGACCGCTTCTAGGGGTGGCAGCTCGCGAGGATCAGCATCGGCAGCCCAGCACCAGCAACAACACAATATGTCCCAACCTCAGCAACAGCATCCGCATCTGCAGCAGCATGTGCAACCGCATCATCACCAGCAAAGTGCAGTCACACCGGACTATCCCATGCACTCTCAGTCTACCGCACCGTATCCGATGGCCACAGCACCGTTGTCGGGAGCGGATGCCGTAAATGCTCCCAACGACACTGCGTCCACGAGTGTCTACCAGCAGGATCTTCACTCGACTCATCTGCATCAGCAACAGCAACAGCACCAGCATCACCAGCATCCGCATCTTCAGCAACAGCAGTCGGCAACACCACAAGCTGTTGCATCCACACCGGGTTCCACGTTTGTGCCGTACTCATCGACAGGATTGGCCACTCCGACCGGGTACGGTGCATCGACGATTGCCACGATTGCCAGCCAAAACGCAACTACCACCACCACAAGTACGGCCGCTGTAGTCGCCGGTTCATCGTCGGTGGGTTCTGCCAGCGGACCGTCCAACGGATCGGCTTTCCATCGACCAGAAAGTGCGACGGCCTCGTCCGTGGGTTCGGTTGTTCCACCGGTCTCAAGCTACGACACACCGCCGACGTACATTCCCGATGCTAACGCTCCGGCAGCGTCCTATCATCAGTATCATCACGCACCGTACCAATCGGCGCAGTATCATCACCATCAGCCGCAGGGATATTATCCTCCTCCGCCGCCACCATCGGCCTACCCGTACTACCCATCGTCGGCGGCGGGTCCTTACGGTGCGGCACAACCAGCAGGACCTGGTATGGCACCAACCGACGCACAGTACCATGCCTATCCACCACCGCCACCATCGGGCGGATCCACAGCGGCAGCCGGCTCGGCGGCAAGCAACTATAACTATCCACCGTATCCCAGCCAACCCGGTGTTGGCCAGTGGCAGTAATGTGCCCGGAACGGATGCGTGTGACTATCAATGCTCTTCCTTTTACTGCATTTAAATCGACGCCCCAAATCCTCCCCAACTTTCGGTTTGTGGCTCTAGTGCTTTGTCGTCCTTCACGTTCGGACAAGGCGACCACAACATCCAAGGCTGTAAATAGAACGTGTCGTAGATGCACAAGCAACGTTTGAGTAGGTGTCTAACTAAGGTTTACTTGTAAATAGCCGATAATTACATTCATGTCCTCGCACGTGTGTCGTTAGACAAATTTCACTGCAGTCTTCGCAAGAAGGAGGCTGATAGTACCAGCTTCCATTAATGCTACGATACAGAATAACTGATACCTACTACCGCTACTACTGCGGATACTATTACTATATTACCAAAACCTATGAAGAGTACATCCTGCTGCTAATCTGCTATCTGCTGCTAATATTGATAAATCAATGTAGAGAAAGACCTATTTGCAACTAATCCTAGCGATTTAGACGCGTAGACGATAAAGGAAGGGTGGCCACATGTTCCTAAACGTGCGCGGTAGATGAACAAGTTCATCCAGCCTGCTGGTGGTTTGCTGCTGTTGTTACGAGGTGTGCTTCTTTCGAGCTCGAAGTTCACTAACCGCAGTTCACCAGCTTAACCTTGTGGTGTACAGTTTAACCGTAGGTGTAGGAGAGAAGTTGCGTAGCCACGATTTGAGCAGCATTTCTCGAACCACAACCCCCTTCTAAGCATCAGGATCAATCGGGATGGACTACAGTATTACTTCACAGGAACACCCGGCAACGATTTCATTTCGTTGGTGAAAACCGGTGGCTATCGTTAGCAATAAAATGTACATAAGCGTCACTACGGAGCAGTTCTCCATTAATGTGCGCCACCGGCACCGTTTCGCGCCCCCCCAAATTGTCTCCACGTATACTAAAATTAGCCTAGTAGCAAAACCTGTCACGAGACCAGACATACATTAGTAGCAACAAAGTGGAATATGTTATAGACATCATATCAGCCTAGATTCAATCTGACTGGAAAAAAATGAAAGCGAATAGAAGTTACGCTAAGCAAACGAAACGATTCTTACCTGTGCAATTGAAAATTGTCCGTCGAGTATTATTAAATGGTACTGTTTTTAGGTTTTCCTTTTAGTTGCAAATGCATAGCGATGGAACGACGGATTGATGTTGCGCTTTGGAGATTGCATTACTGTAGCGTGCGGTTGCGTTTCTAGAACGCGTGCAGTGTCCCGTAGAGCAGTGCGTGAGCATTCGCTTTGTTTTGAGCACGTTTTGAAGGTTGCCCGATATATTGCTAAGTCTAACTAAGCGATCAGATTGATTGGGTCAATGGTAATCTTCCATAGGAGGTAACAGTAGCGATCTATCCCCGGTTCGGCCTCACGATTCAACCCAAATAGTAGTGTAAGCAACTATACCCAATTTACCCTATCGATCGCATTGCATTTAAAATGACTCATCGCAGGCGGCGAAGTGCGGCCAGTAGCAGTTTGCGGGAAATGGTAATGTTTTTAAAATCGATCGCTCTCGCCCTATCGACGCCTATCTGCGAGAAAATGGATACGGAAAAAAGGCACACTAGGGTCGCTATAGATGGCGCATTGAATATCCCCTAATTAGAGAATATATATATATATAGAAATGTAGAATGAGACCGAGGGAGAGTAAAAATACACGTAAATACCTATTGCAGTAAGATACCCATGTTCAGGAAGTAGCATACCAACAAACACGACTATAGGAATCTAACTTATTTGAGCAACAGGCTTTTATGTTTGATTATTGATAACGTTATGTTAGCTTAGAGTGCGGGATGTCGAAACGACGAGAGGCATGTTGGTGGCAGGCACGATCCGTCGACGCATATTCGATCGTTTTTTCGTCACCGCATGAGTTTAGATAAATTGAATTACAAAATAAATGGATTACCTAGTATGGTCGTGAACGCTTTGCGATGGAAGAAGAGACAACAACAAAAAACGGAGAGAAGCCAACCGTGGAGAGATAAACGACGATCGGCTTTCCGGATGCTAGCATCCGAAGACATTATTCTTCAACTGTAAGATAACTAAAGAGAAGCATAATGTGTACTGTACATTTTGACCTACCTATACAGCAAATAAATGAGAAAGAATACATCATCCTGTAGACGTAAAATTATCGCGTTCGCGCCACGTTCGTTCGATCGTTTCTCACACACACTCTCTCCCCCCCCCCACTCCCCTCCCGTTCCGTATTTCGCACGCAGGCAAGTTTAGGTGACAATTTGTAGGTACAGTTTAGCAAGTTTTAATCGCAAACCGGCGGTTCTTTTGAAGCATGATTGTAACGCGACGTGCCACGTGCCGTCCGCCGTTAGCCAAATACGGAAAGAAGCATGAAAGCACGGCGCCCCCGTGGCAGATCCGATGTCCTGGCATGGCAGCGCAGGACACGTTTCCGTGCCGCTGTTTGGAGGAGAACCACCTGTTCATCGCGAACGGTTGAACGATGTCGTTCCCGCTAGAGGAAGTAATAATACTACTGTAGAAAACCGAAGTGTAATGCCGAATATAATACAGGATATTTGAATTAAAAAAGCAAACAAAAAAGCGTACAATATTTCTGTAGTGTTTTTGGTGGCGTTTAATTTAGAATGCATCCCGAAATCGGCAGGAAAGAATTGGAAGGATGCTAAGGTAAGTCTACTGGAGTATACCAAGTGTATAATGCTGTATGTAATAAAGGATTCTTGAAAAATAATGCAAATAATTATGGAATTTGAAGGATATTGAGGTAAGTCTACTGCAGTATACTAAGTGTATAACGCTGTATGTAATAAAGGATTCTTGAAAAATGATACAAAGAATCGTGGAACATTGGTGTAGTTTTCGGTTCATTTATTCTGAACTTCATCCCGAAAAATACTTTCAAAATGGGCCGGATTTTTAGCTATGCCAGTGATGTTTCGGGGTTTATCTATGATATTTGAATTTAAAAATAAAAACCCGTACCATATATCCGTAGTTTGGAGTTTTATCTTTAAATGGCATCCCAAAAAACACGTCCAAAACAAGCAGAAAAGAATTTATTTGATTTATCGTAAATCGAAAAACAAAACGCCCCACCAACGTGTGCAGCCAACCCTGCAATCGAGGCTGACGTCATCCGAGGGGCAAAATTTCTCGCTCGAAATCCACAGAAAACGGCCCGTTTTGTAACAGGGTCGCAGGAAATTCAAGAGGCTACCACGAGCTGGTAGACATGGTACGCATGAGTGCAAACGAGAGAACCGACAGCGTCAACGGATCACCGGCGGCGCGAAAGAGATCGCGATCATCGTGCGCCCGGTACCGATAACAGCTGATGTGGGGGAGTGCGATGGGTGCATGGTACGAATGAGAGTGGAAACGAATGAACCGCGATACCGCCGTCGGCTTACCGGTGGCTCGAGCGAGACAGCGCTAGGGCGTTACTCGTCTCGCTTGCTCGGATGCATGATCTCCTAGGAACAATTGGGCTTTTCTCACTCGACAAATTGGAGGAGGTTCCGGATGTTTATTTTTGCAGGTCGTCACCCTTGTTTATTATGAATGCGGTGCCAACGGTGCATAACGTAATATGCATAATTATAATACGTGCATGCGAAGCGGCGTACGGCATTGGTAACTTAATTAACAACAAAATATGTTTTCCCGCACAATTCCCGTTGCGCTAAAAGCGCCCATTGTTTATTGCTTCCTCCCTTATAAGTTGACCGCGTTTGTACACTTAAATCCGCGACTTTGCGCCCTCCTTTGAGCCCTAATTGTGGCTCGCAGTGACCTACAGTAAAACTCGTCGCGTGGTGTCGTTAACCGACTTTTAGGCTCGTTTTTTTGCCAGACGCTCGCGTCCTTGCGGCTTTCAAAAAACCCTCAGATCGCGTTGTTTTTTAATGATGGAATTCGCCTTCAATTGCAGCACCGGCGGTTGGTACCATGCTGCGCCATGCTGCTCCGACCTGGCCTTCATCTTTGCTCGCGCCCGAGAGATCTTATCGCTTTACTCCACGTTGAGGCCCGTCATTTTTGCACTTTGGTCCCACAGCCACGCGGCCAGCTCATCGTTGCGTGCGTAGCTGCTCAGCTTTTGTTCTCGGCAGTCCCTGAAATGCAAGGCCACACGCTTTCCGTTAGAACTTGAGGCGGCGATACGCTTTCCCATCCACTCAACACTCTACTTACGCGTAATATTTGCCGCTTTCCTCCGTCAGTTCTTCATCGAGCGCCGTGTAGAGGGTCGTCTGTGCGCCAGAAAGTGGCGTTTTGAAAGCCACTCGCAGTAGCGGTTTAACCAGTTTGCTGATGGACGAAAGAAAAACGATTCAAATACACCGGTGGCATATTAAACGGGACGGCTGCTCCGGCGAGTGCCCTTGGCACGTCCAACGCTCACTTACTGATCGAACAGGAAGAACAGCGAGCCCATATGGCGCGGCAGATCCGTATCGACCGTCCCAGGATGGACGGCGTACGTCGTCACGCCCGTTCCCTGCAGCCGCCTGGCCAACTCCCGGGTAAACATCACATTGGCCAGCTTGCTCTGGCAGTAAGCCGTCACCTGGTTGTACGAGTGCTCACTGTTGAGGTCCTTCTGGTTGATCTTGCCGTACTTGTGCGCCAGGCTGGACAGATTGACGATCCGGCTCGGTGCGGAACTTTTCACTCGCTCCAGCAGCAGATTCGTGAGCAGGAAATGGCCCAAATGGTTCACGCCCAGCTGTTGCTCGAACCCATCCTTCGTGAGTTGCTTCGGGCAGGCCATCACACCGGCATTATTAATCAGCAAATCTAACCGGTTTTCCTCGGCCAGGAATCTGTGAACAACACAATAACCCCATTACCGCCTCTAAGATTATCGTTCTCGAGTTTTTGCACCCTCACTGTCTCACCCCTGCGCAAACTTGCGTATCGATTCCATCGACGATAGGTCGAGTTCGCGCACATGGATATTGCTAAGTCCGGTTTGCGCAATGATATCAGCTCGCGCTGCGTTCGCACGCTCCAGCGAGCGGCAGGCTAGGTACACTTTGCCGCCACGCTTCAGCAGTTCCCGAGCCGTTTCCTTTCCGATGCCGGTGTTGGCACCGGTGATGAGGATAACCTTCCCATCGCAGCGGGTGTTTTTGCGAAACTGACCGCCTTCAATGATAAGCCTGCAAAAAAAAAACGAATCGCGTGAAGGAGAAGAGAATGAGAGAGTGAAACGAGAATGCAACGATGACCCCTCCGGTGGACCGATAACAGGTTGTTCGGCATTTACCTGGCTAGTTTGTACGTTAGAAACGCTACAACCGCGCCAATCGCAATGCTGAGCAACATTTTGGGTGGCTTAAACCGTTGAAAAAGTCAACCTGCTTTCGAACAACGTGAGGCTGAGCTCCGAACTACCGGCCGGTGATGAGCGCGACCGTTAACTGACGGTCAGCGCGGACTTGCGAAGCCGTGGATGCGGCGCACGTGCTTAGATTGTAATGTAATTTTTTGTTGCCTTACTCACTCCCTAAGCGTCTAAGCGAATGGAAGCCCGCGCCGTGGTGGGGATGGACGAGCGATTATAATGCTCGTGCGCTTTTTTTCTACTCTGCCTTCGTGCCATTCCGAAACCTTATCTCGCGTTTTGTCCGGCATACGAAATATAATCCGTTCGTGGGGAGGGAGGCACACTGAACCTTGGCAATGGCAGTGGTACCGATCCGGCTTCCAACGGAGCATGGAATGCGCCTGCCCCGGACGAATATGAAATTAGTATCACACGGTTCACGTGCCACCGGTGGTGTACGCGACCGGGAGTTGATCGATGCGGTAATCGGATGGCATATCTGTTGCGGTACACACATTACATGCTACTTACGGCTAGTTCTTATTTAATGCCACCAGGTCTTCCGATTCGATTCGTTTATAAATCACAGCTTAATAAAGGCAGTCGCTTCGTAGTACCCGGTGCAGGATGTGGAAAACCGCTGGGAGAGGTGAATGGCGTCCACCACGGTACTGCCAAAGTCAAACTCGCCGTACTTCCGAAGTATCTCGCTCGCGTCAAAGGTGATGCGTTTCTTTTCCGCTTCCTGCTCATCGATGGCATCCGCACGCGTACCCCGAAACAGCGAGTTGATGAGAGTCGCGTGTAGCTTTACGTGGTCGTACTTGCGCTGCATCAACCCCTTCGATATGAAGCACTCGTAGATTTGATCCGCGATCCGCTGCAACGCCGGTGACTCGATCTTCGCGTACAGCACGTCCACCGCGTGGGGATCATCGTTCATGTACTCCAAGCCGCGTACCCGTAGCTCCAGTGGACCGTATTCTTTAAGTGTTGGTCTGTAATGGGCGAAAGATGTCGGAAGATTAGCAACCTATGGTCAATTAGGTGAAAAAATCTTCCCTAGCTTACCCTATGATCGAGTCCTGACAATCCAGCAGCAGCTGGGCCGCGTTTGCTCGGTCCTCGTTGTCCATCAGGCTCACCGTGCACAAGGTGAGGTGCAATTTTTCCGGTTGCTGAAATAGAGACTCGTCCACGGTAAACGCAACTGGCAGCTTTGTGAGGACTTTTTCGCGAAAATCCAAGAAACGCTTCACGATCGCTGGCGTGTTTAGCGGCACCGACAGAAAGTGGGTGAACTGTTGCTTATTGCGTGCCCCCATCACGATAAGCTCGATGCGGGATCGTGCGGTGGCCACTGACTTCCGTGATGTGCCCACGACCACGATGTCTCCAGTTGTACCCTGCTTCGGGACGCGAATTTGTGCCTTCGTTTCGGCCTCCAAACGCTGGCGGGTTTGTCCCTTCGCGCCTATGATCATTGCGTAGAATGCGCTAAAACAAGAGAAGCGGTTAGCAAGGCAACATATCAAGCCAATAACACAAAACGTGCGTCTTACGAGGGTACATGGAAGGCTGTTTGGAATTTGCCGGCATCCGTGAGCTCGATGTTGTACTCGTCTTCGCGATCATCCTCGCCGTAGGTGTCCTCTTCTACGTAAGCTTCCGGCCGGTCGGAAGTTTGCTCCTTGGATGCTGCATTGCTCTGGTTAACTCGATAGCACCGCGTGCCGATCCACATTAACTGAGGCGACATAACGTCCATTGTAGGCGGGGAATACACGTACTTTCTGGGTCGATTTTGTTACCGCGTGGTGACTGTTCTACTGAACTGAAGTTGTTGTTATTGTTTTAAATGAGCCGCAACGTCAACGAAACGTCAAATCGGTGCACGCGTGGTTGTTGTTTACCGGAGTCACACTCGCCGCACGGTTTTCGAAAAGGTTTTCAAAATGAAAGTGAACGACAAAAAGCGATTGAGCGATCGGGAAAAAATGGAACGCCGCGAAAACAGGCGACACAAGCGGCAAGATCGGTTACTGAATCGCGTCAAACAGGAGTTCGAAGCGATCGAGAAGGAGAAGGCATGCACCGCAAAGGTTGAGGTTCCCACCGTGACCGAGGCCGACCAAGTCTCGACAGTCAGCATCGCGGTGCCGGGCTCAATCATGGACAACGCACAATCGCCCGAGTTGCGTACTTACCTAGCCGGCCAGATCGCACGTGCCGTGTGCATTTTCCAGATCGACGAAGTGATCGTGTACGACGATTGCGGACCCAACAACCAGGTTACCGATCGGTTGAGTACGATCCACACATCCGAGGGTGATACTTCTGCACGGCGTTGCTGCATACAACTGGCTCGAATTCTGCAGTACCTGGAGTGCCCGCAGTACTTGCGGAAATACTTTTTTCCCATCCACAACGACTTGAAGTTTTGCGGGCTGTTGAATCCGCTGGACTCCCAGCACCATCTGCGGCAGCAGAGCGAGTTTGTGTTCCGGGAGGGGATCGTTACCAATAAGCGCATCAAAGCGGACAAGGGTTCGTACGTGAACGTTGGTCTTCTAAACGACGTACGCATCGACACGGTGCTCGAGCCAAATCTGCGCGTGACATTGAAATTACCCGCTGGTGCGGACCTAAAGTCGAAGAAAATACACGCCAAAGTAGTGCCGCCTTCGCAGCCTCGTCAAGAGACGGGTATATACTGGGGCTACACGGTTCGAATCGCCAACTCACTGTCGCAAGTGTTTACCAAAAGTCCGTACCGTGGTGGATACGATCTAACTATCGGTACCTCTGACCGGGGCTCGAACGTACACGAGGTAGAAGCGAAAAGCCTTTCCTACCGTCACGCGTTGATCGTGTTTGGTGGAGTGCTCGGACTGGAACCGGCGTTGGAAAACGATAACAAGCTCACGGTTGACACGGTAGAGGATTTGTTCGATGAATATTTGAACACCGTACCGATGCAAGGTTCGCGTACCGTGCGCACAGAGGAAGCTATTCTGATTTCGATGGCGGCGCTCGGCAACAAGTTGAATCCTGTGAACGCTCCGAAATCGTTTGTCAGCTTCGAGGCCATTCCACAGAGCCAGGACACGGGCATAAAACAGTACGCGTTCAACGAAAAGCGTTCAAAGGTGGATTTGACGCAGGCTCCGTCAAATACCTCTACGGTAACCCCGAAGATTACTCAACCGCCTGTCGATCCGTTCGGTGATATGTCGCGATTTGATTAGGACATCAGAATCCCTATAATAAATGTTTATTTTACGCTTTACTCATTTGTCTCGCCGTTATTAAGCGCAGCCATCTCATTGCGAATTTGTATCACTGCCTCAGAGAGCGATTGGGGATGGACACCCGCTTCAAGCAGCTTGACGCAGATATCAAGTGTTTCCGGGCTAAGACCGGTGTTGAGAAACTGAGAAATGTTCTGTATATGCGCACGAACCAACTGCGACTTTTGCAAGCGCATGTAGAGGTTCGAGTTGCTATTTTCGTTACTGCTTGGTTCGGGCATCTCGGATGAATGTGGAAATATAAAGTAGTGATACAGATGGGTTTAAACTAAAAGTATAAATCACAAAAAGTTATACATTTCCAAGATCATTGTTTGTGTGGAAGGACATATTGCTACTACCTGAATTGCTAGAGTTCTCCGTTTTCGAGTAAAGTTTCTTCGCAATAAAACAATTGCCCGGGTTGATTTGGTGATCTAGTCTATACCATATTTTCTACTCTAACTTGCAATAGTTGAGTGACTCGCTCAACTTTTGTTACAATATTGTTTGGCTTTGATTTCAAGATTGGACAGTAAACCATTTACCGCAACAATTCAAAAGTCTAGCAGCTTTGACAACCCATTTGACATTTCTCTGTTTACAGGATGTTTCTACTCTAAGAGAAGGCGATGCACAGTTTTAATGCTGCTAATAACAAAAATAAACAATTGTTTCCTAAATTTAAAGACTTTCTGAGTATTGCAATTTTACACGTGACTCTATAATCTGCTAGTTCGTACTGCAATAGCACTTTTGAACGTTACATAATTCGTGTATCGTTTACGATACAACCAGCAAACATTCGAGCAGTTTAACCGTTATGAAATGTTTCGGTTTGTTGATTTGAAAGAGCGTACGCTGGGGAGATGTCAAATCCATCTTATCGTACCAGCGTCGCTTTGTGCATCGGGTTTGTTTAGTTCAATCGTTTAATTGTAGTGAACAAAACACTTAGAAAACATTAGCATTGAGCATTAAAAATAACAAAAAATGGCTCCACGAAAGCGAAAAGTGGTGCTCGCAGCAACTAATTCACCGGAAAAAGTGAAATACTCCACCGCCGTTATTCAAACATTGCTTAACGCCCAGCAAAACGAAGTTACGCATGCGAAGCTGATCAAGCAGCTCAAACAGCTCTATGCCACCGTTGTGCACGATTCGTTCATGAAATCGTTCATCCAGGTGGTAAAGCGACAGATGGAACACGAAGAAATCAACAGTTATGCGAACAACATACTTAAATTCTGTGCCAAGTTTGTGGCCGATCCCGAGTACAGTGAACAAACGGTAACGCACCCGGTCATGTCAACGTTCTTCAACTGGTTGCTCGGAACGATCAGCAGCGCGCAGTTGGTGCGCTTCCGTATTTGCCAGCTAGTCAACCTGTTCCTCAACGCTTTGGGTCCTGACGCGGCGCTTGACGATGCTATTTGTGACAAAATTCTGCGCTATATGCTTGAACGGATGCGCGATGTCTCGCAGCATGTGCGCGTGCAGGCCGTGCTGGCTCTGCAGCGATTGCAAGACCCCAACTCACCGGAGGACTCCGTCGTACGTGCATATCTGTATCACCTCGATAAAGATCCTTCGCCAAAGGTGCGGCAAACGATCATCTCTTCGCTGGGGCGCAACTACCGTTCGATTCCGCACATCCTCGACCGGCTGTGGGATGTGGATCAGCGCGTGCGCCGGCATACCTACATGCAGATGAGCAGCTTCCCGGTGCGGCAATACAAGGTCGCACAACGCTTGAAATTTTTGGAGCAAGGTCTCATCGATCATTCAGACGGAGTGCGAAAAGTGGTGCGCAACGTAATGATTCCGCAATGGATCGAATCGTACCAGTGCGATTATATCGCCTTCATCGAGGCACTCAAGCTGGACGCTGATGAAAAGGAGATGGAGCGCTTCCGAAAAACATCCAAAATGGTCCTGATGGAGATATTCAGGTAAGGTGGCACGCCCCTTTCTTCTATAATAAATATATCTCAATAATTCCAACATGGGTTTTGTGGTTTTAGTAAAAAATCCAGCATCAAAGAAATGGCCGGTCTGTTGCAATTCAGCGAAGAAAACAAGACCGTCCCATTGGCGGAATTGACAATCGAGCGTGCAATCTGCTGGCAGGCGATGCTGGAGTATCTCAAGTCGACCGACTCCGACGATCTGGAAGAGTACATGGTAGAGCTGAGCAAGTTTTGCGAATACATCGAGGCATTGTTCAATAACCCGACGGAGGCGGCATTCATGAAAGGCGCAAACAACACAACCGTCTCCAGTAATCAGCCGGTATCTCCGAACCGGTCCGAAACCATGGATAAGCTGCAGCAGTTGTACTTCCAGAACATCGTACACATCCTGCTCGAGATCGTGTCCATCTATGACTTTGGGGACGAATTTGGACGAGAAAGCCTAAAGAAGGTCCTGTCGGAGGTGCTATGCAACGAGACGCTGTTCGAGATGAACGTGCGAATTATAGTGGAAACCTACGAGCGCCTCATCACAGACGTGGAGATGCGGCTGAGCTTCTTTGTCGACCTGGTCAGCACCATACTCGAACCAGCGCGGCAGGACTTTTCCAACAGTTCCCGCCTGCTCGTCGACACCTTCCTCGAGCGGCATCCCGAGCTGAAACCCCTCAAGCTGCAAATCTCAGCGCTACGGGTAAAAATACTGGAACTGCAGGAGCAGGAGAGCAGCTTATCCGCCCAAAAAGATTACGCTGGGGCGCAGCTTGCCAACGAGGCGCTGAACACCTGCAACGAGGAGTACGCCAACCTGGTGAAACCCCTGCTACAAGACTTGTCGGCGTCAAATAGCAACGAAACCAGTTCATCGACAACGTTTCGAGAAACGATGCTAAAGACGCGCCGTGTGACGCAAGCCTCGATTGAGAAGTGTCTCCAGGTGTGTTTCTACTTCGTCAACAGCCCAACGGTGCGAGTGATCACCCCGACCGTGTGCGATCTGTACCGTACGTTTATCAGCCGGCACGTACAATCGGGCCAGCTGCACACGCGTAACTGGGCATTGCGTGCCTCGACAGCCTTCAGCATGCTGTACGACGGGTTGAGCAAGGAAACGTTCCAGCTGCTGTACCAGCAGTTCCTCAACACGGCCTCGACGCGCCTGTGGAAAACGGCGATCGAGTGTGTATTCGAGCTGCTCGATCGGTACGGGTTCGAGCACTTCGATCTGGAAAACGAAGAAACGAACAAGGACGATTCATCACGCACGACCAAAAGCTCTCGGCAGCTGTTCAACCGGCACGACAGCAGCTACTCGGACGAGCTGTCGCAGTCAACCTGCAACGGGAACGAGTTCTACAAAATGTCCATCCACTTCATGGACACGTGCGATGACGACTCCATCTGCTCGACCATTGTCGAGGGTTTCTGTCGCTTGATTCTACGCGGCAAGTGCACCTCGTCGGACATCATGTCGAAGTTGCTTTTGCGCTTCTTCAATCCCACTACCGACCCAGAGCTGCAGCAGATACTGGGCATCTTCTTTCAGCGGCTGATCAAAAAGCGGCGCCAGGAGATCATGCAAAAGGCGCTACTGAGCACGTTGTTCACCGTGCTGGAAGCCCCGAATGAGAGCCCGCTGGCCGAAATTCGCCCGGAAACGGTGATCAAGTTCGTGGTCGACTCCACGCAGCCCGTCTTCTGCAGCCCGGGAGTTAATCCGCACAACACGATAGCACTAACGTTTCTGCGCGTGATGCGCGATAACGTGAGCCTGAAAGATCTGCTCAAGCTGTTGAGTTGTGAGCTGGTCACGCTCGACATCAAGGATGATCCGGTGTTGCGCTCGGACCTGGCGTGTAAAGCCGACGAGATCCTTAAGGAGCCGGGTCTCGATCCCAGGGCAGTTAAAAAATTAACCACATTCCGCGAGATGATGCTCGGTAAGATCCGCGACACGCTAACGTTCTCCTCGTCGCGATCGCCGGCGGACACGGTGGACCCGACGATGGAGGAACAAGCGATGCCCAAGGATCCCTCAGTCGAGGATGAGCTGAACGCCGAAGCGCTGAACGAGGAAGAGGAAACCGAGCAGGACGAAAACGACGAAGAAGAGGAGGAAAATCGTGCTGACGATCGGCCACAGATCAACAAGTCGATCCTGCAGGAGGATTCCGAAACGGAGCTTATGGCATCCCCACTAAAGCGACCGGATGAAATGAGCACTCCCGAAAAAAGCAATTCGCATGTGGATTCGCTTTCCGAATCGGGCGTGAAATCCATTCGTCGTTCCATGCTATTTGGAGAAACGAAATCTCCTTCCACGAGCGCGGTGCGTACAGCCGATTCGGATGGGCCATTCAAAGTGCCCGACGCTACTGCGATCCGGCGAATACAACACGCCTCAGCAACACGCGCCAAAGAGGTACGTTCCGCCTCTAGGCCTATCGTTAACAAATCAGCCGATACGGACACCACATATAAGCCGAAAGATGTTGAAAAATCTGCGCCCAGCTCGGAACAACATGTATCCTCTGGCTCTTCGGGCTCGGATGATGAGCTGGAGGTTTCGGAAACTCAAGCCACACGGGTGAGCTCGACACGACGAAAATCGTCCACCGCTCGATCCTCGACTCGGTCAAGCCGCAAAGTAAACGTCTCCCCATCGTCTTCATCGTCCGACGACGAGGTCGTCGAAGGATCACCGAATGTTTCGGTAAGTGGTCTCATGATCTTCACCTCCATTGCATTGGTACTGAAATGCCTTCTTTCTCCCCCACCTCCACAGCAAATCAGCCGTATCAATCGTTCCCCACGACAACCGGTGATGGCGAACAAAACGTTGGGTCAAATCTTCGGAACCTTGCCCCGCGTAACGCGACATGCAACCCGTTTGCACGCGGTTAACAGCAAGGTGATGACGCGCAAGTCCATGCTGGAAGTGAGCGTGGGTGCTGGTGATGGTGCGCGGTCTCCCCAGCAGCGCCAATCAACACAATCACCGGCTAAGGCTAAAGAGCCAACGAGTAGAACGAGTCGCAGAAAGACCGGTGACATTGACGCAGAAAAACCGGCGACCCAGGCGAAAAATGTTCCCAGTTCCGATAAAACGGTGGCTCGTGTCTCACGATCGGCGTCCCGAAAAAGTAGTTCTCCGGCGCGGACACAACCGCCAAAAACCACTCCCACCAGGATAGAGCATTCGCCAAAAACTCCCACCAGGACGTCGGCACGCATGGCAACGACGAATGTCGGCAACGCGCTCAGCTCATCACCCGCCAGTAAAAGAAAGCATACGCAACTAACGTCACCACGGGAACCGTCCACGCGACAATCGGCGGACACGGAAAGTGGCACGTCCACCTCGAGTCCGATCCGATTGAAGCGCGCTGCCGTCGTACTCACGCCGCTAAGTGCGGTGGTACGGCGCATGCGCATCGCAAACGGTTCCGATAGTCCCGTGCGGGCCACTTCGCCACGCCAACCGAATCGCAAGGCTACGAAAAAATAACACGGAATCTTTCACGGGATAGGCTAGGTTGGGGAACTAATATAATGAATATGGGATAGACTAATTGATAGGATTAATATCAAGCAATGTATGTGTGTGAAGCAATCGATAATAAACTGTAGCATGATAAGGATGAATAAGCAAAATGGATTTTTTTTTTGGTTTGGCGTTATGCTAAATGCAACGGTTTTCGGACATTTTCTTCTCCGACTCGCTTGCCGTGCCGTGACATCCGGATCAAGAGTTTTACGTTTATTTTGTAATTGTTTACTACAAAAAGAGTGTTTTATTTAATTTTATTTCTTTTTTTGTTTGTTTTGTTTCATTGCAAATTGTTCCTCTCCCCTTCCGGGCCCGGAGAGAGACGCGGTTTGTTATTTGATTGGTATTCGTGTATATGCGTAGGTGTGTTTTGGTTGTTTATGCTTTCTCTCTTGAGCGAATGAGTAATGTATCATCTTTTTTTTGTTGCTTTCGCTTCCTTCTTTACTTTTCCTTTCAATAGTGGTAATAGTTTTGTGGCTTCGCTTGCCCATAATGTAGTTACCCCACGACGTTTGTGAGCCCACTCGTTTACATCCCAGATGGATTCTCGTTGATAGTTAACCGCTAGCTGATGGCACCGCTTTCCAGCAGCACCCGAATATCCTTGTACAACATCCTCATTACAGACTGTTTTTTTTCTTTTTGTTGGTTGCCGCCCCCCCCATTTTGGAATACTGTCGTATAAAGTAACAATATTGTATCGCTTCGCCCAATTGGCACCCATTCAAAGGATATTAGTTCTTGCTTGGTCTACTCCAAAAATTAGCTAGAGCGTTCGCTGATGTCTTCTCTCGGATTGATAGCTTACAGGGGCGCGCGCCGTACGAGGATCCTCGCTGGAGTTTTTTTGTTGGGTGGGGATATATATGGAAAGCAATTTTTGTTTTGTTTGTTCGTTAGCCTAAAATTTACCGATCATCAACTAACACGGAAGCAACCTTAATTCGCGGGAAAGTGTAATAAAATAAAAGCAAGGACAAAGGAGGGTCATGTCGCTCGAAAACGTTGAATGAACGTCTCAGTACATTTTTTGATCGCTCTGCTCTGCCCGCACCTTTAGCCGTTCAAAATAGGTCCTTAATCGCCCATTATTTCGTAATATATATATATATGTGTATATTGTGTAACAGAGAAGAAGAATAAAAAGGTAAAATAATAAAATATAGACGTATAGCTACCAACGTAAGATGGCTGCGCGTACGCTCTAAAAACAACCCTTAAAATTACTCGTAATGCACATCAAAAACAATGATCTCGTTCTCCTAAACATTGCGCCAACCCCATTTGCTTAGCGCAAAATGTGGTTCACGGTTTACTGTTGGCTGTTGTTCGCGGTTTTTTTTTGCCGGTTGGAAGCAAATATTTGTGTTATTCCCTTAAACCGGGGGCGGAAGATATATATGTATACTAGAATCGTTCGAAAGTCCTGACTGTAGGAAGCGCTTTGGAACATCACCGTAGAAAAGGAAACGTAGAACACGAAACAAAAAGCTCGAGTGACGAGCGCCGTGAAGGATTCTACACTCCTGTGGGTTGGCTTCCGTTTCTAGACGTTCTGTTCGCTCGGTGGAGGTGGGACTTTTTTTTTCTTCAAGGAAGCAACTGAGTTTGGGGGATTATTTTTGCTGCTCGAATATGCGATGTATCCTTTTTGTATCATACAACACCAACACACACACACACATGTACGTATGTAACATATGAATATAATATATATATATATATATAGTGTCTGAGTCTCAAAAATATATCCCCCCAATTTTCCTCGCCCATTCCTAGGTTTTGCGCGGATCCACACTATGATTATGCTATAGTTGTTCTCGAGAGCGATGTTTCTGTTGCTTTTATATCACTATAGGTGTATATATATGTATAGAAAGCATTATGCGTGATTTTAAATCGCTCCATTGTGCTGGTGCTTGTTTGTGGCTGTACTCTCGTGGAAACGTCCCACACCCATTGGTTGTGCTTGGAAACGAGCGGCAAACAGGAAGAAAAAAAAACATCCCCGGTGTGGATGTTCCGTATTGCGCCGTATCAGTCCCATCCTTTTGCTCTCTGGATAGAATGTCCAGTGAATTTGTACCACATGCAGCGAAATGAAACATTGATTTCATTGTTCCGTGCTTCTGTGTGCTCTCTCCGTCCTTCTAAACCACCGTGGGTCTCTCTCTCTGTGTGTGGGTTGCATTTCCTTAATAATATCGTTACGAATCCGGTTGTACGGATTTTACATTTTTGTTTTGCTTTTCGTTATTAAAGTAAGAAAGTGAATAGAGTAAGATAAAAAGGGCCCTCTAGATGTACCGAGAAGATTGATCAAAATCAGCCCACGCGATCGATTTCGCCCCACCCCCCCTCCCCTTCACGGGGGTGGAACCTTAGGGCGAACTGGAAGAATAAAACAACGCTACAAAAAGCACGTACCTCCACGGTTGGCGGGTGGGCATATGTACGGGTAGCCAGCATCGCGGGCAGGCTCGTCGTCGTCGTCGTCGTGTGGCCACCTTCCTTCTCAGGACACTGCATCGCTGCAGCGTGTAGGAACTCCTCGAGGGGAAGAAGAATATTTGGCTGCCCCGATTGGGTTGGTTGGCCACCGGGGCTCTCGCGGGCGCTTACTTCGCGTGCCCGTTGCTCAGCACGGCCGGCAAAACGTTGGCCTGCTGGACAGCGGCATTAAGCGCGTCGATTTCCTTCTTCAGAAACGCATTGCTGCTGCCGGTACCGCTGTTGCCGGAACTACCCGTGTGTCCATCTCCGGTACCGTTTGCACCGACACCCAGCAGCATGGCACCGTTCGGTTTGCGAGGAATGTACAGCCCACCGTTCGTTTCGTCCGGCATGCGCATCAGGTCGTCCTTCAGCTCGACGAAACCTGTCACCGTCTTGTCGATGAACTCCTCGATGTTGCGCGTTTCCTGCTCGAGCTTCTCCTTGATGCGCTCGCACGCCGGCTTCAGTGAGCTGGCCTTCCCGTTGGCTACGGTCGAGCTGCGCACCGTGTTCGTGGCACTGTTGTTGTTATCCTCTTCGGACAGGAAATCGTCAGTCTTTTTGTGGTTACCGTTGATGGTGGTGGTCAGACAGAACGGGTCCACCACGTAGCGGACCGGCTGCTGGGAACCGGGGGCAGAATCGTTTCGCCGGCCATTTTCCACACCGCGAAATCTAACGCCATGCCCGTTGTCGTGGTCGCCGCCCTCGACACTAACCATGCCCGCCGATTTCAGGCCACGGTTTGGGATCTCCTCCGGGCGCCGGTTAGTGTGGACACTGGCGTCTTCCGGCGTGCCGGTCGCGCCGGTTTTAACCTTCGATCGCGACCCACCGGCCACCGCCGCATTTCTCTCCCCTCGTGGTACGTATTTCGATAAAATAAACACAGTGATCAGAGCGACTAGATGAAGGCACATAAACACATTCAGGTACATACGAAGACTAGCCTTAAACTCGAGCAGTACGAATGGAAACGTGGCGTAACCCATGAACACGCGCGTCACCAGGCACGTCAGCACGTCGTACAGCGCGCGTGAGCTGGCCGTGCGCTGGAACGGCGCCCGGAACAGCTTGCGGGCGATACGGGCGGCCACCACGATCAGGGCGCCGGTGGCGAACGTCAGATAGTATCCCGGGTAGAACCCGTGCCAGAGGGCGCTTAGGCTGAAGGTCAGCACCGTACCGTAACGTTTCGGCACGCGCTCGAACACGACCATGCGCAGCCAGCGGTTGGTGCCCGCGTTCCACGCGTTAATGCAGTTGCGGAAGTTGGTGCCAAACTCGAACTCCAGCACCTGGATGTTGGACAGCATGTCCCAGCGGGGCGTTACGCCGTCCCGCTCGTCGTACCCGTTAAAGCCGAGCCCGGAGTTGTTGCAGATGGCGTCGGCCATCAACCAAGCGAAGTAGTACTTGAAGCGGACCGCTGTCGTTGCCAGCATCATGTACCAGAGGGAGTAGAAAAAGCCGGCGCTCTCGATAAAGCCATCATCTGCAAAAGGGAGGGTAGTGAAGATGAATGATGCGTGGTTGCGCGTGAAAAACCTCGGAAAAATGGACGGCCTTACCTTTCATTGTTTTAATAGGATATATCGTAGCGAACTTGACGAAGATTAGAGCGCACACGAGGCTTGCGATCACCTTCTTTACTACCGCTTTCACAGGGGATGGTTCGTGTACGATCTTCTTTTCGATGTCGTACTTCGCCTGCAGAGGAGGTCAACAAAACACGCGTTATTTTAAGGACACCCGAGAGGAATGGCTTTCTTCCCTCTCCCCGAATGCTTACGTGGGCGGACGTTTGCTTCATGATGTGGCAACCTTCGATGAAATCGATGTAGTCCTTGTAGAACACCAACGGTCCCGCCATCAGGCCCTGGAAGTGTAGCGTGTAGGAGAAAAACTCGAGCGCAGACGGTAGCTTCCGGATGGCGTGCTGCTGCTGGCTCTGCGTAAGATCCTTCATTTCGCGCGTGAACCCATCGTGGATGCTGAACGCCAAGCTGGTCACCTTTTGCGTGATGATCATCAGCGGACCGGTGATGTCGAGCGAGTACGACCCGTAATCATAGTACTGCCGGTGCAGATGGATACAGGACAGGTAGAACAGCGCGACGACCATCACCATCCTAACAAAAAACAAAAAAACACGTGGAAATGATTGTTAAAAACGATTGTTGCGCGTTTGTTTAAGGGGGGAGGGATCTGAGAACACTTACCGCTGGACGATTTGGGGGTTTTGTGTTCGAATGACGACATAGCAGGCAGCCGGCAGGCCAGCGATATGTATCGCCTGCTGTCCGAAGCAGAAGTAGCCAAAGAACAGCCCAATTACCAGGCCGATCGCGTGGCGGGTGCTGGCGGACACCTTGGACGGGTGTAAGTAGGAGCGGAATGCGGATGCCAGGATCAGCGCCAGAAACTGTGTGATGAGGAAGTTTACCTAAAATGGGGAAAGAAAAAAAAGGTGACAGGGAGGTTAGCATTAAGGATAATTGCGATCATTTAGTAGCTCATAAATTGCCATAATTCAACACAACTTTGAGGACAAGGAGGAGTAAATTTTACCCATTTTTTGGTTTATTTTGCTTAATTCTTCCAGAGGTAAGTAAAGTTAAAGCCAGTAGAAATTTGAAAAGTTGCCAAAAAAAAAGCGAGATAATCTTCCTTATCATAAGGATGTTTTTTCCACCCCATGAGCATCACATGTTTTGAGGTTAAATCGAAACGAACCACTTTTAATTCGAATGGCGGTCAGCTGATTGCGAGCCCTATTATGTCTTCGCACGTAGTTCACGGTATCAATTCGTCTTTGCAGCTGGTGCCGCTATCAACATGCAAAACCAGCCAATCAACCAGTTCCGTTCCGTCGAGCCCGAGCCGAGAACTGTGATTTGATTTAGGTCTCTCCTGCAGTGGACTGCGGGAACTTGGTTCTTGGTTGAGAAACAGCTCGCGAGGGGGTTCAACAGGTTCAGGCTGATGGCTTGCAGGGGGTGAGAGCACGTACAACAATCGCAGGGTGCGTGATAAGCCCGCGTGATCTCATTTCCTAGCGCGATTTCGACGGCCAGCCGGCGATAACGGCGACCACGCCACAAAAGGTGGAGGCTCGCGCGCGCAGTTTACTTCTTGATGAAGATGGACGGTCTCAGCGTGCAGGAGAGCATCTCTTTTACGCAGTGCAAGAACACGCAATCGTACAAGTCCTACGACTGACGATGATTAAGCCAATCGGAGCGGGCAATATATTGTGCCGGTTAATTTTCCACTCATATTCAACCATTTGCGATTGTTTGCACTTTGCATTGATTTTCTGACCCGAAATGGCAGTTTCTCTGACCCTGCTGCAGTCGAGTATTGAGAGGCAATTTACCAAAGCATTGAGTGAGCTAAACAGCTAGAGCTAGCTAGAAAACCTTCCTTTATCATAATTAGCAATTATTTGGCAGTTTAGAGCTGCGATTTGTGCACTTGGCAACAAAACCACGGAGACTTAAGACCACAAAAAAACGAAAAAATCTCGATTCTTCCAAAAACCTGCACAGGGTTTGCATTCGGTCACAATTCTGGAACGAAACCGTAGAGGCAAGTTGGCACGCCAGCGAAAGGCTATGCTTCTAATGCAAGAATTTATGCTTCAGTTTGCGGGAGAAATGGGTCAGGCTTTAACGGCAAATTGAGCGCGGGTATTATTTCCCCCCAAATCTGATGACACCTTCGGTCTCATTTCGAAAATCTCCAAACTAACTACGCTTGCCAAAAATGAAAGCATGTTAGGGGACTTTGGAACAGAAAACAAACCGTATAAGGATTGAAGAAACCTCCATATTCAAACACGTTATGAGCACGTTATGTGCAATTGTATAACATTTTAATCCCACGAATATACTTCTAAGCCCCCACGTCATTTGACAACCAGCACAGACCTTATCCTAATTACTCCCTCCTGAGCCACTTATCAATAAATTATTCGATCTTCTAGCACAGATCGGCTGTGTGCTCAAATGCCACGACATTGACCGTGACCATGTGGCCCACCCCGCCGACTGATCGACAAACACTCGTTACAGCAGCGAACCTAAGCATGGCGCTCATCAGAATGCCTGGAAAAGGTAAAACCAAACCAGCTCTCGATCGACCCAGCCGCCGCTAATCACCCAAGTGGAAAAAGCCCAACCTCCCCCCGCGGGCAGATATTAACACACCGACTGTGCGCTCTAGGGTTGCATACGTAAGAATGCACTTAACATGCGCCGGAGCATGCGACGCGAAAAAGGGGCCTTGAATGGTTCGGTGCACGCTTATACGACGCGCTAGCGCACGTGCTGCGGTTGAGCAGGAGAGAGCAGGTTTCGGAACCGTATGGATATGTTGCTCCGTGGGTGTGTGTGTGTGTGTGTGTCAGCCGATACTACCTTGGACTGGTTCTGGTTCGGGCGATGTTTGGGATGCAAACGTTTCGTTTTCTTTTTTTCCTTCACTTATTTCTCCTTATGCAGTTGATGTTGTTATAAATGCCCCGGTCGACCGACGGATCAGAACGCGCGCGCGCGCGCGAGCGAAAAAGCCGCTTTATTTGAAGGGTCATTTTTTTGTTTGCGCAACAACACTTGGACACCTCAAGGGTGCATCGATTGGATTTTTCATTGACTTTCGAAAGCGGTACGCGCGGTTCCTGCGCTAGGAAAAAGAGATGGTGCCCGCTCACAAATGTGCTAAAATATCGTGCTAAATCATTTATCACTCATCTGAGCAGTGGAGCAAGCAAAAAAAAAACACACTCTGCCTTGTGTGTTGCAATTTTTTTACATTTATTTGTTGCAAAAAAGGCGCACCCACATAAAACGACCATTTTAGGGGTGGCTCTCGTTTACGATAGTCCTGATCTTTGGTCGCGCACAACCGCCCACCATATCCTTAAAGCAACACGAGCCACGCGCGCGCGCACACACACACTCACAGTGTAAAACTTACGTATTTTATTGCACCAATCTCGACGAGATAGCCCCGTATCCGTCCCAGCAGATAACCTTCGGGCTCGGGTGAAACGTTCATCGCGGTTGTGGACGAATGTGAGCCAAAACAATACGCTGTACGGAACAACTATTTTGGGGTGGCGTGATCGGGGTCTAGTGTGTTAAGGGGTACACTTTCACTGTCGATACGAATTCGATGCACGGTGCACACACACGTACACTTGGCCGGGGTTGGAGCGCGCACTTTATTGGGGTAACCTTTCCATGATCGACCCCATGGCTGACGTAACAGAGAGCTGGAGCTTTTTATTTTTTTTTTGTGTTTTGTGAAAAAAGGAGCTTCACGTTTTAAGCGATCACCACGTGGCGGCGCAATGATGGAGAACTGTGACGGTTGACGGTCATTTATTGGAATAAAGTTTTGTTACTTTCGTGATCGGGTGTGTTTGGTAAAAAAAAAGCGTCACCCAAAAAGCCCCCTTCTAATGCTACGCGTAATTGTTGGACCGTGAAATTGAGGGCAATTAAATATCCACCTTTGATGGCCTAAATTTCGACGAGGGGTGTGTGTGCGATAACACGTGAGTTCGGATAACTCGTGGTTGATGAACCGAAAGGAATCGAGTTCAAGTTGAGGTGTGTTTTTGTGTGCACATCATCATCTCGGTGGTGCTGTATCGAAGCTACTCCGGAGGCTCAGACGCTCCAGAAGCTGGAAATTGGCCGAAAGAGACCGGAATCGCATGCTGATGCGATGGTTGATTAGACGGATAATGATGTCCCGTCGTCGTGTGGCATCAGGTGAAGGCAGTTTCCCAAGCGACATTCCACAAAACTAGCGCGTCAGCACACCTTCCGGAAAAGTGGAGAAAAGGTTCGCTCGAAAGTACCGTAAGGATACGGATTTTGGAGGACGCAATTTTGGCGGTTTAGGGATTCGAAAGAACATGAGCACGATACAAAAAAAAGCAGCCTTCCATCAAAAAGAAGAGCGTGCAGTGAAGTACGGATCAACACGGAAAGCCGGGAAATAAAAACGGAAAACCCTTATTAGAAATCAAATCGTTGACGGGAGAAAAAAGAGAAAAAAAACACACACACGCCCCCTCAAACAATGCGGAAAGTACCGGCAAAACTATCAGCAAATGCTGCAGTGGAAATCAACTGGAAAATGAAATGGAAACAAAATGTCCTTTCCCCTTTCCCGGCACGGCACGTTTCCTTGCACCCATCCCTTCATTTGACGCAAAAATCCATAACTATTGAGCAAATATAACAAATATCAAATGTTACAGTTTTGTTTGCTTGCTTTTTTTTTCTCCTCCTCTTCTTTTCAGCCCAACAGCGCTCGTTGGGGTCGAGCAAACCGATGGCGGGGGAGGAAGGGAGACAATGAAAGAAAGAAGAGAAAAATAAAATAATAAAAAAAAACACACAAAATGAAATTAGGCCAACCCAATCCACACCCGAGCGGCGTCGGGCATAAAAATAGAGCGTTGGGCGCTCGCTGGATATAACAATAATGATAAATAATTTCACGCGAAACAATTTGCACGCGGAATCGATTTTCGCCGAGGCCTCTCAATGTACCCCCCACCCCCCTTCCTTTTCAACACCCACGCCAACCAGGATGTTACGCCACCGCCGTGTGTGCCGCCAAAGAGCCTTGAATTTGCTCTGCCCCGCAGAATGTGTGCTGCCATTTCCCGCATTTTCACAATTGGGAGCTTTTCTTCCGCCTCGGCTAACCGGCATGATGGACGAACAACACCAACAAGGACAAGAAGGACGACAAGGACGACAACAACGGCAAAAAAGAAGGCACCCTCCACTCGGTGGCTCTTAATTACTTTTTCTTTTGTTGCTAATCTAATCGCGACCGAAGCCGTTTCACTGTTGATACACAAAAAGGGCACCAGGCAAAAGAAAAGACAAGAAAGAAATACCAAAGGATCGTGGCGACCCGGTGAATGTCTTTCCCTACCCCACACCTCCCCCGAAAAGGACACAAAAATGTCCGTCTATCTGTTGCATACGACGCGAGCCGTCGTCATCGTCACCGTGGGGGTGGCAGATTTTCAGCGCGACATTCAGTCTGCGAGGCTGCCGGGTGCCAAAATGGCGCGCGCCTCCGTGCACACACACACACACACACGGACACACGGCCACCAAACGCTAGGAGGACGATCACACAATGGTTGACCCCGCGGAGTGACGACGACACGTTTTGTGCGAAACATTCGACACCGTCTTTCATTTCTTTTTTTTTTTGCGTTTGCTCGATCCTTCGCTCGTCCTTGCGTCGATCCTTGCGCTCCCCCCCACGGTCTTTTCGGCAGAGCTTTCCCGAATGGAATGCGTGTGCGACGGTGGCAGAAAGAATTACGCGCCAAATTATTCGTCTTATACGCGCTGGGCGCGCCGAAGAACGTGCCACCATCTCTTTTCCCGGGTTGTGCAAATTCTGCGCACACACACACGCACACACACACACACACATAACTCCCGCCAATAAAGTCGGGCCGCTGGAAAGTGGACTGGAAATGATGGCGGCAATGGTGGCTGCTTTTAGTCGCGCCCAATTTCCAGCGAAATGCAAACGCAATGACGCCGCTGGAGAGTGCCATCAAAAGTCAACAGCTTAAATGCGTCGGGCGGCAAAAAAAAAAGGATGCGTGGGAGCTGTGTTTTCACCGTGGCCAGGACGATCGTGCTTCGGTGGATAAATATATACACATATTAAAACAATGGCCACACGGAAAATAAAACTCACGTCCCCGTGCCATTACCGAGAAAAGTGTAACGAGACAATCGAGACTCTGGGAGAGCCGGAAAATGGAATGAGTTTTTCCCGCGCAAATTATTGCTGCGCCCAAGCCGACATAAGTGGCGGTTGATGCGGCGTGTGTGCATTATCCTTTTTTTTTTTAATTTTTCTGAGCCCATTCTTTTTTGTTCGATTGTTTGCTTTTAGCTGGCGATGACGCTAAAAACGCATGAATAAACAATCCCCAAACTAGGCACCCCCACCGATCAACTATTCAACAGGTGTGAATGGGGGCCACAGTCCATGTTGTCGCCTTCTCCCCCCCTGGGGCCCATTGGGACCAATTGGGTGCTAGATTTATCCACTCGAGCCACATTTGCGTTCGTTTCCTGGTTCTACGAAAAAACGGCCACCCGCTTTCCGTTGGTCTTATCGCATGCCGAACGATCGATGAAAATGGGGCGATGTTTTGGGTGCCATTTTTCGAATTAACATGTGTGTGTGTGTGTGTTTTGACCCGGCATTCTGGGAAGTTGCGTGCCGCGGGCCAGTCAGAGCCCATCCAAATCGCGAAACGGACGAGAAATGATAATTAACTTACGCCATCGAGGAGTTTTTGGTGCGGTTATTTTGCTCCTCCACCGTTTGATGTAGAACAAATTTTCCCACACGGATGCTCTCTCTTTCTCTCTCTCTCTCACACACACACATGCCCACCCAAAAAGAAAACCCCTTCTCTGCGACTCTCGGATTCGGATCGTCTTCGGGTGTCAAGCATAATGACATGTTGCTTCGACTTCGAACAAATTACTATTCATAGCCACACGACCGCGCACCCCATTCAGGGGGGGTGGGAAAATGATTAGTTTTCCGAATGCTGGAACGGCTTTTCCCCGTCTGGGTGTGCTGCTGCGTGCGTAGGGTCTTTAGCGTCTTCTTAGCGGTACCATTTTGACCTCCAACTAGTCGAACCCGGTGAGGGTGAGTTTTGTCCGAGAAAGGTTTCCGAAGAAAAAGCGACATATGTGCTCTGCCCGGAGTCAACCGCAGTGTGTGCGTGTGTGTGTGTGTGTGGGAGTGGGTGGCTCGAGTCAAAGGATTAACTCGGGAGCTTTTCCATTTCACAGGGGCTGGTGGAGCCCATTTGGGTAACCACAAGGACCTTTTATTATCAACCGAATCGATGGGTATTTACTTCGGTCAATCGAGTGTAGGTTTGCCGAGGAGACCCTTTCTTGTCGAGCTTACCGAATATTAAAGATTTCGAAAGCTCTTTGGACAGCGGGCATAAGAAGGCGGGGTTGATATTTAATTGGTAAAACAACCGACCCATGGAGCATGTAATTATGCGTTACATCATCATTTCAGGGCGATAAAAGCAAGCCCATCCGTGAGGTTTGGTGGCTGCTCATTTCATCGCCAGATGGACATTTCATGTAGCGGAACCGGAACCGCAAAAAAAAAAACAACGACGAGAAAAGGACCCTAGCAGGCGTGGGGGACACGCAACGCATCACGTGAGAATACGCAATTCTCGGTTCATTCAACAGATGAAGCAACAGCCACGCTCTCGCCTCGCCGGTGGAACAGAGACGTGGGTTTTCCGTGCCTTATCCTACACCGAATCGTCGAGACGACTATTGGAGGGTGCGCGTTTGGGCGTCAATCGGGCTGGGCACCCCCCCCCGCTTTTGTGGGGCTTAACTGTGGTCCGTGGCCTGGTGACGCGTCCGGGCAGGACGTCACAGCTGGGAAAGGACACCCTTCCTTTGATTTGAATTTTTCGCACGCACGCCCTTTCCGGGCCCTTCTTTTCACAGCGAGTGTGTCCATTTTCAGGCTCATCTCAGGCGATCTGTGTGTGTGTGTGTGAGAGAGAGAGAGAGAGAGAGAGAGAGAGAGAGAACACGAGACGGCACACGGAGGGAGACGAACGCAAACAAAAAGGATAATGCAGTCAGTAATACAACCGCCCTTTACACTCCCTTAAGAGCTTCCCCCGGAGAGGACGAGAGGCGTGCCACTTGCAGACTTTTCGTCCCGCCATTTCCTCTTCCCCCCCCACCCCAGCCCTTTCCACCCATTTCCCCGCAGGTCGCATTCCGGCATTTTCCCGTGGCAGCAGCAGCAGCAACAGCAGCGAACCACACGAAGGCTACGACGACCATTTCCAATTTCTCACCGAGGTTCTTGACTGCAGCATGCTTCCCTTCCCCTCCATTACATCCCACACCCCTCCTCTCCATCCCTTCGAGCTTGTCGAGAGGCAGAGAGTGGGTGGGTGGTGGGACAAAGAAAATAACATCCACCGCACTCTCTCTCTCTCTCTCTCTGAGGAAAATGTCGGTTTTTCCAGGAATCGTGTTGCCATCCGTTGCCGGGGGGGGGGGGGGGTCCTTTTGGGGTGGGTGGGTGGGTGGATTCGGAAGGGTCTAACCCCGGGTGCGCGGGGTTCGTCTCTCGGTTTCGTTGCGGATGAAACGTAATAAAACGCAATAATGAAGATTAATCCTGTGACCGAAACTCGCTTCCCTCGCGTCGTACACGTGCTGATTACTACCACACGGACGCACGAAGGATATCTCGCATTTCGAAACCACGGCACACGGCGCAATAAGCCAGGCGCAGGAGGGCCAAAGACCGCGCTCGTGCGCTCGCAAGAAAACCGCTCCTTCAACTAAAGCTGATGCTAAAGGCAAA
The DNA here is from genome assembly GCF_943737925.1 of Anopheles nili. NCBI lineage: Eukaryota > Metazoa > Arthropoda > Insecta > Diptera > Culicidae > Anopheles > Anopheles nili. The sequence continues at coordinate 49,896,908 of NC_071292.1, forward strand.
CAGCAACCGCGCGCTCTCGAAGGAGGTGAATTTTGCCCTAAATGGTTGAGGAAGGGCGTTTAGTCTTCGTTAAAAAAAAAACACCCCATTCGAGGCCTTCCAGCTAACGGTTCCAGCTAGATCCATTATACGGGTCCCGAGGTCCTTTTCAACCCCTCCCCCCCTCCCATTCTCTCAAAAGAGCCCCTTCTGATTGATAGCCTGGCGGATTCATATTTCATCAAGTCTGGCAAAACTTTTGACCTCCTTTTTGGCGGGGGGGGGGGGCCGCCTGCGAGGGGAGGGAGGTTTGGTGCAAAAGTTTTTCCCAAAAATCAATTTCCCTCTCCCGGCCACCTGGGAAGGGGGGGGGGGGGGGAGGGCGAAGGGGGTGTTTTAAAGCGAACACACCCGGTGGGTAATTAGACGTTTAAGTCATTGTTAATCTTTCGCCTGATGACCGAACGGGGCGCCCCTATTATGCGCTGCTACAGACGGACAATAAATTGCGTTTTGCAAAGGAAAATCGCACACACACCCACGCACACACACACAGGTAGAAGGAAATTCTCGCTTGTCTGGTGGGTTTTCCGACGCTCGCACACCAACACCGAGAACACCGTGACGAGCTTAGAGGTTTTTTAGCAGGAAGGTGGTGTGTGCTCTCATTTTTAGGCGTTTCATGGCTACCGTCACACGCACAGGACACACAGCACACACACACACAGCCACCCCCGCTGGCATGGGGCGGGCGCAAGGAATGCAAATCGATTGACCTATTTTCGCAATCGATAATCCAATCTCTCTTTGTTCCCGGTGGTTCAGTGTGGCGATGAGCGCGAAGTAGGTTCAGAGGAACTGGAAACATGCTCCTTTTACCCAGGACACGGTACCTCTGCCCACGTACCACCGAAGGTAGGTGTTTTGAGCCCACACGGGAGCGTGTGTGGGAAGCCAGAAGAGCTTTTCCTCATTTTCCATCGCTTCAACGCCGGGGTTTTGTTTTGTCGCCGCGTGTCGGTTAATCGTGGCGCGTAACCACCGTGACATTGAAGCCGTTGAGGTTAGCAAAAGGTTAACGAAAAAAAAGCGCGTGTACGTTTTCTGTGTAATTTGCTTTCGTTTCGTGCTAAAGACGGGCGCGTTTTGTGCACCTAAACTGGTGTGTGCGGTAAATTAGAGAAAACAATGCAGCAATGGGCGCTTGGTGCTGGATTTACGTTGTGTCGGGTGTCATTTAAGGGGCTACAGGAATGAAGGTGCAGCATTTCGTTAGCCCTTTACCCCAACAAAACCCAACACACTTTATTGCGGACGGTTGTAATTCAGTGCGAAGGAGAAAAAACGTGTCGATACACATAAAATGCGGCAACTCAACTGCCGTGCTGTTGGCGTTTGGCGAAGATCAAGAACCATCTATTACTTTTTATCAAATCGAATTGAATGTGACCCCCGTTTTTTTTGCGATATTCGAGATGCAACACACTTCGGGTGTGTTGGGGATATTTTTGCAGCACCACAGATGGCGCACCATCGGTAGGGCAGGATTTGTGTAAATTTTTGATCACATCCTTTCGCAACGAACATGCGTTCGCTCGTTGAAGTAACCGATCCGCAGACATAAAGTGACACCCATTCCCAAAAAGCCCAAGTTGACCCAACTTTTGTGAGTTAAAAAAAAAGAAAGCCTTAGCCAAAGCAAAGAAATATTAAAAAACGCTCAACCAAGATGTAAAAGATGTCCGGCTAGGCGAGGGTGAATTATCAAGTAGGTAAATGAGACCATCCCCCCAAACCTAGTTCAAGGGTTGGTGATGATTTTGATTCGATTGGACTAAAAGAAAAGACTATTTCATAGCGTTTAGCACTCGAGACGAGCATGGCATTGACGGATCGAAGTTGCGCTCCGAGAGCTTGGTATATATTGACCAAAAAAACACCTCCATTAGGGCAGGGATGACATTAAACATTATCAGGGCACTTTTAAATGTCACGCTGGCAGCCCCGGATGAATGTTTAATGACGAGCGCGACTTGTGTACCGCCCCGCGGTAGTGCTTCGCCAATAAAACATCGATTTTTTGGCGCTTAAACACATTCCAAAGGCAGAGCGTGATCGTGCAACCATCTAACCGGGCGCTGGCTTGTGCTGGAAGGAAGCAGAACGTATCCGTTACGAGACACCCTACACTACACCGCGAGACGAGCAATGCAGGAAATTAAAGAAGCGATTGGAGAGAAAAAAAAACCGAAAAATATTCACACTGCACATTAGGCAGCCCGAATGTGGGTGGTGGAGGAAAATTAAAGAAGAACAGCTTTGTAGTTGCTGAATTTTCTCATCAAACGAAATGGAAAATCATTTCGCAAACGATGAACTATTGCCGACGCTATGTCGTGGGGAAATTAAAGCAACGTGACGCAGAGAGAGAGAGAGAGAGAGAGAGAGAGAATTTGTTCCGAAGGATTCCGTGCAGGTTTTCCGTCGTCCTTCCGCTGGCAAACCGGACGGCTTCCGAAAGCTTATCATTCGCCCGGTCAAGCCCGACACGGTGATTAGGCAAGGATAATGGTATTGATTGGCGAAACGTAAAGGCGCCGTTCTGGGTAGTTAAGCTTTTGGCTCGGCGCTCGTCCAGCTCTTAAGGATCCTCCGCAAGCCGGTGAAGCTCGTGCGAGAGAGCACTTACACGAGAGACCCGACCGATAACGCTGGGGTTGTTGCGCTTTCCTTCCCGACGAGGACAAGAAAACGCACCCCAAAGGGAGGGTGGAAATCTCGCTAGAAGAAAAAAAGAAAAGAAAACGAACGCACAATCGAGAGGCTTGCTAATTTGGTACACGATTGTACAAAAGCCCTGCCCCCTAAAGCGGTACAAAACCCTCAACACCAGGGGGCCGGCACACGATCGTTGGTGTGTTTCCTTTCGTTTTGTTATCGCTTATCTTGAACGGCGTTCTATCCAACCTCGTACCGCCTCGAGTTGATTAGAGATATCGTCCTTTTTGTAGGGTGGTGTTATGGTCCTAAAAAAAATCGAGCCCTTAATCGGGTGCATGTGGAAATCGAGTTGAAGTTTGGCGTACAAAGCATCAAACACAAACTTATCGTTGCAAATGCAAACAATCCACCCACACCGATCTATGGAGGTTTAGTGGAACTGCGTGTGAAATATACCACCTGCAGTTCAGGGAGAAGGAAAAACTGGAAGCCAAATTTACTGCCCCAGGGTTTGTTTTTTCTGAGCGTGCAAACACCTCTTCTGCCATCTCCGGCAAATGCTGAATTTGGTATAAGTTTTGGAGGTGTCACAGATGGAACTGCTGCTCCACAGCGAAAAAATGCTTGCAATTCGTTTGCCTTTCAACAGCTTCGTTGACTCGTTGCAACCACGCTGAAATAAAACCCTGAACCGTGCATGGCCTTAAACACGTGCATGAGGGTGTTAATGCACCACAAACTGCACCCGGGTTTGGAAAAGAAATCGGCGATCGAACACTCTCAAAACCAAGCACCTCTGCCGCCGCCAGTACTGCTGTTCGAATGGGTGCATGCAAAAAAAAAACAGACTATCACGACGACATTTAACTTTTTGTAATTAACCGAAACCGCGGCGAAGAGCGCCAAAACGAGCGTCTAGCGGAAGGTTGCGACCACGGGCAGTCCAAAATAAATATATTCCACCGGAAGGTGCAATCGTTACGCAAAGCTCTCAGGCGCGACACAAATGACGTGGGTTTTTTTTTTGTTGACATTCGGAGGGACTCCTCCGGTTTCTGGTGGGATGCCTTTTTTTCTCCTTCTCCTTCTTTTGGTGGGTGATGTCATCGAATAAATTGCGCCTTCGCGACTGCGACAAAGTGCTGCTGGTGATGATGATGACATTGACGAATCACGGCACCAAAAGACCTCACACGAATGGCGCCACCATCCCTAGTTTGCTATCAAACGAATGAAAGCCCTTTACAATCGACTGGAAGAAAGGGAGCACTTCAAAATGCACCCCCCCCCCCTCCCCATCTAAGATGTGTGCATTCGGTTTCCTTATCACTCAGCAATTGATTCAAGTGCGCGTATTCAAGGCACCAATTAGCCAGATTGTGCGCAGAAACAGGGCGCCCGCTTTGTTAAAAGCGACTCATAGCTGTGAAGCCCGCTAGAGCCCATTGGAGGCCATTTACTCACACACCACCAAAAACCTGGATCACAAATAAAAAAGGCGCGTCTCGTGTGCACCAAACAAGCGGCAGCACCCATTCGAAATGTCGGTCGTGTGTGGGTGCGTTTTGTTTGTGCGATTTTTAAACTCCCCGCAAAAAAAAAAGCGAATTAAAACTTTAAGCCAACGGACACGGACACGGAATGCCACACACTGGACAACGACGAAACGCAGCCTGCCGAAGGTGAAATCGAACTCAAACCCCGAAAAAAACAAACAAACAAACAAACAAACAGCACGCGACACACTCGCCCGATCGGTGCCGATGACTTACGCGCGTATACTAAACGCGCGCACCACTAAAAACGGCTGCCCGAGGCCCCACCCAGTGGGATCGGTTGGGGCATCGTCACTATACACACTGCTGGGGAGCCCGTATTCGGGGGGGGATCGTTCCAAAACACACGCATACCCGCGGGTTAGCGGTTCGTTCGCGGTGTTAGTTTTGGCGACTCGCGCGCGCGCTCTAGTGCGTGTGTTTTGTTTTGAAGCGGTTCGGGCCAGCGAGAAACGACGAGCGATCTCTAAATCTAAGCACGACTCGCTGAGTGTGTTTCCCAGCGCCGGGCACGCGTCAGCCCACGTTTTCGGTGATGGTATTGACTCAATTTGCGCTCTCCAAACGTCCGTCGTTCGTTTACATTTGTGGGTCACGCGGATCGAGTACTCCAGATTGTGCATTTTCGTTCCCAAGCGCGATCGACCGATCTTCTTTGTTTTTTGTTTTGGTGACTCTTTATCGATGCAAGCGGGTGTTATTGTACGAATGAACTATTAGCTATCTCTCTCTTGCGCTCCAGTTCAAAACCACCTGGAAACACACTCGCCTTAATGATCCATACGATTAACCTCCCTCCTCCCCAGGGCTAGGAAGCTTGACAAAGCTATTACACAAACCGTTCGTTTTGCTTGGTTAATGACTCATGTGTGTGAGTCGCCGCCGTTTGCGGTTCAAGGTGACATCAGGCCACCCCTAAACCCGGTAACGACGCTTCGCTGTGACGCTTTTATCTGCTGTTTTGCGGCCATTTTATCGCAACACCTCCAATAAACCAAAAGGCCGAGTAAATTAAAATCCAACCGAGATGAAGCGCCGTATGGCTGCCAAATTAGCGTCCGAGTGACAAATGGTTCGACCATTGTGCCCCTTTCGCACCAGCTGGGATCGAATGGCCGCGTGCAGGTGTGTGTGTGTGTGATGGTAAGAGGGGGCCAAGGACTGGAAAACAGTTACGACGAGATGATCACACTTCATGAGATCATGGACCGGTTGTGTGTGGTGGCTTTACATGGTTCAACACGTGAACCAGGGCCACGATCAGGTCTCGCGCACACATTCTTCATTGCCGTTGAAGACGGACCCGCGTGTTGGAGACACGCGTGTACACCTTCCCACGTGCGCTAGTTGCGTTGGTGCATTGCGCATGAGAAACAGCTGACCAGCGCTGGGCAATGGCTTTTTATCCCCACTTTTTCGAGCTACCATGATGCATCGTGGTGCTGCTTGCAGCAATCGTCGACAGCGGGGCGTGAAAACTCCTCCGTGAAGGTGAACTCGTGAACTGTTTATTTTTAATTCAATGCCACCTCCCTCAAGGCGCACGCACGCATAGCGTGATGACAAAACGCAGAACAAGCCAACAAGAAAAACCCTCCCCATTCTGGGGACGAGAAAGAAATAATAAAAAAACACAAAAAAACAAAGAACAGCGAACAGCAACAACAGCAACGGGATTCCCAGGGCAGCCCCACGTGAGACGTGATTTGGATGATGTAATTCGATCGTCTTGTAACTCAAGAACACGCCACACCGAGGACGAAAAATGATGCCCCGGTTCCCGTCCGTGATGCAACAACGTGTTTTGGTCGCAAAGTAATGTACCTTTGACATTGTGACCACCAGAATAGGCTCTACAGGCATCGAAATGTGCCGAAACGATCTCGTCTCTGGCCCGCGTTTAAAAGCACCCTTCATCCTGGCGACATACCAATCTGGCGCGTGTACCGCCATTGCCTTTTTCAGCTTCCCCTTTTCATGGTGAAATTTTCGGGAGATTTTCGAAAGTATTTCCCACCACCTTTCACTGGCCCAGGCCACAGTATACCGCGAAAATGGTGTTGTTGGTGTAAAATCAATCCCCGCTAAAACCTTCGCCACGTTTTACCAACCGCTTTTTTTTTCCTGCGGTTTAAACGCGCCGTGATGATATAAGTGTGCCATGGGGAGGTTTTTTGTTTATTGTTTTATTTCCTTCCCCCCCCCCCCCCCCTTTCCGTGCATTCGAACCCCGGGGACAAGGTAGGGAAAAAAGCTTATTGCTGCCGAAAAAATCGAAAGTAGTTCTGCCAGCGCGTTAGTGCGTTTTATGCCGATCGGGAATGCGACTTCCTGCGAGTTCGAGAGCCATGGGGAAAACTTTTGCAAACGCAGCTGCTAACTAAGCGGGAGTCCCTGTGGATCACGTGTGTGTCAGTACGTACGATGGTTAATGGGAATTCCTTCGATGAATGATGCCCACCCACTCCACCTTTATCGATTCGATGCAACAAAGCCGCCTTCATCGCCATTGCTCAGTGGGAATCAATTGGTTAAGGGGGAAAATTAGAAGCGCTTTCGCGAAAAAGAAAAATACCATTACTCACTCCCCATCGTGGCCCTTTTCCCCGCCAAAGCACGCTCTCTGCTGTCGCGCAGGTAATTATAAATTCATGCAGGATCAAACGGCGCCTGGGAACGGGCCTTTGATCGGCCTGTTTTTTGTTTTGTTTTGTTTCGCCCGCCCTTGATCTGCCTCCCCCACCGCATGAGTGGCTTTCTCCGAAGTGGTGGTGAAGGCGAACAAAAAGAGAGAAAAAAAGCACAAAGAACCTCCATTCGACGCAGCGAGAAATGAAAAGATAAAAACATTACAACACCACCCGCGGCGCTCGCGCATGGGAATAATCGAAATGAAATCGAAAGCCCTCCACGACAGGGGCTTGATCCTTGATTTCGGGTCCCTAAAGGGCCACCTTAAGGGGGCGGGCGGCTCTCGAGCAGAGGCTTTTCTCGCGGGCGCATTGCAGTGGCACGCCGGATTTGCGACGGCTTTCCCGCTTAACAAAGAACCGCCCGTATGTGTGTGCCTCAGTGTCTTCACAAACGGAAAAAGGGAGGTTAAGGCGGCCCACCCCCTCTGTGAAATGAGTGACAGGTGCGGGCGTTTTGAAGCTGCAAAGGGAGTCAACAAAGAGCCCCCGTTAGAAAATGCTTTCCATTCGTCTTGGGACGATGAAAGGACACTCCCCGAAGGAGGCCAACTTGTGCTGCAGCCGTTCGGGGGCGAGAGTAAGCGTTCGTGATTCGAGTGGAGCTTAGCGTGATGCATAAATTATTCGATTAGCAGAATGTGCCGCAACGACCGCGCACGTACGTGTGTGTGTGTGGGTGGGTGGGTGGGTGTATATTCAGAAGGAGATGTGGGTGGACCCGCTTTAAGGTCATATCCATCAGCAGTTTCAACCGACAGACCAGACAGTGCGTGTCCTTCCTTTTCCCCCCGGGAGAAGGAAGGATCCTGAAGTCCACTCGGACGGCCAGTTGGGGCTGTGTTTTAGTCACTTTTCGTGGAGGTACTTTTCCTCCCATCTCTTCTGCCAAAAGGTACTTCGAAATGATTTAGGTCACGATGGGTATGAGACGCTGGTGCCAACACACGCCATTCATATCGGCGGCAATTTTTGGCTTATCACGACCCGTTGCGACCACGGACCATCATTTATCGCCACCTCATCGCCTCCCCCCAGGAGTGAATAAAAGCAACAGCAAAAAATGTGGCACCAGGGATGTGTGCCGAAAACGCTGGCTCGAAAAAAAACACGATTAACTTATCAGCCCCTGATTAATTTATGACAGTTGATAAAGCAGCCAGAAATATAATGAAACCGAACCCATATCCATCACGTGTCGAGACGGTGGTGGAGAGGAGGAGGAGGAGGAGAGGGCGTGCTCGGGGACACAAGTGCTGATTCATTTATCTTGACGAAAGGAGAGGGTATGAGGAAGAGAGAGAGAGAGAAAGAAGAAAACGGTGAACTCTTGGTGTTGATTAGCCACACAAAGACAAATTTTCCCACTGCAAGCCCTTGAAAGAGGGGGCTTTAAAAGGAAGGAATTCTTACGCTAATGTGGAACCCTCGCTGGCAGTGCCGTGGTGGGGGGGGGAGGGTTTTCCCAATTTCCCCGAGGTGCGAAAATAAAACTCACACGCTCGCATGCCGACAAGTTCGAGCTCCAATTTCCAATTAGTTCAGCGGGTGTTCAGCACTCGCAAGGGTGCATGCATCCACTCTGGCGCATTTTTCCTTTTCCCTCAAAAGAAAAATAGGAATGAAGCACACACACACACACACACACGCGAAACCCCGAATCTTGCATGGGGGTGGACAAAAGGGGGAGAGTTTCCTCTAGCAGAGAAGGTGGTGGTTTCCGCGATTTCGAGATCGCGCGCGCTGTTGCGATTGAGAAAAAATCGATGCCGGTCAAGCAAGCGACCACCACCACCACCAGCAGCACGACCCTAAAGATAGAACGTGGATCTATCGTGGGGTGGAGGGTGCGTCACGGAAACTACCCCATCCTTTTCCCCCAAAACCAACCGACGGACGGAAACACACCACGGAACCGAAAGCGAAACACGGCACGGATGTCACGGGGGGGGGGGGTCGAATGAAAGAAAAAAAACCCACCCCACCAGCATTCACCATTCACCGGCAACACGGGTGGGCACACAATTGTTTCAACCGACACGTTCTAAAGGCAGCTGAGCAGCACAACAGGATAACGCGAAACTTACCAAATCAACCGACAAACCGCACATGTCAGCGAGCCAGGTGAAAACGCGGCTACCATCGTAGTAGGCGTTCGCCCCGATGATGGTGGCTATTTGTTGCATCTTGTTGATGTTGTGCCCGTCTGCTTCGTTGCGTCGTCGTCGCCTTCGTCGTTGTCGTTGTTGTTGCTAGAACTCTCGCCGTCAGCGAGTCTGGGGTCGCGACCGGGTTTGCTGCTACCGACCGCCGCGACCGACGATTTCCTTCTGCTGGGTGCTGGGTAATCTCAACCCCGCAGAGTGCGGCGCAGTGGTGGTGGTCGTCTTCTAGTTTTGGGTCGCGTAACTAATCCACACGCGGTTGGCACGATAAAAAGCACACACGGGGCACACAGCCACACACACACACACGCACAGTCACCAGCAACCGTTTTTGTGAGCGAATCGGATGATTCCCGTTGACAGGCGAGATGGTGCTGTCAAACGGCAGCGGCGGTGTTTTGGATCTCGCGAGAGCCCGCTTTTGGTGTGCGAGAACCGTTCGCTCCCACGCAACGGCGAAACAGGTAGGTAAATGGTTCAACCAACCGCGAGGACACAACAATGGAGCCTTGGGTTGGTTGGGTGGTCTAGAGTCGCGCAAACAAAGCCCTTTCCACCCGTGGCACACACCGACACACGCGCGCACACACCCACACAGTCGGTCGGTCGGTCACCTGTGCGTCGCAATTCTCCCGATTTTATCCTGCCCTGGAAGCACCCGGAGCACGGTTTTTTTTTCTTCTTCACCCCCAACGGATGGGATTAATATTTTTTTATGCAACACACACACTCAAGCGGGACTTAGAACGGAAGATGCCTCCTGAATTCGACGCACGCTTTACGGATCCTTTTGCCAACCTCCCGGGAATGCCTAACACGCGCGCAGCACTGACACTAGGGGGGAGGAAGGGGAAATTAACTTCCAAGACGGTGGGTGGGAGGGTTTTTTATTTCGCTTCCTTTCCGGTAGGAACTTTCGATCTCTGTCGCGGGGGTGCGTGACGTTATCGCCAAAACCCACGCCCGGGGCCGGACGCTAGGTCGCGGTTCGGTGCCAAAAAAAAAAACACGCACCGTTCGAAAGGCGATGAACGTTTTCGGGCACACCACCACCCTGGCACGTCAATAAACAGTGGCCTCTCGCTACGGGTTGCTGCTATATCTTCTCTCTCTTGCTGCTCGCTAGCCGATCTGGTGGATATGGCCAATTTCGTCGTGACACATGCGCTTCGTCCGGAGATGCTGCACGGACACAATGGAGTTGCTAGGCCTTAGTCTTGCGAGGCCGGTTGAACACGCGTACACGGACGACCGTGCGCTTGGTGGAACGGTTCGCGTGGAAGAATTGTATCACCACCGTCCCCGACGGAACGAGGGGTTTCCCTGATCACACTCTCGAGATTCGGGCGGGGACCAGGACTCGAACGCCCACGAGATTGCACGTTTGCAACCGTCCGATCTCACTGTTGTTCAGAAACTAACTGTTATTCTCTGCCCGCTCCACAGCATCTGCTGTCACTGGGGAACTACAATTGCCACACTACAATACCCGCACTGCACGGTGAAGTTTCATGATCTCACGTGTGTGGTCGTATGGTGTGGCGTGAAGAAGCAGTATTGTGCAACCATTTGAAGGTGTTTTACGGTGGATTTATTTTTAAATCTAGCTAATTAAATACCTTATCGATATACTTCAGGGCAAAAGAAAAAAAATGTGTATCTCTAAATAAACAACACACCAAGGACCACAATAAATGGAGAAGTGTAGCATTGCAGTAATTCTCGTAGCAGCGCTGTCAAACCATTGTTGACACAACAAGGTTAGTCAACTCGCAACCGCATGCGAGGTGCGTACCATTTGTTTATTTGTAATTTAGCGTTGTTTTCCCGTATGATATTAACTTATTGAAACGAATACTCAATAAAATGGACGCTGGAGACGGTCCATCAAAACAATCAGAGAATCTTTCCGATTACCAGCGCAATCGAATCGAAGAAAATCGCCAGAAAGCTTTCTCACTACGGCAGGCACGGTTGCAGGCTCATCCGTACAATGCCGATCTGAAGAAGCAGGAAACGGCTGTTTCAGTGAACAATGTTATCAAAGTATCCGGCACAAAGTACATCGATAGCGGTGGTGGTTTCCTTATCGAGCAACGCATCAATCCTACTGAGGAGGAAGAAGCGGCAAAGAGTGAGCCCGTCCCGGAAAAGGACGCCGTTTCCGTACCAGTCGAATACGACGAGTGCATCGAGTGTGGTGACCGGTTCGCGGACTCGTACCTTCTCAACACCTTCGCATATGCGGTGTGCGACGCCTGCCGTGATCCGGATGGCCAGCATTCACTCATCACACGCACCGAGGCCAAGCAGGAATATCTACTGAAGGATTGCGATCTGGACCGGCGCGAACCGCCGCTTAAGTATATTAGCCGTAAGAACCCGCACAACGTGCGATGGGGCGAGATGAAGCTCTATCTACACCTGCAGATTGAAAAGCGCGCCCTCGAGGTATGGGGCTCAGAGGAGAACCTGATGCGCCAAAAAGAGGAACGCGAGGAAAAGCGCGAAGTGGCCAAGGTGAAGAAATACAACAAACGGTTGAAAGAGCTGCGAATGGACGTGCGAAGCAGTCTGTACGACAAGACGGTGCAGGCGCACGTGCACTCTTACGGAGATTCTGAGCAGTACAACGAAGCGGACGACACCTACACCAGGACCTGTGAGTCTTGTGGACATTCGGAAACCTACGAGAAGATGTAAAGCTTTCTCCGTATCCGCTCAATCAACAACACGTTCCAAAATTGTATATGCGTTCTATTAGTGTATTATGTTTCCCTTGCAATTATCATTAAAACAGATAATTTTAGCTCCATTCCATTGAAGCTAAAGAACTGATCGATTTGCTAAACGGACCGTAACAAACCCGAAGCAAAGTAACGCCTCACAGGGATTATCCTAATTGCTGGTGCGCGTCTTGGCGGCTTCCTCTTCTTCCTTTGTTTTGGAAGCGACACTTTCCTCGCTGCTAGACGTTGGTAGAGGCGTGCGGTCTTTCAATGCCTCGCGAACGATGTCCGTCAGTTCCTGTGGTTCTGCGTAGCATACTTTTCCTCCTGCAAAGGATCACCCGAAAAGGGGTTAGAATTAGAACACACGTGGATAACGAAAGGACCAGTGCACACAGCATCTGACAAGGGAGAAGCAAAATTAAACAACGATTGTTAAGGGTGGTTTTGATCGTTTATTAAGCCACACTTGCTTGGCCACCAATTTCAACTCTAATTCCGTTAATCACCATAACACCACTTAACAATCGTCGTTAGTTAGTTGCTACTGTCCCTGTGGTCTTAGGTCTCATCGAACGGGCTGCTGTTCCCGCGAGCCATTCGCTGCCGCTCGAGAGCTGCATCGCGATCTCTTTCGTACTGCGCGTTCATTTGGACGTGGCTGTAGTACACAAACCACCCCATCACGAACAGCGCCCCGAGCGCGTAATAGAACCTCGAATCGAACCGTTCTTTCCGATGCTCGTGCGTATCGGTCGCGTCATGCGGTTTGTATTCGCTGTAACTTTCATCCCGGGCGCCTTGGGTGTGCTTATCAGCGACGTTCGAGGAGGACCATGCAGTAGACTTTGTGCCAGAACTAGAATCGGAAGACTTACCGTCGGTTTTAAACGTAACACCCATTATTTGGCCAGGCGTGTCATCCTCTAGCTCAGCATACGCCTAAAAATAATCCGGCAAAGGAAAACATGAAAATAATCGTCACCGTACTAGGTAGCCGCGAGTCGTTGCTATACCTGAACAAGTGCTTTTTGCTTCGGCGTTAATTTGGTTGGAATTTGAATCTTCAAATGGACATAGTGGTTTCCGCTTCCATAGCTGTTCACCCGCTTTAGACCTTTCCCGGTGAGGGGTATCCGCGTGTGCGAGGAGGTACCGGGCGTAATCTGGATGGTTTGATCTTCGTACACACCCTGGATGCGTATCGTACCACCGAGTATGGCTTGGGAGACGGAAATGTTTGCGTCCGTATGCACGTCAGCTCCGTCCCGTCGGAAATAGCGACTCTTTTCCACCCTGAAATGGATGACGTTAACAATATGCCAATGTAAACCAGATTTTACACACTGTTTGCCGCTATTCAGCCACAATAGACGTGCGCTGTACTCACTTGAATGTGATGAAAATCTCCTTACTTCCCACGTTCATGCGCACCGTTTGACCGTCCTCAATGCCGGCCGGAACTGGCACAGTGACTCGTTTTCTTTGCACCGTTTGTCCCTTACCACCACACTCCAGACAGGGATACTTGATGTACATTCGCGTACCCTGGCAATAACGACAAGTCGATCGCATGACGAATGGTCCGGTCGAGATGGTTTCCATCCCCGTGCCGTTGCAATACTGGCACTTGCCGGCCTTGGTGCCTGGCTCGCACCGCGAGCCTGTACATTTAGGACACGTGTCCACGACATTGACGTCGATGTCTTTGTTAACGCCGCGTGCGGCCTGCGCGAATGTAAGATTCATCATGACTTCCTGGGCGCCTCCAAAGCCAAACTTTGAATCGCTAAAATCGTCAAACCCGCTCTGAAAGCCACCATCGCCGAAGATCTTTCGGAACAGTTCCTCCGGATCGATAGTTGACCGGAACTGCCAGTTTTGTGAAAAACCTTGCGGTCCGGCACCGGGCCCTGGTCCTGTTCCGCTTCGACCCATTTGCTCAGACGTTTGACCGAACGTGTCGTATTCGCGACGTTTTGTTTCATCGCTAAGCACCTACGATGGTAAGCCATTAAATCAGGTTTGTTATTTAATTTCATTTTTCATTATGTAATCATGCGACTCACCTCGTACGCTTCGGAGACATCCTGAAATTTCTTTCCCGCATTAGGATCGTCCTTGTTCGTATCGGGATGGTACTTTTTTGCGAGCTGATAGTATGCCTTCTTAATTTCCTTCGCCGATGCGTTCTTTGTCACGCCAAGCGTGTTGTAATAATCCTTTTTATGCAGAATGTTCGAAGTGTAAAACGACCGCCTTATCTGCTGCGTGCTGCCTAGAGGACAAATAATGATCTCATGAGAAGATGCATCGACCAAAGATCAGGATGATGTAATATGCATGCAATTGTACGACACTCACTGCTGGAACCCGTTGTCCGTTGGTGGTGGTCTTTGGCGGGTGCCGGTGTGAACAAGTCTCGACTGGAAAACTGACGGCTGGTGCAATTGCATGCAGCCAGTGCGGTGACACTGCTACCAGGAATTCTCACGGATGATGAACGGCCTGGCAGCAGGTTATACAGTAAACCTACACTTTTCGGCATGAAAACAAAAGAAAATCCTCGAGAACCCATTTTCCGGAGGTTTGATTTTCACTTCTCCTTGTTTAGCGTTGGGAGTGGGAAAATGACTTCTATGTTCGAGAAACACGTGGGTTACTCAAGCACAGACTCAAAGGCAGGCCATTTCTTTGGTGTTGTATCTGTTTATTAAAAACAAAAAATGGAGATAAAATTTCCTTTTCACTGTGAAATAGGCAAAATTATTAGCTGTTGAAATTACCGACCATATCACACACATGTACTTACTTTGACATGCTTTTGACACAACCAACGTCAAATGCTACGTTGGTGGATCTTCGAATTCGAGAAACTTCTTTTTTTTTTTTTTTTCAAATTCGTATACGTCCATATCAAAAGGGGTATAGAAACATTCAAATCTATATAAAACACTAAAAGAAAAGGTAGAATAATAAACTTTAAAATGTAATTGATGCTTCTATGTTTCCTAAATATATCAATCAAAATTTTAACCGAGTCAGCCCGGGATAAGGCTATCTGCGGCTGTTGGGAGGAAATGCCTTTCAGCTTACAAAAAATTATCCAAATCTAAATACGGCCAGGCCGTTCTTAAATAAATAACAATAACAATATCAATCTAACTGGCAAGCATGGTACAATTGTTGCTTTGAATGCAGTAATAATAGCGATATTCCAATTGATCATTTCTGAATGAATATGCAAACGATTAGGAGCCACTAGCAACAAAAATATTACAATCCTATTGGAAAAAATGAAAAAAGGTTTTTTTTCTCAGAATCGTGTTTGATTTTTTATTCTTTCTCGTTTTTATTTGACTTGTATAACTTTAGCAATGAAGCTGACTGTTTCTGCTCATCAATATGTTTATTTGATTAGAAAATGTACACATAAAACATAGTTTTTGTTGAAAACTCAAGTCAAGGGATACTGGTGTCTAGGAAAAACAGTACCATTTAAACCTAAAATCGTTTTCATTTCCAAAATGAATATACACGATAGATTCGTTTAGATTATGGTAAAATTTATTAAAGAGCATATTTCCTCGCTTCCGGCCTTACACCTAGCAGATTCGATTTAAATGTTGATTTTGTCCAAACTATGTACAATGCAATAATTTACAGCTAAGCCACCCGTGTGCTTTATTGCTTCAGTCTCGCAGGAAGGGCCTCTGGTTTCTGTTGCAGTCTAATCGTTTCGCCAACTGTTTGCAGAACTGTACGTCACGCAAGTAGTCACCGAGAAAAACGGACAGCAGATACCACTGTTTCATGCCGGTCGACTGTGCCTTATAATTACTAGCGAAAAAAGAAACAAATAAAAGGATCTCGTTAGTGCTAAACCACCTACTCGCAAACCAACGTATAACTTACTTGAGAATATCGTCCCAATCGGGCTGATAGTTGTCCAGGCGAGCGCTTCGTACGGCATGGCTACGACAAGGTTCCTCTTCGATGCAGGCTTTCGGTCCAAACTCGTGAAGAATTTTCCTCTCCGCCTGGACCACGTCGATGGCCAAACGCGAAAGCTCCTCTGGCTGCAGGGTGGTCCCTGAGAGAGTTTCCCGGCGGCTGCGCGATTGGTAGGTCTCTGTAAGCGGATTAGAAAGAAAGTGATTAACATTTTCACTGTTTCCGAAACGGCACGAGAAGCGTGGGTTCTTAGAACCGGTTTTTGACCGGCGGTTGGCTTTGGATGATATTCTAAATTGTTTCGTTAGATCTCTTACGCCCGTCGGTCATTAACGACACCGTCCCGTTGGCGTACCGCTACTTTCATTTTCCGCTTCGTTCCACGTATCCCCCAACAGTCGGCAACCGAGGTATACTAATTCCCCGCTTGGTTTAGCTCGAGCATCGATCCACACCACAGTTTAGAGCATATTTATGCAATGCTGCTTTTATTTTGATGCGATTACGTGACGCTTTTCGGTCGGCGAGAGTTTCTTCTGTCTTTTTTTTAGCGGTTTTCAAAGCCCGCTCTCAAAATTCACCCCTCACCAGGCCAGGCCAGCAAACAACATAGGAAGCCCCCGTTGGCGGGAAGATTCGATGCACGACGGAACGGTGCACACGTTTAATGAGCTACAAAATACGGCACATAGCGCAACGGACGAAAAATGAAGGAACATCGGTTGGCTGGCGGTGCTGGAATGAAGAAATTAGCGCTGGCTAATGTCTGGAGCGCGCGAGGTGAAATTGGCAGCATTGCGAGGGCCGGCTAGATTTCGCTTTCTTTGGCAGGCATTTCGCTTTGCCAATACGGAAATGACAACTGCTTCCATATTATGGTTTTTTTTCTGATGCATTCATCCACGGCAAACCGATCCGATCGGATCGGTAATGATCAAGGCGCACGGTGTTTAGATTGGCTTCGCCCCCGGATTAATCTCACGGGGCCGCCGGATTGCGCAGGCACTTAATGGGTCTGCTCGTAAGTGACGGGTTGACATGGCTGGGTCCGAAACAGGCAACAGGCTCGCAAATAATGCACCGTATGAGTTATCTTAAAAGGAAATCAATTGCTATGCAGGCTTCAATCAATAATGGAACCACACGTCAATCAAGCGTAAGCAAATAGAAGATATTTAAAATTTTCCCGCTGTCAAAGGATATTGTTACGAATTGCATATCGTGTGAGCGTTTTTTTTTTTGAAATTTTTGGTGCTAACGATTAACAGTCTTCAATAATTGTTCAAGTAATGCACATAATTTGCATTTATTCCCTTGACCCACTTGAAGTGCTCCATCATACAAGCGTGACATTTAAATGGCTCCCAGGAATGGTGGCCAATTTCGGGAGCTGAGACAAGTGAAAAGGCCAATGGCCGGCCTTCCGTTACTTCAGCCGTTCGAAATAACAAATTCGGATAAGGAACAGGAAATAATCTGCGCACGCTCACACATAGCGCGCCTTCCGAATTACAGGTACATTTACTGTTATTGACCGAACGCAAGTCCCGAGCCGGCAAACAATCAAACCCCCTCTAATCCCGTGCCCGACGGCTCGTTGGTATGGCAGTTTCTTGCCTGGTCGTAGTGTGCCAGGAAGCGATACAATTGCAATAAAGACTACATACATATTTGATTCTTTTCATCATCACCACGCCTGCTGGGTCGACACGAAATAAGGTCACACAGCAGGTCACATTAGTTTGACGGCTTGCTTCAACAGCGGAACCGACGCGTCGCAGTGCACGGGTTTTTTTTATTAAAACGGAGCATCTTCAAAGATGCAGTGCTTTCAACGGGTTCGAAATCGTTCCAGCGTCGCGGGCCGGTTACTTTCGTGAGTTTTTTTTCGCGTTAACGGTGTGGTGTAAAGTGAGGGGATCGCGATCGGTGTCCGGTCCGGGAAGCACGTGGAATCGCGACGCATCATATGGCGACCATTTTGGTGCAACGGTACCACCGCGTTGTGCGTCCACGAAAAGCTCCAATTTGGGGTTACTAGTGTTTTTTTTGCCGTTCCTCCGGATGGGAAGAGCCATATCGTGCCGTGATGTGCAATTTCATCGAAAGAAAGAAGAAAAAAAGCCATTGTGTTTCATCGAAAGAAAGAAGGAAAAAAAGGAAGCTCGGCTCGTGTGTGTGTGTGAAGAGGGAGTTTTTTATGGTGCTGGGCAGCAAAGCCGAAGAAAAGCGTAAGTGAGTAAGTGAGCTTGATAGCATGTGAGCGAGTGAGTGAGCCAGTGAGAGCGTAAGCCATTGAGTGAGTAGTGAGCGCAACGAATCAGTGAGCATATCAGTGAGTGAGCGTGTGAGTGAGTGAGATGAGGTGAAGCGAGCAGCATTTTTGTCTGCCCGAGTGCGCATCTTGAAGCGTCCAAAATGTGGGTCAAGTGGTCAACCTCGCGAGCCCAGGTGTGCTGTGCAGCCGCCTTGGGCCATAGTGAGTCATTCGGAAATGTTTGTGCGTGTTCGAAATGGCAGTGCTTTGGGAGAGTGAAATGCAAAAATGAAAAAAAAGAACCGTTTTATCGGTTCATCAATCGCTTGGGGTGGGCGGCTTCTACGAGGCCAGTGGCTAATCGTGATTTCATCGTAATGAAAGTGATGCTAACGGTGGGTGCTGGGCTTGCGTAGGGCAACACGATGATAAACATCTTGCGTGTTGGATAACTCAGCGATACGGATGCGGTACGCGTTCAAGCTCGCCAGTTCACCTTGAAGCCCAAGGTAAGTCGTCAGAAAATACACGAAGGTCTTCTAGAGGTGTTAACTTTGCCTACGGCATTGAAGGCACAAAAATTGTGGTGCTAAATGAAACATGTTATACGCCCGTTTGTCGAGGGTAGATTTCCATTTTTTTTCCCCCTCAAACAAGCTTTGACCTCACCCGGTTGGTCTTTCGATTAGCCGCCGTTTGTGTACGGCTGTTACTGGAGCTTTCGTGGTACTTAATGTGATGTCCTTACACGTTTTTACTTTCCGGCAAGCCACTCGCTTTTTATTAGCCGAGGGTCACCGTGGGCAGCGGTGCGTGTGGGTTGCCATTGTTCTGCTGAAGTTTTGCCCTTTTTTGCACGTCTTACTTACTTGGGTTTAATGAGTAGGCTAGCTTTTTGGCGAAGTTAGCCAACCGCACGGAGAGAATGATGACGGGAAAGCCGATCAGCTGTACCGGCAGCTCGAATAATGGTTCTTGGGCTTGAACTACCGCTCGGTGGTCGTTGAAGTCGCTCGCGGATAGAAGCACAAAGAACAGGTAGCCGGCAAAGGGCAGCGTGTTTACCAGCTTCATTCTGGAGCAAAGTGTCACAAATGGGCGTACAAGAACACTGGAAACACCGACGCACGGATTTATCGTAACAAAGCACACCGGTTGCAGCTGAAATATACTGAGCGCACAGAAGGGTTTTTTCTCGATCGAAATCGTTTTGAAACAACGTGTACTACTGGCGCGAAATGGTTGAGATCACTCGATTCCTGCCCCGACCGCTGAATGGCTTCTTATCCCTTTCCTTCTTCACCCGCAGACGCGAATATGTGTCACTGTTTATGTAAGCTTCGTCGCCGTCGTCAATTACCGCTGGCAATAATGCCGGAGCTTTTCTTGGCTCCCTCGCGCACGAGAGGTGTATCCCCAGATGTTCCCGAACCGGCCCCCGGTTTCACGTGCCTTCTCTCGATCGAAACGGTCGAATAAAAATACCCAATCTAAAGAGACCTCTCGAGGGGATACAACGAACACGGAGCAAACACACCTCCACGCGAGCTTACGTTCGAAAGCGTCTTGTGCCACCGTCGGCCAAGTGGATACTGACTGCGATGTGGTGCTGTTGTGGTGGCCCGAATGCGCCAATCGGTGGTCGAAACCGAAAACCAACCCCTCCACCCATTCCCTCGAACGCCCGCTGGACCCAAACGTGCAGCGTCGAGGAGGTTTCTCGCTTTACTCTCGCTCAAGTCTTTTGATGTAATGCCTCGGTGGGGCCTTTTTTGTGGGAGAAAGAGCGTGCGCGAGGGGAGGGAGCGCTGCTTTTATGAGAGGCTTGTTTTTCTTCTTCTTCTCCTACCAGTTGGGGGCTGTTTTTTCCCACACAAACCACCATTCGTTCGGGGTATGCTCGCATGCACCAAATGTGCATAGCCACCGGTTGAAAGCGCAAGTACGGTAGAGAGCATAGCATGGGGCATTACTTTTTTTTTTCAACACACACACACGAGCATGAGCGCATTTACCGGGCATTTTCGCGCACTTGCTTCCAGGCTGTTGTTGTTGTGGA
Organism: Anopheles nili; assembly: GCF_943737925.1. Lineage (NCBI taxonomy): Eukaryota > Metazoa > Arthropoda > Insecta > Diptera > Culicidae > Anopheles > Anopheles nili. Next base: position 49,917,018 of record NC_071292.1, read on the forward strand.
AAAATTTCGAATGATAAAATCTGTGCACCCTAATGGTGCCACTTTACTGCCTTAACCAGTTAAGTTACAGCGACAACTTAAGACAGATCTCGTAGCATCTCGTCCATGAGCTCTTGCCTGTGTGTGCGTGTGTGTGCTCCATCAGCTCCGTCAGTCGGTCGGTAGGTCTTGCCAGCGCATTTAACGCCCCGTTTTGGGGTGGGACCCCAGCGACACAGTTCAACTCACGTGCAGAAGGGGGTTAGGCTAGCCTACACCGGTTGAGTAACATGTGCACTTGTCCCGCTTCGAGACTTCGTCGAACCGGTCCGGCTTGGAGGATGGTTCGAAATTTTTCTCCGCTCCCACACGTCGTCATACCAGCCGTGATTAAGCTCGCGTGGGCTTCCACCCCGAAACGACGAAACGACCTCAATGCCGTTTCTTGGCGTCTGCTGCATCTGTGCTGAGCTGCGTGTGGAGACCTGACCAACGGAGAGAGCGCTGGTTGATCATTTAGTGGTTGATCATCGGCTATGGAAGCTGTGCATGTAGAACGCACCGAAACGCTCTCTGTCCATTGAGTGGTGGATTGAGGCTTCAACCAGCGACGATTGGGTTAAAGTTACCTAACTTCTAGGAAGTACTGGCAGAGAGAATAATGTCACCATTATCATGAGTGAACTTTGCTGCACGGTGTTTGAAATGTTTAAACGACGCACGCGTCTTACAAAAAAGAGGAAAAAACTCGCCAGTGAACCGTTTAGGTGTGGTTGCATTCAAACCGGTTGAGGTTTCCATGCGAAGCGTTCTAGTGCTGCGAATCGCCGGTGTGAACTCGTGCGCAGTTGTACGAAATTTCACAGTACCGGCGGTTTGCATTTTCACCATCGCTTGTGTGTGCTTTCGTTCCCTTCGTGCTTCTCGGTGGTAAATGCTTAAAAAATGCAATACATCTAGTGAAACACGAGAACAAGCTGAAACAAGCATTTGTCGGGGCGGCATACAAAAAGTAGGTTACAAATGAAGCAATTGTGCGGGAGGAGCTGTTAAATTACGCAGTACTGCAGCTTAGTGCACCAAAAAAAGCTTTGCAATATGCATCGGTTGGGTTTTTGGCGCGCGGCTAAACGGTGTCGAGAAAGGTGGCGAACAAAACGGGTTGAAGTGAAGACACATAAAAAGAAAAGAAGCGTAAAAAAAACATAAACCAAACCCAAAATCGAACCAACAAGCTCCCCCCCCCGGAGCACCCGGCTTCGCGAATAGCGCCCTATCGATTTACTACGCGATTGACGCGCATTATACCACACATTATATTGTTGTACCATTTATGTAACGCTCGCTGGCTGGTGTGGCTTTATTTTTTTTCGCGCCCCATCACCATCGCCGTCTGTGGTGGGTTTGTACGAATTTAGTCAACGGTTTGGTTCCACACTATTTCGCCTTCCCAGTGCGCCCGTCCGAGATTGGAATGGGCCCGCGCGAAGATGGTGTGTTGAAAAAGAAAGAAGCACAAACCACAACGAACGAGCTAAAATTAAACCAATCCAGCAAACCAATCCGCCGCAGGATGGATTTTTTAATTTGAAATTTCTCGACCCCCCTCATCGGTCGCGGCACACGCGACAGGTGCTACGTGAGCTTCGGCTCGTAGAAGAGGGCTTTGCAAGGTTACATAATAATTGCTTCACTATTAGCGTGGCGCATAACCGCAACCGAGCGCGATCCTCGACCGATGGTATAGGCGCAGCAGCAAGAAGTACATGCCCCGTCCATGTGCGCGGTGATAATGGGCTACACAAATAGTGCAATCGCGATCGATCGCACCTCTAGACGTGGGAGAGACGGGGGCCCGGCAGGGTGCGTGGGCGAGTGATTTTGCTCGAATTTCGTGCCTGACATTGAACTTCTTCGATTTGGGTCACGCGTGCTTCGCGCAGCGTGTGTTTCGATTGCGCAATCTAGCCAAGTCACCGTACTTATCCGTGGGTGAGTAGGTCAGTGGTGCAAGCGCATCACGTAACGATCGCAACTACTGCTGTACCTTTTCGGGTGACCTGTCCCCGTTGCGCTGTTAACCCTATGCAGCGCGATTGAGAGTCATTTCCGGTTTACGTACTTTCGGGAAGTAAATTTGCGACACCAGTTGTTTTGATAATAGTTTTTAGAAATTTATTTGATTCAACACACAGTGTAATAAAATCGTTTAAACATGCTTATGTTGCTTTTTTTAGCAAATTTTTTGGTCATGCGCTTTGTCTCGAAATATAAACATGACGGTATAAGAAAACGGTATCGTTTATATAAAAATAAAACAACAAAATCTCTCTCTCCTGTGGAGTTCGCTTGGCAAAGATCTTGAAAATTGATAGAAAAAGAAAATGTTTCGCTCGCTCTCTTTTTTCAATCATAACGTCCAATTGGTCCAACAGCCGCATCTGTGAGGCGCTCCAATGGAGAGTGTCCCCGTGATGTCCTTCGTACCTTCTTCCTAACCTGCCCGATGAAGGAAAACATTCGCACCAATGTTTTCCCCCTTCGGACGCGGCTTTTTTTTCCGCTGGTCTTATGTTGGGGTTAGGGACCGAACCTCTCCAATGGAGAGCTTTTCGCCATTACACAGCGCTCTGCTGGACTGCATCCAAGTGCATAGAAGCGGTTCTAACGTAGCTGGGCTGCAGATAGACCCTGCGGAAGCCCTGTCGTGGTGCTACGTGTCGTTGCCGGATGGTGCCGGCGGTTTATTCGAGCTATAGGTTCTTCTTTTTTCTCCACTAATAATGTACATATATGATTGATTTTCACGACTCTCTCAACAGCAGCTTCAAATGAGGGGGAAAGTGAAACTGTGTTTCGTATGATTTCTAGCTTCCTCGCTGTCTATTAGCTCTCCACTGCTACTGCTGCTGCTTTTCTATCACAGTTCCATGAAGATGCCCAGAATTATCTTGCCTTCATCGGTTTCCTTGCTCAGCGAGTCGTCCTAAGTTATTCGGTTGCCATCCTGATAACGCAAAGGGTTAAGGAATGAGGATGTGTCGGAGGAAAGGTGTCAGGAAATGGGATGACGTTCGTATATAGACATCTGCATTTGAACAACATTTACATATACATAGCGCTTGACTAGAACGTTCCATCGGCTCTGGGTTTGCTGGAAGCATGGAACGTGCATTCGAACTCCGAACGAAAAAGGTTGTAGGATTTCACTCTCGATTACATTAGCATTGTACATTGCCGCCCAGTCTGTGCTGTAGGCTGTGCGGCGGTTTAGAAGCGCAGTTTAAGCGCTTCACTTGAAGAGGTTCTTGGCGTTGAGCCACAGTTTGAAGAAGTACTCGCTTCGCCGCAGCAGCTTATGACGCGCGTAGCTGTTGATGTCGGCTGTCATGTTGTGCTCGCGCAACCAGGACGAGGTGTTCGTGCCGGTGGGCTCTGAGAAGTCCCGCGTGGTTTCGTCATGCACGTCGTCCGGAGCTGAAAGGTGAACGGCGGTGTCTTTAGTAAACTGGTCGGTAGCTTTAAAAAGGCCTTGTGTTAATTAGTGATAAGGAGCCATTATACGATAATAAAGGTTCCAGTGTCAATCTGACTATGAATAGCAGAATTGTAGGGACACACTTTTCCATGGTGGTTCCTTATTTTGTTCCGCTTCTTTGTCACCAATTAATACTCAGCTAAAGAACGTATCGCTCAAAATCGAGCTACTTACCGGCACCAAGCTGTACAGTGTACGGTTCGTCCGACTCAAGTGGGTCGCTCAAACCGACCTCGTTCCGGGCCATGATACGGATGAGGTAGTCCTCGCGCTCCTGCAGGTCCTTGATGTTGAACGATTGGCAATCGGCCGCGACCCGACCCACCTCCATCCACATCGTTTTCTTCGCGTTGCGGATGGCGATGTGATAGCCCTCGATCGGAGCGCCACCGTCCGACTCTGGAATGCCCCACTCGACGATATTGATGTTAGGTCCTAGGTAGCGTACCTCTAGTGGACCTGTCGGCGGGGACGGTACAGCTGCAGGGTTGCGAAAAAAACATTCGATTAATAACCAGTTTTTCGCAAGGTGTTTAGGGTGGGCTCAATTTGAGAAGTTGATCGAAAAGTTGAAGTATAGAAATAGTCAAATTCCAAGAACATAAAAACATAGAGACATAGAAACAGAGCGACAGATATAGAAAGCACAGAAATTGTAAAGGTACAGAGATAGTGGCTCAGAAAACGCTGATGGTGGCATCTTACTGGCATGAGATTTGAGCGCAACACTCTCCGACACCGTCGGTGAGCTGAGCCCAACCACGTTCTCGGCGAATATCCTAAACACCAGCTCAGACTTCTCCTTTAGGTTGTCCACGCAGTACGACAGGCAGTTGGATTCGAGCGTCTTGATCTTGGTCCACTGCTGCGCCGTCGTCAGGCGCTTCTCGATGACGTATCCCGTGACGTCGGAACCGCCATTCGTTTCCGGTTGCTTCCATTCGAGCTTGATGCTCTTGCTGGTCACGTTTGTGATGCGGAGATTCCGCGGTGCAGAAGGTGGTGCTGTAGTTTTGTTGTTGTTGTGGAGGATGAAGTGTTGATAGAGCACGAACACAAAGTTTTGTACGACGACAGAGAGTTTGGTACGTTGGAAAGTGTTCAGAATATCGTTAGAATATTTTTCATAAGTAATGTTGAGTTGGCACTCGTTTAGGGTGAGTGTTTAGTTCGTTACGTGGCTTGCAGGGCTTCCGGTTCAGTTATGTAGTAGTGCAGGGGTTTGGAATTTTGTTTAGAGTGTATTAAAGGAGTAGTCAGTTGATCTTGGTTTTTTATCAATAATTATCAGCTAATTATTTAGTTTACTTTTTTGTCTAAACTAATTCATTAATAACGGATGCATTTTACAACAAACATTATTATGTACTTTCGAATTACCAGGACAAGAAGCAAGAATAACTGGACAAGAAGCAGGACGACAAGATACAGCGTTCATCAAGCATTAGCACAAACACGATACGCACAGCTGACGTCTTATTAAAACACTTACTTATTTCCTTTCCGGCCACGATCGACTCCTCAGTTTGCAGTGGTTCACTCGCACCGACCTTGTTCTTGGCGGTGATCTTAAAGTCATACGCCTTGTTCATCGACAGACTTTCGATGAGCAGCGACGTCTCCGAGCCACTCGTCGTACCAGCCACCTTCCAAACCTTTTTCTTCGCCTCCTTAACCTCCACGACGTACTCCGTGATCTTGCTGCCACCATTCGACTCCGACGGTTGCCACGTCAGCGTGAACGAACTGCTCGTCATACCCGACGTCTCAATAGGACCTCTCGGAGGCGATGGTGGTTCCAACGTCTGCTGAATCTTAACCGTCGCACTCTCGAGCGGTTCCGAACACCCAACAGGGTTCTGTGCGATCACACGGAAGTGATACTGCGTGCTGTCGAGCAGCTTCTGGATACAGTACGACTTGATATTACGCTGCACGTCCGCCACCTTAATCCACGCGTTTTTGTTCGCGTCATCACACTTCTCGATGGTGAACTGCGAAATCTCGAGACCACCATCATCGGACGGTGGTTTCCACTCGATCACTACCGCCTCAGGGCTGAGCTCACGCACGATGATCGGACCTTCCGGTTTGCTCGGTTTGTCGATCACCTTCAACTTGAGCTCAACCGTGGCTGAACCTGCAGAGTTGCGTGCCTCCACGGTGTACTTGCCCGAGTGGACGCGATCCAGTGCCGAGATGACGATCGTCGACGACTGACCCACGGTAACGATCGTGTGTTCAACCGAGGAGGTGATCGTTTGATCCTCACGATACCACACCAACTCGGGTGTTGGGAATCCGGTAAATTCCGCCACCACTTTCCATTCATCGCCAACGCGCAGCTTCTGCACGATGAGCTTCTTGTCCACCGTTAGGGTTGGTTTCTCTTCGATAATCACGTTGCAACTGCTCTCGACGCTGCCCAGTTCGTTTGTCGCTCGGCAGGTGTATGAAGCACCGCTTTCTTCAGTGGTTGACTTGATCTGATACTTGGCGGAACCGTTCTCGTACGAGACGACGTCCTGTTTAAGTGGTTGACCATTTCGGAACCAGGCCACGTCTGGCACTGGGACGCCCGTTACGATGCAGTTCAGCGTGACGGACTGACCGAGGCCGACGTGTACGTCGCGCAGGTGTTCGCTTACAGTTGGAGCTTCCTTTTTGATCGGGGCCATGATCTTGTAGTAGGGCGAGTTTGGTGATGCTGGACCCTTGCCTACTTCGTTAACGGCCGTCGCACGGAACGTATACTCGGCGTTCTTCGTCAACTTGGTCACGGTGGTAGTCGTCTCAGTGATGCTCGTGATTTCGGTCCATCTGGAGGAAGTGAAGTAGTACATGATACTCTGTTAGGGGTGTCCTTTCGAAGATGATCGATTTAGACGACGAAACTTACGTTTTTTGGTTCTTCTCCTGGTACTCAAGTACGTACTCCGTGATGGGACTGTTGCCATCATCAGCTGGTGCCTTCCAGAACAGCGTGATAGAGTCATCGGTGATGAGCGTAGCCTCTGGAGCTTCCGGCGCGCTAGGTTGTTCTGAAAACGCAAAAAAGTGCCAACATTTTAAAACGCACTAGTTGTAAAGATTCCGATCTCCAACTTACTCTTGATGACCAGCGTGAAGGATGTGCTGGCATCACCACATTCGTTCGTCAGCTTGAGTGTGAACTCCCCGGCGTCAACCTCAGCAGCACGTCTGATCGTAAGACTGGCCGTTTCCTCGGTCACCGTCGAGACGAACTTCGCTGAAGGAATGATGACGCGCTTATTAACGCGCCACTCCGCTTCAGGTTTCGGTGTGGCGTTAAACTTCACATTGAACGTCACGTCTTCGTCCTTGCGGATGGTGAACACACGCGGACCTTCCTCGAAGATGGTCGGCGCGACCTTGATGATCTCGACCTTCAGCTTCGAGGCCGTTTTCGCGTTCGACACCGTGCACGTGTACTCATCCTCGTCATCTTCAGCGGCATTCTTCACGATCAGCTTGCGCACGCACTTATCCACAACCAGCTCATACTTGTTCGACGCGGTAATAGGTTTGCTGTTACGGTACCACACCACATCAGCGGGCTCGGACAGTTCCACCATGAACACGGCATCGTTATCCCGCGTAGTTAGTGTCACCTCCGGTAGGCGGCGCACGAAGTCGACCACCGGTTTCTCGACCGTTAGTCGTGCCTTAGCACGCTGCTCACCAACCAAACACGTGTACTCGCCGGCATCCGCATCGACCGTCTTATTGATCTTCAGCGTCTGTCGCTTACCATCAATTGTTAGCTGAACATGTCCATTGAACGATAGTTCCTCTTCATTGCGGTACCAGCGCACCAGTGCGTCACCCTTTGTAAGCTCTAGCTCGAAGGTCGCATCCTCGCCTCGAGCTACCGTGACGTCACGCGGTGCGCTGATGATCTCAGGTGGCAGCTCGATAACTGACACCTCAGCAGAACACTCCTGATCAGCCAGGGCACAAGTGTACTCGCCTTCATCGTGCACGGACGTATTGCGTACAAATAGCACGCGTGATTTGCCCTTTTTGGTGAACTCGTACTTGCCGGTGGTTTCGACCAGCTTGCGGCCTTCCTTATACCATGTGACGTCAGCCGTTTCTGAGGTGATCTCCACCTCGAGGACGGCGTGTTCTTTCTCCTTCGTTTCGACATCCTCAAGTTTGCGGAGGAACTCCGGTTTTGCCTCAATCACCGTGAGCGTGCATTCGGTTTGTTGATCCTTAACCGTGCACCTGTATAGTCCGGTGTCATTGATGGTTGGGTTTTTGATGTTCAGCTTGTGCACCTTGCCATCCTGCACGATCATGCGGTGATCCATTCCGCTCAGTTCCTTGCCGTTGTGATACCACTTTGTCGACACGGTGTGCGAAGTTTCACACTCCAATGTGACTGCGCGGCTTTCCTCAACCGTGATCGTTTTCTTGAGCTTACGCGTGAAGGTGACTTTATCCACCTCTACCACTACCCGTGCCCCGTGCGACGCCTTACCGATCGTGTTCGATGCGATGCACTTGTAGTTGCCCGAATCCTGCTCCGAATCGGCGTTGTTGATCAGCAACTCGATGTTCTCGCCATCGTACGCCTGCTTGACACGTTTCGAGGGCAACAGGGTGTTGTTGTTGCGCAGCCACAGGATCTCTGGGACCGGATTGCCAGTCACCTTTGCCGGTAGCTTGATGGTGCCTCCCTGAGGAACACTCTGTTCTTCAAAGCGCTCCAGGAAGAGTGGTGCCTGGGGATTGCCGACGTTCGATTCGTCCACCGTCAGGAACGCGCTCGTTTCCACGCTGCCAGCAGGGTTCTTAGCGCGCACCGTGTACTCGCCGGCGTTATCGTGGGTTGGTGCCACCAGCGTAACCGTGTAGATATTGCGGTCTGCTTGCGTAGGAACGTCCAGTGACACGCCATTCTTGAACCACTGCACTTCTGGCGCCGGATTACCAACAATCTGCGTCGAAAGCACGACCGTTTCGCCCTGCCGAATCGTCATGCTCTTGAGCGGTTCCAGGATTTGCGGTGGCTCCTGTACGCCTGTTTTCACCTTCACCAGAATGTCGAGAGACGATTCGCCTTCGCGATTGCGGGCCACCACCTGGTACGAGCCTTCCTGCAGCTTGTCGATGCCCTTGATGTGCACCACCGTGCAGTACATGTGCATGTCCGATTCAACCACGACCTGCACGTTGTCCTTGCTAGCGATCTCAACACCGTTGTAGTACCATAGAATGTCAGGCTCCGGTACCGCCACAAGGCGGCACTCGAGCAGCACATCCGAACCGGCGTCGACATACTGCGCTTTAGGTTTGCGCGAGAACGTGGGCGGAATGCCTTCGAGGATGTCTGCTAGCGAGGACTCGCGTGACATGCTCTTTCGCGACAGTGTTGCCACGTCTGAGCCGTGGTCTGAGCTGAACGAATCGACGACGAGTTCGGTCGCACTCGAGGCGAAACCAGCGATGTTCTTCGCAACACACGTGAACGTGCCGGCATCCTCCGGGAACACCTCGCGGATGATCAGCGTCGCGACGTTATCGTCGTCGTAGTACATTTGGAAGTCCTGCGATGGTTTGATGACGGCCGTTTGCCTGAACCAGGCGATTGAAGGACGTGGGAAACCTTCCACCTTACACTCGAACTGCACCGTGTAGCCGTCCTGCGTGGTGATCGGCTGCAGCTTTTCGATGATCTTCGGTGCGAGTGGTTTCTCACTGGCGGCCGGTTTCTCGAACACCGGCAGTTTGTCGATTTTCTCATTGAGGGTCTTCTGAACGTACTGCGGGTAGGTGACGGCGTCCATCAGATACTCCCGACGGACGAATCCGCGCTCGTCGGACCAGGATCGTTTCACGTACCACCATTCGGAGTTGCTGTGTTCTGTTGATGCCGTTGCGGGAAAAAAAGAATGTTGTCAATTTTCGTTTTCATTGGCAACATCGCGCACCGATGGAGGAGTACATACCGATCACATAGACTTTCTCGCCTTCGACGATGTGTAGTGCTTCTTCGTTTTCGGCTTCCACCGCCTGAATACAGTACATATCATTTGCATCCTCTGTAATAGCAAACACAATTGGTTTTAACGGTTAGATCGTTAAATTATTTCAAACAGTAGAGATATTGACACTACTCACCTTCACGGACGATCTTCAGAGAAGCGGTTTCTAAAGTAGGTATAACATCAATGGGAACACCGGCCGCAGAAAGACAAAAAATAGTGTATTAGAGCAATGAAACTAACTCAGTGGAAAGTTTGTATAGAGAGAGGTATCACTGTCAGTAACAATGCAAATAAAACTTGGATTTAGTGTACAAGGTGAAGTAGGAATTGTGCTAGTAGTAGTAGAAGTAGTTTATCGTAGTGAAATAGTGGCAGACGTTGCTTGTCTACCCGTAATGCTTGGAGTGAAAATCAACCAAATTCATACACCACACGATAGGGTTCACTCTTGAAGGATAGACGAAAAAATAGATGTAAGGAAGGAAGAGTAGAAGAAGATATAGTAGAAATAGTACAGCATAGAGTGGTGAAAATAGTACTAGTAGAATGGCGTGACCGTGGGTCAAAGGCAATCCTTGAAAGAAGTAATTAGTATACAGTGGTAGTGCGTGAGCATAATTTACAGTTGTGTTACATAGTGTGTTGAGGAGTTTTAGCTTAGAATCTAGCCTCGTTTTGAGACCGTATTAATGCTGATGCTAGTGTTTTGCTTAAAAGTCTTCCGCTGCGTTTGTACACGCTCCGTGCGCGTGTTGGTCAGTGCAAGCTGAAAAGATGATAGTAGAGTTAGGCCTGGGTTTGTGTTCGTTCGGTAGAACCATTGGAAGGATACCGAACTTGCGATAGGAATATGTTCTGACCAGCACAAAGTAAGCTTCTAGAAAACTAGTCAAGACAAGGATAGTGGAATAGAAGAAGTGAAGAAGAAAAAAAAATCGCGAAAGATAATTCAGCCAGCAGATAGCAGAAAGTTGTGAAACGTAAGAAAAGTTTCAGCAATAGATAGAATCAAGAGATAGAGTTTCAAACATAACTGTATAATAGGAATTTGATAAAAACCTTCAGAGTAGGTCGGTAGGACTTTCTTGGGCTGTTTCAGTGTGAATGATTCTTCTTCGTGTGTGGTGGTGGTGAACTGTGATCTGTTGCGTTGCGTCAAGTCGAGCGAAATTTCCTCCTCGTGGTGTACGATCAGATTTTCGAGCTTCTCGCGGCGCCGCCGCAGCTCGATCACCACGTTCTCAGTGTCCTCGTCCTCGTACCGGTACTCATCCTCCACGTCCTGCTCACTGTCGTCGTAGATGACCTCATACACGACCTCGTCATCTTCATCGACCTGCTTGATGATCGTTATGTGAGCCTCGCCGGTTTCCTCGCCGTAGCTGTACGGTGTCGGCAGCTTTACGCGGCCCGACATCGAGATCTCTTCGCGCGCGTACGAGTCGAGCTGTATTTTGAACTCCTGCTCAATGTCCTCGATGTGCTTGGTGCGCTTCGGCCGGAAGGTGACATTTTCCGGCTCGATGTCCTTGAACACTGGGCGCGGTTGGCGCACCTTTTTGATCTTCTTAATGCGCACCTCTTCCTCATCAAGCACCTCGCGACGGAATGCCGGCTTCGGGCGTGGGCGCTGCTTACGCACAACGACGTGTTCGGTTATCTCCTCTTCTGCAGGAACTTCCTGCTCCCTGGTGATGGTCATCGACGCTTCCACGTCTTCCGGTTGCTGCGGTTCCGAGGGTTTTCTCGCGATTTTGAATGTCGTTTCGGCCTCTTCCGGTTCTGTAACCGAGGGTTTCTTCTTTGGCAAGGACAACTTCGCTTCCGTTTCTTCTTCTTCTTCTACCGAAGGCTTTACCTTAGGTTTGCGCTTCACCATCGTCACCTCGTCCACGGTTTCCTTCACCGGTTTGACAATGTCCAGGTCTATCTTCTCGTACTTCTCCAGCTCCGTTTTGGGTACATCCATCTCGAGCAGCTTTCGCGTGATCTCGTCAATGTCGTCATCCTTCTTTTTCTTCGGGACGGTCTTCTTTTTCAGTTTCTCAGGCTTCTTCTCCTCTACCACCACTGGTGCCGGTGCAGGAGCTGACTCGGGTGCTGCTGGTTGTTCCGCTTCCCGTACGATCTTGAGCGACGCTTCAGCTTCATCGGTAGTGTACGGTGCCGGTTTCGGCTTAAGCTTAATCGATTCCTCGACATCCTCAACGGCTTCAGGCTTTAGAACGGCTGGTTTCAATAAAACCACCTCTTCGGTGGCTGTCTCCTCGACAACCGTGGGTTTTTTCGGTTTTTTCAACGACACGGTCGTTTCTTGTACCGTTTCTTCTTCTTGCGTTGATTTCTTTGGCTTAAGCTTGAACTCCACCTCAGTTTCTTCAATAGGTTCCACCTTAGGCTTGCTCTTTTTGCGTGGCAACTTTACCTGAGCGCTCTCCTCAGGCTCGACCGTCGACTCGACCGCCTGTTGAGGTTGCGGTTGTTGTTCAATCTTAACCTTTTCGCGCTTAAGCAAATCCACATCGATCCGTTCGTACTGCTCCAGCTCGGTTTTCTCAATTTCCAAGTTCAGTAACCGCTGCAGTTCGGCATCGTCATCGATGCTAGCCTTCTTCTTTTTCACAACCACCTTTTTCTTTGGCTTTTCGGCTGGTTTTTTCTCGACCACTTCCTGCACAGGCTCAGTCGGTTTGAGTGAAACTTTTCTCAAGGGTGTTTTTGGTACCACCTCTTCAACGATAGGTTGGATTGGTACAGATTCAACCACACTCACAAGCTCCTCTGAGGGGGCTTCTATGACGGCATCTTCTATGATCGGTTGCACGTCGTGGACTTCTTCCACCAATGGCTGGATGGGTACTGTTTCTTCTACTAGCTCGACGATGTCCACTGGTTCTTCAACCACAGGTTCCACCGTTTGAGGTTCTTGTTCAAGATCTTGTTTTGGTTCATCCTCCTCAACTTCTTCAATGACAGGCTGCTCGACTGGCTCTTCTGCTTCTACTTCAATTTTAATGATGCGCTCTACGCTTACCGTTTCTTCCGTCTTCTGTGGAGTTGGCTTCAGCGTAATTACCTCCTCAACCTCTTGCGGAGCTTCTGGCAGGCGTGGCTTTTTAGTTATCTTAAATTCAGCCTCAACTGGTTGTTCTTCTGCCGGTTTTGAAACAACTTTCTTGGGTTTGAGCGTAACTTGAACTGGTGCAGGCTCTTCGATTTCAGCGACTTGCGGTGCAAGAATAGCTTCAACTGATTCGACCACCTTTTCTGGTTTCTTGATATCTACATCGATCTTTTCGTACTTCTCGAGTTCGGTTTTTTCGATCTCCAGATTAAGGAGCCTCTGTAGCTGTTCGTCATCATCCGTGGAAGGCTTCTTGGGTTTTTTCACGACCTTCTTCTTGACCACCGTTTTCGTTTCTTGTGGTTCCGTGGGCACCTCAACTTTTTCTTCAACCGGCACTGGCTTTGGTTCGTCCTTTTGAACCACCACTGGTAGCTCTTTTACCGCGCTTTGAACTACTTCCGGTATTGTTTCTGGCGTCAGTTCTGTCGGTTTCGGTATGTCAGCCGGTGCCATAGTGGTCGCTTCCTCTGCTGGCAGCTGTTCCTCTACCACATGTGCCTTTGAAATGGTTGGCTCCTTTACGGAGGGCTTTTCAACGATAGGCTCTTGTATCTTAGCAGGTACTTCAGCCGGCTTTGGCGTGTCCTCTGGTTTTTCTTTTTGCTTCGGTTCAAGATCAACTTTTTCGTACGTTTCGAGTTCCGTCTTTTCGATTTCCAAATTCAACAAACGCTCTAGCTCGGCATCTTCTTCCGGTTTTTTCTTTGGTTTTTTGATCACCTTCTTTTTGACAACCTTCTCTTTCTCCTCATGTGCATCAGGTGGCATTGCAACCGACACTTCGGGAGTAGGCTCTTGTACAGAGTCGACGTGCTTTTCTTCTGGCACTTGCGGGGGAGCGAGCTCCTCCGTTTGCTGCAAATCTGGCTGTGGAAGTGCTACTTCCGTCGGTTGCTTAAGTTCCACTTTCTTAGGCTGCTCGATTTTCTTTTCAGGTTCCGGTTGCACTTCCTCACGTACTGGGGCAGGCACCTCAACCGGAACAGAAGTCTCTTCCTCTGGCAGAGAGGGCTCGGAAGTTGGCTCCTCGACTGCTGGTGATTTGGGCTTTTTGACAACTTTTTTGATTATCTTTTTCTTTCCTGATTCAACCTCTGGTTCGTCTGGAACATCCTTGGGAGTAGGTAGTGCCATATCACGATCACCTTCACGTTCCTTCGGCTCCGTTACCGGCGTTGGTTTTGTGAAAGGTTTCAGCTTTATCTCTTCTTTTTCATCTTCCGGTTTCGTCGGTGTCGGTTTGCGGAACTTGAATTCTTCTTCTGGTTCCGGTTCTGGCTTTTTACCTTTTCCAAGTATTATTTTGTGTTCCGGCTCTTCTACAGGTTGCGGAGCGGTAGGTGTCTTTTCCACCTTTGGTTTCTCTGGTTCTGGCTCAGGTTTTTCTACCGGTTTCGGTGCGGGCTTTTCGTATGGTTCCAGCTCTGTTTCGAAGTCCGGAATGTTAGTCGGTTTGAATTTTGGCTTTTCTACGTGCCGTTTTTCAGTATCCAGATCTTCCTCCTTTGGCTTTTCTTGAGGTTTTTTCTTGATTTTTTCTTCCTCTACGACCTCCTCTTTTGGTTTAGTTGGTGTTTTCTTGAGTTTGACCTCTTCTTGCTGCTCTTCGTCTTTTTTAAGTTTACCCTTACCCATTTGTAGAGTCCGTTCTTCCGGCTCGTCCTTTGGTATTTCTTTTACCTGTCGCTGGTATTGAGGTTTCTCTTCTTCCTTCTTTTCATCCTCTTTGGGTTCCTTCTCGTACTTTTCAATGTCTAGAGTTTCAAGCTCAGGTTTTTCTTTTTTAATGACCTTTACCTTTTTGATAACCTTTTTCGTGCGCTCCACTTCTTCTTCTTCCACGCGGGATAGCACGCCCACGCCCGGTCGGGTATCCAACTCGACAATCTGAGGCTGCTGCCCTTGAGCAGAGAGCTCCACGTACTCGATGCGGCTCTTGAGCAGTACCTTTGGAACGGTGATCTCTTCGACTTCCCGCTTCTCCGGTATGACAGTTTTACGGAGTTTAACTGTTTGTGGTTCTTGTGTGTCAGTGATTTCTGGTTTAATCGGTTTCTGTTCCTTACGTTCGATTTTAATAGGCTCTAACTTAACAATCTCACCCTTTTCCGGCTTAACCTTCGGTTTTCCGTCCACGTCAATCTTTTCGTACTGCTCCAGTTGCGTTTTCTCGACCTCCAGATTTAGCAACCGCTGTAGCTCCTCGTCATCCTCGATGGACTTTTTGGATTTTTTAGTCATCTTTTTGACGACCTTCTTGGGAGCTTCCTTGGGCGCAGTTTCAACGGTCATCGCTGGCAGCAGTACGGCCTTCTCCGTTGGCTCAGGTTGCTTTTCGTCGATCGGTTCCAGCTTCTCGACATCCATTTTGGGCGCTTCGACGGCGGAAGTTTCTTCCACCGGCTGCTCCAAAACGGACTCGGATGGAGCCGCTGCAATCGTCGGCTTAAGCTGTACAGCGGAAACTTCTGTAGCTCCTAATGATACCTCGACAGGTGTTAGATGTTCCTCATTAAGTGTCAACGAGGCAACAGTATCGGCTTCCTCGATTGACACATCAAACTGATCATCAACGGGAGCAGCTTCGAGTAGCGGTTTACCCTGAACCGTAGGTTTCTCCGTGGCAAACTCCGACACGTCGGTTGGTGATACTTGAACCGCGTCGAATGCCAGCGAAGGAACTTTGTCGGTTTCTTCCTCTTGCTGCTCGAGCAATTCTTCCACGGGAGCTGCTTCAAGAACAGGTTTACTCACGATTGGTGTTTCTGTGACATCGGATGGAATTTCGCTCGTTGCGGCCTGTGCCTCCTCGGGGAGTTCTGTTGGTGCTGCAGTTGTTTCCTCCTCCTTTTCATCTAAGACTTGTTCGATGGGAGCTGCAGTGACCTGGGGCTGCTGAGTAATTTCGGGGATCTCAAGTGCCTTGTCTGGTATGTCAACCGGCTGCACAGTATCCTCCAAGGGGCTGGTTTCAACGAACTCATTCGTTTCGAAAGTATCTTCCTGTAAGTCCACGGTTGCTGCACCTGCAGTTTTTATAGGAAAAACATGAAAGTTAAGCGATGATCGTGAAGATTTTCGAATACCGAAAATAACCACAAAGAAACCACGTAAATTTCCGTGCTGTTCATATACATAGCTATACGGCAAATTGAACGCCCCGTTTGCGAGATTATTTCTGTTTTCTCAACAATAATGAGCAAAGAATGGTTTCTTTTGATCTATTTTCGCGTCTTTGGAAGTACTGCAATAAGCCAACAATATATTAGACATCAAAATAGTATAAAACACTCTTGGTTATTTCTTCATCCACCTATTTTCTGTTTGATAAATGTAACTATAATAATATTAGAATGATATACTTACTGACTGATAACTTTTCTTCAGTGTGTATGATATCGAGTGTCTGTTGAATATCTTCGTGTCCGGTGGCTGGTTCGAGTGGTTTTAATGATTCTGTAGGTATTTCTTGTATAGGAGTGACTTGATGTTGTTTCAGGGTTTTTGTTTTAGCTTTAACGGTGGTCTTCTTGATTTTGGACGGTTCGTCAGGCATAGACACGGGTTTGACAACCGTTGCATCTTCGACAGGTTGATCTTTGGGATGCTTGGATGGTTCATATGGTGTTTTTTCGTATACTTCAAGCTCTGTTTTAGAAATCTCCTGATTGAGAAGCCGATTGATATCTGCCTCCAGCGCATCTGGTTTCACTGTTTTCTTTACGCGAACTTTGCGCTTTGCACTTTCCGGCGCAACGGTGACGTCTTCGGGGGTCGTTTGAGTAACTGTAACTGTTGTCAAGGGAATCTCATCTCCTTTCTGTATCGTAACAATCTCAATAACTTCCTCCTTATCATCCTTTTTCTTTTTGATTATGCGCTTTTTAATGGACTGCTGTTCGATTGCACCGGTATCATTGGGCACTTGAACGATTTCAATCTCTTCTGGTAAATGTTCTATTACAAAATCTTGTTGTGGCTGAGGTGCTACTAATAACTCCACTGGCTTATCAAAGATGTCTTCAGCTATAGTTATCGGCACTACGGCATGAACGGTTTCTTGGACGATGCTATCGACATCGGCTACTGGTATTGGTATATCCTCCATCGCAGATTCCGGAGAAAGATTTTCTTCGTCTTGCTTTCTTTTAGGTTTGATTTTCTTATCAATTTTCTTGGCATGAATGGGTGCTGGTACAGCAATTTCTGCGTCTTGTTGCTTTTCTGTATCAATTGGTAAAGCCATTGTATGATCAGCTTCCTTGATAGGTGTATCTTCATCAGGTGAGGGTTTCTTAAATGGCTTCAGTTTTACATCTGTTGGTTCATCTGGTTCTGTTTTACCAGACGGTATTCTGAACTTAACTTCTTCTTCTGGAGAATCAGGTGAAGGTTTTCCCTTGCCCATGACCAAAGGTTTTATGTCATCTTCCTTATTATCGATTGGTTTTGGTTTTCTATCATATTTAGGTTTCTTTTTTGAATCTTTTACTGGTTGAATCTTTTCTTTTTCCTCTGGAACGGGTTTTTCTATCTCTACGTCGACATCAGGAATATCAGTTGGCTTATATTCAGGACCTTCAACATGTTGTTTTTTATCGTCAGTTTCACTCTGTGTTGGTTTTTGTGTTGGCTTTCTTACTTGTTTCTTATCTTCCATTTCCTCACTGAGAGGCTTTGAAGGAATTTTCTTTAACTTGACGACTTCTTCATTATCGATATCATTTTTCGGCTTACCTTTACCCAGCTTAAGAATCCTTTCTTCCGGCATGTCTTCGGCGGCATGTTTCGGCTGTCGCTGATATTTGTGCGCTTCTTTGTCGAATTCCTCCTTTTCTGGTTTCTCTTCATCATAATCGAAGGATTCTGGTACATCTAATTCCATCTTTTTCGTTTTTACAGTCTTGATCTTTTTAATTTTCTTCATTTTTTCATCTGCTTCTTCTTTTTCTATTCTTGACATTTGGCCTACTGATTTGACGGGTGATAGTAGAGTTAAAACAGGCTGGAGAGCTTGTGGTGGGTATTCAACGGAAACTAGACGGCTTTTGAGCAGCACCTTTGGTATAACAACTTCGTCTATTTCTTTGCGCTCTGGAACTTTAATTTTTCTAAGCCGTATCATTTGTGGCTGTTCCTCAGGCTCTGAGACTTTCATTTTCTGCGGTTTTTGTTCTTTGCGTTCTATTTTTAGACGTTCTAATACTATTTTAGGTTTTTCAGGCTTTGGTTTGCCTTCAATGTCCACTTTTTCATACTGCTCCAATGGTGTTTTTTCAACTTCGAGATTCAACAATCGTTGAAGTTGTTCATCGTCTTCTGAACGTTCAACTTTCTTTGGTTTTTTCTTTACCTTCTTTTCAGGTTTCTTTGGTTCACTTTGTGTTTCAATTATTTGTGTTAATTGTTGTTCTTGCGATTTAATAGATGTTTCTTTGTACGTAAGGAAGGATTTATCACTCTCTTCTATAGATGCCTCTTGTAAAAGTGGTTCATTGATGCAAATTTCTTGCACTACTTCTGTTTCTGAAATTGCGTCACCAATTAACTCTACTGTTTCTGGAATACTCATACTATCCGAGGTATCTGTTGTTGGCAATTCTTTCAAGGGTAAGGGCTTAAGCTTACGTAATGACTTCTTGTCTTTTTGAACCGGTTTTTTTATGGATGTCTCAAGTTGCAAGTCATCATCTTGTATAGGAACTGCCTCCGTATAATCAGAGTCTGATGGTGCTTGAACTTCTGCTGCTTGCATTAACGTTGTTGATGGTAGTTTGGGTTTTTTCACAACCTTTTTAGCAGGTTCTTCAACTTCTACAGGAAGTGCAGAAGATATTTTACGCACTGTTTCAGGGTGTGATGATTCAATCGTTTCTATGATAGCTACAGATGCCTGGGGCATATGCAACGATTCCTCAATCAATATTCTGTGTCTTTTTTTGAGCTCAACATCGACTTTTTCATAACGTTCAAGCTCGGTCTTTTTTACTTCCAAATTGAGTAATCTTTCAATGATGTCATCAACTTCATCTGTTGTTTTCATGGTTTTGATCTTTTTCTTTTTCATTTTTTGTGGTTTGTGTGGTAAGACTATTGAAGGATTTTCAGTCTGTTCGGGTATAACTGGTTGTTCTAACTGAATCTCTGATTCTGTAATGGTAATAGTAGTTTCGGGTGTTTGCCCTTCTTCTTCGACTGTTACTACCTCCACCAGCTCTTGTTTGTCCCCCACTGTCTTTTTCACCGTACGTTTTTTCGTTGTCTGTTTCTTGATGTTACCATTAGACGTAACCACTTCGTTGACTTTTATTTCTTCCGGTAATTCTTCGATGACCGGTTGCACTGGTTCCAAGATGTCTGTATCCTCGAAGCTAACATGTTTTGACGGTTTTTCATCAAAAGAAATAGTTGCTTCATCTTCGACCGAAGGCTCTGCTGGTTGTAGCTTCTTGACTTTTTTCTTGATGACTTTTGTGGATTTTGTTTTCACAGTGGCCTCCATCGGCTCAGGATAATCGTCCACAATAGCTTGCAGAGGCTTGAGGTCCTCTTCGAAAGGCTCTGTAAGCTCGTAAGGAACCTCGTGCTCGCTGATCGTGACAGTTGTTTCTGGTTGCTTGTCATCTTCTTGCACGGTGACTTCTTCGGTGATTTCTTCTTTGGGTCCAATGCGCTTTTTGATGATCTTTTTCTTAACAACCTTTCTTTTGACTTCGCCAGTTTCTGACTTGACTTCTTCAACCACATCCGGATGCTCTTCAATGGTTGTTTCCTCTGTGGGACGCATGCGCTTTGGTAAATCCAGGTCTATTTTCTCGTACTCTTCCAGAACAGTTTTGTGAACCTCTAGATTGAGAAGTCGCTCAATGATATCGTCCGAGTCATCACTAGTCTTGATAGTTTTGATCTTCTTTTTCTTAGGCTTGGGAGCATCGTCAGTAGGCATAGAAATGGGAGCATCTTCTTCGATAACAGTGATAGCTGTTTCAGGAGTCGAATCGTCTTGCTGAACAGTGACTACTTCGATGTGTTCCTCTTTTTGTCCGACTCGTTTCTTGATAGTTTTCTTTTTGGTGATTTTCTGTTTTGTTGCCCCTGATGCTGTTATAATTTCTTGAACTGAGATTTGTTCAGGGAGCTCCATGACTGAAACAGCCTCTTCAAAGGCTGGAATCGTAAGAGTTTCTAGTGGGCTTTCGTTTTCCTCATGTACAACTACAGTTTTATCGACCCCTTGCAGAACATTCACGTTAATCTTTTTAGTTTTAACTCGCTTGGAAAGTATTGTAGGAGTAGCAATGGCAGATTCTGTTTGTTCCGGGTAAAATTGTTCATCTGTCTCAGTCGTAAGATTTTCGACCTGTTCATATACATGTGTTTGTGTTTGTTTCTTCTTGGGTTTATGTTTTGTGACGACTTCCTGTACGATCTGGGGTGTTTCTTCGAGTTGTGTGATGTTAAGTGATGGTGCAGTTTCTGTGAGATAAGTAAACTCATTAGATTTTGGTATCAGGAGTAAATGTATGGATTCCATATGATGTAATGATGAAAGTATCGGCAATTGTTCGCGTATTTGATCAGGTTCGAAATATGAGTATAATGTCTTACAAGGTTTAACAAGCATAGGTAAGTGTAGCTTTCAGATATTTAGAATAGAAGAGAAACTTACCTTCAATTTCCTGTATAAGAACCTCTGATGGAAGGATAGGAGTGATAGTTTGAACATCATTATCATCAATTGATTCTTCAATCACTGCCCCATGTTCCTTAACTATTTTTATGTTTCGGGACTTGATGAATGTCTGGTTGTTGTCTGTTCGTGTTTCAAATGTAGTAATGTATTCGGGGGATGTGTGTTCGTGCAATTCAGCATCTAAAATAACATTTGAATTGTTGTAACGTGTGCAATTGAACATATAGATAAACAATGAAATGTAAGATAGTGTGTTCTCTTACCCATTAAATGTGGAACAATAAATGACTGTGGGAGTGTATCTTGTGTGTCAGTTGATGTGGTTGTGTGTGTTTTCGTCTTGAGTGCACCTTTTTGTTTTGGTGTTAACTTTTGAGGAGTGTCACTTGCAGCGGGCAAAATATCGAAAACCTCAGCGGACAATGGTTGATCACCCTGTTCACTTGCAGTTTCCAATATATCTGAATCAATTAGATTCTGAATAATGTCTTCTGCGTTTTCGCCTGTTCTTTTTATTATTTTAACTTTCTTTTTCTTGGGTTTAACAAGCTTGAGTGGACTGATCGAATCAACCTCAACAGTGTCTGGAGTGATCTGTTCTTCGGTAATGGTGACTGTTGTTTCTGGAAGCTGATCGTCCTCTTGAACGGTTACAACTGTGACTTCTTCCACCTTGCGTCCCGTTTTCTTCTTGATGATCTTGGTTTTGGTGACATGTTTCCTAGGTTTTCCTTCTTGAGTGATGGATTCTAATACCTCAACATGTTCCGGAAGCACTTCGATAACTGGTTGTTCTGTGACAGTTTGTTCCAGGATGAGATCTGAAACTTCTTCTAGAGGAAGATCTTCAACAGAAGGCTCTGCAGGTTGAAGCTTCTTGACCTTTTTCTTGATAACTTTTGTGGATTTTGTTTTCACAGTGGCCTCCATCGGCTCAGGATAATCGACCACAATAGCTTGCAGAGGCTTGAGGTCCTCTTCGAAAGGCTCTGTAAGCTCGTAAGGAACCTCGTGCTCGCTGATCGTGACAGTTGTTTCTGGTTGTTTGTCATCTTCTTGCACGGTGACTTCTTCGGTGATTTCTTCTTTGGGTCCAACGCGCTTTTTGATGATCTTTTTCTTAACAGCCTTTCTTTTGACTTCGCCAGTTTCTGACTTGACTTCTTCAACCACATCCGGATGCTCTTCAATGGTTGTCTCCTCTGTGGGACACATGCGCTTTGGTAAATCCAGGTTTATTTTCTCGTACTCTTCCAGAACAGTTTTATGAACCTCTAGATTGAGAAGTCGCTCAATGATATCGTCCGAGTCATCACTAGTCTTGATAGTTTTGATCTTCTTTTTCTTAGGCTTGGGAGCATCGTCAGTAGGCATAGAAGTGGGAGCATCTTCTTCGATAACAGTGATAGTTGTTTCAGGAGTCGAATCGTCTTGCTGAACAGTGACTACTTCGATGTGTTCTTCTTTTTGTCCGACTCGTTTCTTGATAGTTTTCTTTTTGGTGATCTGTTTCTTGGATGCACCAGTTTTTGTAACGATTTGCGTTACTTTGACCTCTTCAGGCAGCTCTTCAATTTCGAGAGCTTCAACGGCAGATTGTGGTGAAATTTGAAGGATAGGCACATCCGCATCCACATGTTCAAACGGTTGTAGTTCAGTGTTTGAGAGTTCCATGTTGAGGAGCTTCTGAATAATTTCGCTAGTATCGGTTCCTTTCTTCTTGATGGTTTTGACTTTCTTCTTCTTAGGTTTGAGGAGCTCGACCTCGTGAATGGTATCAGTCACAGCAGTTTCCGGAACGATTTGTTCTTCGGTCATGGTAACCGTCGTTTCTGGAAGCTGATCGTCCTCTTGAACGGTTACAACTGTGACTTCTTCCACCTTGCGTCCCGTTTTCTTCTTGATGACCTTTGTTTTGGTGACATGTTTCTTAGGTTTTCCTTCTTGAGTGATGGATTCCAATACCTCAACATGTTCCGGAAGCACTTCGATAACTGGTTGTTCTGTGACAGTTTGTTCCAGGATGAGATCTGAAACTTCTTCTAGAGGAAGATCTTCAACAGAAGGCTCTGCTGGTTGAAGCTTCTTGACCTTTTTCTTGATAACTTTTGTGGATTTTGTTTTCACAGTGGCCTCCATCGGCTCAGGATAATCGTCCACAACAGCTTGCAGAGGCTTGAGGTCCTCTTCGAAAGGCAGTGTATGCTCATAAGGAACCTCTTGCTCGCTGATCGTGACAGTTGTTTCTGGTTGCTTGTCATCTTCTTGCACGGTGACTTCTTCGGTGATTTCTTCTTTGGGTCCAACGCGCTTTTTGATGATCTTTTTCTTAACAACCTTTCTTTTGACTTCGCCAGTTTCTGACTTGACTTCTTCAACCACATCCGGATGCTCTTCAATGGTTGTTTCCTCTGTGGGACGCATGCGCTTTGGTAAATCCAGGTCTGTTTTCTCGTACTCTTCCAGAACAGTTTTGTGAACCTCTAGATTGAGAAGTCGCTCAATGATATCGTCCGAGTCATCACTAGTCTTGATAGTTTTGATCTTCTTTTTCTTAGGCTTGGGAGCATCGTCAGTAGGCATAGAAGTGGGAGCATCTTCTTCGATAACAGTGATAGTTGTTTCAGGAGTCGAATCGTCTTGCTGAACAGTGACTACTTCGATGTGTTCCTCTTTTTGTCCGACTCGTTTCTTGATAGTTTTCTTTTTGGTGATCTGTTTCTTGGATGCACCAGTTTTTGTAACGATTTGCGTTACTTTGACCTCTTCAGGCAGCTCTTCAATTTCGAGAGCTTCAACGGCAGATTGTGGTGAAATTTGAAGGATAGGCACATCCGCATCCACATGTTCAAACGGTTGTAGTTCAGTGTTTGAGAGTTCCATGTTGAGGAGCTTCTGAATAATTTCGCTAGTATCGG
This sequence comes from Anopheles nili, assembly GCF_943737925.1. Classification (NCBI taxonomy): domain Eukaryota; kingdom Metazoa; phylum Arthropoda; class Insecta; order Diptera; family Culicidae; genus Anopheles; species Anopheles nili. The sequence goes on from NC_071292.1 coordinate 49,940,290, forward strand.
TTCCTTTCTTCTTGATGGTTTTGACTTTCTTCTTCTTAGGTTTGAGGAGCTCGATCTCGTGAATGGTATCAGTCACAGCAGTTTCCGGAACAATTTGTTCTTCGGTCATGGTAACCGTCGTTTCTGGAAGCTGATCGTCCTCTTGAACGGTTACAACTGTGACTTCTTCCACCTTGCGTCCCGTTTTCTTCTTGATGACCTTGGTTTTGGTGACATGTTTCTTAGGTTTTCCTTCTTGAGTGATGGATTCCAATACCTCAACATGTTCCGGAAGCACTTCGATAACTGGTTGTTCTGTGACAGTTTGTTCCAGGATGAGATCTGAAACTTCTTCTAGAGGAAGTTCTTCAACAGAAGGCTCTGCAGGTTGTAGCTTCTTGACTTTTTTCTTGATTACTTTTGTGGATTTTGTTTTCACAGTGGCCTCCATCGGCTCAGGATAATCGTCCACAACAGCTTGCAGAGGCTTGAGGTCCTCTTCGAAAGGCAGTGTATGCTCATAAGGAACCTCTTGCTCGCTGATCGTGACAGTTGTTTCTGGTTGCTTGTCATCTTCTTGCACGGTGACTTCTTCGGTGATTTCTTCTTTGGGTCCAACGCGCTTTTTGATGATCTTTTTCTTAACAACCTTTCTTTTGACTTCGCCAGTTTCTGACTTGACTTCTTCAACCACATCCGGATGCTCTTCAATGGTTGTTTCCTCTGTGGGACGCATGCGCTTTGGTAAATCCAGGTCTGTTTTCTCGTACTCTTCCAGAACAGTTTTGTGAACCTCTAGATTGAGAAGTCGCTCAATGATATCGTCCGAGTCATCACTAGTCTTGATAGTTTTGATCTTCTTTTTCTTAGGCTTGGGAGCATCGTCAGTAGGCATAGAATTGGGAGCATCTTCTTCGATAACAGTGATAGTTGTTTCAGGAGTCGAATCGTCTTGCTGAACAGTGACTACTTCGATGTGTTCCTCTTTTTGTCCGACTCGTTTCTTGATAGTTTTCTTTTTGGTGATCTGTTTCTTGGATGCACCAGTTTTTGTAACGATTTGCGTTACTTTGACCTCTTCAGGCAGCTCTTCAATTTCGAGAGCTTCAACGGCAGATTGTGGTGAAATTTGAAGGATAGGCACATCCGCATCCACATGTTCAAACGGTTGTAGTTCAGTGTTTGAGAGTTCCATGTTGAGGAGCTTCTGAATAATTTCGCTAGTATCGGTTCCTTTCTTCTTGATGGTTTTGACTTTCTTCTTCTTAGGTTTGAGGAGCTCGACCTCGTGAATGGTATCAGTCACAGCAGTTTCCGGAACGATTTGTTCTTCGGTCATGGTAACCGTCGTTTCTGGAAGCTGATCGTCCTCTTGAACGGTTACAACTGTGACTTCTTCCACCTTGCGTCCCGTTTTCTTCTTGATGATCTTGGTTTTGGTGACATGTTTCTTAGGTTTTCCTTCTTGAGTGATGGATTCCAATACCTCAACATGTTCCGGAAGCACTTCGATAACTGGTTGTTCTGTGACAGTTTGTTCCAGGATGAGATCTGAAACTTCTTCTAGAGGAAGATCTTCAACAGAAGGCTCTGCTGGTTGAAGCTTCTTGACCTTTTTCTTGATAACTTTTGTGGATTTTGTTTTCACAGTGGCCTCCATCGGCTCAGGATAATCGTCCACAATAGCTTGCAGAGGCTTGAGGTCCTCTTCAAAAGGCTTTGTAAGCTCGTAAGGAACCTCGTGCTCGCTGATCGTGACAGTTGTTTCTGGTTGCTTGTCATCTTCTTGCACGGTGACTTCTTCGGTGATTTCTTCTTTGGGTCCAACGCGCTTTTTGATGATCTTTTTCTTAACAACCTTTCTTTTGACTTCGCCAGTTTCTGACTTGACTTCTTCAACCACATCCGGATGCTCTTCAATGGTTGTTTCCTCTGTGGGACGCATGCGCTTTGGTAAATCCAGGTCTATTTTCTCGTACTCTTCCAGAACAGTTTTGTGAACCTCTAGATTGAGAAGTCGCTCAATGATATCGTCCGAGTCATCACTAGTCTTGATAGTTTTGATCTTCTTTTTCTTAGGCTTGGGAGCATCGTCAGTAGGCATAGAAATGGGAGCATCTTCTTCGATAACAGTGATAGTTGTTTCAGGAGTCGAATCGTCTTGCTGAACAGTGACTACTTCGATGTGTTCCTCTTTTTGTCCGACTCGTTTCTTGATAGTTTTCTTTTTGGTGATTTTCTGTTTTGTTGCCCCTGATGCTGTTATAATTTCTTGAACTGAGATTTGTTCAGGGAGCTCCATGACTGAAACAGCCTCTTCAAAGGCTGGAATCGTAAGAGTTTCTAGTGGGCTTTCGTTTTCCTCATGTACAACTACAGTTTTATCGACCCCTTGCAGAACATTCACGTTAATCTTTTTAGTTTTAACTCGCTTGGAAAGTATTGTAGGAGTAGCAATGGCAGATTCTGTTTGTTCCGGGTAAAATTGTTCATCTGTCTCAGTCGTAAGATTTTCGACCTGTTCATATACATGTGTTTGTGTTTGTTTCTTCTTGGGTTTATGTTTTGTGACGACTTCCTGTACGATCTGGGGTGTTTCTTCGAGTTGTGTGATGTTAAGTGATGGTGCAGTTTCTGTGAGATAAGTAAACTCATTAGATTTTGGTATCAGGAGTAAATGTATGGATTCCATATGATGTAAGGATGAAAGTATCGGCAATTGTTCGCGTATTTGATCAGGTTCGAAATATGAGTATAATGTCTTACAAGGTTTAACAAGCATAGGTAAGTGTAGCTTTCAGATATTTAGAATAGAAGAGAAACTTACCTTCAATTTCCTGTATAAGAACCTCTGATGGAAGGATAGGAGTGATAGTTTGAACATCATTATCATCAATTGATTCTTCAATCACTGCCCCATGTTCCTTAACTATTTTTATGTTTCGGGACTTGATGAATGTCTGGTTGTTGTCTGTTCGTGTTTCAAATGTAGTAATGTATTCGGGGGATGTGTGTTCGTGCAATTCAGCATCTAAAATAACATTTGAATTGTTGTAACGTGTGCAATTGAGCATATAGATAAACAATGAAATGTAAGATAGTGTGTTCTCTTACCCATTAAATGTGGAACAATAAATGACTGTGGGAGTGTATCTTGTGTGTCAGTTGATGTGGTTGTGTGTGTTTTCGTCTTGAGTGCGCCTTTTTGTTTTGGTGTTAACTTTTGAGGAGTGTCACTTGCAGCGGGCAAAATATCGAAAACCTCAGCGGACAATGGTTGATCACCCTGTTCACTTGCAGTTTCCAATATATCTGAATCAATTAGATTCTGAATAATGTCTTCTGCGTTTTCGCCTGTTCTTTTTATTATTTTAACTTTCTTTTTCTTGGGTTTAACAAGCTTGAGTGGACTGATCGAATCAACCTCAACAGTGTCTGGAGTGATCTGTTCTTCGGTAATGGTGACTGTTGTTTCTGGAAGCTGATCGTCCTCTTGAACGGTTACAACTGTGACTTCTTCCACCTTGCGTCCCGTTTTCTTCTTGATGATCTTGGTTTTGGTGACATGTTTCCTAGGTTTTCCTTCTTGAGTGATGGATTCTAATACCTCAACATGTTCCGGAAGCACTTCGATAACTGGTTGTTCTGTGACAGTTTGTTCCAGGATGAGATCTGAAACTTCTTCTAGAGGAAGATCTTCAACAGAAGGCTCTGCAGGTTGAAGCTTCTTGACCTTTTTCTTGATAACTTTTGTGGATTTTGTTTTCACAGTGGCCTCCATCGGCTCAGGATAATCGACCACAATAGCTTGCAGAGGCTTGAGGTCCTCTTCGAAAGGCTCTGTAAGCTCGTAAGGAACCTCGTGCTCGCTGATCGTGACAGTTGTTTCTGGTTGTTTGTCATCTTCTTGCACGGTGACTTCTTCGGTGATTTCTTCTTTGGGTCCAACGCGCTTTTTGATGATCTTTTTCTTAACAACCTTTCTTTTGACTTCGCCAGTTTCTGACTTGACTTCTTCAACCACATCTGGATGCTCTTCAATGGTTGTTTCCTCTGTGGGACGCATGCGCTTTGGTAGGTCCAGGTCTGTTTTCTCGTACTCTTCCAGAACAGTTTTGTGAACCTCTAGATTGAGAAGTCGCTCAATGATATCGTCCGAGTCATCACTAGTCTTGATAGTTTTGATCTTCTTTTTCTTAGGCTTGGGAGCATCGTCAGTAGGCATAGAAGTGGGAGCATCTTCTTCGATAACAGTGATAGTTGTTTCAGGAGTCGAATCGTCTTGCTGAACAGTGACTACTTCGATGTGTTCCTCTTTTTGTCCGACTCGTTTCTTGATAGTTTTCTTTTTGGTGATCTGTTTCTTGGATGCACCAGTTTTTGTAACGATTTGCGTTACTTTGACCTCTTCAGGCAGCTCTTCAATTTCGAGAGCTTCAACGGCAGATTGTGGTGAAATTTGAAGGATAGGCACATCCGCATCCACATGTTCAAACGGTTGTAGTTCAGTGTTTGAGAGTTCCATGTTGAGGAGCTTCTGAATAATTTCGCTAGTATCGGTACCTTTCTTCTTGATGGTTTTGACTTTCTTCTTCTTAGGTTTGAGGAGCTCGACCTCGTGAATGGTATCAGTCACAGCAGTTTCCGGAACGATTTGTTCTTCGGTCATGGTAACCGTCGTTTCTGGAAGCTGATCGTCCTCTTGAACGGTTACAACTGTGACTTCTTCCACCTTGCGTCCCGTTTTCTTCTTGATGACCTTTGTTTTGGTGACATGTTTCTTAGGTTTTCCTTCTTGAGTGATGGATTCCAATACCTCAACATGTTCCGGAAGCACTTCGATAACTGGTTGTTCTGTGACAGTTTGTTCCAGGATGAGATCTGAAACTTCTTCTAGAGGAAGATCTTCAACAGAAGGCTCTGCTGGTTGAAGCTTCTTGACCTTTTTCTTGATAACTTTTGTGGATTTTGTTTTCACAGTGGCCTCCATCGGCTCAGGATAATCGTCCACAACAGCTTGCAGAGGCTTGAGGTCCTCTTCGAAAGGCAGTGTATGCTCATAAGGAACCTCTTGCTCGCTGATCGTGACAGTTGTTTCTGGTTGCTTGTCATCTTCTTGCACGGTGACTTCTTCGGTGATTTCTTCTTTGGGTCCAACGCGCTTTTTGATGATCTTTTTCTTAACAACCTTTCTTTTGACTTCGCCAGTTTCTGACTTGACTTCTTCAACCACATCTGGATGCTCTTCAATGGTTGTTTCCTCTGTGGGACGCATGCGCTTTGGTAGGTCCAGGTCTGTTTTCTCGTACTCTTCCAGAACAGTTTTGTGAACCTCTAGATTGAGAAGTCGCTCAATGATATCGTCCGAGTCATCACTAGTCTTGATAGTTTTGATCTTCTTTTTCTTAGGCTTGGGAGCATCGTCAGTAGGCATAGAAGTGGGAGCATCTTCTTCGATAACAGTGATAGTTGTTTCAGGAGTCGAATCGTCTTGCTGAACAGTGACTACTTCGATGTGTTCTTCTTTTTGTCCGACTCGTTTCTTGATAGTTTTCTTTTTGGTAATCTGTTTCTTGGATGCACCAGTTTTTGTAACGATTTGCGTTACTTTGACCTCTTCAGGCAGCTCTTCAATTTCGAGAGCTTCAACGGCAGATTGTGGTGAAATTTGAAGGATAGGCACATCCGCATCCACATGTTCAAACGGTTGTAGTTCAGTGTTTGAGAGTTCCATGTTGAGGAGCTTCTGAATAATTTCGCTAGTATCGGTTCCTTTCTTCTTGATGGTTTTGACTTTCTTCTTCTTAGGTTTGAGGAGCTCGACCTCGTGAATGGTATCAGTCACAGCAGTTTCCGGAACGATTTGTTCTTCGGTCATGGTAACCGTCGTTTCTGGAAGCTGATCGTCCTCTTGAACGGTTACAACTGTGACTTCTTCCACCTTGCGTCCCGTTTTCTTCTTGATGACCTTTGTTTTGGTGACATGTTTCTTAGGTTTTCCTTCTTGAGTGATGGATTCCAATACCTCAACATGTTCCGGAAGCACTTCGATAACTGGTTGTTCTGTGACAGTTTGTTCCAGGATGAGATCTGAAACTTCTTCTAGAGGAAGATCTTCAACAGAAGGCTCTGCTGGTTGAAGCTTCTTGACCTTTTTCTTGATAACTTTTGTGGATTTTGTTTTCACAGTGGCCTCCATCGGCTCAGGATAATCGTCCACAACAGCTTGCAGAGGCTTGAGGTCCTCTTCGAAAGGCTCTGTATGCTCATAAGGAACCTCTTGCTCGCTGATCGTGACAGATGTTTCTGGTTGCTTGTCATCTTCTTGCACGGTGACTTCTTCGGTGATTTCTTCTTTGGGTCCAACGCGCTTTTTGATGATCTTTTTCTTAACAACCTTTCTTTTGACTTCGCCAGTTTCTGACTTGACTTCTTCAACCACATCCGGATGCTCTTCAATGGTTGTTTCCTCTGTGGGACGCATGCGCTTTGGTAAATCCAGGTCTATTTTCTCGTACTCTTCCAGAACAGTTTTGTGAACCTCTAGATTGAGAAGTCGCTCAATGATATCGTCCGAGTCATCACTAGTCTTGATAGTTTTGATCTTCTTTTTCTTAGGCTTGGGAGCATCGTCAGTAGGCATAGAAGTGGGAGCATCTTCTTCGATAACAGTGATAGTTGTTTCAGGAGTCGAATCGTCTTGCTGAACAGTGACTACTTCGATGTGTTCCTCTTTTTGTCCGACTCGTTTCTTGATAGTTTTCTTTTTGGTGATCTGTTTCTTGGATGCACCAGTTTTTGTAACGATTTGCGTTACTTTGACCTCTTCAGGCAGCTCTTCAATTTCGAGAGCTTCAACGGCAGATTGTGGTGAAATTTGAAGGATAGGCACATCCGCATCCACATGTTCAAACGGTTGTAGTTCAGTGTTTGAGAGTTCCATGTTGAGGAGCTTCTGAATAATTTTGCTAGTATCGGTTCCTTTCTTCTTGATGGTTTTGACTTTCTTCTTCTTAGGTTTGAGGAGCTCGACCTCATGAATGGTATCAGTCACAGCAGTTTCCGGAACGATTTGTTCTTCGGTCATGGTAACCGTCGTTTCTGGAAGCTGATCGTCCTCTTGAACGGTTACAACTGTGACTTCTTCCACCTTGCGTCCCGTTTTCTTCTTGATGATCTTGGTTTTGGTGACATGTTTCCTAGGTTTTCCTTCTTGAGTGATGGATTCCAATACTTCAACATGTTCCGGAAGCACTTCGATAACTGGTTGTTCTGTGACAGTTTGTTCCAGGATGAGATCTGAAACTTCTTCTAGAGGAAGATCTTCAACAGAAGGCTCTGCTGGTTGAAGCTTCTTGACCTTTTTCTTGATAACTTTTGTGGATTTTGTTTTCACAGTGGCCTCCATCGGCTCAGGATAATCATCCACAATAGCTTGCAGAGGCTTGAGGTCCTCTTCGAAAGGCTTTGTAAGCTCGTAAGGAACCTCGTGCTCGCTGATCGTGACAGTTGTTTCTGGTTGTTTGTCATCTTCTTGCACGGTGACTTCTTCGGTGATTTCTTCTTTGGATCCAACGCGCTTTTTGATGATCTTTTTCTTAACAACCTTTCTTTTGACTTCACCAGTTTCTGACTTGACTTCTTCAACCACATCCGGATGCTCTTCAATGATTGTTTCCTCTGTGGGACGCATGCGCTTTGGTAAATCCAGGTCTATTTTCTCGTACTCTTCCAGAACAGTTTTGTGAACCTCTAGATTGAGAAGTCGCTCAATGATATCGTCCGAGTCATCACTAGTCTTGATAGTTTTGATCTTCTTTTTCTTAGGCTTGGGAGCTTCGTCAGTAGGCATAGAAGTGGGAGTATCTTCTTCGATAACAGTGATAGTTGTTTCAGGAGTCGAATCGTCTTGCTGAACAGTGACTACTTCGATGTGTTCCTCTTTTTGTCCGACTCGTTTCTTGATAGTTTTCTTTTTGGTGATCTGTTTCTTGGATGCACCAGTTTTTGTAACGATTTGCGTTACTTTGACCTCTTCAGGCAGCTCTTCAATTTCGAGAGCTTCAACGGCAGATTGTGGTGAAATTTGAAGGATAGGCACATCCGCATCCACATGTTCAAACGGTTGTAGTTCAGTGTTTGAGAGTTCCATGTTGAGGAGCTTCTGAATAATTTCGCTAGTATCGGTTCCTTTCTTCTTGATGGTTTTGACTTTCTTCTTCTTAGGTTTGAGGAGCTCGATCTCGTGAATGGTATCAGTCACAGCAGTTTCCGGAACGATTTGTTCTTCGGTCATGGTAACCGTCGTTTCTGGAAGCTGATCGTCCTCTTGAACGGTTACAACTGTGACTTCTTCCACCTTGCGTCCCGTTTTCTTCTTGATGACCTTTGTTTTGGTGACATGTTTCTTAGGTTTTCCTTCTTGAGTGATGGATTCCAATACCTCAACATGTTCCGGAAGCACTTCGATAACTGGTTGTTCTGTGACAGTTTGTTCCAGGATGAGATCTGAAACTTCTTCTAGAGGAAGATCTTCAACAGAAGGCTCTGCAGGTTGAAGTTTCTTGACCTTTTTCTTGATAACTTTTGTGGATTTTGTTTTCACAGTGGCCTCCATCGGCTCAGGATAATCGTCCACAACAGCTTGCAGAGGCTTGAGGTCCTCTTCGAAAGGCTCTGTAAGCTCGTAAGGAACCTCGTGCTCGCTGATCGTGACAGTTGTTTCTGGTTGCTTGTCATCTTCTTGCACGGTGACTTCTTCGGTGATTTCTTCTTTGGGTCCAACGCGCTTTTTGATGATCTTTTTCTTAACAACCTTTCTTTTGACTTCGCCAGTTTCTGACTTGACTTCTTCAACCACATGCGGATGCTCTTCAATGGTTGTTTCCTCTGTGGGACGCATGCGCTTTGGTAAATCCAGGTCTATTTTCTCGTACTCTTCCAGAACAGTTTTGTGAACCTCTAGATTGAGAAGTCGCTCAATGATATCGTCCGAGTCATCACTAGTCTTGATAGTTTTGATCTTCTTTTTCTTAGGCTTGGGAGCATCGTCAGTAGGCATAGAAGTGGGAGCATCTTCTTCGATAACAGTGATAGTTGTTTCAGGAGTCGAATCGTCTTGCTGAACAGTGACTACTTCGATGTGTTCCTCTTTTTGTCCGACTCGTTTCTTGATAGTTTTCTTTTTGGTGATCTGTTTCTTGGATGCACCAGTTTTTGTAACGATTTGCGTTACTTTGACCTCTTCAGGCAGCTCTTCAATTTCGAGAGCTTCAACGGCAGATTGTGGTGAAATTTGAAGGATAGGCACATCCGCATCCACATGTTCAAACGGTTGTAGTTCAGTGTTTGAGAGTTCCATGTTGAGGAGCTTCTGAATAATTTCGCTAGTATCGGTTCCTTTCTTCTTGATGGTTTTGACTTTCTTCTTCTTAGGTTTGAGGAGCTCGACCTCGTGAATGGTATCAGTCACAGCAATTTCCGGAACGATTTGTTCTTCGGTCATGGTAACCGTCGTTTCTGGAAGCTGATCGTCCTCTTGAACGGTTACAACTGTGACTTCTTCCACCTTGCGTCCCGTTTTCTTCTTGATGACCTTTGTTTTGGTGACATGTTTCCTAGGCTTTCCTTCTTGAGTGATGGATTCCAATACTTCAACATGTTCCGGAAGCACTTCGATAACTGGTTGTTCTGTGACAGTTTGTTCCAGGATGAGATCTGAAACTTCTTCTAGAGGAAGATCTTCAACAGAAGGCTCTGCAGGTTGAAGCTTCTTGACCTTTTTCTTGATAACTTTTGTGGATTTTGTTTTCACAGTGGCCTCCATCGGCTCAGGATAATCGTCCACAACAGCTTGCAGAGGCTTGAGGTCCTCTTCGAAAGGCAGTGTATGCTCATAAGGAACCTCTTGCTCGCTGATCGTGACAGTTGTTTCTGGTTGCTTGTCATCTTCTTGCACGGTGACTTCTTCGGTGATTTCTTCTTTGGGTCCAACGCGCTTTTTGATGATCTTTTTCTTAACAACCTTTCTTTTGACTTCGCCAGTTTCTGACTTGACTTCTTCAACCACATCCGGATGCTCTTCAATGGTTGTTTCCTCTGTGGGACGCATGCGCTTTGGTAAATCCAGGTCTGTTTTCTCGTACTCTTCCAGAACAGTTTTGTGAACCTCTAGATTGAGAAGTCGCTCAATGATATCGTCCGAGTCATCACTAGTCTTGATAGTTTTGATCTTCTTTTTCTTAGGCTTGGGAGCATCGTCAGTAGGCATAGAAGTGGGAGCATCTTCTTCGATAACAGTGATAGTTGTTTCAGGAGTCGAATCGTCTTGCTGAACAGTGACTACTTCGATGTGTTCCTCTTTTTGTCCGACTCGTTTCTTGATAGTTTTCTTTTTGGTGATCTGTTTCTTGGATGCACCAGTTTTTGTAACGATTTGCGTTACTTTGACCTCTTCAGGCAGCTCTTCAATTTCGAGAGCTTCAACGGCAGATTGTGGTGAAATTTGAAGGATAGGCACATCCGCATCCACATGTTCAAACGGTTGTAGTTCAGTGTTTGAGAGTTCCATGTTGAGGAGCTTCTGAATAATTTCGCTAGTATCGGTACCTTTCTTCTTGATGGTTTTGACTTTCTTCTTCTTAGGTTTGAGGAGCTCGACCTCGTGAATGGTATCAGTCACAGCAGTTTCCGGAACGATTTGTTCTTCGGTCATGGTAACCGTCGTTTCTGGAAGCTGATCGTCCTCTTGAACGGTTACAACTGTGACTTCTTCCACCTTGCGTCCCGTTTTCTTCTTGATGACCTTTGTTTTGGTGACATGTTTCCTAGGTTTTCCTTCTTGAGTGATGGATTCCAATACCTCAACATGTTCCGGAAGCACTTCGATAACTGGTTGTTCTGTGACAGTTTGTTCCAGGATGAGATCTGAAACTTCTTCTAGAGGAAGATCTTCAACAGAAGGCTCTGCTGGTTGTAGCTTCTTGACCTTTTTCTTGATAACTTTTGTGGATTTTGTTTTCACAGTGGCCTCCATCGGCTCAGGATAATCGTCCACAACAGCTTGCAGAGGCTTGAGGTCCTCTTCGAAAGGCTGTGTAAGCTCGTAAGGAACCTCTTGCTCGCTGATCGTGACAGTTGTTTCTGGTTGTTTGTCATCTTCTTGCACGGTGACTTCTTCGGTGATTTCTTCTTTGGGTCCAACGCGCTTTTTGACGATCGTTTTCTTAACAACCTTTCTTTTGACTTCGCCAGTTTCTGACTTGACTTCTTCAATCACATCCGTATGGTCTTTTATATTTGCACTGTGCTGAGTGTTTTCAGTTTGATGTATTGTTGATTTGATTGATACTTTATTTGTATCTTCTGTTAGTGAAATGATTTCCTTATGTGGTGTGGTAATGTTTGTGTTCTGCTTGCTTTGTAATGTTGTATATTGTGTTGTGTTTCCAGTGTGATCTGTTGAAATATGAGTAAGTGTTTTTTTAGATGTATGTAGTTTTAAGGTGTGTAAAGAATTTAGATATTAAGAGAATGATGTGGTTTGATAGAATAGGTGATAGATTTTCTGACATTCTTTCTTTACATAAGTCGAATGTTTTTGGTTTCAAATGTAGAAAAGTTAGAATAATAATCATGGAATATTGGACATAAAAACAACTATGTTTTGATTGTAAAAATGTTTGCCAGTACTTACCCTTTGCCATTACAGGACCAAACTCATCGTAGGTGAGCAATGCAGATTCTGTTAAACTTGCGAACCGCTGTTTTGGTTCTTGAGCAAATTCTATACGATCTGTATTCTCTTCGAGAGTGGTTTCGGAGACATTGACCGTTTGGTTAGTGATTATTGTAACTGACGCTCGTTTCTCTGACGTTACAAAGTTTTCGGCAACGTCGCTTTGTTCGTTACTAGCTATCTCTAAACATTCAGGAGCCCTTAAACCTTCTTCCAACGTTGTGGAAGCAAACTTACGTGGTTGTATGTTCTCCTGGAGTGGCTGTGCTGAGTCAGCTGCCAGTAGCTCGGATTGAAGGGGCACTACTGTCATATCAGAAAATTTGACGGACGCTGTTTGACTTTCTGACTTTACACTAAAATCGCTCCTATCTAATCCCTCACTTGGCACAGTTTCGGTTGTTGTTGGTATGAACAAATTTGAAACCGTCGGTTGAGCTTGTTGAGGAGTAGTCTTTGTTGCCTGAGCTAGTTTAACATATGAGTCCTGACACACTGTTTCCGTGGTGGATGCCGCAGAGAGTAGTTCGATAAGGCTTGATTTGGCATCAGCGCAAGTCGCTGTTTCAAGAGTAATTTCAGATAATGTATCTGACACATTGATTGTTGTCTGAACCGGGAGCTCAAGCCCTTGCATGTCATAAGTTGGATATTTTCCTTCCATGGTGAGTGTGCTCAAAAGATGCTCTGCTCCTTCGTAGACTGTTATTTGTTCTACAGTAGTCTGTAAAAGTTGTTCCGGAGTGGAACTAGTTGCCGTGGATGTTGAAACACCAGATTCAAACGAGACAGGTTTTTGTAAAGTTAAAATTTGTTCCACAATGAGGGACTTTTGTTCCTCGTTGTTTCCTGACGGTCTTGCTATTTGATGATGAACCTCGGGTTGCTGTTTGTTTTCTGATACGTTTTCGAAAATTATAGTGTCTGTGACGGTAGTTTCGTCGACGGTATCGCTTTTTATACATGCCTTCGTATGTTCGATTTGATCTTGTTGAACATTAGCCACACTGTGGAGTGCATCCGTTTGTTGTACTGTAATCGATCGTAAGGCATCGGTTGGTATAAGTTTAGCCTTCTGACTGTCTACTTCGGATATGTTGATGCCTTCTTCAGCTTTTTGATGTGTGATTACTTCAGTTATGGTCACTCCTGATAGTGCGTCTAAGTTTGCCGACGCCTGATGTTCCTCTGGAACGATTCGAGTTTGTTGCTGGTCTATGTTTTCATAAGTGAATGTTTCAATAACGGTCATTTGTTCGTGCTGATCCTCAACCCTAGAAGCCTCATGCGCTCGATTATGCGTCGCAGACAGCTCTGGTGCTTCCTGACTTATTTGAACTTCTTCCACCACAATCGATCTAACCGGTTCTCGTCCTGATAGAGGTTGGGCATGGAAATTTTTGGCAATGTCTCCCACATCGTAGCCTTCTTTCTCACGCTGTTCAGCCACGACCTCTGTTATCGACAGCTCAATGTTTGGCAAAACTCCCGGTGTTGCAGTTTTCTTTATAGGATGATCGTCGTGTTCAAGAATTGTAATACTTTCGAGTAACGTAGTTTCCATCTTGATTGTTTCTTCTAAGTTGTCGGTTCGTGCAGAAGCTGTTGCGGTAGGAATCGAGTCACTAAGTTTTCCAAGAGCATGGGAAGATTGTACCTCATGAATTTCAAGAGATTTTAGCAGCCCGGATGTTGTTGGATAAGCTGTGTAATCCTTTGCTATTTCATGAACGTCAAATCCTTCTCGTTCTTTATCATCAGCGATTACTTCCATCACAACAAGCTCCTGTACTGGGTGTATATCAATATTAGCCAGCTTTTGTTCAGGTGTTTGATCCATCGGTTTGTCTAACAGATTCTCGTACACCATAGTTTCTTGGATAGTTTTTTGCTCATGTTCCGATTCGTTCACCTGAGCATGACTTTTATTGAGCGTACTCATGTCTTCTTTCATCTCACCGTACATCTCGTTTACTTCAGTCTGTTCCACTGCTATGGGTTTCAGAATATGCGATGGAACAAGATGTGCCGAATAGTTACTGGCTATTTCATGTACGTCGAATCCTTCCGATTCTTTCTGCTCGCAAACGATTTCCGTTACTACCAACTCCTCTCGAGGCTGCATCGATTGGGAAGCCGTTTTTTCTTCGGGAATAGCCTGTTTATCGAATTGATCGATCGCTTCGAATACCACTTGTTCGGAGATTGTGGTTTCTAAATGCTCGTCTTTGCGTACCGCAGCTAAAGTGCTAGATGTCGTTTCTTGTGTTTCAATGTTTACGGTTGCACTAGATAGGATAACCTCTTCCACGGTGATCGATTTGTGTGGTTCACTAGGTACAGTTTTGGCCAATTGTGTGACAGTCAGATCAGATATATTATATCCTTCTCTCTCTTTCTGCTCGGCGACCACTTCGGTGATGTGGAGCTCGGTTTGGTTTTGCAAAATTTGATCGGCATGTTTTGCTTCTGGTTGTACCTGCTGCTCGAGAGTGTCCACATTTTCAAGTACAACTACTTCTGCAATGACGCGTTCTTCTATTTCGTTGGTAATTCGCTTAGCATGGGTGGTGTGAGATGTTTCGCTCAATTGCTCCACGTTATCGATCGCTTGAGTTTCTTCAATGACCACTGATCGAAGCGTATGGGATGGTACTTCTTTGGCATTATAATTACTTGCAATTTGTTGCACATCGTAGCCCTCCTGTTCCTTTTGCTCTGTGACGACCTCTGTAATTTGCAGCTCAGAAATAGCTTCAATGTTTGAGGTAGCAGACTTATGTTCGGGTCTCTGGTCCTCATCCAATCGCCTCAAACTTTCAAGGACAAGTTGTTCCGTAACTGTTTGGGAATCACATTGATCTTCGCGCACGCTGGCTGTCAACGTAGTAGAGGGCAGCTCTGACACGTCTCCGACTCCGTCCGAAACCTGTATCTCTTCAACTACAACAGATTTCAGCGTGTGTGAAGGCAGCAAATTTACAACGTGTTGTTGCGCTATATCTTGTACCGAGTAGCCGTCCTTTTCTTTTTGTTCCACCATAACCTCCGTGACTACAAGTTCAGTCATAGGTGTTACGCTTGGTAGGGCATGCTTTTCCGATGGTGCTTGCTCAAAACTGTAGTTGTCAGTGCTCTCCAGCACCACAGCCTCTCGCACAATAGTCTCCTCCTGTCGATCATCTTGACACTTGGCCGAAGTCATTTCTGCAGTTTGCTGATCTAGAATTTTCTCAACGCTTTCTCCAATTAGTGTCTCCTCGATTGTAACTGACTTTAAAGCATGTGAAGCTACTGTTGGCGTTGCAGTGTGATCTCGCGCAAGTTCTGCTATATTATATCCCTCGCGTTCCTTTTGCTCACTAACAATTTCCGTTACGATCAGTTCAGCGTTGGGTATGAAAGATTGCTCGATTGATTTTACCGCCGGCATTTCATCGATCATCAATTGCTCCGATCCTTCGTAAACCGTGGTTTCTTGGACAGTAGTTTGTTCGTACTGTTCATTCCGCAGTGCAGCTGAACTTTGTAGTTGTTGAGGGAGCGTCAAATGATCTGTTGTATCTGATACGGTGACTTCTTCCACCAGCACCAATTTCAAGGCATGCCCTGCCACGGGCAACGCTGTATGATCCTGAGCAAGCTCTGCCACACTGTAACCGTCACGTTCCTTCTGACCGGTGTGAACCTCAGTTACAATTACACCAATCTGTGGTTCGTAGTTGGACTCTGCCGTTTTTTCCACTGGATTTGTAGCAGCTTCCAGTGTAGGTGTTTCTTCGAATGCGAATGTTTCTGCAACGGTCATTTGTTCCAGCTCGTCACTCTGGGTTGTTGCTGTTTTTACGATACTCTCCGTGTGGGTTATCTGTGAAACATCTTCACTTGTGATCGTTTCCTCTACTTGGGCGGATTTGAACGAATGTCCTGGGACCTGCATGGCTACATAATCTTGGGCAATCTCCGCCACGTTGAAACCTTCTCTTTCCTTCTGCTCTGCAACCGTTTCACTGACTAAGAGCTCAGTGATTGGTATTACTGTCAAGTCGGCAACTTTCTCAGTTGGTTTGATCTCTTCGCCAATGATATCAGTTCCCTCGTATGCAAACGTTTCCGAAACTGTCATTTGTTCGAGCTGATCACTTCGTACACTAGCCAACATTTCCACTGGGGTATCTTGTGAGATTCTGTCAAGGCTTTCCGATGTCTGTACTTGTTCTGTAGTGACCGTTTTTAGCATATGCGATGGTATCGCTTGGGCTCGTACATCTTTTGCTATCAAACTTGTGACATGTTCTTGTTCTTTTTGTTCGACCGACACCTCTGTTACCATCAATTCATTCTGCGGTTCGAGTGCTAACGCTGCTTGGCGCATAGCAACATTTTCTTGTTCGTACTGATCGAATGCTTCCAGAACAACCTGTTCGCTGACGATTTTCTCTTCCAGCTTGTCACGTTGTAAAGTGGCAAGTGACTCTTGAACAACGGGAGCAGGGATGCTGGCTGTTGAATCGATGACTTCAGTTGATTCTATTAGCACGGACTTAAGCATATGTGATGGTACTGGGCGGGCGGAATAATCTTTCGAAATCTCTGTTACGTTAAAGCCCTCTCGTTCTCGATCATCAGCGATCACCTCTGTGACGGTAAGTTCCGCGCAAGGTTGAAGAATTGTTTCAGCTTGTTTGCTCTCTGGCTTAGCATCCTCTAACAGTCTGTTTACGTCCTCTAGGATCAACATTTCCTGAACTGTTGTTTGCTCCAACGTTTCTCCAAGCTTCACGGTTACTTCAGAATGGTGAGCCTCAGAATGTTGAAGTGTATCGGTGTGACTTGATAGTTGCACTTCTTCAATAAGCACGGATTTTAGCGCTTCTGTTGGAACCGCTTTCGCCGTTTGATCATTAGCGAGTTCTACAGCTTCCTCTTGCTCTTTTTGTTCGCATACTACTTCAACGATGGTTAATCCTTCGGCGGGTCGTTCGACGTTAGTGAACGCGGACTTGGGGACTGGCGCTTCCGGTGTCGTATATTGTAACGTGTTTTCAAGTACCATCGATTCTGACACGATAGTTTCTTCCAGCTGGTCTCCTCTAACATTCGCCTGAGAAAGGAGCGTTGATTGCTGAGCACTTAACTGCTCCAATCCCTCACTGGTCATTACTTCTTCCACTAACACCGTCTTGAGCGAGTGGGTCGGAATTGGTTTGAGTGTTTGATTCCCCGCAATATTGTGCTCCTCGTTTCGTTCATCCGTTGTTTGACTGCTGATCACCTCCGTTACAAGAAGTTCACTTGCCAAGCTCGGTAGCTGAAGCTCGGCCGTTTTTTCTTCCGGCCGCTGCATTTCCTCGTACGAGCGGAGCGTTTCATAGATTGTGGTTTCGGATATGATTTTCTCTTCATGCTCATCTGTGCGCACCAGTCGTGCCAACCGAGACGTTGGGATGACCTGTGGAAGTTCACCTGCAGAAACATTAGTTAACGTTTCCTGCACAAGCACCAACTTTAAACTGTCAGTTTGAGTGGGTTTCAATACTTGATCCTGTGGCGCCGTTACTGGCTTCAACGCAAACTCTCGCTCATTTGTCTCGTGCTGCATCACCTGCAATTCTTGCTGGAGGTTTATTTGTTCCTCGGCAAATGCCTCAAGCAGCGGCAATTTGGAGAGTAGATCGGTCTCCTTCTCGTTTGTATCGACTGTCGTAACAGAGTGCGATTGAACAGGAACAAAGCATGCAGATGCCTGTTCCGGGCGGCTGACAATTTCAGGTGAAAATCGGGCCGTGCTGTCAGCCGTCTCGATCTCAGTAATGGCAAGATTCTCGATAGGCTCCAGCAATGCTGCCGCTACGGCTACGTTCGGTTGCGGTACTCCTTGATGAAGCGTTTCTTTCTCATGCACGAACGCTTCCGTTGATTCGCTTACCACGTTGAACGCGGTAAGTGTGCTTTGTGCCATGGCCGAATCGGCATTTACAAATGGTGCAAGCGAGGCTTCTGCCTCGTTGCTTAGCACATTGGATACTGACACGCACGTGCGCTCCATGATCTCGACAGTAGCACGCTTGGACTCTGGGCTTTGGGCCTGGAAGTCTTCCGTCGTGATGCTGTCGTTTACAAGCTGCGTTGTCAGTTGATTGTCAATCGTCGTAAGCGTGTCCGTAGCGTGGTACGATGGCGCTGCCACGGCAGTTGAAAATTCAACCTCGGACTCCTCCACCTGCTGTGCGGTTACAGATAATGGCTCCTTCGTGGAGAGCTGTATATCGGCGCGCTGTTGCGGCGGTAAACGTCCGGGTATGTATGTGTCCTCTTTCTCTGGTGCATGCATAACCTCGGTCACGTAGGATTTCTGCTCAACGATCGCCGGTCGGGCACTTTCCGTTGGCACCACGAGCTCTGGATAGTAGCGACTTGGTGCGTCCTGGCTGATTGTTTCCTCAGTTTGTATAGATTCGGAGGAAAGTATCTGATAATGGGGCTGAACAGTGGGCAGTTTGAGGGTCTCTTCAAACACGTCTTCCTTTTCGATGCGGCTTATTTCCAACACTTGCAGTGACTCCTTTGCCAGTACATTTGTATACGCGTGGCTCGGTGTAGGATGTTGCTGTGCTGCCAGTTCCTGCTCTGACTGCGAGAAAACGGTTTCTTGCACGATCATGGCGTCTTGTGTGAAAAGCTGCATGGTAGCATTACTAGAATGATCAACCGATCTTTCCAGAACAGCGGCCGTATCTTGGGGTGTAGATTCACTTACGACTAAGGGCTGCACCGGCACGATATCGACGGTCGCTATGGCCTCTGGCGTCGCCTTGGCCGGTGTACGCTCTAACGAACTCTCTTGCGGGCTTATCTCGGAAACCTGAACGGGCTCATTTAAACCAAAAAGCTTATATTGCGGACTGGCCAACAACCGAGCGCTGTCCAACAGCGCTGTGTCCGACTCGCGCTCAGACAAAAAGATCTCCTCGACCTGCACGGCCGATTCCGGCACGACCTTTACCGTCGCACTAGTGCGTGGAGTTTCCATGGGTCCGTCCAGATTCGACAGTTGGTTCAAAATAGTCGACTCATTGGTAACGGACGCCACCTCAAGGGGCAGACTATGCGTTTCCCGTACGGGAGAGGTGAGAAAATCAGGAGCCAATTCCTCCTGCACTTGCTCCTCGGCCGGCATCAGCGGCCGGAGCGGATGCAACGGTTGCCTACGGCGCTGCTGTGATATACGAATGCGATCTTCAATCGACTCCTCGCTGTCGACGATCTCTGTCTCTTCATCGTGTTTGTACTGTTGCCTCCTTTCGGATCGAAGTTTCTTGTGTTTTTTCTTCGTGACTGTGATGTTGTTCGTGGTTGTAGTGGCTGTAATCGCAATGTTGTTGATGGTGCGTTCCGCGTCTTCTCTGAGATCTGGTTTCTCTGTGGAATCATGTGAAGTTGGAACGATAGGTTTCAGTGGAATTGCAGCTAAGCCGCATGGTATCGTACTATCGAATGCTGGCATGCTTTATTGCTACTTTAGAATTAAATTTATTCAGTATTGGGCAATTCGTTTCCGAAAATTATTTTTTGTTGCAATGTTCATGTGGGTGTATGTAAGTGTTTTCTATTGAAGCCCACCAATTATAGAAAGGTTTGTGAGTTGTTGTGTTTCGAAATAAAGGAACATTGAATTACAATACTGTAATGATAGAATGTAGAAGTTCGATTGTTTCTGTTTGTGGAAGTGTGAATGTAAGAGCAAGAGACAGAGAGATAAAAACTAACTAGAACAATAGAAAGTAAAAGAGACAGACTTGCAGACATAGAGTCGGTAAAAGTATGATACGTGCAGTGCAATAACACTACTTAATTCAATTTAAAAGACAGATAACAGTAAAATAGCTTCGCGTCTAACTCATTCGCATTCCTTATCGTAATAGACAAAAACAGTAGCCATTCCAGGAATCTAGATGCAGGCTCAAACGACAGTCGTATAGCACGGACAGATGCTGGTAAAGAACTTTAGCGAACAGGCAATAGATATTTTTAACGGTATCATTCCGCATTATCCTGCCTCATAATGTTGGAATAACCGAGCAGTGCGATCAGTTTGCAGAGTGAGAAACGTAGAGAGAATGTAGCGATCAAATCAAATCAGTAGACGGAACAAACATTCCAAAACATTCCATCACACTACTCTACAGCCGTCACGAAGTAAAATTATGCCGCGGCATTCCGATGGCTAGCGTAAATATGTAGATATAGCAATTCAGCCTTGTTCATAACCGTGTTGGATGCATTATTATAGGGAGTGCTAATTTTTAATGTATAGTAAAATAGTTTGATCAACAACTTACCATGTTTCTAGGTGACGAATATAGGTTCTTTTACAAACGACTCAGCGGGCAAGCGCATAAGCTGTAACACGATTGCGAAGCGCACGTTTATGTATGCCATAAATGCTAAATAAGAAGCGTTAAGTTAAACGAAATAAAAAAACGGCGCATTCGCTTTTTAAAAGCTGGTACTAGTTGCGAAAGAAGATATTGATATTTTGCACTTTATTACATTTGCATTTTATGCCATGAGTAATCTCACTGGTCGATGATGAGCTCCCACAGTAAGCTAGTGAGAGCTCAGAAGATTCATTCGTTATTTTGTATTGTAAGCGTATCTTTTAAGCAAAACGAGCATCGCGTTAATAATATAGCTGATCGATTCTATTCTCTTTGGATATACTGCTATATAGTCATGCATTTTTGCTAAATCGAATTCTAAAAAAATCACTACGAAGAACTAGAATCGCAACAGGAAATATATAGAAAAAAAAAAATAAAGATGGAGTTTGGGCACGCGGTGCCATGATGCGCCATCAATCAGCAAGCAGGCAAGCAGGACACACGATTTTGGCGGTTGGCGACACACAACAAGTAGAGGTAGGAAAGAAGAGCGGGATGTGCGGGGACGTTGGAACTTTATGATTGCAAACCTTTGATGTCCAGCTCCTTCATCGTTCGCACAGTAGTCTCTGCAAGTTGGCCAATGGCAGTTTGAGTACGGTAAGATGATCGAGAAGCAGAAGGCAAAGGCAAACGATGCAATGTCCACGGAAGAAGAAGAGAACAAAATAGTCAAACATTAGAAAGAGCTGCACCCGCTTGGGCTTGGATCAAGGGCAAATTACCGGTTGTGCGCACTTCGCTCGATGAGATCAGACGCGTTTCTTCGTGTTTCTAGAATAGGAGAATATAAGCTTCAGCAGAGCAGTTCATGCACACTGGGAATCGTGGTAATGGAAAATGCAAGAAGTTGGAAGGGAATTGGGGAGAGCATTTGGAAGGGATCTTTATCGTCATCAAGGTCTAACAGGTGTTTGGTTAGTACTTGTGAGGTGCTAGTAGTGGGTTCAAGTTAGGGGCTCGAGCTGTAAGAAGCTGTGCCTTGACTATCGCACCTCGAAGGCCGTTTCCGTTTTCCACTCCTGCACGACGAAGTCGTCCGGTGAGAAGTGAGCGATGATTTCCTCCACACTCGCGTGGTTCACCTCGATCATGCGCATGAACGCACGGAAACCGGCGGTCGCTGCCAGCAACGCCTCGTCCATATCGGTTTCCGTCAGTATCTCCGTGACGATATTGGCGTATCCTTCTCGTTCCAGCAGCAGCACCATCGCGGACTGAGACTCCGGCTTTTGGAGCGCTGGGAAGTGGTTGGCCTGATAGAAGCTCGTTATTTCACTGACCGTTACGCCGTGCTTCACCATGAAGGCGATCGTGGCGAGCTCGCGTAATGGCGCCTCACCCGGACCGAACTCGGTGGCCTTGAGGTTGGTTAGAATTTCCTTGACCTCGAGCGAGTTTTTCACACTCTCTACGTCCGAGACATCGAGCTTCTCATGGATAACCATGCGCTCGATTTCCTGCACCGTTTCCGTGGTGACGATTTCTTCGATCAACGTTTCCACATGCTCCTTAAACTTCACCGTCGCGCGATCCTTCGTGAGCTTTACGTCTTGCGTCATTTCGGAGGTCGTGCTGGTGGTCAGCGTGGTGGAGGATTCGGAGCTGAACTTGATCTTTTCCTGCAGGGATGCTTCCATCTCTTGCTTTACGAGCTCGTCAATCAGCTGCGATTCTTTCTGCTTACGCTTTTCCTCACGCTTTTTGCGCTTTTCCGCCTTTTCGCGGCGAACTTCCTCGCTCTCCTCGACGACTAGCTCGATTTTGTCGATAGCCTTGCCGTTCTTAATGCCCGCGCGGCTTCCGCGCTTGGGGCTGCGCGCTGCATCGAGCTCTGCCTTTTCGTCGTCCGTCAGCGTTGGCACGGTGCTTTCAATCAGCTTGGAGATGGATTCGCATGTGCCCGCTTCATTCATGGCCTTGCACTTGTAGAACCCAAAGTCGGATACCTCCACCGGGTAGATGGTTAACGTGGACGTGTTTTCTACGGTGCGTATCTTGGTGCGCTCGTTCGCTATGATGATCTTACCATTACGGTACCACAGTATATCTACAATAGGAAACCAAGGTGTTGAAAAACTATTCCCAATCTCGCATTTAACTCCAGTCTGTACATGCTAGAGGTTCCTTTCGACAGGGTGTGTTCGTAGTTTCTGGTGGACATGTTATGAAGGTTTTTATTTTATTTTCTTGTACAATGTATTACGGAGTGTTCTGGTGCATGACTTGGGGCGTACTTTTCCGTACGCATATGCTTTCAGAGTATTGTTCATCTAGATGTTTTGATGTTCGGATGTGTATCACGGGTGGTCTGTGATGACTATGTTGTTCTGGTATTGTTGTCGAAAATGAACCGACAGGAAAACGATTTGCCTACCTGGCTTGGGGTTGCCTGCAAAATGACACTCGAAGAAGCCCTTTTCACCAAGCATTGCCCGAGAATCTTTGATCTCAACGGAGTACGACGGCGTAGAGTAAGAGGCTATAGACGTTGGTTTGATAATCAAAGGGTTTGCAGTCGTTGAATTGCAAGAAACAGCAAGAAATAGCAGATAGATAGGTACAGATATATTATTAGTAAAAAGCATACACTGACAGCGTTTAAGCTTACTAAGAGAAGATGCATGTTTGCGGTATGTAAGTGAGGCGCTAAAATGAACGTCTACTGCTATGTCTATGTGCTATGTTATCGACTTACCTGATAGTGTATGCCTTTATGAAGAGTGTATACGAACATGAAGTGTTTGCGGAGGTATTTCAGATTGATTATTGGGAATGAATTAATGTGTATATTTATTTTAACGTTAGAGAAACGATTATACGATGTATCGATATATTACATCACACTTATATACATCTTTCATGCATACATTGATTACACTTGGGTTTATTTTCCAGCAAACTTTCAATAAATAGTCAACAATAAGCAATATTCTGTTTGTTCATATAACATCAACACACGTAAAACAAAATCATGCAGCTGCTTGTGTTTTATCGAGTCGGAGGACTGTCACAGCAATAAGCTTCCAGTTGCAGAAATTCATCTAACTCTTCAGTGCTACTTTCTGTGAGGAAAAAACATGCAAACGTTGTTAGTAGGAAGGCTAAGGAAGTCAAAACAAAAATCTTCATTGAACGAAAATTAAACAAAAATAGCATGAAATTGCCATAACAAACACACGATTTTCGTAGAATTCACACGACGTATTTGATTAGATATAACGCTCTCACAATCAAATAGAACAAATTTACTATACGAAAACATGTAAACTTAAATGACAAACAAATTAGAATATATACTGCATAGACGCTAATTGCAACAGTTGATTAATTTGGAACTATCAGATGAAAATTATCATTCATGCTATTTTGCATATTTATAGTTGAAGCGTTAAGAATCAGTTTATGGTGGCTTCAACAGGTATTTTTTGGCACGTGATTTGAACGTGACTGATACATCATGACGTAGAAATGTATATCGAGTATGAGTGAGGAATGAAATTTCGATTGATCGTAAAGTACTGAGACGATTGGAAATCGTGTTTTTACCTTGCAGAGCCTCCTTTAGTTCCTCCATATGTTGCACCCATTCCGGTTTACGGTATGCTTTGGTTCCGACAATTTCTGGAAGTGAAAAACAATCAAGTTAGTGCATTGTAAAATGCTTTTGTAGCGTGTTGGATTTTGAATGACGTCATAGTATCATCAAGTTGATAGTTGATTAAGTGCATTTGGGCAAGTATTGAGCAATTTGACTTTTGTTTTGGGTAGTTTCGGTAAGTGGTAAGTATAGTTTGGAAGTGGTTTTATGATAAATATCTCAGGTGAATAGTTTTTCAAGGAAATATCTTAGGTACAGGAAGGTACAAAAGGAAATCATTAGAAAAAAGAGAAAGAAAATATGTATAATTGCAAACGAAAATAAAGAATAATTGCATTGCATAGCTGTAAAAGAAGAAATAGAGAATAGTTTAACGAAATAAAAAGCTAGGTTACAAAGAGGAAGCCACCTAACTAGCTGAAAGAAGGAAGGAAAGTATATACATACAGGATGCTAGAATTATAGAAAAAAGAAAGCTTTTTTAGTGAAAGCGCATCTACCGACTGTCACCGTCACCAGAGACCAACGTGGTGTTCTATTCCAAGCATGTATTTCTTCCGTAGTTGAGCAGAAAATACTACCTTCAACAACCAGCTCCGTCGTAGTCATCGCCACGCCAAGAGCATTATGTGCTTCAAACGTGATTTCACCAGAATCGTCCGGGTAAATGTCGTTGATGATCAGGATCGAAGTACCGTCGTCGAAGTTCTCGATCTGGAACTCCTCCGATGGGATAATCTCCTCGCCCGCTTTGAGCCATCGAATTTGTGGTTTCGGGTGAGCGTGTACCTTCACCTCCAGTTTGGTCAACTCGCGTTCCTGCGAGTGTATCGTCGTGGGGAGTTGCTTTACGATCTGCGGTGCGAACTCGAACGGTTCCGCATACTCTTCGAGTGTTGAAATAGACTACAAACGATATTACCGATTAGTGGTTATTGCAAAACAGAAGGTACCATGATGCAACCTACCTTATCAGTCAACAAATCTTCTTCTGAGCTGCGGAACTGCTCCGAGTCGGGCACGTACTCGAATGGCTCCACGTTGATCGTAGCTCGGCACACAGCCTCGCCGATCTTGTTGACAGCCACACAGGAGTACTCACCCTTATCCTCCGGGAAGACCTCGCTGATCGTCAACACGCAGCGCCCGGTAGAGTCCTGCTGCACTTGCTTATCCTTCGTTTCCTGGATCAGCTGCGCGTTATGATACCAGTGCACCTTGGGCAGCGGCATCGCCACGACCTGGCACTCGAGCGTCAAGCGCTCGCCATCCATAACACGCGTCGGTTTGATTGTCTCCAAAAACCGCGGTGATATGTATTCGGTAACTTCCTCGGTTTCGATGGTGTCCAGCAGCTGGACGGTCGCTGTGGAAGTCACCGAGCCAACCACGTTCTCTGCCCGGCACGTGTACGCACCCGTGTCCTTGTGGGCAAACGACTCGATGATTAGGATCGAGCGGTTCTCCTTCGTGACTATGCGCTGCTCGTTGGTGGATTGGATCGCTGTACCCTCCCTGAACCACTGGAAGGTTGAGGTTGGGTAACTTTCGACCGACGCCTCCAGTATGCATACTTCGGCTTCAGCAATCAACTTCGGAACCAGGGGCTCGATAAATTTGGGCGCCTTGGCTTCGTCGGTATCGGTGGCATCCGAGATAGCCACCGAGGCGGACGATTTGGCCTGTCCTGCTTCGTTGGAGACGGTTATCTCGTACTTTCCGCCTCTTTGACGCGTCATCTTGCGGATTTCCAGTCGACTGTAGTACTCTTCGGTCGTGATGATGACCTCTTCTTCCTCTTCGATGGTCTTGCTGTTGCGGGACCAGGTAACCGTGGGTTTCGGAAGACCAGTGTACCGGCACTCGAATACGAGCGTGCTTCCTGATCGTACAACCTGCGCTTCTAGTGGTTGGACGATTTGTGGGGCAACCGCGAGTGGTTTCACCCGTTCCATGACCACCGATTGGATGTACACGTTCGCTTTGCCCATCGCTTTACCGAACTTGTTCTCCGCCAGCACCGTGTAGACGATGGGGACGTTCTGTTTCGGACGTTTGATCGTTAGCCGCACGTGTCCGGTTCGTTGTTCGTAGTACGTTTCGATGTCTTCTTCTTCCTCCTCTATGATCTCGACCTCTTCACGCATCCAGCGTACAGTGGGCGTTGGAACACCTGCAACCTGGCACGTCACCGTCGCCACGGTCTTCTCTTCGTTCATCGTGATCTTCAGCGGTGTCACGAAGTGTGGTGCTTCACCCTCCTCGGGTTTGGCTTGAACCACTATGTTCGCCTTACTGATCGCAACACCAGCCACATTTTTAGCCTCGCAAGTGTATATACCGACATGGTACGGCTGTACGGTAGCAATTTCTAGGGTCGCAACGTCCTCCACAACGTTCATGATATATTCAGGATTAGCGAAAAGAACGGTGTCGTTGAAGTACCATTGCACTGTTGGGAATGGTACACCCTCAATACGGCACCGCAGTTGTACTGGCTTCTCGGGCTCACATATCTGCGGCTGTAGTTTCTCTATGATGTTTGGCGGCTGTACGTTCGGTTTTGTGACCGTTACCGTGCGCTCTTGGATCTTCGTCTCGGCGATGCGTTGATGCGTCGTTTCCAGCAGTTTACGGTCCTCGCGGATGTCTTCCTCAGCGATTTTATCGGTGACCTCCTGCACGCGTTTCTGGGAAATGATTTCCAGTTCAGGAAGCGGCTGGCTGTCATCGATAAATACTCGACGTTGCCTTTCCTTCTTCACGACGTTGGATTGTATGCGCACCTCCATCTCCTTGCGGAACTCCGCCGTGTGCTCTTCCACCTGAGTCTCCTGAACGGGCATGACCGTCGGTTTGGCTTCTGGAACTGGGCGAGCAAGCGTGATGCTAGATCGTGAAATTTCCTGAACCAGCATCTCTTCCTCTTCGTCATTTTCCTCTACCTCCTCCTCAGGTTCCATAGCAAAAGTGCTGAGTTCTTCTTTAAAGACTACGTGTTTCTTGTTGCGAGACTTTCGCTTTTTGGCGGTTTCGCGAGGTGTCAGCTCGGGAATGAGATTGAGAACTTCTTCAGGCACAATATCTACGATCGTCTCGGCAACTTGAGCGGGTTCCTCTGGTTCCTCGAATGTGACCGATTCCTCTACCTCTGCAACACCCGGCTCCGGGAATTTAGGTTTGATAGTTTGCTTCTTCAGATATCTCGTTTTCTTCGTAATTACTTCTTCGACTTTAACGTCGCGCACAGGTTGTAGCTCATGTGGTGCGGGTATCTCCTCGACAATCGCTTGTTGTGCTGGAACGGGTTTTAGAAGAATTTCCTCCTGCACCGTGTGTTCTGGTTCGTCCCGTTTTGGAACGGGTTTAAGTGTGATTTCTTCTTTAGGAGTTAACTTTTCAGGTATTTCCTTTTTACCACGACGCCAAGGAACCGCTTTCGGTTGTTCAGGCTCTTGGACGGTGGGTTCCATGCGTTTGAAAGTTGGTTCTTCTGTTGGTTTCGCTGGCTGCTCTTGAG
This sequence comes from Anopheles nili, assembly GCF_943737925.1. Taxonomy (NCBI): domain Eukaryota; kingdom Metazoa; phylum Arthropoda; class Insecta; order Diptera; family Culicidae; genus Anopheles; species Anopheles nili. The sequence continues at coordinate 49,967,571 of NC_071292.1, forward strand.
TTGTCTTCGGAATTGGTTTGAGCGTTACTTCCTCCTGTGGAGATTCTTTTAATGGTCTTCGTTTCCCTTTAGGCCATTCTTTTGGTTCTTGTTCTTCATCAAGTGGCTTTTCTTTCTTTGCTCGTGGCAGATGAGACCTTTCTGGGCTTTCGTCCTTAGGTGGTACTTGTTCCGATTGTTTCGGTTTCATGACTACTTGTTGTTCCGGCTCTGGAGAGGCTGATTTTGTTGGTTTCGGGATTGGCTTTAACACTATCTCCTCCTTAGGTTCCTCAACCAAGGGACGTCGCTTACCAGTAGGCCACTTCTTTTCTTCTTGTTGCACTTCTACCGGTTTCGGTTTTGGAGTCCTTCTCCATGATGGCTGTTCTGGTGTTGTTTGTTGTGGCTCAACAATTTCTTCTATAGGAGCTTCTAACTTTTCGAGTTGAACCTCTTCTGGTTCGGGGATTTCTGGATAGACAGGCTTTTCGAGTGGTTCGATATGCTCCCTTTTCTTAACTTTCTTTGCCTTTTTAGGAGTGATATCTTTCATATCAACAACCTCAACAGTTTCCAAGGGAATGTCTACAATTTCACTTTGTTGTGGTACTGGTTTTAACGATACTTCTTCCAATGGTTCTTGTGTAATCTCTTTAGCTCTTTGTTTGGTAGGTTTTAATACAATACTTTCCATTTCATTAGGCTCTGGAGGAGCGATTTCTTTTATAATGGCTCTAGACTTACTTCCGCGTCGCCAAGGAGGTTGACTTGGCTCTGTTTCTTTTTCGCCAGGCTTATCTAATGCAAGCTCCACAGGTTCAAGTTCGTGCGATATTTCTGGAATCGGTTTTTGTTTTAACGAAGGCTCTGCCACTGGTGTTGGCTCTGTGTCCTTTGCAGGCTTTGGAATCGGTTTAAGAATAACTTCTTCCTTTGGTTCCTCTGGAAGTGGATGCCTCTTGCCAGTGGGCCATTGCTTTTCTTCAGGGGTCTCTTCTTGAGGTCGTGGTTTTTGTTGTCTACGCCAACTAGGTTTCTCCGGTTCCTGCTCCGGTTCTTTAGGTTTGACCTCCTGAAGTTTTTCTGGGAGCTCCATTTTCTCAGCCTCGGGAACTTCTGTTGGAATAAATTCCAGTTTCTCTAATGATACCTGTTTTTGGGCCGATGGCCTTGGTTTCTTCTTCTTTTCCAGCTTAATAGTTTTCTCTTCTACTTGTTCTGGTTCTTCGGGGGTGACTTCTTCCACGACAGGCTTTTTGGGAACTGGTTTCAAAGACACTTCCTCGACGGATTCCTTTGGAAGTTCCTTTTTCTGGCGAGGCGTAGGTTTTAGAAGCACCTGTTCAACAACTTCGGGTTCTGGAGCGGGAATGACCTTCTTTTCTGCTGGTTTCTTACCACGACGCCAGGGCGGTAACGTAGTATCTTCTTCGGGAATAGGTTCCGTTTTATCAACAGTCTCGAGAATTGGTTTTGGCTGAATTGTAGGCTCTGCCATTGGTGTTGGCTCTGTGTCCTTTGCAGGCTTTGGAATCGGTTTAAGAATAACTTCTTCCTTTGGTTCCTGTGGAAGTGGACGCCTCTTGCCAGTGGGCCATTGCTTTTCTTCAGGGGTCTCTTCTTGAGGTCGTGGTTTTTGTTGTCTACGCCAACTAGGTTTCTCCGGTTCCTGCTCCGGTTCTTTAGGTTTGACCTCCTGAAGTTTTTCTGGGAGCTCCATTTGCTCAGCCTCGGGAACTTCTGTTGGAATAAATTCCAGTTTCTCTAATGATACCTGTTTTTGAGCCGATGGCCTTGGTTTCTTCTTCTTTTCCAGCTTAATAGTTTTCTCTTCTGCTTGTTCTGGTTCTTCGGGGGTGACTTCTTCCACGACAGGCTTTTTGGGAACTGGTTTCAAAGACACTTCCTCGACGGATTCCTTTGGAAGTTCCTTTTTCTGGCGAGGCGTAGGTTTTAGAAGCACCTGTTCAACAACTTCGGGTTCTGGAGCGGGAATGACCTTCTTTTCTGCTGGTTTCTTACCACGACGCCAGGGCGGTAACGTAGTATCTTCTTCGGGAATAGGTTCCGTTTTATCAACAGTCTCGAGAATTGGTTTTGGCTGAATTGTAGGCTCTGCCATTGGTGTTGGCTCTGTGTCCTTTGCAGGCTTTGGAATCGGTTTAAGAATAACTTCTTCCTTTGGTTCCTCTGGAAGTGGACGCCTCTTGCCAGTGGGCCATTGCTTTTCTTCAGGGGTCTCTTCTTGAGGTCGTGGTTTTTGTTGTCTACGCCAACTAGGTTTCTCCGGTTCCTGCTCCGGTTCTTTAGGTTTGACCTCCTGAAGTTTTTCTGGGAGCTCCATTTGCTCAGCCTCGGGAACTTCTGTTGGAATAAATTCCAGTTTCTCTAATGATACCTGTTTTTGAGCCGATGGCCTTGGTTTCTTCTTCTTTTCCAGCTTAATAGTTTTCTCTTCTGCTTGTTCTGGTTCTTCGGGGGTGACTTCTTCCACGACAGGCTTTTTGGGAACTGGTTTCAAAGACACTTCCTCGACGGATTCCTTTGGAAGTTCCTTTTTCTGGCGAGGTGTGGGCTTTAACAGAACTTGTTCGACCTTTTCGGGTTGTTCAGGTTTTGGTATTTCTCGTTTAGGACCCAATTTTCGTCCACGCATCCACGGAGGAAGCTGTGCTTCTGCTTGCTCTTCAGCTGTTGGTTCCTGAGGCTCTGCAGCTGCTTGTGTCAATTGTTTCTTTTCCTTCGGTCCTCGTCTCCAAGCTACCGGTTGCTCCGTTGATTTCGCGTCTTGTTGCAATTCTTCTTCAGCTTGTTCGATTTTAAGCAGTGAAGTATCTTCGCTTTGGGTAATGTCAACTACATGAGGAGCAATTTGTTTTGCTCCTCGTTGCCATGGGACAGCTTTAGGTTTCGTTGCTTGTTTTTCTTCTTGGTCTTCTAGACGATCGACACTGAGCATAGATGAATCTTCCACTTGCGTGAATGGTTGCAGTTCTCGTTCGGGCCGTTTTCCTCGACGCCACGCTACTCCACTTCCCTGGTCTAGTTCCAGTTTGTGTTTCTCCAATTCATCCATTGATTCATCTCTGTCTACTTTGAGGAGCGTGCTTTCGTCTGTTTCTGTATACTGTATTGTGCCACTTTGAGGTTGCTGCAATTTAGCACCCCCACGGCGCCAAGGGACTCCTTCGCCCTTTGAAGCATCCGTTTTGATTGACTCATCGATTTGCTGTTGTATTTCCAAAAAGGAACTATCTTCGTCATGCCGCAGCTTCTGAACGTTATAGTCGACGTGGTCGATGCTTTCCTTCTCACTGAGCAGGGCTTCAACCATCTCCTCCATACGGTGCTCGCTGATTTCCTGCTCACGTTTCACCGCTTTCAGCTCGACTTTCTCCAGCTGTTCTCGCTTTACTTGCGCTTTTTGGATTTGTGTCGGCTTCAGCTGCACGGTTTCGAGTTTTTCCTTCTCAATGGTTTTGCGTTCCTTTGTAGTTTTCTTCAGCTTTACCGGTTCGGCCGTCCATGGCTTGATCTCTTCACGCTTATCGATGGAGAGAGATCGATCACGTGACGTACGACGATCTTGCGAAGCGCGACGCCAAGGAGCAACGTTCGGTACGGCTCCTCGCGATAATCTTCGCGATTGCCTCCATGGAAGGGTTTCATCGCCTTGAGGTACAAATTCGGTATCCATCTCGCTAACGCCTGTGCTGCTATCGTAAGAAGCATCGCTCAGCTCAAGGACGTTGCCATGAGCCGATGTTGACGTTGAAAATTGCTGTGTTTGCTGCAAGTTTTGTTGCTGTTGGAGTTGAACTCCAGCGGGACCATGCACCTGTCGCAGATGCTTTCGGCGCTCTGCGGGAATAGAAAAAAAAACCAAACCGTATATGCTTCAGCAATCAACCATACATCGATTCGTTCGAATGAACCAAGATCAGCTTGGGTATTTTTCACACCTGTCCGGAGTAACAGACCGATTATATTGGAAACATGTGGTTGGAAAATTTCTGCAGGGTATTGAGTATTCATTCCAAATCAAAAAGGTAACAACCACAAAAAAGGGGAATAGGAATTCAAAGTGCAAACATATGCGATGTTTTATTTGAGTTCGCTAGCGTAACTAGTGATCCTACTATTGATATTGTGCAAGACGACATTCAACTTCCAGCCTTGCTCTTCTTGGCATGGATTGCTGTTGTTAGTTATGCCAGGAGTAGTAGCACTTAGCGCTACACCAAATGTCTAGTAAAGGTGAAATGCGATCATAATTTAAGCTGCAGGAATGTCTGAATTAGGTCACCGAGGAATTTCGTTCGCCTAGCACATGTGCCGTGATGTTTGCGGGAGAGCGCGTCATCAAGGTGAAGAGTATTTAATGCCAACAGTGTTGTAGGACTTGCACGTGCTCTGAATTCCCGCTGCCAAGTCGAGTAGCCAACGGTGGGGCATATGTTTACAATTGGGTGAGTCAAGCATGCCGTTGTGATGACGTGTTACAATTGCTTTTATTTGCGATTCGTCATCATTGGAAAACGAAAATTAAGTAGCACCTCATGATATTTTTTTATAATTGTTAGTAAATACAGGTGTCATACTTGGTTAGTCATGGGGTAAAATGGCGTCGCTCTAGGGTAGAAAGAATGATGTGTATGGTCATGTAATGCTCTGATACATTGTTGTTTCTGCATCGAAATAGCAATGAATTGTCAATCAAGTGAACTTGAGTAAAAGTTGATGTATCATTTTCTAAATAAAAATCCACCTTCTCATTTTGCCAAGCGATATATTCTTAAATAAATGTTCTCTTAAAATGGAACGTGATCCTGATCGATGTCGTTAATTAATTGCATGGGAACGTTCTTGCACTAGAACTGTTTAAAAGGATCTTGTCGCGTATTTATTCAAAATCATCTTTCAATGACCGTTGCTTAATAGCATTTCAAAAAACGCCATTTAAGATTACCAGACGTATAAACACATCCGCAAGGATTTTTTTGCATTTCAACAAGACAAAGCTTAGCGCACTGACAAGGAGGGCAATAAATTATCTATCCGCAGGGAAAACTCTATCGCTTTTCTTCCTCTCCTCAACTGTTCCGCATGCCAACAAGTGCTTGACGCGGTGGACCACACATTCTTCCCCGCAATTAGCGCTAATCTTGTAAATTTCATTAGACATTTATCACTCTAGTCGAGCGGACTTCCTGTCTGGCGTACGCTATGCGTGAGAGCAAAACAATCACGCTCGGTGTCACGAGCGGTCTCATATTGCATCAAAAATAAATTACCTTTGATCGTCACCATTCAACGCGAATGGTACGTGAAAACGAGATCTGCTTGTTATCACCCTTTGCGTAACTGTAGCGATCAAGACAAGAGGAAAATGAGCCTGAGTAGCAACAACGACATCCCGGTACGTGTGTGAGTTCTCGTTTCCTACACGGTACGAGTGCACTTCTCTAATGGACATGTGAAATGGGGTCATAAATCGGTGGACAATGCTGAAGCACCGCGTACGATCCTGGCGTATGTGCCTCTACCAAGCACGTCATGTCGGCAAAGCAGATCAGGCGACAGAGCGTTGACAAGCTCTGACAGCACTGTACGACCACGCACGGCTGTCGCAGTCCGTGGGTAAGTTGAAAATGGGTGCCCGGGATTTGAACCGGTTCGAAATACGTATATATATTTTTTTCGAACTCACGCGGTTGTCGAACCGTTTCGAAAGTGGCCAGGCGCGGGTGCGTTTAAATTTAGCAGCCAGCTCCCGAACGCGAGTCTCGCACCACGCTCGACGGGGGTTCTCGGGTGAGTTTTTCGGCCCTTATTAATTATTTTCGGTTGTGTCTTAAAATACCCTCTCCTCGGTGAGAGCGAATCTCACGGCGCCGGAAACCGGCCAAAACCGTGCGGCGCACGCTCTCCAAAAATGGGGGGGCGCTTGCGCAGAGCGAGACGACATCAGTAGGGGACCGTCCGATGGGTTGACCTCTCTTTTTGCCGACCGACCGTTAGTCGACGAACTGTGGTTAGCACGATTGGACGATCGGGCCGGGCTTCCGTCCAGGTCACCTTTGGACCCTGGGGGTTTGGGCGGCAATAGCGGGACCAAAAGAAGCAAAAAAAAAGGGGTAGTTTTAATCGACTATGAGACAGCTTCTAATCATCTAGCCCTTGTGACGCTAGATTCTAGTGTCCGGCGTCGTTTGCGAGAGATAGTTGTAGTCGTTGGCTGTCGAGTTACCTGTGTGGCTGTGTAGGAGGGACGCTAATAGTATGTTTGTCAACACGTTTTGTCCTGCGAGCGAGTGGTTTCCCAAGCACGGGATATATCCAGTGAAAGCAAGGACCAAACGGGGTTCGATTAGTGATTCGGCAAGAAAGCGAGGGAATGTTCGGGAGTTGGAGTGATAATCAAATGAAGTGATAAGCGTTTGAGGTCTGTTGTTTGGTTTTTTTGTTATAAATGTATTATTTTTCGGTTCAGTTTTATTGCTTACTTACAAACATAAAAAAAAAACATACATATCATTAGTATAACCGCGCTGTAGTGACACGGGAGCAAGCCCGGGAAAAGCTAGACGGCATTTTGTTAACGCGCGTTTACATCCAAAGTGAAACTAAGGAGGGTTTGTTAATAAATAAATCTTATTTGCTAAATAACACGGCAAGCTATCGGAAAAGCGTGGTACCACTGATCCTGGATTTGTTCCTCTACCTCTAAATCCTATCAGTGCCAGCTTAACGCCTGGGTTTCGTAGCTACATCCTATGCGCTAGTTCGAATCATTCGGTTAATTGTCGTTGCCTGAACAGCAAGAAATCCCTCGTCCGACCGGATTACATCTATAGAAAGCATAACGTAAAGCAAACGAGGCTCAAAGCAGCGGTGGCAGCAGGTGGCAGCAAAGATGCAAGACGTATTATACCTCGCTTGCATCTGTTAAGCGAGAATGCACAGCGATAACGACGAGCTACAGCCACCATGGCTTCAAGCTGACAAGATAAGTATTCGGTTTCAGCCGTGTTGTGAACGGTGGCGGCACAAACAATTGCTGCAGCGTTAATTTATAGCGCCTTTGCCTCTGGTTACTTGCGTCAAAGAACCCCGTAACGCTGCTATTACCTTTGCTTGATTAATGAGCCGACACCGCAAGGCGCCTCGGTAAACCTTTCAGAAGGACTTTCGCGTAACGTGCGGGGTCATTCGCCCGGGTTACGCAGAAGTCAGTTTGCCAACGCGGCACCAGCAGTAGCAGCAGGACAGGGTTAAAGACGCTTGTAAGCATTGAGAACAATAACGGCAGGACTATTTTTAGTGGCTTAATGCAGAATGAAATGAAATTTTGGTGATTTGTTAATTCGCTTGCGGGCTGTTCGCAAAAACAAAGATCGCAAGCGTGGGGGGATGGGTACTATGCATGAAGGCTAGACCAGCTGTGCACGCCATTTTTTTTGCATGTTTTAAATACGGCCATTTCGCGAGACGGTACACTGACGATGGTTTTCGTTTTTTTATCTGAACAGGACACACGTGGTGGCGGTTTGGTGCAAACCGAGCGTGAGGACGCCCTGTAGGATCCTGCCAGGTAGCGGCAATTAGCGATCGGTACTTTTTTTTCTAGTAGCAAGCCTTGCAAGTGCATACACTCCTCCTTCTTATTCTCGTCAACGTCAGGGCCACCGTGAAGGGCTAACCGAACCAAAAACCACTCGAATTGAGGGTGTTTTGCAAAGCCAAAGACAGGTGTGACAACAAAGGCGGTTCGGGCCACGTCATCGGCATCGCGGAAAACAGCGCGTTGCGTGTGGGCAGAGCCGTTGTTTTTCCACGACATGATTCACCTGGTTGCGCTTCACGAGCAAACATCCCGCCTAAACGATGAGTCACCCCGGACGGTCCGAGAACGTTCTAGAATGTTTCACCCCAGTCGCTACCCTTTTGAACGTGGCCTTTTTGTCGAAGGACGCGATCTTCGTGATATCGATCGCGATGGTCGCCGGACGTGAAAAGCGCGAAAAGGACGCTACTACTCGCCGCGTCCTTCCTAGAACGCAGAGGACTCCTATCTTTACGAAGCTCGGTCGTTTTGTGTGTAATTTTCTTTTCCTCTTTGCTTTTGCTGTTCATTTAGTGTACCATTCGAATTTACTTTCTCTCGAGCAGTTCGGGGGTTTTCCCATTTGCTTTCCGTACTGGCGAACGAAATCTATTTTAGTAATGAAATCTTTATTGCTAATTATTCAGCTCGAAGCACTAGACGCCACACAAGTTCAAGCACTGGTTACATAATTCTTCCCTTTTCCGCTGCGCCTCTCTCTCTCTCTGTCTCTCTTTCCTCAATCATCACCATTTGGAGGTTGCCCGTTTTCATTACGTGCACATGTGTGTTGTTTTATTGTTTGCAGTATTTGCAGTTTACGGGATGTTCTTGGCTGGGAAATCTGCTGATCCTGCTCTAGCGTCGGTGAATTTCCACCGGCATTCGCACCGAAGGTAAGCCGCAAAGCAGTCCGCAGAAAGCAGACTCATGTTGCTTTCCCGCTCGCTCTCGTTAGTGTGAAATAAAGCAAACCATGGCACCCGCCGACCAGATCAAAAAGTACACGATCCACGAACCGCGATCTTGATCCATCATCCGAACGATCGAAAGAAAAACGCGCACCCTCCCGGGCGCCCTTCTCGCTGCAAAAGCAAACAATCCTGTTCGCCCAGAAGCATATGCAAACAAAAAAAAACAGATGGAAAACCTAAAAGGGGTGGCCGCTTTTCGAAGGTTAAACCATGATTCATGCTCCAGAGTCGGAGCGGGCCAAATTTCGTCTTCCGGGAAAATGCGACCCCACGGGTGGGTACGCCGCTCGGTTGCTTTTCCGTGTGCAAAGCCGGCTAGCTGCAAGAAACAAACACACAACCGCGGCCGGTTTGGTGATGGCCGCGAGACTTACACGGCGAGCGGGCCTAAAATTAGAACGGCGATCCGTGTGAAAAATGGCGGGGTCCCTGTTTGTGGTCCCGGGGACGCGTGCAACGTGCCCTGTGAGCGATCCGGCCTAAGTCCACGAGGGCCGTCCCTTTTTCGCTTCATCATCGTTAAAACGATCACCTCATCGGTGTAGCGCCCCGTCTGAGGTGTGCACTAGAGCAGAAGGCGCACTGCTGGCGTCATCGGGCGTTTCGCGCACCGGTTTGTTGGCGGTTGACTCACGGTTGGAATATTCCAAACCTGCTCGGCTCACCTTTCGCGCTTGGGGCTAATGGTTGGCCTGCACACGGCACGCTCGGAAAAATTGGTAGGCCATTTTTGCGGTTTTTTTTTGCTCGTTTACATTCGGGATTCCACGGTTGCTTCTTGCCTGTCATGTTCGTGGCGTATTGCAACGCCGCTCTAGAAACGCGGGCGTGCATGTTTCGCCAGCGCACCAAAATGCACAATATCGCCTTCACGCTGGCCGTGAAAACCGGCCCGCATGCGAGACGCGTAGGCAGCCGCGGTGAAATAAATGTACGCGCCATCGCGGACCGACGTTTTGGCAATTAATCCTCGAACCGGGCGTGCTCCGATGCGGTGCGGAAATTCACCTACCCTGACTGACTGCGCTGACGGGATGAATTTTTGGCAATTTTTCGCTCTCCCTTTTTTTCTGGCTGCTTTCTTCCTTTGGCTCTTACTGGCTTCTTCCACCTTTGGCTGGCCGTAGTAGCAGCGAGCGAAACGAACGTACGGACGATTGATGGTTCGACGACATGTGAATATGCTCCGTGGGACGAGGTGCGAAAAATGTACGCTTGCAAATGAAGAGGTCATAGGGGCGCGGGCGTGCGCGCGTGTGTGTGTATGTGTTCGTGTGCCTGCTAAGCTGAGGATTACAGCGAAAGGGGTTAGGATTTTTTCACGTTGCGTGAAAAAACAGCCCCGTCCTCGATCGCGATCATCAGCCTGCTGTCTGGCGTGTCTTTACTTTATCAGTTCGAAAAACGATTCCTAACGAGCGGATTATGGTTTTTTTTTCTTCTTACTTTCTTACAATGCCAATCTCACAACGGGTGGTGTACCGTGGGTGGGTTCGTACACTGGGCAGGTTGGAGAAGGCTCCTTTTTTTGTTTTGCTTCCGGCACGACCGGGGGGCGACGGGCTTTATTGGAATTTTGAAACGGGCCAACGGAAAAAAACGATCCGCCGTTCACAAAGCGATTCCTCGCTAATACGCATGTGTCATTCGATCTATTTTCATTGCTAAAAATAGCGAAGACAACGGGTGGGAGGGTGGGTTTTTGGGAAGGTGGAAATGAAGTCCCTTCCAACGCCCCACCCCTGTCCCACCGCTGAGGGGTTTTCCCTCGTTCGTGTGCGCCTTGTGTGTATGTGTGCGTTTCGTGTGTTCGATCACATGTGGGTTTGTGGGTGTGTGTGCTTGTGTGCGCTACAGGTATGTGCACGCGATCGTGCTCGGGATGTTGCGGAGCATGTTTTTCCCGATCACCGAAAACAAGGGTTGGGGTGAAAAACAGGGTGCCAAAAGGGGTTTTACAATTATGAGCCGCTGCTTGTCGTCACCGTCGTTCGTTCGCTGGCTGTGTACGGTTGATGGAAGAAACCATTTCCATTTCCTGCATTGATCGTTCACTCTCTCTCCGTGCGTGTGTCTGTGTGCGTGCGTGGTACAACTCCGTTTATTGTGTTAACATAATCTCAAGCTATAAACTAAGCTCGCCCTATGCGCTTGTGTATATAATGTAAAGGAGTCTCGATCGATTAAAATCAGCGAAAGCTATATATCATGTAGGAAATAAGACGTAAAAACAGCATAAAAAAACAGGGCGCGACGTTATAAATAGGTAAATTAGCTCTTTGATCTACTTTTCCTCCTTTTTTGCTCTCTTTCTCTCATATTTTTTTCTGGTTCAACCCAGCCTTCTCTCTGAATGTATCCAGTTGTTTCGCGATTTCTTCTCACGTTCCGTAAATTTTCGCAGTGTATGCACTTACAACAACCTGCCACTGTGAAAAATGATCATTTTTTGTTCTCTCCGTTTGGCGTCTGTCGCGTAATAAAACCGATACATCGACACAATCAATATTAGCCACAAGCATAAAAGTACAAATGGGTTGGCAGTTGTCATACAAAGAAAAAACACTATTACCGCCACAAAGCAAACACCGAGACAAAATGGCTGCCGCTGCGTCTGCCTTGTCTGGCCTTGCTTTGAACACCGCTCGCTTTTCGTTATGCTGACGCGCTTATGCGCCTCTGACGCGGGGTCATGGGTGACATTGGTTTTTTTTCTTCTTCCTTTTTCCGTTCTAGCTTGGTTAATAGGACAACAGCAAAACTGCCCACCCTGGGTAGGCACGCTGGAGCCACGCGCGCGCGCGCGCGCGTATCCTCGGCGTATATTAAAGCGCAAATACCACAAATAAATGATTTTTTTTTGGAACACTAGGCAGCTAAGGTATAAATAGCACAACAGCAAAACAACATTCGATCCGCTCCGTGCGGCGAAAGCTCCGCCGCGCATCCCGGCGCGTTATCGTTAGACGTTAGAACATGAATGCTTCAACAACGAACACTTTTCGTTTTTAGAGACAAAACAACCGGGGAAAAGGTACACAGCTCGCCTGGAGCCTTGGGCGGAACTTAACGTTATTTACTGATGGTGTTTTGCTGTTTTTTTGTTTTGTTTGATTTTGTTGATTTTGTTTTGTTTTTGGAGGGTTTTGTTTTTGTTTTGTTCTACTGAGTATTCTTACTTTTGACTACCAGTTTGGCGGATGTTTCGACCTGACCGGCGGATGTGGTCACCCGGCAGGTGAAGAGGCCTGAGTCCTCCTCGTAGGTCGTGCCGATCAGCAGCACCGCGTTGTTGCCCTCGTTGATCATCTGTGGATGGATGGAAATTACGGATTGATTAGAATGCCGAATGCAACCGTCGGGTTGAGAAATTATGTGAAAAAAAATACCATAAAAAAAACGCGAGTGCCTAATTTACGGGAGTCCCATTTCCCTTGCGTTTGGCGTTCATTTGTGGGATGATTGCCAACGTGATTTAAAAAAATAACCCTTCGACGCCAACGGGCTCAACCTTCGAAACGAGCGTGCTGATGGATATGCTCGTTCAATTTGCGACACCGCGAGCGCTCGGTATGGTGTGATGATGAGCCAAGGCAATCAAATGGAGACGCCTGGTACGTCACTACCTTTGGCAACGCTGGCGACGACAGGTGCCCCGAATTGTTTGGCGTAAAAGTTTTTTAAGCAAGCGTGAATAATGTCCAAAACAAGTGGAACTAATTGGAGCGTGGTACGATTCGTTGGGCGTGACATTTAACAAGCTCATCTAACTCGTGCCAAAGACGTCCGCCAACAGGGGAGCGTTCCAGGGGCGTTTTTTTGTGTCGATCAACTCGTTTACGTTAATTAAGATACAGCGCTTAGGATGCTTTCGAGGGCACACTTATAATGCGAGAAATAACTTATGCCAAGCCTCACTCGAGGATGCATTTTGTTCATTTTTTACGATGACATTACGACCAATTTTGAGGTAACAATGAATAACTTCGAATGGCATTTCACAAAAATCCTTGCGGCGCATAAAAATAAACTTACGATATTGAGCACACTTACCTGAAAATCGGGCGACTCCGGAATCAGCAAACCCTCGCGCAACCACTGCACGGTCATCTTGGTCGGTTTGCCCACGATGGTCGTCTTGAACTGCGCTGGTGAGCCTTCTTCCACGACGCAATCCTTCATTTCGCTCAGCTTCGGTCCAGCATCCGGCATCTCCGGTGCGACCACCTTCAGCGTAGCGGTCGTGTGCACTTCACCACCTGGGTTGGAAGCGATGCACAGATACTGGCCTTCGTCCTCCGGGAACGCCTCGGTAACGATCAGCGTGAACGCATCCCGATCCTTGCCCATCTGGAAGTACTTCGACGGTTTGATCTGCTTATCTCCCTTGAACCACTGCGCGGTCGGTGTCGGTTTTCCCGTCACACGCGTCCGGAACTCGACCGATTGTCCCTCGGGTACGGTCTTGTCCTTCAGCGGTTCCACCAAGGTTGGCGGACGCTCCGTACCAGGTGTAGCTGGCTTTTCGATGATCGGTGTTACTGGCGTATCGACAGTACAAACCGCATCACAACGCGCCTCACCGGCACTGTTGATGGCCACACACTCGTACTTAGCGCCATCCTCGGCGTACGCCTCGATGATGAGGAGTGTGTAGTTGTTGTCCTCCTCGAGCGTCTTGTACTTGATGTTGGGTGTGATCTTCTGCCCGCTCTTCAACCAGTACACGTCCAATGGCTTAGTGCCGGTGACCTTCGCGTCGAAACGTGCCAGCTGTCCAGCTGTGACCGTCGTGTCACTGATGGTGCTCACGAAGCTTGGTGGGATAACGCCACCACGTCCTTGCTGACGGCGTTGTTCAACCACCAAATTCGCACTGCACTTAGCTGATCCTCCGCGATTCTCCGCGATCACCGCAAATACAGCTGAATCCTCAAGGAACACCTGGCGGATGATCAGCACCGACTTCGAACCGAACGTGTGGATCTGGAAGTCTGCGGAGTTGTTGATCTGGAAGTTTTCGCGGAACCACCGGACCGTCGGCATTGGTTCACCATCGAACTCCACCTCAAAGCGAGCCTGTTCATTCTCGAACGCTCGGCATGGTTGGATTTTGCGCGTGAATACCGGCGGTTTGGCTGGCTGCACTGGGCCCTCAACGACACGTTCGTGTGTGGTGCCCTTGTGCTCCATTTCCGTTGTTTCGGTGGCCGTGATCTTGCGGATGATCTCCTTGTCATCGTACACCTCCTTTTGCGTTTGCTTCTGCTGGGAAACGTGCACCTCTTTGCCTTGTACCGAGGTTTCTGTGGGTTCTGGGATCAGCTTCATCTTCGGGGCTTCGATCAGGTCCACCTGTTCGCTTTCTTTGGTTTCCTCCCTAAGAATCGCATAAGAGAAAATAGAAAATGGGACGAAATTTATCGTCATAGGTTAATCAGGGATTATTAAAGGGATATTACGTAGATAGTAAGGTTATTTGTGTTTGTATCTAACAAAGCAAGAGTACTTACAAAGTTTGCTCGTAGGCACTGGCCATGCCCTTCGCGATCGATTGGCTGACGACCTTCTCGCCCGGAATGGCGAACTGGTGCTTTTCCTCACGCATCTTCTGTTCTTTGGTGATCTGTTCGTTCTCCAGCTCGGCCAGCTTGCTGTAGTAGTCTTCGCCCTTCTTCTGCTTGACTGTCTTCTGCCACTCGGTTTCACCGTCCTTGCGGGCCTTCGCCTTCTGCACCACCTTGACGACGCGCTTCTTCTTCACCTTCTCCTCCTGCAGGGTCACCTCAAGATCGGTCTCATTGCGGCCCTTCTGATACGCGACTAGATCGTAGTCGTACCATGCTGTTAATCAAAGTAATTTGGGTTGGAAAAAGTTGGGATTGGGTGATTGTGGCAACAATACACAAGGCGCAACCAAGCGCGACCTCCCAACGCGGGGGTGACGCTTTTTCTTTGTACATATTCGTTGAATTTTGGGGAAGAAAAACCACGTGCCATATGATCGCTGATTTGGAAAACAAGCCAAGAAGATCTAGCAGGGAAATGCACGCATGCTGACCGGGGCTAGGGGATAAACTTCGAGCAATGTGCGGTAAGGAAGACGGCATAGTTAATACACGATTAATAGTATCAGTTTCAGAGAGAAAGGGATTGAAAGATTTTAGTGACTGCCACCTTAGAAAGCATCATCAAGCTGTTCTCGCTGCCTTACACTGGCATCTTACCTGATAGCACGCAGCTAGCTGTGCTCTTAATAACCAGAACCACGAGAACAAGCGAGACTTTAACAAGGGATTAATAAAGTAACGAAATGGTCAGTCAATAGAAAGCAACGGTGGTCCAAGAAACCGCAACCAAACGGAAAAGCACCCATAAAGGTATGCCAGGTATGTACAAAACGAGCAAAAGAAAGAAAACATGATTAGTTCCATACGGTGCTGCTCGACTACAGGGAAAGATAGAGAGCGAGAGCCAGTGCGATCACTCGATAGAAGAACCCAGTGAATTAGACGACGAACTCTCGTGAGTTTTGCGGCGCAGAAAAGCTCTTCCACGTCCTGGACCTGCAAGCTGCAACAGCACTAGCGATGAGAGTTCCACCAGAGCTCCTATTCTTGCACAAACGTCAGCTGAACTCCGTTGCTATATCTGATTTTGCTAGGGAAAGGTTGTGTTGTTTTTTTTCTTCTCTTTTCGGGTACGTAGGATAGAAGGATATGTGGAAGGATAATGGGAACATTTTGACTTGATATGGTTTTGGTTGCTGCTGAGCAGCGAACGTGGAATGTGAACTGTTTCAACGGTGGAATGCTGAAGTGCTGTTTTGTTCTCGAAGTGGTCCAGTTGAAGGCCTCAGTGTTAGTGTAGTAATACGCCACCACCGTTGGTCTGCGAGCTCCGATGCAGTACAGGAGCGCAGACTCAACGGAGCAATACCTCTACCCAAAAGCGTAACACTTGTCAGTGTTGTTTTATTTTTTTGTGAGTGGTAAGTAGTAGTACGAGTAAGTGAGTGAGTGCGTGTTATACGTGGCTAGTAGATAGAGAGTTGAGAGTAGCGATAGATGTTCGCGGCCTGCGCTGCCGCAGCGGAGTAAGGAACAGTATACTGCAGGTGGTGAGGTCTAGTGGGTGCGTGTGTGAGACTACTTACGTCTTGGGGAGTTCTTCAGCACACCGCGGTAGTCATCTCGGCGTGGAGTGATCTTCAGTTCACAGCTAGCAACGGCTTCACCGACGGAGCTTCGGGCGATCACCTCGATCTTACCGGTGTCGTACTGACGCGTTTTCGGGATGTCGAAGTGATACATACCGTCGTAGGTGAGCTTGTAGCGTTGACCCTAGAAATTAGCAGAGATGTTAGGGACTGTCAAAATGTCCTCAGAGAGCTATTCTTATTAAAAAAATGACTTACATTAACAACCGTGTGTCCGTTGATAAGCCACATGACGCGTGGTTTCGGATGACCAGTGACACGGCAGCAGAAGCGAGCCCATTCGCCTTCCTCGACCTCGATCGATTCTGGGCGACTGACGAACGCCGGTTCCTTCTTCGGTTTCTGCGTCTCATCGATAACCTCGGGGATGCTGTTGAAAAATTCGAGCAGTTAGAGAATGGTAAACGCTTTCTGACTCGTGATCAAAGCAACTTACTTCAGGTTCCACAAAGCTTCCATTTCACGGATCTTCTGGATACTCTTCATGCCCTTCGGCAGCTGTGAGTCGTACACAATGCCTGGCTTGCCAGTAGTCTTGATGATGGCGCGCGTCTCATCCATACCGTAAAGGTTGGTAGCACGGCACAGATACTCGCCACTGTCCTCGGGGTAGATCCAGCCAAAGTTCATTGCCACATAACCAAAGTCGTAGATCGGCGTGAAACGGTTCTCTGTAAATTGTGACAAAATTATAACGTTTTAAATGACACTTTGAACACCTGTACGAGTTCTAAAACGGTGCACTTACTGTACGGCAACGGTTTGCCATTGTAGAACCATTCCACCTTCATATCCGGATCACCAACCGGTGCCAGTTGGCACTCGAACTTCGTCGCCTGCATCTCAACCAGGTTAGTCTGATCCTTGATCTGCACGACAAACCGAGGAGGTTGCTTGCGATCCGGATCGAACAGATCGTCCTCAGTCAGGAAGATCTCCTCCGTGTACTTCTTGATCGTCGCCTCCATCTGCATCAGTGTCTCGGACTTCTGCATACCCTTCGGGATTTGGTTCTGCAGCACGATCGAGGGCAACTTCTTGCAGGTGACGTGCGCCTTCGTTACGTCCTCACCGTGCTCGTTGTACGCGCGGCAGGTATAATCGCCCGCATCCTCCGTGTACACCGACAGGATGTCCAGCGAGACGAAGCCCATATCGTAGATCGTGCGGTATCGGTGGCCACTTGGCAGTGGTTTTCCGTTGCGGAACCACTCGACGCGCAGTTTCGGGTCCTCTTTAGGCTCAACGCGGCATTCGAAGCGGATCGTTTCACCTTCATCGATCGTGGCAGACTGGATCTGTGACACGAACTTCGGTGGTCCAAAGGTACGTTCTTCCTGGGTTGCAAGCGTCACCTTGCCACGTTCCAACTCCTTCAGCTTCGAGGCCGTCATACCCTCAGGTAGCTGTGAGTCCAGCACAATACCACCGCGAGCAACTACCGTGACCTTGGCGGTTGTCGAGGCCGTTCCCCATTTGTTGGTGGCACGGCACTCATACACGCCCGAATCGCGCACGTACGCGTAATCCATGTCAAGGGCGATAAATCCAAAGTCGTTCAGCATATGCACTCGAGATCCGGTCGCAAATGGTTTGCCATTATGGTACCAGTCGATGCGCAGTGACGAATCACCCACGGGCTCTACTCGGCAGTCGAAGTGCACTGGTCCGCCCTCTGGCACGTCCACGTTGTCCTTGATTTCGACGACGAACTTCGGTGGACGGCCTTCTTCCTCATCAGCCAACAGTTCCTCGCGCTTATGCAGCTGTTCCTCGAGCTTCTGAATGCTCTCCGTACCAGTGCGGAAGTTGGACGGCAACTGAGGTTCCATGATGATGCCTTGGCGACCTCTCACAGTCAGCTTGCATGAGACGGTAGCCTCACCATGCCTGTTGGTTGCCTTGCAGGTGTACAGTCCCGAATCGCGCTGATAACATCCCGCAATCTCGAGAATCACGAATCCAAAGTCGTTGATCGTTTTGATGCGTGAACCGGCCCACAGTGCCTTACCATTGTGGTACCACTCAACTCGCATGCTTGGATCGTTGATCGGTGTCAATCGACATTCGAAGTGTGCCAGCGAATTCTCCGTCAACGTCATATCCGACGGGGTGGTGATGAACTCCGGTGGCTTACCGGTGTCATCGTCTGGGGAACCAAGTCCACCGTGCGGGATTCCAAGACCTTCCAGCTCAGCGATGCGTTCGATCGTACCTTCCATACCTTTAGGCAGCTGTGACTCCAGGATGATGCTGCGCTTGCCCTGGACACGCATAGTCGAGCTGGTGACGGCTTCACCATACTCGTTCGTAGCACGGCACGAGTACTCGCCCGAGTCTTCTGGGTACACAGGTGAGATCTCAAGGATCACGAATCCAAAGTCGCAGAACGTGCGGAAGCGTGAACCCGTCTTCAGTGGTTTACCGTTCCAGAACCATTCCACCTTCAACTTCGGATCGTCCGTTGGCGTCAACTTCGCCTCAAAGTGAGCACTTTCACCTTCACGCAGTGAATCGATGTTCGAAAGCGGTGTCGTAAAGACTGGCGCACGTCCACCCTCAGTACGTTCGCGTTCATCGCGCGTACGCACCAGCGAGTCTTCCAATGTCTGGATCTTCTCCAGTCCACCCTCCATACCACGGGGTAGCTGCGAGTCCAGGATCAGGTTCGCCTTCGAGACGCAACGCAACGACGCCTTAGTGCTGTCTGAACCATACTTGTTCGTCGCACGGCACTCAAACTCGCCCGAATTCTCCTCGTAGCAGTACAGGATGTCCAGGATGACGATACCAAAATCATGGAACGTCCGGTATCGGTGTCCATGTGGCAACTTCTGTCCATTCCAGTACCACTCGACCACCAGCTCGGGATCGTTGATGGGCGTTAGACGTGCCTCGAAGTGAGCACTCTGGCCTTCCACCAGTTTCGTGATGTCGCTGATCTTCGTCGTGAAACGAGGTGCCTCACCAACTGGTGATCCTGCTGCGGTCTGCTTCACGCCCGACTGACTCTCGAGCTCGCGGATACGCGCCAATGAGTCCGGTTGCAACGACTCCAGATATACACCACCCTTGCCGAAGCACTTCAGCGTTGCGCGGGTCGAGTCCTCACCGTACTTGTTCGACGCACGGCACACGTACTCGCCCGAATCGTGGCTCTGTACGTACGCAATGTCCAGCAGAACGTAGCCAAAGTCGGACACTGGCTTGATGCGGTTCGAGTGGCGCATTGGCTGTCCATTGTGGAACCATTCCACCTTCAGGTCTGGATCGTTCACCGGCACCAGCGTGCACTCGAAGTGCGCCGACTGGCCATCCTTCAGACCCTCGAGCGATTGCAGTTGAGTTGTGAAACGTGGTTTCTGTCCTGCGGACTTGTCCACGCACTCCAGATCAACGCTGATCTCGGCTGAGCCCCAACGATTAGTGGCACGGCACGTGTAGCTACCCGAGTCCTCAATCTTGGTTCCAAGGATCTCGAGAACAACCATACCGAAGGCGTACACTGTACGCACGCGGTGACTTGCTTCCAGCTGACGACCGTTGTACAGCCACTCGATGGTCATCGACTGATCGCCTGTTGGGATGAGCGTGGCATCAAAGTGCGCGATCTCACCCTCTCCGACGTTCGTCAGCTTCACGAACTCCGACGTGAAACGTGGCGCATGACCTGCGTCCGAGTCCGCCTGTTCGCCATCCGGTCGACGTAGCGAATCCTCGAGATCTTGAATCTTCTCCAGACCCTCGGTACCCTTCGGGTGTTGCGTGCGCTCGATCAGGCTCTCCTTCGTGGCGCAGTACACCGTCGAGGAGGTGAACGCCTCACCGGCACGGTTGTACGCCTTGCAGGTGTAGATACCTTGATCGCGCTCGTACACCTCCGTGAGATCGAGCGTCACGAAACCGAAGTCGCTGGTCATCTTGAAGCGCGAACCGTGCTCGAGCACCTTTCCGTTGAAGTACCATTCGATGCGCAGGTTCGGGTCTTCCTTTGGCTCGACCTGTCCTTCCAGGTGCAGTGATTCGGCTTCGTTCAGCCGGAACTCCGACTGTAGCTGTACGGTCCATTGTGGTTTCGGGAAGGCAGCATCTGGTTTCGAGTCCTGTCGCTTGTAGCGGTTGGCAAGGGCAGCTTCGGTGTCCTGTACGGCTTCAAGGCCGGCCTTACCCTGCGGGTGTTGCGTGTCCAGGTACATCGTGGTAGTGCTGGTGCATCGCAGTGAGCCCGAGGTGGATGCTGAGCCCTTGGCGTTGGTTGCCTTGCAGGTGTAAATGCCTGAGTCCTCGGCATAAGCACCCGTGAGGTCGAGCGACACGAATCCAAAATCGTACGTCGTCTTGAAACGTGATCCAGTTGGTAGTGGCTTTCCATTGACGAACCACTCGATCTGCATGGTCGGGTCCTTGGACGGTTCCACGCGGCATTCGAAGTGAGCGTTCTCACCTTCGCGGATCTCCACGTTGTTCAGGTGGCTCACGAACACTGGTGATTCGAACTGGTCCTCTGGGACGTCACGTAGATTCAACCGAGGTGCCTCAAGGTCCTGGATCTTCTGCACCGATGAAGGATGCATCGTGTCACCAAGCAGCCAGTGGCTAGCGTCGATCTTGAGCGTGGCAGTAGAAACGGCCTCACCAAGGTTGTTCGTCGCCTTGCAGGTGTAGATCGCTGAATCGTCCGCTCGCAGACCGTTGATCGAGAGCGTAACAAGTCCGAAATCGAACGTGCTGCGGATACGAGCGCCCGTAGTAATCGCGATACCGTTCTTGAACCATTCAATGCGCAGGTTCGGATCAGCTCGTGGTTCGACCTGTGCCTCCAGATAGACGTGCTGGCCCTCTTGCAGCTTATCGTGGCTCTCTAGATGCGTCGTGAACACCGGTGCCTGTTGGGGCGTCGTGTCAACGAACATATCTGGCACGCGGTTCATAGCGGCTTCCTTCAACTGGATCTTCTCCCATGCCTCCGGAAGTAGTGGTTCACCAGCGATCGATGCCTTCGATTTGATCTTCATCGTGGTAGAGGAGACAGCCTCACCAGCGCGGTTGATCGCCTTGCACATGTACACGCCAGAGTCCTCCGCAACCGCCGAGTTGATGTCCAGCGTCACGAATCCAAAGTCGTTGGTCGTACGGAAGCGCGAGCCCATCTTCAGCTCGACACCGTTCACGTACCATTCGTACTTCATGCTTGCATCACCCACTGGAACCACACGTGCCTCGAAGTGCGCATGTTGGCCCTCCCACAATTCCGAAGGTCCTGTCAACAGCTGCGTGAAAATGGGCTTCTCAAACGCGGCCTCACGATCTTCTGCACGCTGCTGATGAGGTTGCTCCAAAGCAATGATCTTCTTCATGCCCTCTGGGTGTTGCGAGTCCATCTGGATGCTGGCCTTCGTACGGACGCGCATAGACGCCGTGGTAACGGCCTCTCCAAGTGGGTTGATCGCACGGCACATGTACACGCCTTCATCCTCTTCGCGCACATGCTGCAGGTCCATCGAAACAAACCCAAAGTCATGCTGCTTAGCAATGCGCGAGCTATCCTCCAGAGGTTGCTCGTTGCGGAACCATTCCACACGAAGGTTTGGATCTCCAACCGGAATCAACCGGCACTCGAAGTGTGCCGTTTGACCTTCAGCGACAAAGTCAATGTTCTGCAGGGGTTGCGTGAACACCGGTCGCTGTTTCGTGATCGCCTCTTGTACTTCTGGTCGGCGGAACGGACTGGCACCTTCAAGTTGACGGATCTTGTCCAATCCCTCAGGATGTTGCGTGTCCGAGATGATGGCGCCCTTCGCCGACACCTGCATGCGGATCGACGACTTACACTGACCCTTGGCGTTGATCGCCTTCACCATGTACTCGCCAGCGTCCTCAGCCACGACGTGCTGGATGTCCAACGCGACGTATCCAAAATCGAACGTGATGTGGAAGCGTGATGCCGACTGCAGCGGTTTACCATTGTGGTAGAACTCGATGCGCAGGTTCGGATCGTGGATGGGTTCGACCTGTGCCTCGAAGTGCGCCGTTTGGCCTTCGTGGATCTCCGTAGTTCCGCGGAGTTCCGTCACGAAGCGTGGCGCTGTTACCTCCGGTTCGTCCAGCTCCAGTCGAGATGGGCGCAGATGCGCCTCGAGCTTCTGGATCTTCTCCAAACCATCCGGATGCTGCGAGTCGAAGATGATGTTGCGCTTGTTCGTGACGCGAATGTTGCACGTGCTGACCGCTTCTCCGACGTGGTTGGTGGCCTTGCACATGTACGTGCCACTATCCTCACCGTATACGTAGAGGATGTCCAGCGCGACGTAACCGAAGTCGTGCGTTGTGCGGAACCGATGACCAGCACGAATCGCCTTACCGTTGATGAACCACTCGATCTTTAGGTTCGGATCGTTGATCGGTTCAACGCGGCACTCGAGGTGGGCGTAGTCACCCTCCTTCAGGTTTTCGAGGCTGGTCAATGGCGTCAGGAAAACGGGCTTCTGCTTCGCCGGTTCGACGTCCGGTGTGTGTGGTTTCTGGTAGCTCTCCAGTTCCTTTATCTTTTGCAGTCGCTGTTCGTCAAGCGTCTCTAAGTATAATCCAGCATTTGCTAAAGGAATCCACAACGAAATAGATGATTAGGATCGAGCAAACTCTCTGATCAACCTTTCAAACACTTCCTCAACCTCACACTTACCTGTGACTTTAACAGCGCATGTCGTAACAGCCTCTCCAATTGCATTCTTTGCCTTACACATGTAAGTACCCGTGTCCTCAGCGTGCGCATAAAGAATGTCGAGAGCTACGAAACCGAAATCGTACGTCGTCTTGAACCGGTGGCCCTGTTGAATCGGACGTCCATTGCAGTACCATTCCACCTTCATCGTTGGGTCGTTAACAGGCGTCAGTGTCGCCTCCAGATGTACCGGCAATCCCTCAGTAACGCTGGCATTCTTAAGTGGTCGTCCGAACTGTGGCTTTTCGGCCACATACATCTCATCTTCGCCCTTGCGGCCATACCGAGCATCACACTCGAGGTACTGGATCTTCTCCAGTGCACCCTCATGCTGCGTTTCACGCACAATGCCCGCCTTCGGGGTGACATTCAGCGAAATAGCAGAAGTTTCCGAGCCCAGATGGTTCGTGGCACGGCACGTGTATTCGCCGGAGTCTTCGGCGTACACCGTCAGCACGTCAAGCGCAGCGAATCCAAAGTCGTACGTCGTGCGGAACCTGTGACCGGTAGTGAGAGGTTGTCCATTGTGGAACCACTCCACCTTCAGGCTCGCATCCGGGTACGGCTCGATGCGGCATTCGTAGTGAGCGCTTTGTCCCTCCACGAGGTTTGTCGGTCCATGCAGCTTCGTCGTGAATTTAGGTGGCTGCGTGACAGCTACGTCCTCTTCTTCACGACGGTGGAACCTGATAGCATCCTCAAGCTGGTGGATCTTCTCCAACGCGCTCTCATTCTGCGTTTCCAGGTCAAGCGACGCCTTCGATTGGACAACCAACTTAGCTGAGGTGACAGCCTGACCAAGATCATTCGTCGCTCGGCAGGTGTACGTGCCCGAATCCTCCGGATTGACGTACTTCATGTTGAGCGCTACGTAGCCAAAGTCATGCATGGTCGTAGTACGGTTCGACGCCTCGATCGGCACGCCATTACGCAGCCATTCGACACGCATCTTCGGATCACCTACTGGTACCAAACGCGCTTCGAAGTGCACGGCCTGGTTCTCGGCAGCCTTAACGTCCTTCACTGGCAGCGTGAACACTGGCGCCTGCGTGATCACCTCGTCGACCTCAGTGTCACGCTGGTAACGCGCGTTATCCTCAAGATAGCGAAGGCTCGTCAGCGCATGCTCGTGCTGCGACTCCGCGTAGATGCTCTTGCGCGTGTGCACAACGCAAGTCGCCGAAGTGACGGCTTCACCAAGTGCGTTCACCGCTCGGCAGGTGTACGTGCCAGAGTCATCACCCAAACAGCCCATGATGTCTAGCGCCACGAAACCGAAGTTGTTCGTTTCGGTAAATCGCGAGCCAGTCTTAACCGGGGCCTCATTGTGGTACCACTCAACACGCAACGTCGGGTCCGACACCGGAATGAGTCGGCACTCGAAGTGCGCACGTTGACCCTCCTTGATCTCGATGTGCTTCAGCGAAGTTGTGAAGGTCGGTGCCTGAGTTGTCATCTCGTCGAGGTACTCCGATCGCTGCTGGCGCGTCTTCTCCTCGAGGTACTGGATCTGCTCCAGTCCCATCTCGTTCTGGGTGTTCGTCAGGATCTGCTGCGATCCGCGGCACACCAGCTGTACAGCGATCTCATCCACGCCGACCAGATTTACGGCTCGGCACATGTACGTGCCTGTGTCCTCCGCAATCAGATCAACGATGTCAAGTGCCACATACCCAAAGTCGTGAATCGGCCGGAACCGATGTCCTACGGTGATGGGCATACCGTTCTTGTACCACTCCACCTTCAGGTTCGGATCCGTCACTGGTTCCAGCTTGCACTCAAAGTGTGCATGACCACCTTCCTGGGCCCGATCGATGTTCTTCGGTTTGGTCAGGAATCGCGGTTTCACGTTCACGATCTCATCCACGTACTCGGTCTTGCGGTAACGCGCGATGTCCTCCAAGTACTGCAGCTTCTCTAGCCCAGCCGGGTACTGCGTCTCAAGGATTAAGTCCTTCTTCGCCATGATGCGTACCGAGCACGAGGTGACAGCTTCACCGAGCGAATTGCGTGCCTGACAGGTGTACACACCAGAATCAGCGGCGTACACACCGAGCAGGTCGAGCGCTACGTAGTCAAACTCATACGCCGGTCGGAACCGGTGTCCAATCTTGACCGGAAGTCCGTTCACGAACCACTCGACGCGCATCGTCGGATCACCGACAGGTTGCAGACGGCACTCGAGGTGAATGTTGGTGCCCTCGAACGTTTCCACGTTGTGGAGTGAGCGTGCAAACTGAGGCGGTGACATAACGGTGATGTCCTCCAGGACATCACGACGCATACGCGATGCGTCCTCGAGGTACTGCATCTGCTCGACGGACATTTCGCTTTGTGCCTCCGTAATGACGTCCGAACGGGTGATGACACGCACGCATGCGGATGTGTGAGATGATCCTAGTTGGTTCGTTGCTCGCACGGTGTACTCGCCTGAGTCCATGGCGGTCGAGTGCAGAATGTCTAAGGCTACAAAGCCAAAGTCGTAGTAAGTCTTGAAGCGCGATCCGACGGTGATCGGGCGTCCGTTGTGGTACCATTCGACACGCATCGTTGGATCACCTAGGGGTTCGAGTTTGCACTCGAGATGGATGTTACGGCCCTCGCCGACGGGCTGCGGATCTGAGAGTGGCTGTGTGAAGATCGGCTTCGACTTGCATAGCTCCTCGATCTGGTACTGCGGCTCGACGAACTGCTTCTCGACCTTCTGCTGCGAGCGTTCGACCACGTGGTGCATGCTGGTGGTGTCGATGGCAGCACGAGCTGGAAAGGAAATGAGGATGCCCATTATTACGATAGCCTCTTTTCTTATACAGAATTAGCATACAAACAAATGTCAAAAAAGCAGCACTCAATCGTTTGTGGAATGTTTCTATCAACCCACCATAGTATACTTACTTTCAACGACCATCGTCGCCTCAACCTGCGCCTGTCCCGAGCTATTCGCGGCCACCAGCGTGTAGGTACCGGAGTCCTCCGCACGCACGTCCAAGATATCCAACGCCACATACCCAAAGTCGTGGTACGTCTGGATACGGTTAGCGCTCATCAGCGGACGTCCATTATGGTACCACTCGACGCGCATTGTCAGGTCCGATTGTGGTTCGAGACGTGCCTCAAAGTGCGCACGCTGTCCCTCCACAATACGGTTTGTGCCCTTAAGCGGTCCCAAGAATCGAGGCTGCGGCTGCACAACGACCTGCTGCTCTACTTGTTCTTGCGTAGTGCGGCTGTACCGTGACGAGTCCTCAAGGTACTGGATCTTCTCCATACCCATGTGGCTCGTCTGCGAATCCACGATGATATCCTGACGCGTCAACACCGTCAGCTGAGCCGAGACGTGTGCCTCACCCAGCGAGTTGTACGCGCGACAGGTGTAGGTGCCAACATCGTGCACGGTCACCTGCTTGATGGTGAGCGCCACATACCCGAAGTTGCAGAACGACGTGATACGTGAGCTCGCCTCCACTGGGTGACCATCCTTAAGCCACTCAACGCGCAGTGTCGCATCACCAACAGGTTCCAAACGGGCCTCAAAATGAGCGAAACCACCTTCACGCACGTTCAGCTGATCCGAGATGGGACTCTTGAATTCAGGACGCTGCGTGCTCTCGGGCGTCTCCTCGTAGAACTTCATGTTTTGGTACTTCTGATACTGTTCGAGCTCCTCGATTTTCTGGATATAGTTGCGCTGTTCCGAGATACCCAGGTCACCCGTTACCGGCGCCTTGCTGACGACGGTGATCTTCGACGTGCTGATCGCTTCGCCCATCCGGTTGACAGCTCGGACCGTGTACGTGCCGGCGTCTTCCGCTCGCAGATGCATGATGTTGAGCGACACATAGCCAAAGTTAAAGATGGCCGTGATGCGTGAGCTAGCCGTGATTGGGCGACCGTCCTTGTACCATTCGACGCGCATCGTCGGATCGCTGACTGGCGTGATCTGCGCCTCGAAGTGCGCATTGCGGCCTTCTTCCAGCTCTCCAAGGTCCTGAAGAGGTCGGGTGAAGCCTGGCTTCTGGTTGACCACCTCCTCAATGCTGTCAGTACGTACGTACTTGGAGTAGTCCTCGAGGTGTTGGATCTGGTCCAGCGATGACGGATGTTGTGGTTGCTGCTCGATCGGCGGTCGTGGCTGAACGCTCAACATGGCGCGGGACTCCGCGACTCCGGTTGAGCTGGAGAGTCGGCAAAGGTACTCGCCGCTGTCCTCCATCACGATCGTGAGCAAGTCCAGCGCGACGAATCCGAACTGGAACGTCGTATTTGCGCGTGAGCCTGTAGAGAGTGTTTGGGAAAGTGGTGACAAGGGGGTTATATTATTTTATATGTATAGTGTTTATTTCTCAATCGAGCTCAAGTGCAAGTGCACGTGGAAAAGGTCATAGAAAAGTGTACACGCAAGATTTCTGTATCAGTGCCAAAAGCAGTAACATCTGTGTCAGTGCTGAAAAGTCCCTAAAACATAGTATCTTGATTTTTTTCAGACGATTAATTTTTTTATATCTTTTTAACTCGTTTATGGAAGTTATATTATGTCGACTTTTATTATGATCTAGCTATGCTTGATCGTAAATGTCATGCATAGAAAACTTGCTGATATGAATATTTTGAGGGGACGCAATCAAACGCATTTTTGAAATCAGCATAAAGAGCTTCCGCTTAATGCCTCAAAGGTTTTACCAATCAAGATCTCAGCATGTACTTACTCGCTTGGATCAGATTGCCGTTCAGGAACCACTGCACGCGCATCGTCGGATCGGAGACAGGCTCAATCCGTGCCTCGAAGTGCACCTTTCCTCCCTCAACCTGCGCTACATCACTCAACGGTACAAGGAACTTCGGTGGAGGATACGTGCGGTCCTCTTCCTTCGGTGGCGCATGCGGTGCAGCTCGCTCCACGTGGCGCAGATAGATGATCTCTGGTTCCGGAACGGCCCTGAAACGTTAGAGACACAATGTGAAAACCCCGGGCAAAGAACGGCTCGTTCTCGAAACGTCCAGGTACTCTCAAGATACTTACTCTGGCTGGATGACCTTGGTCGGACGTGGCAGATTAAGCCGCTTCTGTTCAGGTGCCGGTCCTTTGGGCGCCTCAACGAACAACCTAGCCCGAGTAGCAGTAGTTCCAGCCACGTTCTGAGCCGTGCACTGGTACCACGCAGCATCGGAGGCCTTCGCACGCGGAATATCCACCGTCGTACATCCATTCTCATCATTACAGATCAGTACTTCCGGTCCAGCCACCAGCGGGATGCCATCCTTCTGCCAGGTGATGCGTGGCAACGGCGTACCAATAGCACGCGCAAACAACCTCACCGGTTCGCCCTCCTTCACATTCACCGTGGTGAATCGCTCGACGAACTTCGGTGCGACTACCTGTTCACGTTCACACACCACCAGCTTAGCCTGAGCCGCAACCTCACCACTCTTATTCCTTGCCACACACGTCACGATGCCATGATCAAACCGACCAGCACTCGTGATCATGAGCGCATGGTTGCCAGCCTCATTTACCAACACCTTATGCGTGGCGTCATCCGTCACCAGGTTACCGTTGATGTACCACGCCACTTCCGGATACGGACGACCCGTCACACGGCAGTCGAACCTCACCAGCTTGCCCTCAGTCGTTTCCGCGTCCGCAATTAACGTCACGAACGACGGTGACAGTGCCTTGGTCGCCTCCGACGAGCTCTCGATGAACTGCTGCTGGTACTGCTGCTGTTGCTCCGTCACGGAGGTTGCTCGTTCCACGACCACCTGCTGCTGTTCGTGAGCTGGCTCGACTGCCAACACAGCTGACGATACCTGGCAACCTTGCGGGTTCTCGGCCAACAGCGTGTAGTGACCTGAGTCACGTGCGTTGACGCTCTTAACACGCAGTGTTGCTTGCTGGTTGGAGTAACCAACCTCATACTTGTCAGCCGACGGGATGATACGCTGGCCATCCTTGAACCAGGATAAACGTGGCCGAGGATTCGCGACAACTCGCGTACCAAACACAGCATCAGCGCCCTCCGCGAGCTTAGAGTTGCGTGGCTTCTGACCAATCTGCGGAGCTGAAGCCGGTCCAAGAGCACGATCCACCGTCGTGATCAGCTGCGCGTCAGTTTCCCCAGCATAACGGCGCGTAAGTGACTCCCGATAGGAGGTCTCACGCAACAACCGATACTCGAACGTGTCCACCTTAAACTCCTCCTCCATATGCGAGTACCCATTGGTGTACTGCTGCTTAACACTGCTCTGCTGCTGCATCGTTTGCTGCTCCCGGCGTACCTGCTGGAACTGGGGCGTTGGCATGCCCTCGGGTTTGATGAACACCGAACAGATCGCCTCACCAACAGCGTTCCGTGCCTTGCAGGTGTACTCGCCCTCATCGCCTGGGCCGATCTGGTTGATCAGCAACGATACGGCGCCGGTGCCGGCGTTATAGCTCAACCGGTGCTTCGTGGAATCGAGAAGGGGTGCGCCTTTTCGAGTCCACGAAACTTCCGGCCGTGGGTTACCCTTTAGCTTGCCCTCGAACAGCGCGTTGCCGCCCTGGGCGAAGCGGGAGTTTTTGAAGATCTGCTCGAACACCGGCGGTGAGTAGTCACCGGGACCGCTCGCTGCGGGCATTCCGGGAGCGGGTGCCATGCCGTACGTTGGTTGAGGCGTTGGTTGCTGCTGGAACGGTACACCTCCGGTTGGAGTCTGCAGGCCAGGCGTTATCGCTGCCACCGGTGTGGTGGTTTGTTGGATGTAGCCTCCATGCTGCTGTTGCACTGTTGAAGAGAAAATGTAAAGGTGAAAGTAAAAGGATTTGTGGAAAAAAAATGCTTCGAGCTTAACCACCCTTTGATTGATTTCTAAACATCTAATAGGGCTTGCAAAGTTGCATGGCAATAAGAAAATGGTCCAAAAATACATATCCAACCTTGTGTACATAGACACTTGGCTCACGCTCCAACATGTGTATTAAAACATAAAGCTCAAGTTCACGTATACCTGAGGTTTGCCAAACCATTCACGAGAAAAGCAGCACTAACGGGGAGCTGTTTATGCAGTTTATGGGTCAAGGTCATGCCACCTGAGAAACCACCTACCAATCCTTTACCGAGCAGTAGCAAATATTAGTTCATCCCCTCGTTGGCTCCACATCATTCCGCCTACACGTGATCGAGAAAAGTCACTATCAAGTACTTTATCGTTGTTGATTGTTGGCCGAGATTCTTGAACCCGGATGATTCGCTCGAGACGATGAAACACACCCGACAGCTGCCATTAAATCCCTTCGGTCCCATACTTTACATGACACGAACCGCGTGATGTAACTCAGATCTCCGCCCAGGGTGCGGGATTGCGCAATGCGTGCCGTATGCGGGCCGTTTTTGACTATTTTTAACCCATAGCGACCCTTTCGTTGGTTCACTGTACGCTACGCCACCGGTTGCGCCACCCCGGCTGTTGGTGATGTGGTTCTGCTGGTGATTCTGAGTACGAATCTGCGACAGCGAGAAATGGGACGATACCGGTTTCGTGTAACCCGCGCGGTGGTTCTTGAAGTCGTTCTAGAAGGTGCGTTATTTAAACCCTCAACGGTGCCTTTTTAGATGCATCGTTTGAGCTTTACATTCTGGTTCGATTTACATCCCGAATGGTTGCAAAAACGCGTCAGGGTGCCGCTTTCTGAGCACTTTGCATTTGCTCGTTTGGCGTGCCCTTTTTCAGCAGCCCCGTTTATTGGCAGCGATTATGCAATTAGCTAATTTATTCATTTACGAGCGCACCATCGTTCTGCTGCGGCGAGCTAATTTCCATCTTGACGCTCGCCCTCAACCACGGAGCGTACTGAAGATCTGATTCCGATTGCATGGGTATTCGCTCGCGATAAGCGTACAGTGACGTGGTTCGCGAGAAAAGGCGGCTAGTTCTGTTATAATTGACAACAAACTAGCAGAATCTTCACCATCTTCGCACCTCCAAGACCCAGCGATTGTCTGCCCAAGCGAGGGGGGGACCTTTATGATCAGGTTCTCGATCTGTTTGCATCCAGCAGGTGTGTATGGCGTGTGAGCACGTCGGCACACTAACGGGGTCTTTATGGGTGCGCGGATCAGCGCACCGTGAAATCAGCTATCTCGGCAGACTCGCGCGGTGCAGGCTGATGACTAAACAACTGCACAGAGAAGCAGCAGCACACTCTCCAATAAAAAAAGAGCAAAATAATAAACCCTATCGTAATGCTTGAACAAATTCAGCACCCTGGATGGATAAGGCGCAAGTGCACACACCAGCGAACCAGCACGCAGAGTGTGCCCCGAGCGTACGGTTTTGCGGGCGTTCTAGGGAGCTGAGTTTATTTGCTTACTGCCTGGTTGGCCTGCTGGTTTTTACCATTTCCGGACGATGCACAGCTCGCACCCCAGGGCCGAGCAGCGTTAAGGGCGATCCAACATCATCAGTGAGGCACTCGTGCGTCACATTAGGCGCGCGTGCCGTCACGAACGGACGTCACAGAAATAAGGGAAAATGTGCGCACCCTAACGCAAGGGGTAGAGATGAGCAATAAAGAGCAGAAAAACAACCTGACACGATAGAAACTTTAGCGATTGGCGAGGCGAAGGAAGTGATAGACAAAAAAAAACAAGGATTCTCCAGCTGAGCTTGCTTACTTGATCTCTAGTTGATTCTAGTGTAGCTTTATAAGCGAAACAAAACGCTGTCATGTACAGCAGACAGGAATGTGCTTCTCTGATCACTCGGTGACCCTAAAAAGGGGTACTTCTGACAAGTTGTCGTGCATTTCGCAGCGATGTAGCCGCACTAGCTAAGGCAGTCGAGATTTTTTCGCTCGAATTGGCCCGTCCACGGTCAAATGCCTCTAATTACTTATTCAATGGTGGTAGGTGCACACAAAAAAAAAATAACCAAAGTACACAATTCCACAAAATTCAAGTCCTTAGGATCTCCGCAAAAGGCATCACCGGCAAACCGTGTAATGCAGAGAGTGCAGCGCACATTAATATACATGAACCGCGCACGCATGTGTGCGGGCCGATCGTGTGCAGCATGAAATGGGCCGTTTTAATGCCCCCTTTTTTATCGTATTTGAATTTTCCCATCACCACGATCACATTATTCGATCAATTATTTACACTCGAATGATAAATCAACAACCTTGGTAATGAACTCAACGCCACTCTGCCGCCCGCGTGGTGTAGTGCAATTGCAGCCATCGGGCGTTTTCATTTTCACCCCCAAAACCGCTATCGGATTAGCTGTTAATGCAATTCCAGGTCCAGAGGGCGCATTAGTGACCACCGGAGCGTAGTTTGCGGCTACGCATTACCGATGGGGGCGATATATCCGCATCATCTTCCGGTCGGGGATCGCCTTTCGCCTGTGGAAGGTCGCCTGGGTAAAGGCGATGGGAGTTTTCGATGGCAAATACACGCAAACGCACAACCACAAGCGCTCTCATCATCGATCACGCCTTTCACCGGTGTGCTGAGAGCGGTCGCATATATTTCCGTTTTTTTTTCGATGTTGCTTTTTTTTGTATTTAATTCCAACTCCATTCCATGGTGGTTCGAGTCGTAGTCTCAATCGGAAGAGCGAGCAAAAGAAGGAAAATAGCCGTTGAGGAGTGCATTAATTTTCCACATGCATGGATTCCGCCTGCCGGACGATCGCCCTACAGCGAACCCTTTGCAGGCTCATTAATGCCGGCCGCTGAAAACCGATCACCGTGAGACTACGCACGGTTGATAACCCGCATGAGGTTTGGGATGCCGTGAGTGAGTGGGGTGCGGTTTTCGCGGTTTTTATTTGATCATAAAAACTCCATTTTCCGGTGGGAAAACCGGTGCCTTATGACTACTCAATATCGTTTGCAGTTTATCTCGCTATCGATGCTGCGTCTGACTTTAAAGAAATTACTCTCAAACGCTTCTCAAATGACCAAAAACTGGCCCACTTTGAATCGTCTCCGTGACCTCTCAGAACGCCGTCGGCGCCATCACAAAATCCTTGCTCGAGCCCGCCATTTGCCCAAGGTCAACCAGTGCCCGGCGTTTGCTTTCCCGCCTTGGCAATTAAGACGTGACCCGCATACGAGCAGGGCGGTATATCGAAACGATCTCTAATCAGCAGCTCCAGTGCTCACGCTGCAGCCCTTCGCGATGCTGCCAAATACGGCCACACCAGCTAACGCCGAAGGGCTACTCGAAGGCGAGCAGCGCCGTAAGAAAAATTTGTACCGACAACACGCCGTGGATGGGCCGACCAAAACGCGTACAGTATGGCTCTCCCCACGCTCTCGAGGCCCTTTTTTTGCTGTTGTTGTTGCCCCAAACGGGGTCATCTTGACCTACAACGGGTGGGGTTGAAAAAAAGAAAAGGAAGGCAACAAAACTCGGACGCTCGTTCGTATCAACGCCGATCGATTGGGTTTTTCCCTGCGTGTGCGCGTCGATCGAGCTGTTAGCGTGGTGCACGTCAATTTCCCCAATGGCGAAGGGCCGATAATTGGCGCAAGCTTGCAATTGGAATCAAATGAATACGTGCTCATGTTTATGATGTCTTCAATAAATGTCGCGATTGGAACGAGTGACAGAAGCGTGTCGAGTGCGGTTTCTCGCTCGGTCTTTCTCTCAAACGAACCGAAAGTGGTGATAGTTGTTGGCATTTTTACAGTTTCTAATTTTCCTCCCGCGTAAAAAACACATTTCTATTCTTAACCGTTGTGTCACGAGTGCCTTGTTTCGGTTGGGTTTTCCGTCAACAAGCGAAGGAAATCGCTTCTAGAGACCGCATCCGAGTTGGCTCGGGATCAAGTGGTTTCGCTCCAAAACCTGTCAAAATACGCCATTTTGGAGCATGTCCCGGGGGGGTGTCCAGCGTGGGCAGCAACCTGCCGGGGACGATTTTTGTCGCAACCGAGCCGGGAAAACTCGAAGCTCACACTGACGCGGACCGGGCAACGTAGTGAAATACACGGAAACGAATTCCATCCGTTGTGGTTCGTGTGGCTAGCGCTTGGACTAGCGGCCACAGGATGTGGGTTGGTTTCGCAGTTTTTCTTAAAATAAGCCGCTTTTTGCTTTCCCTCTCTCTCTCTCTCTTGGTTGATTTTCCTGCATTCAAGAAGCAGCAGGACGAGCCTCATTGGAAGGTGGCGTGGGGTGGGAGCGATTTTTTGTTCCTTTATTTCGTTGTATAATTCTTCCCACACGTCCTTGTTCTTCTTGTTTTGCGGAGATGGGCGATCTTGCGATCCGCTTTTTCCGCCACCGAACATCGTCCCAACGCCCACGCACAACCACACCAAGGAGGGACAAAGAAAGCGAGAGTGAGAGAGAGAGAGAAGGATTCATGTGTAAGAGAACGAGGTAGGAATTTTCCTGCCACACTGGGGGGGGCGTTGGTAAGCCGAGGAACGATCACGGCGTGCGTTTGTGTTGGTGCGTGAGCGAACAATTCCTGGTCCTGCGCGGACGCGAGTGCGTGAGCGAGAGCATCCGCGGTTTGCTCGCGTGTGTGTATGCTCGCTTTCCTGTGCACTAAAAATAACGTTTTTCAGCAGAGGGCATATTTTTAGCACTTTCGCGGCCGTGTGTGCCAGAGGACCACAGTTCGCAGTCTTACTATCAAACAGCGCACGGGCAACATCGATCCGGTCGTGGTTGGGTCGGAGGCCTCAAAAAGCCCCAAGTAGCCTTTTGTAAAAGCTATTTCGAAGCCACTGGTAGCTCTGGACTGATGCTGGAGCTCAAATAGCTGTCAATTTTGAGTCCAGAAAGGTGTTTGGAAACTTTCTATACGATCGGCTGGACTTGGAGTACTTCAACTTGACGTCCTGTATGACAGACACATCCTGCCATCAAAGGATACGGGCTGGAACTGCATTTCCTTCCGCAAGTTCCATCGCTTGCGCTCTCGAAACGCACACTTGCCGCAACAAAAAACTGCCCGAAGCAAGAACACGCGTTACATAACCTCTCAGACGACGGAGAAAGAAAAATGCGATCGTCCTAGAGGTCCTCGAACTAACCTCGCTGCTGGGTCACTTGGTGGCTCTGCTGCTGGTGCTGCTGCTGCATGGAGTGCTGCTCCGTGCGGCTACTAACGCGCTGCTGAGAGCTGCTGAATTGCTGCTGCTGCGAAAACTCCTGCCGCTGCACGAACTGTTGCTGCTGCTGGCGCACCGTAGTCGACGATTGTTGCATCATCGTCGACGACGACGTCGACGATTGCTGGTGCTGCTGCATCATCTGCTGCTGCAGTTGTTGCTGCTGCTGTTGCAGCTGCGGTTGCAGCTGGAACGACGGTGGTTGGTTCGGATTCGGTCGTTGCATCCTTCAGCTCAGAATGCACACGTTCGCCGTACCGTCGGGTGGTCGGGTTTTGGGGTTTTCTTACACAAACAAACAAGCGGTACAAACTTAACGGAAACAAACTCGGAAAAAACGCGTAACAACTCAAAAACTTATGCACCTAAATCCCTCTTCGTTGTGGTATTTGCTTTATATCCTTTAACAAGCTCCCTCCCCCGTTTGCGGGAAACTCGATGGCTTCCGATTCACAACACACACTCAAACACTCTCACGCACGTGCACACCGGGCACACGCACTTCCGTTTCCGTTTCGTGCGGCCGCACTTTGCGGGCACCACTTTCTTTTGGCTAGATTAGGGCTTGCTTCGAGTGAGGGAGGGAGTGCAAGGTCGGAGGCTCCACTATGCTCTGCGTACTAACACTAATTTCGCTTTTCCTCCGTTCTAGATTCGATCAAGACGTGCCTCTTGCTGATCAGACTCAAGTTATAAGTCCGCTGAATTCCACTGACTTAAACTGCTGTGGGAGGGAAGGGTGGAAAAGGGGAGGGTGGACCAAGGAGAAGAAGAAAACAAGATAAAAAAAAGCGACAACATTTTACACCTCCATGTTGAGTACGGAAAATCACCACAATTTTCACAAAATTGGTGCAATTTGAGCCAACAGGACGCATGAACCACTAGTGGCACTGTTTTTCTTGGGGAATGAACCCTCCTGCACGCCGTGGGTTTTTCCACGGAAAACGTCGGAAAATCTCCTTGCACAAAATCAATCTCTATTGGCTCACAATTGCACCGTTTCGCTTTGTCACTTGGTGGTCAATTGTGCACAATTGGAACGGCCCTCCCGCACTCGGTGTTGTTCGATTGTGGCACACAGACACACACACACACACAAGCGTTGGTCAACTTTCCCGGCACGGGTTGCGAAAAATTTTCTCAAACACCCGTTAGCGAAGGGGACTTAGAAGATTTTTCACTCCACGCGAGCACAAACCGAGCGCGCGCGCGCGCGCGAGAAACCAACACCCGGTGGACCCTCGGTGGTCCTTGAAAACCGCACGCGACGACGGGCGGAACAGGGAAGGCGGCGCGGGAGGGAAGGGTCCCGTTTTTTTTCTCCTACGTACGCTTTTCTTTCCCGCACACACTTTTCCACACGGAGCGCAGAACCGAGCTGAAGGAAGGCAAAGCAAGCTCAAGTCATCCCCGAGACGAATAACTGAAGACGTCGGTCGTTTTTGAAGAGCGAGCGAAGAGTGAGCCCGGCGTGCTGCGAAAATCGTCGCCACAGGGCCCCCGGGAGCCGATTTCGGGGATGAAGAAGAGGAAGCCGAACAAGGGTCGAAAAGAAGGAAACAATTCCTTCGCGACACCCGAACACCAGCGTGAAAGGATCGCGCATGTCCCGGCGAACGAAGATTTGTTCGCGCGTGCGCTCACGGGCGGCCCTGTTCGTGGGGTGGATCGATGCCAAAAATAATGACACTTTTTCACGGGTGTGTGCGCGCACGTTCTTTCTCACCCTCTCTCTCTCTCTATCTCTCTCGTGCCCTCGGGGTTTTGTGGTGATGGAAAAAAAACCCCACCTCCGGAATGCACGATTTTCCAACCCACTCTCAGCGCAGGATAACGACGGCAGGATGACGCGATATCAAGCTCTGACACAAGCGGTTCCACAAACAAGTTCACACACGCACGGGATGTGATGTATTCTTCTTCTTCTTCTCGCTCCTCTTCTTCCTGTTGATGTTATTTTACCCAGTTCGGCACCGTCGCGGCCCCATCGGGTGTCCGTTAGGTGGGGGGTTGAAGTTCGAAAGTCGAAAAGGAGGAAGAAAATTGTGGAGAGAAAGAAGTGTTCTATGACCACACGCCACACGCCACACTTCAGCGTGTTCGTTTTCACGTCGAACATGGGAATGAGGCTGACCGTCGACTGGCGAATGGATCAAACCACGCAGGCGCCGTGCGCTCTTTGGAGCAGCGCTACTCCAAAGAGCGCGGTGCAGCCCTTAAAGGCGCGCATCGAGAAAATAAGAGAGAGAGAGAGAGAAAGCCTCCTCGGAGAGGAAATGGTTCCGCGAGAGTTCTGCTGGAAAGTCTCGCCCCCTAAGGGCGGTGGGTGATGGATCGCACTTTCCCGGAGAACCCATCTTGCTTTTTTCCTTTCATTCTTTTTTTTTTGTTTTTGCTCCATCACCTTCGCGATGATCGATCGATCGTTTTTCTTCACGCGCGCTAAGCGGGGTTTGAATTATTCACCGCGCTGCTTTTTCTCTCTCTCTCTCTCTCTCTCTCTCTCACACCCCATACGCAAGCCGACGCATCGTAGCGGTGCATCCTTTGCGGGAAAACTAACAAAAAAAGTTATCCTCTGAAATGGACAGCAGAGACAGCAGAGGTGTTCGAGGGTGTTTTTTTTTTGGTATTATTTTATCTCCCTCTTCTAGCGTATCAGCGCGTAGGATCGGTCCGTCCAGCGCCGTACGGAGGCCATTCACCGCTCGCGAGCACACAATTAGTTACCTCAAAACACCTGCCTTCGACACGGTCAATTGATAATGGTCCCGGTGCAAGTGGTCTGTAAAATGATGCCAACGGGGATGCATTTTCAGCGGTTGATCACTCTAGCGAACCGATCGAACCTCGCAGGCGTACTGGGGGGCTTTAGGTGTCGCTTCAAAAATGTCCAATTGACTGTGAGGCTCCACCAGCATGGTTGCATGGGCAGCATCAAATTAATGTTTACTATGGGAAAGATTGTGGAAAATCATACATTCGAAGGTTTCTTCTCTTTGGTAAGAATTCGTTTTTCTAGTGATCCTTGCTTTGATCCTTAAAATTACTCGAATAGTTTCAAAATGTCAGGCTCACGATCATAACGTACATTCTGAACTACAAATTTACGTCTCCATCGAAACGGTTTCTTTTAATTTGTTTCTTAAGATGATCGTATATAATTAAAATTCGCCAGTTTTCTTTCCCACCCCCTTTCAAATACCTCTAGCGCAGTGTCAAGACAGTTTGTTGGCTGGCTACTGCGTAGGCAAGGATTCGCATCGGGCGGTGGTCGGATGGATGCCTCATCCCAAAACACTAACAATATTTCATTTTATTAATAAACGTGACACGACACGGGGTTGAACCTGCAGTGTCTTCTTGGCTGCGTTTTTGCACACCTAAATGATGAGTTTTTTTTTCGCTTCTTCACGCGACCAGCCGTGGAGATATTTGGAAGCGAAAAGCTACCTTGCGAGCAATCAACATTAGCGGGAAGATTTACTTCACTGTCCAAAATATCGCCACACCTTGAAGGGTGCGTTTGCCCGTGTGTTGGTGTTGTGAAATTCGCTTGCACACGAAATTTTCCCAAACGCCAAAATCCAAGAAAATTCCTCCACCCCACCCATTCACACACACACACACCTTCACGCATAAGAGCAAGGTTCACGCGCTCCAAGCGAATGTGTGCTGCGCGAATCATTCAAGAACAGGTGAAAATCATCCACGGGGGAATGTTGTGTTCGCGTGTGTGTCCGCTTTTGCCTAGCCTTTTACTCTGTTTTCCTTTTCGGCGAGTGCATTCCTGCGAGATGACTTCAGCCGCGGCCCACCACGGACACTCGCGCGTGTGACTCATCTCATTTACGAGCCACGCCGGCCAACAGGACGTGGAAAAAGAAAGAGGTCGTGTGTGATTCGTGTGCTGTCAAAACATGGTGTCAACGTGTGCAATGAATCTGTCGCATAGTGGGGTCGCCTTAGTCAGGTTCGCTGTTCGAGCATGAACGGGAAAAGCGAGGGTGGTTGGGGAGGCATATTTTTAGCCAATTATATGTCATGCATGCTGACACACCGTGCCGAAACAGCGCGAATGCCTTGTACGACGATAAACTCGCCCGTGGATGAAAATAGCCGGGGCAACCTGTGTTTTCGGACCCACGTTCCATTCCACTGTGTTGAGGGGGAAAATTAAGACTTGGCTGACTAAACCGCATCGGCGGCGGGGGTGGATGAATGTTCTTTACAGACGCCCACTCATGCGAGCATTAAAATGCACCGACGACTCATAAACCCATCGTCTGCTGCAAAGTTTGCTCCTTCACGGACGTCCTTTGCGAGCTGAGAATAGACAACGGAATTGAGTCTTATTGGCAATGTCTGCGACTAGAAATTTTCCACGGCATATCGTCACACACGGATGACGGTGGCATTGAAATCGGTTTATCGCCTGGTGTGTGCGTTCGTTTAACACAGCTGTCAGTGAAATGGTAATTGAAATCGAAACGACTGCATCGCTGTACTTCAAAATTGCTGTAATTTCTTTTCCGAAAACATGGCCACGTTCCAGAAACATCCTTTTTTTTCTATCCGACTAACTTTTCACTAGATGCGCCCGACGGTTGGACAGTGAATTTCCTTTCAAAAAACAAGCCCACGTTCCAGAAACATCCTTTTTTCTATCCGACTAACTCTCCACTAGACGCGCCCGACAGTGAAATATGATTCGCGAGATGTATGCAGATAAATTATCGAATAAACAACAATCACTCCCGAACCGTGCGCGTCTTGGCCACGATCCGACCGCTCAAGGTCTCTCGGTGGGTGGATTTGTGTATTTTTCCACCCCGCTAAGAAACGGGCAAGCGAATTTCGCAATCGGCGATATTTCGCCATTTGCCTGCCGTCCAAAATCGCTCCAAGAAGGATCCGTTTGTCGGCGTGTTGCAGCGCGGCTCGGTGAAAATTGGTGTTGCAAATTTTCCCTCTGCAAGCTGCAGATTCAAAATTTTCCCCCCCCAATGGCGCTTTGGATGATTTCGCTCCCGGGTTTTCGATCCAATGCGAGCGTGAGGCATATTTACGGTGAAATGATGTGCCCCCAGGGCTGCGTGAACTGTTGCTGATGATGCAGCGTGGCGTTCGTGTTGGCGATCGTTTTGCTGATCGCACGCACGCAGCCACACGAACTCGTGCGCCATTTTGCCGCATCTTAAGCAACACTTTCGAGGGGCAACACCCATTTTGCTTGGGGTTTTCTGGTGGCGGGAGCACCTGTCGGCACCCTCGTTGGGCGGGTTGCAGTGCTGTCATTACATGCACGTCACCATCCACTTGATGGCCGGTTTATAGGCTGCTGATCACGACGTGATAATGGGTTTTTGCTGGCGCTTCATTCATCTTCTGCCTGGGCGAAGACTCATTTGTCTTCTGCCTGGAAGAAACCTTCATTCGTCTTGTGGCTAGAGGAAGACGCATTAGCTGCTCGAAGATGCGCATGCCAGCGGCTCGTGGAACAGAGTGATGTGCCGCGGTAGCGTCATGTATGCTGTCGGAAGTTTTTCCGGCCGCAAAGATCACCGAGTGATGCATTCGAGGGTTTGCTTTTTTTAACTCTATGTTTGGTTAAGAAGCTCGCGTGCTCTCGACGGGCTTGGCGGGATGTTACACACGTGTTAAGACACTCAACTGTCTCGCATGTGTGAAAATCATTCTAAATCAATCATTTGGTTTGTTTTATTTGAACTATTTTGAATCATTTAGTACCATCATGCTAATATTATGTGTATTTTTTTGAATAATGTATGTTGTTTTCAAATCCAATCAGAACAAAATTATCAGTATAATTTGACATTCAAACCTTGTATCAGTGTAACAAATTCTCCAATCGTGTTGAGGAAAGCCTCTTTCTTTATTTTGAACGATTAATATATCCAATGTAACTTACCGTGTATAAAACCATCCCCTAGGCATTGAAATAAATTGTTGATATTGCAGACGCAGGACAGTTTTGAAAACTGACGACAGGTACGACAAACATTTCATCGATAAATCGTTGAAAATTGCTGACATTGCAGAAGAAACTCAGCTTTCAGACAACGAAAAACAGCTCTGTGCCTGCTGCTATCGTTTTACAACGAGGTCGGAAGCCCCCGTAGCACATCGAACCATCGAAGGTCGGTTTATTGGTCGGCAAAATTCATCATAAATCCCGCTAATCATAACACCGCATCGCCCACCAGTGGCTGGCGGGAGAATTGCTACTTTCTTTCGGTGCCGGCGAAAGCACCAAGGGTAACACCTTTGCGTGACACAGTTTCGTGCCGCAACTCTCAGCAAGAAAAAAAAACAACAGCCCCCTCGTTGATAATGCCCACACGCCACCACTGGCCCACCATGGCCCCGCTGGTGGCTTAGAGGCCATGCATATTCAACAGCCACAAAACGGTGGAGAAAAGTTCACGCAACGGCAGTGGATGGAGCGCCAGCAGCTTAGACCTGCGGCCAGAGATCAACCAGCCAAGTGCGGCAAGTGTGCCAACAGTTCAGCGACGCTGGTTCGGTGGTTCGGGTCTAGTTGCGCCTGCCCGGGAGCCGTCAAAATTGTGGGTCCGAAACCGGAAGAAAAGCCCCCCGGAGTGAAAACTACTTTTTAGGGGCTTAATTTATGGCGACACGATGCGCGGGGCGTGCTTTTCGGGAATGGGTTAAAAATTGAGCTCATAAAATGGCCACGGAGGATGGGTAGACGAGCGAAAGGTGAATCGGAAGCATTGCGAGAGAGGGTGCATTTTATTTTCGCCAGCTCAACTACAACTACAATCCGCGTGTGCTACAGACGTACGGAGGGGTGGATTTTTTTTTCTCGTTGCGTTTATTATCAATCTCCACTTGTGCGGTTGTTGCGAGAAGAGGCTACGGGAATTTATTTTACAAGCTTGCTACGATTTGCGGAAAGTGATACGATTGGTTCCACCATTTGCCACTGCAATGAGACATAAGAGAAGTGAGGGAGAGAGGGAGAGAGAGAGAAAGAAAGAAACGGTTGTCGGTTCTGCATCTTTAATTTTCGTAACTTCTAGGGCGAATTGTGGTGGAAAACACGGCGAGATAGAGGAGATGTCGCTTTGATTTTGACCAAACCGTCGAAAAACAGAACATGCGCATGAACATGCAATGAAAGAAGAACGAGTGAACCATGCAACAGGACGAGCGAATGAAACCTTTTTCTTTTGTAGATCGTAAAGATGCAAAAGTATGCGCACGTATACACGATGAATGTCGCAGAAAATGTAGAACACCTTTAAGAACCGAAATGCTTCGCTGAGGAAGATATATGAAGATATAGAACTTTTTTTCCCCGTTGAACAGTAAAGAAAACCAAACCCGCAAAGAATGTAAATGGGCCGAAATTGTCTCTTAAAATGAATACGCGAAGGATGAACCTCCGCCGGAAGAAATCAAATGGATGATATTTTCTTATTGCCGTTGCGTTTTGCGAATGAATAATAACCATCAAAGTATATCCTGTTAGTGCGTAAGGAAATGTGCATGGATCGTTAGTAGCAGGCGTATCTGTTAAACCTCAATATGCCCTATGGCGATTAGCAGCCCGTGTTGTTGATGGAAAACACACACGCTAATTCTCATCCCTAAGTTACTTACCTTCGCACGTCTGTATCAAGCAAATGGATCTGTAAGTTTTCTCAATCGTGTCCGTTTCCTCCAGTATCCGGGTGCCGTTCGTAGTACCGTGTGGTGCTCCTCGAATGCAATTTGGTTTCAGCTCCTTGTAGCACAAAAACGACGCCTCTGTAGAAGGGAAAAGAAGAACGAGCCACCAGTAGGCAATTAGTACGGAGCAAACATATGCCGCCTACAACAACACAACATCCCGTGTATTTCGCCACTTTACGAAAACCTTCACTCAGAATGCTGCTTCTCCACATGATCTTCTTTGCTCGGGGTGTGATCATTCGGAAAAGCTAGTTGGTGAGAAAAGGCGTTTAAATCAAAGAAAAACCCCGGTAG
The DNA here is from genome assembly GCF_943737925.1 of Anopheles nili. Lineage (NCBI taxonomy): Eukaryota > Metazoa > Arthropoda > Insecta > Diptera > Culicidae > Anopheles > Anopheles nili. The sequence continues at coordinate 50,010,204 of NC_071292.1, forward strand.
GAGGGTTCTTGAAAATATTCAAACATGACACAAATTAATTTTCCAATAACTCGGTTTGCCTGACTCATGCTTGCGCTGAAACCTCTTTGCGACACAGAATACTTTGTAACGGAAGCAAGCACAAAACAATCGCAAGGACGAACCCGTAATTATCCTGCGCAAGGGACATATTCTGGCATTTAAATCCCAAAGCCGCCAGGAACCAATCATCCTTTCGAAGACATCCCTTGTTTGCGTTTGATGAAATCCCTTACGATGAGCCAGCTTTTCCGCTAACCCATTTCGATTCGCGTTCCACGCGCGCGGCTGAAAGCAATTTTATAACAACACCACTCTCACGTACGCCTTCTCGTGGACATTTTCCCCACACACATTAAGTGTCAATTTATGGCGCTCCCGCGAGTATCGTCCGCCTCCGTGCCGCACCGATCGATCGCCCAACGGTTCGGGGTTGGAAAACCCGTCACCGGGAAAGCGAGCGCGGGCGCTATATTTAGCGCGCGCCGTTCATGTGCCGTTTTTTGCCCCGCCGGCTCGAAGTAGCGCGCTCTCGATCGCGCTCGTTTTGTTTGCGGCGAAAATTCGGACGAGGAAAAATGCCTCTCGTGTAGAAGTAAAGCAAGCAGTGAGAAAAAAAAATGAAACAAAAATAAAAATAAAAACAAAAACCCATTCACACACCACACACCCGACCAGGCCAGGTTGGTGTGCAGTTTCGCACAAAAGCATTCTGACGAGCATTCGACAAACGCGCCGGCGACAAACCGTGCGGCGGTGGAAATAAAAATAGAAAAGCTAGCAACCGGCTAGCTTGAGAGGCAGGCGTGCTGTGTGCGTGTTCTACTGCGTACGGGCGGTTGTGTTCGCTCGTCTCAGGCGTTGTTTTTATGCTGATCGATCCCAGGGTGGCGAGCATAGCGGGGCCAAGTTCCGAGACACCAATAAACTAATTAAGAGATGCCTTAGCGTGTGATCAAGTTACGCTTAACGGTGGTTATGAAATAACCATTTATCAAGCCATTGTCGATGATCAGCTCGATAGCAATTGCCACTCAGCGGGTGCTGTTTTATCACACAGATTCAAATCAAATTGGGTCTAAAAATACATTCAAACACTCATTTATAACGCGTGTAGCGTGATCCTTTTCTTTTTCCGCGTGAGATTTATGTACGATATCCTATTATTGCTCGGAAACGAGCAGCAACAGGTGGAAGGGCGTTTGAATCGAGGGAGCCGTTATTTTAGAACAACAGTGCTATTGTTTTCCTCATTTTTTTTTAGAGATCCACAGGCTGTGTTTTGCTCCTTTGAACGGCTGGAGATGCACTGCGCCGCTATTTTTGGACACTGTCCGTTTGTCTCTGTCACGAAGTTAACAAATACAAGCTTCACTGTGGCTGAGAGAAGCTTACTTTTGCGTGTAGGTTTGTGAAATTCAAACATTGCCCAGCCTTGGTAGTGATTTATCCGCCCAAGGTTACAAAACAAAATGGAGCCGCCAAAAAACACAACCCTGCCGTCAATATGAAGGCAAAAAATGTGTCTTTTCGCACTCCCGAGTATGCTGTTCGCGGTGGTTTTGTATCTTTATGCTCAGTCAAATTTTTCGCACACCCATTTCCCTCCCAAACAGGAACGGGCGGTGCTACCGAAGACCCATTGACAGTAATTTGTCAGTGCCGAACAGCGCACAGGACCCGTCCGATCGACGTTTGCTAACGAATCAGTAAGCCAATGGATTCGAAAACGAAGCCAACCAAGCGCAGAAAACGATATGTAGAAAAAAAAAGTGGGAAAATTTTACCATCGTTCGTGATGCAGAAATTCCTTTCGCTAACGACAGTTTTTCCCATTCCTCCCGCGTCCGATAATTGCCACCCGTGACATAACCGTGGTGCTGGCGCTGTGCTGCGTGGTTTCATGATCGAGTGTAATTTGAGCCGACCGACGAGCTTTAACACCGAAACGCCGTGTCGGCAGACGCGCAGACAGCTCTGCGAAACACACATACACGCCCGGTTGCACACTTGTTGCTGATGGGAGGGTATCCCGTAGGGATCACCCGAAACTGGGCACGGAAGCATGAGCATTTGAAGAGGCAGCAAGAGAATCCCCAAGCGGGACAAGACGTGTCGCCTGCGTCAAAGACTGCGCGTTCATTGATGTTTGTGCTGCCACCGTTTGGTGTTTTATCACCGTGGCTTTTATCGCGCCCATCGGTGTGGGGTGTTTCTTCACGCGAAAGAGCGATTTTTTGTTTGTTCAAACCAACCCCACCAACCGACACAGAAGCGACGATTAGTTCACGCACCGGCCCAGGACAGATTCGTATCAGAACACAAGACCACATTGCACGCACGCCAAAGAAATCAGGAAAATTCACTGCAACGTTCGCTTTGCTGGTTTGCCATCTGGCACGGATTGGTCTTTTCCCGGGGAAAACCACCAGAAAACCCACCCTCTCCCCACGGCCGGTTGCCCTCCCTTTTCTATTCGCCCCACTCTCGCTAGCAGCTGGGTTTTTTATTTGACGCTTGAAACTAATCTAAATCATTTTGATTTTCTCTTTACGATCAGCTTCCTGCCGCGGCGACGGGATATGACAAAAAGGAGGGAACGCTCGCAACCCCCATGACCGGCGGTAAGTCTCGGGATCATTCGAACGCGAGCCCTGGGGGAAGATTTATCGCCCCAGAAAGAAGCTTCTCGGTGGTCGACAACGCGTCGAAAAGCCTACGGCGGGTTAACGTTTTACCACGCGGCAAGAGGGCGCCACCTTACGCAGTGAGGTGGCGGTTGACAAAGTGTTGGGATTCACACACGCACGCACGCACACACACACACACGTACACACCGAGGCACCATCGTGATAGGAGGTCAATATTTTTAAAAATAAGCCGCCCTCGCTCGCTGCAATGTTTCTGCCGTTCTTGCGGCGAGGGTTAATCGATCAGGGAAACCCCTACTGCCCGGTGTGCGCGCTTTCAGCAGCACAACATTTTTGTCGCCTGCCTGCCAAGAGGCGGCGTAATTGACACCCTGCCAAAGGCGGCAGAAGCAACAACAAGAAAAAACCATCGGACGAAATTTTGTCTCGCTTTTAATCGATGCGCTTCGCTTGACCTCCAGCTCGATTGCGCTCGTTCGGCACACGAGATGGTCCATTTTTCTTCATTAACCCAGGCGTTCGCGTTTTGTTGCGATCTTGCGACCGATCGGACCGTCGAGAGCGATCGTGGTGTTTGGTTGTTGCCCAATTGGCCACGTCTTAATTTACGCGCCCGTTTCCGAGATGGCAATATTGAGCTTATTTTTTATTCCCCTGCGCTTTTGAGAGGATTAACCCCGTGGGTGATGAAGGACCAGAATGACCTTAAACTGCACGATCGCACGCGTTGCTTACTCGATCAATGACAGGACATGATGCGAACGATGGCCGCTGCTGATACAATCGAATGGGATTACAACCGTATTTTTTATTCCTTCAATGTGGGCCAACCAGGAGTTGGGTAAGAAACAGCACCAAGCACCATTGCGAAACAAAACAAAAGCCAACAAAAAAGCTGCACCAACAGTAGCGACCAAAAACAACAACAAAATCGAACGGATAGCTCTCGCTTCCGGCGTTCGAAAACGATCCTCGTATCGATCGCTAGTACGCAGGTCTCAAGCCGTGAACTCGCACTGCTGAACGCGCAAACGCACAGCTCCGTTCACGCACACACTTCAGCGGCGAACCGTTTCTCTTCTTGCTCTCGCGCGGTTTAATTACCAGCCGGGAAGATGCTGAAAATATCTCGCTATCGAGCACAGGAGATCGTCGGGCGCGCGTTGGCAAAACAACAACTTGCATCTGTTTGCCAGCTTCGACGCAGCCCGCCCGGACATAAACAAACATGGCGCTCGGTTCCCGGTGTTGTTTGTTTACATGCGCAACGCCGCTGACATTTCGAGTGCCGGTTTCGAGCCGCGATGCGTGTGTGTGTGCGCGGATTCTGCGCAGGAGCGATCCTGCTGACAACTCGCACTCACACGTACAGGTTGTCTGTACCAAAAACAGCTGATGAGTAGGGCACAAGACACGGATCTACTCGTCTCCACTACGCTTAGTACATCTACCCACAGCCTCAGGACGAACGCCGGGATGACTAACCGCAGCAGGGAGTGATGTTCTCCATCACACAGCGAGCGTGCTCTCCACTGCGGATGTGAATTTTGTTTTCGCACTCTGTGAGTCGCGCGCTATTGCGCCTGGCAATGTGTTTCCTTTTTTGCGAGGTTTTGCCCTGCCCCAGTGCCAAAAATAGCTCCTCGATGTTGTGGAACTAGATGGCTGGCATCCGGAACGTTTCTACGCCATGAGTGCTTGCAAAACCAACGCTAAATGCGCGGTGACTAATGAGAACGGAATGCTGTGGTGCCGGCTATGCTGGAGCAGTATTAGAAGCAGCTCGTGGGGCAAAGAAGACGTAACTAATTTTGGAATCCCAGCCCTGCGGGAACAGAGAGACATGCTGCAGAAGATGCAAAGCGAACCGTCAGTTTCTCGACGGTTTTTTTTTTACGTTACAACTCTATCGCCCGCGTGATGCGCTTTTCTCGAGCCTGCATTTTGCGATCACAATCAGCATGGCAAGGCAGGCGCATAATGGTTTAGTGCGCTACCTCGCTTAACGCGGTTCCGTTGGCGCGTGTGGCTATTGACACGCAGCTGCACACTTTCCGCGTCTAATGATACGCATGTTTTTTTTTATTTGCAAGTGAAAAATGTAAATTGATGGGTGGTTTTTTTCTACCCCCTATTAATTAGAGCGGCTTATCAGTGGCAGACGAATGCGCACCAACATTGTACTTCGGTTTTAAGGCCCGCAGACTACCGGTCAGTGGAAATGTGCATCCGTGCGCATGCTTTTCCAGCCACGCCCGGCGGCTCATCATAAATCAATCACACGGATGATTCACCAACCCCTCGGGCCACAAACCCATGCGAGTGGGACCTGGCGCGCGGTAATGACTTCCTCAGTTTGATCACGTTTTCCTCGCGACGCGCGAAAAAAAAAGGCATAATGCGCGCGCTCTCGTGCTGACGGTATTCAAAGTGTTAAGTTGATTATTTGCATCGAGCAGAGCGCTGTGATTTCTGTTGCGGATCGATCACGAACGCAAAGCAGATGAACGTTTCTCCGCCGTCTTGGGATGGTGCTTTTCACCAAAGGATTGCTCAGCCCGTGAATCACGGAGCGGTGTGTGAAATATACATTTAGCAGGATGTTGTTTTTTGAGGCGCATTTGGGACAGAGACCTGAGTAGACGCTGCTAGGAAAAGCCGGTGGCGTCATACTGTCATAAAGTCCATCGTCGCCATCGCTTGATGATTCAAAGGATCAAAAGATCCCGAGCACATGGTTGTCCGAGAGTACAGGTCACTCAAGGTATGACGATTGTGCTTAAATTAAAACCGAAGATTCTCGAACTGGACTTCATGGCGACTGTTGTTTAAATTAGCAGCATTTAAATTCTGCCACATGAATCACCATGGGCTACTATTTTGTGCACGGGGTTCGATAGAAATTCGATGAACCTTTTGTCATCTCTTTTTCTCGCCACTAATTAGCTTGGTTACTCTTTCAATGTACCACAGTAAAGCGTTTATCCGAGCTGAGATGGAGTTCATCATAAAAACGCTTGCCCACACGAGAGTAGCGCCACCTGTTGGCACACATCGGAAATGTAGCTCCCTCTCTCTAATGCACACTAGATGGCGCTACTCTTGTTAGGCTAGCATCTACAGTTGATTCAAAAGGAATCAATATAAAGCGCCAAAATATATTTACTAGCTATTCGAAAGCTGTATCAAGTTCGTAAATGCTACAGGAAAAAAGGACCAGAAATGTTCTTAAACTAAATTCTAAATACAACCGTGTTAGAGAAATGTTTTCATTACTATTGCTCAAACGTTCTTGATTGAAAAATTCATTCAGAACGCCTGAAATCTCCTTGACGCTAGTTTATCCTACAATTGAAACCACCCCAAAATGTTTGGCTAAAATATATCATTTATTTCTTGTTCATTTCGTACATTCGCATATATGCAGTTTGGTTTACATAATAATTTCAAAAAAGAACAACTCGTATTCATTTTCATATCGTTACGCTTACAAATCTCAATTTGGCAAAGTCCAGCAGTACGCGATAAAAGTGCCAATATACGTGGGAGGACAACGGGGAAGCGTGGAAACACAGTTTGAGCGGAAAGGACTACAGGAACAGGAGCATAAGGATAGGGGTTTTCATTCGAGTTAAATACATTGAAACATAAAGATAAAACACGATTTCGATTTCTCGAAGAACAAAACGCTGGCAGAAACACCACTCGCATCCAATCGAAACTGGTTTCGACAATTCGTAATTATAAAACACTTGGCTTGCTTCTCCTTCAACCAACATCTCTTGTCTCGTGCCACCAGTCAACCAGAGAGAAGAAACGAGTGCGATACACCATGCCGCACTGTGTTACGCTTGGAAAACACGTTTGGGCATTCAAATGATGGTGATGATTCGCGTATAATATTTGCAAACATGTGCTACCACTGTTAGTGATCGCTTTTCCGTGCTTTCCTCTGTGTTGTGTGAACATTAGCTGTAGGCGAAAAGCAAAACAACGGCTAAAAACATACGGCAGAAAACGAGACTATATGCGATGAAGCAGACAGGAAGTTCTGCGTGTACCCGTTGTCGAAAGTTCATCGTTCATACAAAAAAAAAGAAAACACACACGTTCTCGACAGAAGGCAACCAACTAATCAATAAGAACCTATACAAAAATAGAGTGGCAACTCTATCGTAAAGTGGCACAATTAAAAGCAACACAGTGCTACGGGCGTACCGTAATCGATCATTACACAACAACGGGTAGTAAAAAAAAGAAGCAATTAATAAATAAAACAAAACCGAACCGACTGGACAGCGTTGGGAGGCAACGTCTTAGCTTCTAAACGAACGAACTGAAAGTGAAATGAACTGAATTTCATCTAATTCCTAAGCAAATGAAGCAATTTCATTCGATCGTGTTGTTGTGTTTCGTGCTGGTTGCTTGAGACCTTCCTGTGCTTGATCATCGATCGTGGAAGATCCTCTGCATCTCTCTCTCTATCTCTCTTTTTGCAATCCCAACTTTGGGGGAGGTCTGCGATGTTGGGACTGTTCAACCACCGTCTACCGCATCACTGGTTCGCTCGCCAGTCACTGTTGGCCACCGACAGCTCGGCACAGGTGGCTGCATAACCGAGATGGTTCTCGGCCAGGCAGCAGTATCGGCCAGCATCACCTGCAACGAGATAAAGTGAAACGCGTGAAGGGCCTCTCAGAAGTGCGAGCTTCGTGGGGTTTTTCTTTTGGTTTGACACGATCACCTTCATAGGCAACCGGTAGCGATAGGCGGCAGACGCCATTGCGGTACTCGGGCAGGAACTTGTAGCCCTCCTCGATCGGTGCCTCGTCCTTCGTCCAGCGAATCGATGGTGTTGCATCGCATGCTACGATGCACTCGAAACGCGCCGGTTGTCCACTGACAACTGCGATGTCCTTCAAGGGCTAAAATTATTGAAAGATAAAAAAAGGACTTTAATATACCTGTTATATGGGTTGGAAAGCCCACCGAGGGTGGCTAGCTTGCTCCCCAGCGAGTACTTACAGCGACGAACAAGGGAGTCTTGGTCGGAACACCTTCTTCCTGGTGCTTCACGTTCGGCGTGCTGGTTGTGGATCGATTGAAACCTTGTGCCGTTGAATCTGCTGGATGCGGCAAAGTGTTGATCGTACATTAGGCACATTCGACAGCGAAGGTTCGGGCAGGCTCAAACGCTGGCAGGTTGACACACAACGCACACACAAACACACGCTCACTCACAGATGGCTAGGCGAAAGCGGCATATGATCATGCGCGATGGCTTGTTGGAAAAGCGAACGTTCGATGAGTGCGATTGTTTGCGCACCTTGACAGTGTTTAGTAATTGCGAATTATTTGCACCTACCTTGAGTTTTCCCGTTTTTGCTATCCAGGCTAGATCGCACGACTGCTCGCACAAACACACAGACACATGTACTTAAATGAAACACTAGCAGCGTGAAATGGTATTCACCTGCTGAAGCGCATGCAGACAGCAACAAAACAATCATGCAAATCACTGCATCCTAAATCCTGAATTATGGCCGTTAATTGTCGAGCAAACATCTTTCGCCGATATTCCGCGCACGAGACAAGCAAAACAAATCGACCCTTCAAATCGCTCGGGAAAACCGTCGTTTCAGGATTTCGCGGAAAACATTCATCTCGCTCGCGGCTTGGGTGGCCAAACCCGGGGTGGTGGCAACGTAAACCATCCGTCAGGGTAGTTAGAATTTAAAAACAGCAACAGCCACCATGCCAGCAACCTGCGCGCGACAGAACCGGACCATCGAAACGGTCGGTTCATGTCCCAACAATTGCGCCAATAAATTATCAGCATTTCACCGCCGAGGTTGCGGGACGTGCGTGTTGCGTTACCATCGAGCATAGCCCCATGAGCAGCCTGGGTGTGTTAGTAAATAGCCGTGTGGTTGGCTCGATATTCTTCCTGAGCCGTTCGCCGTTCGACGGCACCCGGAGGAATGTTGCGCGCGTGCGGATGGGCCGATGGGTGAACGAAGCGCGAACACGCCGGGTGGATGCTGAAAATATATTTTCCGACCGATTTTTCCGACCGCCCGCGTGCCACCTCCCAGCCGGATGGCAGCCCCACGGTTGGTGAAAAAACTTCATCTTCAGCTGGCCCGTTTTGAGGGGTTAATTTGTTTTTTTTTCTAACTGAGTTTCTGTCGCCAGTTGCTGCTTCCTCGTTGCTCAATGTGCATTGCAATATCATGTTTCTATTGCCAGCGGTTTTATGCGATAATGATAAAAAAAGAAGAAGCAAAAATCCACACCGGGTGCTGGCTCACAGACACAGATGCTCGGGGTTTTAAAGCAGTGGAGACGTGAGTAGAAAAGCAAATAAAAAAGCCCACCGTAACGCGCCAGCATGGGCAGAAAGGAAGCTCTCGGTGAGCAGGCTGTGCGCAGGAATGCTCGCGCCACCGTTTAATTGCCATTATGTAATGGCACCGCTTGAGGGAACCGTGAATGGGCGCCACCGAGATGGTGATGTACCCGATAATATAAGCACGCACGTCACCAGTTTGCGCCATAACGCGACGCGCATCTGGGCACGGATGTGACAATTTCGGGACGATTTTCGGCGCCCGTCAGCACGCTGATTTACGCAAAAGGCCCTGTCGCGCTGTCGCGCTTTTCCCTCCCCTCGAGGTGTTGTTGTGCACCCCTTAGCTTTTTTTTTGTTGTTGCTATTGTTTCACGAGGGAGGATCGCTTGTTTTTGGCCCGGTTGTGTCCGAGAGTGTCGTCTTCTTCCGGATCCTCTTCGCGCGGGTTGTCGTCGTCGTGATTAGCTAAGCGCGAGGCATGCTTGACAGGCGTGCCTTTTTGCGCTTGACGACGGTCAAGAAGACAAACGAGGGAGAAAGAAACGGCGAAAGAGTTGAACGATCTGATGGACGCAATTCGCAAACCTCCTCGTCGGCAGGATCGCTTGTTCGGTGGGGTTAGGAAACACATTTTTGACACTGAACGCCACGAACGTAACGGCGCATTCCGAGGCAGTGGGGTACACGTAAGTTGGATATTAAAGAAAATTCAGTATTAGTGGTACGACATCAAACATGCTCACATTCAGCGGCTCGACTTGAACGCCCGAGGGAACCAGCGAATAATTCGGCAGGTTTGCCAACGTTCGATCCCCGAAATGCATTGCTTTACGCTTTATGCGACAGCGACATCAAAATGCACATATAGAGCCATTCCAGTTCCAACACACGTAAACCTGCATCATAAGGACATCGAAAAAGGGCCAACGAATGCGCGCCACAGCTGCCCAAAGCGTGCTCTGTCTGCAGGGGTTTTTTCGCGAGCCCTTAAGGCGCGATTGCAAACATAACCAAGGTGTTAAAAGTGTCCACAGGATGCAGCCACAGTAGCGCATGCTGCGGGTGCCATAGTAGATGCCACAGTGCCACAGTACCACAGTAGATTGCAAGCAGTGAGCCCACCTGGCGTGGCGCAGTAACTGTTCCGGTTGCTGTAACCCCGAGAAGGTGTTGAACGGCCACTACCACCGCCTGGGTACGCCGATTCTGGTGGACCCGCGAACGGAACTGGACCATACCGAGCGCTGGCGTGCATTTCCGTTGCCGGAACGGAAGCAGAACGCACACCGTACGGTGTACGAGTCGCGGATAGGCCTGTAGCTCGGTTTGTGCCGTAATAATCACGCGTTCGCTCGTGCTGTACCGGCAGCTCGATGTCACCTGCCGCGAACTGGGCGGCGTTTAGATAGCGTGGGTGTTTGCTGCCACCCGGTTTTCCGGTTCCGCCACGTGAGCTGGAACTGCCGGCGACCACGCGATGACCCTCGCCGGGAAATATGATACCGAACTCGTACCCGAAATCGTACTTAAAGTAGATGATACCGGTGTCTGGATCGACGTGTTTAGTGCCTAATTTCGTGACCGATCGGTTGTGGAGTGGGGGAAATAAAACATTTGGCAATTTATTAGATGCCTTTACAAGAACCGCATCGTGTATCGCTGTTGGAGTGGGATATGTACTTAAACAAAAGTCATCGAAAGTTAATGGCACTCAATTAACAAAAGCTATAACAAAAGTAAACTGAAGAAACAAAGATCAAATAAAAAACTCAAAACCATCCATTGGCAAATAAATTCCAGAAAAGAGCAAAACATTGTTAAGAAAAGGAATTTCATGTGAAAAAATAAACGCAAACGAAAGTAATCAAAGTAAGAAAAACAAAATCGCTGAAAAAAAGATGGCTGCCCGATCGCAGCAGCCCTCGCTAGTGGTAGTAAAAGTAAAAAAAACAACACAAGCCGAACGAAGCACTCTCTGATGTAATGGCTAATGGATGGGATGGTGGCTATGAGCGAAGAGCGCTAAAAGAGGGACCAAATTATACGGCCGCAGTTAAGTAGGCGCGCGCACTAGCACACGGGAATAAGTAAAGGACATCACACCGAACTCGGGTGCCCGACTCGGGTGCACCCGCGATTGGGGCGGGAAAATATGATTTTTCTTAAACGTTAAAAATAGACCCTGCTGCTGTTGCTGCTGCTGCTGGTCAGCATCGAGGAACCCGTCCGTTCCTGACGTGGAAAGTGGGGGCATTTGATTCGGGCGTTCGCTTCTCGGCTCGATTTCGACGAGAAACATGCACGAAAAACAACATCTACAACACGCGGCCTCGGGTGCGCGCACACACAATGGCTTTTCTTTTTTTTTTTTTCGCTTGCCATTGTCGAACTGGGCCTTCCCCCCTTGGGATGGGGATGAAAATGAAAGGAAATAAAACGGAACGACGGATGTCGCTGGGTGTGCTGCTAAAATACTCAGCTGGTTTGTGTGCGTCAAGTTTGATTACGCGGGCCTTTACCATTGCGCCATGTCGGTATGTCAACCGTGGGATTCGTCGCGACGATGCGGAAGCGTTCCCGGTGGTCGATTTATAATAAGTGCGCCCCGGTACGTTTTCTCGCGGGTCCTGTTATGCGGACCGTGTCCTTAGGTTGCACAGCTGTTATTTTCGTGTGAGGAAAATCTGGCCTCGAGCAACAAAAAAAACGCCCTATTGAATGTGGTATTTATCTCTGGTACTGGTGGCAAGGAATCATTATTATCAAAGGTGTTATCTTCGAAATGATCGTATTGGAAATACGAGCAGGGTTGATAAATCATTCTAAATCCACATTTTAATTTCTGATTTAATACTAGAGCTTAAAAAAAATGATTTTTGGCACGATTTTAATACTGTAAAATCGAGTTACGTACTTTACTCCTACGTCAATTAAAATCATTAACAACAAGGTGCACAAAATGATGATCAATAATTATCCCTATTACAGAAAATACACCAGATTTTGTTGGTTCCAGTTCGCGTGTCTGGAACCGAGGAAATCAATCAATTTGCATACATTTTCCGGTTCTTTATCATACATCAAGCCTTCGTCTAACCGATTGCAAGAACAACTTATAGCGAAAACACCCCCAGAATCAAACGCACCCTTTCCATTTTGCACGTCTTCCAGCAACAGGTGGGCAAATGCCCCAAAGGGAACAATTTCAGAACAACCTCTCCGGGTTGCAGGGCATGTTAAGTGGGGCATGAAAAAATGAACCAAAAAAAAAAGGAAAAAAAAACGAAAAATCAAACCAAACTACTCACCATACTGCGACACTCGTGATTCATCCCGGTAAACCTGCGGTGTCTGTTGAACACCCTGCGGAGCAGCAACCATTTGCGGTGGCAGTTGTTGCTGATACTGCTGTTGGATCGCAGGCGCACCGTACGCGTTCTTCAGGATCGGTTTGATCGGTGTCTTCTTAATATCCGTCATCACCTCATTGCTGAAGTGGTACGCCTTCGCCTTAAACGCTTGCGCCATACCATCAGCCTGCGCCTGAGCCTGCGCTTGAGCCTGCCGCGGCACAAAGCTAACCGGCGCAACCCGGTGCGCCTTCACCGCCATATCATCGCGCGTATTCGGTACCGGCGTCGTGGCCAACCGCTTCGAAGCATACCGATCCAGCGTTTGCGTACGCAGCGTCTCCGTCGTCACGGTGGTCGTCGTCTCGAGCTGCGTGCTCTGGCGTGACAGCGAGCTGCTGCGTTGATGGCTCTGCTCAAGCCCACCAGCCGCAACGTCGATGCGCGTTGGCATCTGCACCGGCAGCGTGTCAAACTCCATCGGCGTTTGAATGCGCTCGTACTGGCGCGGTAAGCTCGTCGAGCGGGCCTGCTGGAAGTTTGGCCGCACGCTGCGATAATGCGGCTCATCACTGTCCGACGGATGCGGGGTCCACATGGGGCGAATGCGCGTACCATCGCTATCGTAACCGTCACTGTCGCGGTACTCGCCCGGTGTGAAACGACCCGGTTTCTGCATGAACGAGGACGATTGTTGCTGCTGCTGCTGCTGCTGTTGCTGCAGTTGGTGTTGCTCGAGACTGACCACGTGCTTGGTTTGCTGCATGTTCAGCACACGTGCGCTACTCTCGGTCATCTCCTTCATCTGCAGCGTGTTCGATGTTTCGGTTGCGATCGTATTATGCACCGGTTGGCCAGTGACCGAGGTGTAGTATTGTGCCGGCACCGACTGAACGGCCGGTGGGAACGATTGGGCTTGTTGCTGCTGCTGCTGCTGCTGATAAGAGTGTTGCTGATAGGTTTGCTGCTGATAGGACGAGCTCTGCTGCTGCTGGTACGACTGGTACTGCTCCTGTTGCTGCTGCTGCTGCTGCACGTAGCTGATCGGTTTCGGTTTCTCGATCTTTGGTGCGTCCGTTGGTTTAGTTTGGTTCGCTTGAATTTTGTCGATGGGATCGAATACTGACGGCGGTGGTACAGCCGCCCCCGTAGTGAACTCCTGCTTCGGTGGCACAAACACCGGGTGGACTGGTTTGTAACCCGCCACCGGGCATGGTGCGGCATCACTCTCATAATCGGACAGGAACGGCTGAGCTGGGCTCGGTGTTGGGTAGCCGTTTTGCTGCACCGTAGGCATACCAACCGGTTCGGGTTGCAGCTGTTGCTGGAGCGGTTGCTGAGGTTGCTCCACCGGCATGGGTTCAGCCGGGATCGAGGCCGGTTCCGGAACGGGTTGAACAGCGGTCGGTACGGGGACATGCTTTAGCGTTGGTAGCGGTTCTTCGGTTGGCAACACCTTCACCGGTTGCAGATCCTCCGGCAGGTCGTTGTTGACGAGGAAGTTGCTCTTGCTGCTGACCTCCTCAACCGTTTCCTAATAGTCGAGTTGAAAGTTGCGAAAGGCACAGGGATAGAGCGTGACAGACGACAGAAAGCCACAGAAGGACGTTCGGAACGAAACGGATAGATTAGAGGGGGAAAAACAACAGGACAGACAGTGCGTGTGTGAGAGAGAGAGAGAGAGAAAGAGAGAGATGGAAAAAGACACAAAAGACACATAAAACAAGAGGAAGGGAGGGAAAGAAAGAGAGAAGAAAAAAGAAAACTATGTAAATAAATCGCAGAATCTCAAGCGCAAGCCCAATTAAAATAACACCGCACAACAATTCGAAACGAGCGGAATTTCACATTGACACACAAAGCGCGGTTTCGCGCATCTCCTCGACGCCATGTTTGCTTCTGCGCGGTTGAGCGCAGCGCGAAAAAGAAACAATTATAAAAAAAAACAACAACGAAAAAGGACGAAACACGCCCTACGACTTTGGCCGCGGTGCTCTTGACGGTCGATCGTGAAATCGAATAAAAAAAATGGAAAAGAAAAGTAAAACATCAAATACGCTAAAATAAACATTGACATAGATCGATTAGTTCGTTACACACACACGTACACACACGCACGCACGCCCACAATGGGATTTCGACTGCGGCTCGCTGACGGTCATGGTCCTCTCTGCTGGCGATCGATGTTCGATCGAGGGACGAAGTTGCCGTCAGCGATTGAGACGTCTCGCACATGGCCTACTTTTTAGTAGGATTAGCGAAAAAACACACACACACACGCTTACACACTGACATATTGGGGGGAAAACGTTGATGTTTGCAAAGCCTACTACTCTTGCAACAGCCTTTTTCCGTTGGGTAGTTGAGGGTCAGTAAAAGTGAGCACTTGGAACAGGAAGCGGCTAGAAACGTTTACGATCATCCACATGCACACACACACCAATACACACACGAATCATGCATTTTGCGAACCTTCTGCATGGTCTCCGAAGTCGAGGTGATCACCTCCTCCGATTGTTGCTGCACCTGTTGTTCCTCGGACGCGACCGTTTGGACGCTTTCCTGCAACACCTGCGGCATGTCCTGAGCCTGCAACTCAGCCTGTTGCTGGACAACCGTCTGCTGCTCGCTAACAACCGACGACGAGTGCGTCTCCACCTTGCTCGAGCTGCTGCTGAAGCTCTCAATCGTCTGCTGCTGCTGCTGCAGCTGCTGTTGCTGCTCAAACGCAACCGTAGTAGTCTTCTGCACGGCGACCTCCTCCGTATCCGCAAGGTAGCCATTCTGCTTGCGAACACCTTCCAGATCACTCTCGCACTCACTCTCGGTCGCGGTGAACGGGCTCTTCGTCATGGGCTGCGGCTCGGCCGGCTGATCGAGCGGCACAGGCACTCCTCCCGCGGTGTCCGATTGTCCCGCCGGTGCCGGTGGCTTACCGACCGACTTCTTGCGCGGGCTGGGCGGGATAATCTTGACACCGCCGGCCGGTACGCGTTCCGGTTCCTTATCCATGCTCTCCAGCAGGGACTGCTCGATCTGCTCCCGGTAGTAGGAGCTCTTGCGCTCGCTCGCTGCCTTCGGAGCGTAGCCCATCGTCGGCTGGGGCCCGGGTTCAAGCCCAAGCTCGGCGATCGCACCGTACCCAAAGTCAACCGGTAGCGGTGCGGTTGCTGGTTGACGCATCGACTGCACCATGCGGGGTGCCTTTAGGTCACCGTACGGTTGCTGCTGCTGCTGCTGCTGCTGGAGCAGCGTTTCCTCGAAGATCTTTTTCGTTTCCTTCACCGAGAGCTTCTTGTAGACCTCCTCCTGTTGCTGTTGCTGCTGCTCCATGTAGTACTGCTGCTGGTGTTGCTGCTGGTGTTGTTGGTAAGCTTGCTGCTGTTGCTGGTATACCTGTTGCTGTTGATAAACCTGCTGTTGTTGCTGGTACATCTGCTGCTGCTGCTGCTGCTGCTGGTAAACCTGCTGTTGCTGCTGTTGCTGCTGTTGCTGCACCGATTGACCCAACTGACCTGGGTAGAGTGGCTCAACAGTGGGCTGGCTCGAGAAGGACAATGGCTCCTGATACGGAGGCAACGACACCGGACCAGTCGGTTCCGGTGCCGGTGGTGCGTACACCTGCGGTTGCGGCACAGTTTGAGGCGTTGCATAAGCACCCGCTGCAAACGACTCCGTCAGCGAAGCCGTCGCTGGTGCACCTGGCGCGTACGAACCAGGCGCAATGGTCGGCGGGGGCAACGGCTTGTACGGTTGCGGTGTTTGGTTGTACGAAGGTCCTGCCGTAAAAGCGGGCACAGCTCCCGGCACCGGTGTCAACGTGCAACCTTGTCCCGTTGGTGGCAACACAACCGGAGCTGGTGCTGGTGTGAACACCGCCGGCGCAGGTGCTGCCGGTACCGAGGCTGGTGGCTTATACGGCGCCATCTTGGGCGGGAAACTCTGCAACGGTGGTGGAGCCGCCTGGTTGACGACAAAACCGGAAGGTGATGGCGCACGAACCGCGGGCCCATCAACACCGAGCGATGGTTTGTACGGTTGGTACTGCATCGTCGATTGCGAGTACTGCTGCTGAGACAGCACCTGGGAGGCCTGGAACTGCTGCGTGGTTGCGAAGGACGCGTACATCTGCGGTGGTGGTTGCGCAACGGTTGCTGGGGATGGGGCGGGTTGCTGGTAAATCGGCTGAAAATCGGATCGAATCGTATCGAAACGGGCTTTAGCGGGTTGTTCATGGTGCGGTTGCGTTGGCTTGCGTGCGAACGGCAGTGTCGAGTAGTGTTGCTGTTGCTTGCTAGTAGTGGTGGTGGTGGTGGTGGTTGTTGTGGAGTTGGTGGTATGCTTGGTGAAGGATGAAGAAGATGATGGCGCTGGTGGTGGCCGGTACTGCCGATAAACCGGTGCCGGTTCTTCAAACACCTTCCGTTCACCGAACACCTTCGCACCGGACCAAAGCCGTTCCATCGCGATCGCGTCCGCCGATGGTCGGGGCGATGTACTACGCGCACGCACCGCCACTTCCGGTACGCTTACCGGTCGCGCACGGTAGCAGGACACCGGGCGGGGTGTCACGCACACCGGCGCACGGTGTACGATCACCGGAAAGCCCACCGGACACGCACCGATCGGTGGCGTTGGGATCGGTTCCGGTTGCGGGCGCAAAAAGTCCACCCGGGCGCCCTCTAGCGGTCGCTGCTCGGTACCACCTACCAACGGCACCGGAAGCTGCTCAACCACGGCCGGTTGCAACGGGAACGGTCGCTCGTGTGACGTCGGTTGATCACGCACGACGGTACTGCTGCTACTAGTGCTGCTATCCCACCGCGATTCGGACTGACCCGGGTGCCCGAATTGGACCGTTGCCGGTGGCTGCACTGGTGTCGCGGTTTGTGCTGGTGTTGGTGCGCCTGCCGCCAGCGTTTGTGTCGCGCCCGTGCGCGTTCGGATGTGGTCGGTGTTGGTGCCGGTGGTGCTCTGTTCGGTACCAGCCGGTGGTGACATCCTGACCGGGCTCGTGCCCGTTTCGTCGGTTGTCACCGTGGGTGTTTGCGTGCGCTGTGAGCATCGCACAGGCAGCTCGGGAAAGCTGATCTTGTGCTCCATACGCATCGTCGCTTCGGTCGTGCGACGTGTCTCGGTGACGATCGTCGATTCTGTTGTTGGACCGTGTAGTTGCGCCTCACTTGCGTACTCCTGGTGCGTGGTGAAACCGCTCGTGTCTGACCCCAGTGCACCGTCCGGGTCGGGCTTTTTTTTTTTTTTGTTTTTACGCACACACGGCCACATATCGCACGAGGCACGTCGATCGAGGTGATCGCGCGATCGGAGTTGTATTATGATTATTTTTTGGGGGGGAGGTTTGGTCGTGTCGTGATGGTGAGCGATAGAGATGTTGTGCACAACGTGTGGTTGGTAGAAGAGATGAAAAATGGTGTGATAACGATGGGTTTGATACACCACAAATAGGTACAATCGACAGAAGAAAGAACCAGGTAGATTCGAGAGCGAAAGAGAAAGAAAGAAGAGAGAGAGAGAGAGAGAGATATATATACATGTAGACGATTGATCAATGGCAATGAGGATGAGCGGTTCCGGAAGCGAAGCTTTTGCAATCGAGCTTTTAAGCTCAATCTCGTGTTATGCTGTTTCCAGGATAAGCGATTCAGTATGGCGGAGTGTTATACGGTTTTGCACCTGTTGCAGTTCATTTTTGGATTTATTTTTTTGATCGGTAAAGCAGATACAGCACACTTTCGTGCCACTTGCACACATTAAGCACTAAAACTACTAGCACACACACACACACGCACACGTGCGTTCGGTGTGGCGAGTTTTCTCCCGCGCACACACCCACGCAAATATTGCACCAGCACTGTATTATCGTACAGTGGGTTTTTTTTTTCTGCAGTGTATTTACCTGCTGTTGCTGCACCATGTCCACGAACGAGACGTGCTTCTGAGGTGCCGGATGTGGTGCAGGTTGAGCGGCACTATCGCACGGCAACACCGCAATGTCGGCCGTACTCTGCGCTTCACCACCGGCGTTCGTGGCCAGCACCATGTACTTGCCCGAGTCACCCGTGGTGACCTGCTCGAACACTAGCTTGCAGCAGGGACCGACCTGCTGCAGGGCGTAGCTACCAGGCGCAAGGGCTTCCTGCACCGGGCGCCCATCCTTGAACCAGGCTACGGACGGTTCGGGTGTGCCGGTCACTTCCGCGTCCAGGACGACCCGTTCGCCTGTGCGCACGGTTTGTGCCTGCAGGCGTCTGCCGAACACTGGCGGAAAGATGGACTCTGGAGGGTTGTAGGGGGCGACATATTTACACACACACACGGGTACGGGTTGTGGAGAGAGAGAGAGAGAGAGAGAGAGGGCGAGAGAGTCCGGGAGGGGGAAATATGTCCCCGATAACAAAAGGGATAAAAAGCAAGAGGAAAAATAGGTGAGTGTTTTTCTTTTTCTACTGACAGCTTGACGAAGCATTTTGAAAACGATCGTCTGTGATGAGACGTGATTAAGGGAGCTGATAAGCTTCTTGACGATGTTAGAGCAGATGTTTTTTTTTAGAAAAATGAGCTACCTTTGAACAGAACTTCTATCCGATGGACTATCGAAAGGTATTGAAGTTGTTTGAGGAGCAAGAGGCTTGGAACAGAACTTCCACCTGATGTATGATCGGACGGAATTTAAATGTCAGTTCGAACCACAAGTTTCTTATGTTCCAAAATTTCGAAAATACCTCTAAACATCTGGCCATCTTTGTTGCAAGGATAAAAGGGCCAGTATGTCAGGGTTTTCAAAGGAATTTTGAAATAAATCCAAACAAACAAAAATCCACGACACGAAGCCTATCAGCTCGTCAAGTCAAAGGCACCCGCAGTTCGATCGTTTTTCTCCCTTCTCGGCTCGCTACCAAGCAACACAGACAGCAGAAGCTTACTTTTGACCACCAAATCCGCAGTGCTCGTAGAAGCTCCAGCCGCATTCGAAGCCGTAGCCGTATACCGGCCCGCATCAAGCGGCGACACATTGCGCAACTCGACGACGATCTTATTCAGCGAGTAGGACACCTTCACGCGATCCCCATCCGGTTGCAGCTCGACGTCATTCCGCGTGATGGTGACATCCGGCATCGGGTACCCATCGACGATGCCCTCGATGATGACGTCCGCACCTTGGTCGACGATTTTCCCATTAAACGGCGTCACGAACCTTGGCGCCATGTTCCGGCGGGCCGGTTTTCCCGTGCTAATCTGACCAGAGTTAGCGATGATGGTTTCGTGGTTTGGTGCAACTCCCACGAACGAGGACGCCTCATGCTGGACGGTTGCAGGTCCACCATTGACCTGATCGTATCGCTGGAATTGTGAGGCTTCAGCGATTTCCGCTGGTTGTTCACCAACCTGCCGGAAGGAACGGTCCAGTTTGGCCGATTCGGCGTGCGTTTCCGAGTGCGTGTGAGCTACCCCGTTCTGCTGCACCATCGAGGCAGATGAAAACGACGACGAGGACGTCGATGACGTGGTGGTCACGTGCTTCTGCAGCGTCACACAAGACGAACCGGTGGTGTCAACCTGCTGCATCGATTCACCCGTCACAATCGGCGGCAGTGGTTGCTGACCCGGCATCGGATTCGGCCCTCCAAGCCCTCCCAGCTGCTCGAGCAGCTGCACAATCGCCACACACTGCGCATTGCCAGCTTCGTTCTCCGCGTAGCACGTGATCTTGCCCGTCAACTCCGGCCGCACCTCAGGTATCGCAAGCACCTGCCGATCGCCACTCGTCGACACGAGAAAATCATGCCCCTGCACCGGTTGGTCGTTGAAAAACCATCGCACCTTTGGCTGCGGCTTTCCCGTCACGATGCACTCAAACTTCGTCGGTTCATGCAGCCGCACGACGCGATCCGCAAACAGCTCCCGGAACGTCGGGCACACCTGGCTCTCGGTGAGGAACGCCGGCGTACTGGCGGCCTCAAACTCCGGTGCGTTGATCGACTTTACGATCAGGTTCGAGAAGCACTTCACCTCACCGGCCGCGTTCGCCGCCTTCACGGTATACACGCCCTTATCATCCGGCAGGACGCGCTCGATCACGAGCTTCACAACGCCATCGTCCCGCACGACGCAATGCACGCGCGGTGACACGGTCACATCCGTCGGGATCTCGCGGTTGTTCACCAACCACCGAATCGTTGGCCGTGGATCACCACTAACCGCACATTCGAACTGCGCCCGTTCGCCCTCATCCGCGAGGATATCGCTCAGCAGCCGCTCGAACCGCGGCGGAGCACCAACGTCCGGTAGCACGCGTTCGACCGGCTGCCGGACGGCTGGTTCGGCCGTGTTAAGCGGGGTCACGAGTACGGCACACTGGCTCGACGCCTCACCGGCGCTATTTATAGCGACCACCCGGTACGGGCCCGCATCCTCGAGGAACGCCTCGCGGATGACGAGCGAACACCGGTCGCCCTGGAAGAGCAGCTGAACGTCGGGGGATTCCTTCACCGGGCGTTCGCCGTGGTACCAGATCACCTCCGGTTCCGGTTGGCCGACGATCACGCAGTCGAGCCGCACCGGTTTGCCCTCGAAGACGGACACGTCCCGCAGCGGGAGCTGAACCGCGGGTTTTACTGGTTCCATATCGCTTGCTAGTTCCGAGTCGCTGGTTTCGTTTGGCAGGCGACCTTTTACCACCACATTACACGAGCAGCACTGTTCACCGGCGAGATTCTTGGCGGTTAGCGTGTAGACACCAGCATCCTTCAGGAATGCCTCGTCTATGACCAATTGTGCTCGGCCGTTTTCGTAGAAGAACTAAAATGAAGAACGGAACGGATTCAGTCGCGAGGTCTCGCACAACTCTCCGTCGTCGTCGTCGTCGTCGTCGTCGTCGTCCCGAATATTGGGGGTGGGAGGTTTGCCAGCCAGCGGTGTGTTGTGGTGGTGTTTGTGTGACGATCGCTTGTAGTCGATCTTCTCCTGCACCCAGCTGTGTGTGTGTGTGTGGGGGGGGGGGGTCTGTTTATATATAAGGGCTGGCTGTTGGCTCCCAGCGCGCATCCCACAGGCCTTTTTCCCACCCCAAAAGAGGTGGTAGCTCGAGATCAACCTGCACACATGGCCCGTCTCACCTCAAAACAATCACTTTCGGGAACGGAAAACCGAACGAAACCCGAACATTTATCTACCTCAAAACACACACACACACGCGCGGCTTAACAAATCACGGGGATCACACGGACGATCGGCGATCTTTTTACACGCGGCGATCGTTTGAGATGCCCGCCGTACGTGAAAGCTGACACGAAGACGCGTGGTGGTGGTGCGATTGAGGTGGCAAGTTTTCCGACCATTTTTCACCTTTTCACCCTTCCACCGGGCACGGTAGCAGGCGGGGGGGGGACACTTGTTTTCGTGATGGTGGAAAATTTTCCCAAAACCACCCACCGGCTGCTGGATGCAGGTGCAGTTCATTCAACCGATCTTGCACCTGCACGCTCAATTGCAAAACCGCCGCTGGGAGCGCATTGCAGTGGGTTGGAATTTTCAACCGTGGCTCATAATTCGCTTGCACGGAAATTTACCCTCATGGGCGGGGTGGCCGGATTTGAGAGAAACAAACAACGAAACCGGGGCTGTGCCCTTCACGCCAAGCAGATATAAATATCCTTCCACCGGTGGCAGGCAAAACAGCAAACAATACAAGGACAACCGGGGGAAGGCTACAACAATACGATCGGTGAACATTTAAAAACAAAAAAAAACCTCGAATCTGTCCGTCAGGCGCTTGTTTGTCCTCGCCACGAGCTGATCCCGGTCTCATCGATCATAAATCTTGCCATCTTGGCTGAGCCGATTATCGGCATCGGTGGGCAGGCGTATCATTTTCACCGCTCACGTTCGCTCGCCTTTCTTCGATCGATCTTTCGCGAGGCAATGAGCACCGACACCTCGACCCACCCGATGCAGGTGTTCGGTGTGGCAACATAAACAGACCTGGAGCCCTAGGGTGGTATGATTTCAAACCCTTCTGGCAACGGCAACCGTACGGCTGCGCACAGCTCAACGCGATGTCATAACACGGTGCTCCAACACCAGCACAAGGCGTCGGGGAAAAACAGTGGGGAAGAAAAATGAAAACGCCACTGTGTTTGTGGTTTTTTCCCGCCACCCGAGACACGGTAGCGGGCCCTCAGGGTTTGACCCGCCACATGGGACAGTTTGTCACCAACGGTGCCTGTGTGTGGCACCGTCTGCTGATGCGTATTCTCCGGAGCATGCGCGATCGACACACGTACACGATCGCGCTAGTTCGGTTCGCCACCTCCGGATAGACCGAGAGAGAGATTTATCTATTTTTAACTATTATAATTAAAATCTACAGAATTGGAACATATCGTGGAATAAATAACGACAACCGCAACGCGTGGATGGGCTGTAGGAGCGAAAAGCGATCGAGCAATCCGAGAGGGAACCTTCCGAAGTCCGCGCCAGCGATCAAACACACAACAACCGGGTACGTTACATGACATCGATACATCGGTACCAGGTCCGACAATTTGCGCTGATCCCGGAGCTGGCTGAATGCCGGGAAATCGTGCGTAAGCTAACGCACATATGCTATGTACAGCGGGTTGAGTACGCACACACACACAAATACACACACACACACATACTCGAGGTGGGGATCCACACACGGGGAAGGGAAGGTTACACCAAAGCACACAAGAAGGACCTTCCAATGTTGGGGAGGGTTTGGCGAACTGCGCGCGGGAAAGGTGTGACGCGAATGCGCTAATTCGTTTGACAACCTGAAATGATGCTCCACTGGATGGCTTAATTAAGGCGCGATGGCGTTTCCTGCGTGGCGCATTTTAGCGAGTTAACAGAGGGAGCGAAACTAGCGTAGAAAGGGGGGAGAGAGTGTTGTTGCGTGATTTGTGCTGTTCTTTTTTTGTTGTTGTCGGCAGAAAACACGGAAGGTTATGGTGAATCTTTTGTGTGTGTGTGTGTCAAAAAATAAAAATAGGGGGAAGGAAATTGTGTGCGATTTTTGTGGGCGTGTGTATGTGTGGAGGTTTATATCGTAGATAAACTACTAAACCAACGAGAGATGTGGGGAAAAAAAAGATATTCCTGCAATACATTTACAACACCTTCGCTGCTGAATGAAAATCGACGCCTTCCTGGGGATAAATATTTGGAAAAGTTGTTGCACATTCGCGCCCAACCCCCGGCGGTGGACTTACTTTGACTTCGCGGTTGGTGAAGTGTTTGCCATCATGCGTCCACATCAGCTCCGGTGTCGGTGTGCCGCTTACTTTCGCCTCGAGCCGGATCTTTTGTCCCACGCGCGCCATCACGTTCGACAGCGGCTCCGGGAAGTCGGGAAATTCGGTCGGTTCCAGCGCTGTTAGTTCGGGGAAGGAAGTAAAAAGGAAAACCAAATAAAAAAAATCAGAACGCTCAGCTAATGCATCTCCAATGGAAGAATCATTCTAAGGGCGCGCTTAAAAGCCTAGCGAACAGGTGCGAGCAGCTGATCGGACAGCTCAACCGGTGGAGAGCTGCGCTGCCGTGTTGTGGCGGCTTTTCGTACACCTACATCAACGGAGGAAATGGTCTGTTTGGTGTTTTTGTGCCTTTCTTTTTCTTGTTTGTGGTACCATTGGCGTACAGTAGGGTGCTAACACGCCTCTAACGAATGAGCGTTATTCACATTCAGGTCCTCAAAAATAGCACCGACTGCGTTTCTTGGCGGCGTTTTGTTCGTGCCCCTTTTCTCCCGCCCATTCGGTGTCCTTTCTTCGTTCTCGCGGACACAACCGAAAGCGCTCGTGGCGGCTCCACTGCTTTGCATAGACCATCGTCTTGTGATGGTCGAATAGTTCGAGAAAGAAGAAAAAATATGTGCTTCCTCCAAATTTTGTCGTCAAATGAAACCCCCTTGGGGAGGCTTCTGCGGATTGCGACAATGTTGCAGCCCGAAATGCAGCTCTATAGCGCACGCTCTTCAAGCTAAGTACACCGCCGACGGAATGCGATCGAGCGTGTAATCTCAAACGTCCGAGAACGATCATCGAAAGGTTGGCGTGCGGTGATGCACGCCTTGAAACCTGCACGCTTAGCTTGGGGCCGCGTGCTCGCTAAGTAGCCCCTCTCTGGGGCTTTTTGGTCCCGCATCTGTCTGCTTCAATTGGGTGCAGAGAATTATTGCAAAAGATTAACGCACCATTAGCTGGCGATGCGTGTAATTTCTGTGACGGTTGTGTCGTTAACGAGCTGGGAGGTACGTTCGTTCTGAGAAGGGGCAGTGGATTTAGACTTAAAGTGGCATACTTAAGCTGCCGAAGAGAAGAGAAAAAGAAATCTTCTTCATGGCGGGACGTATTAGTGTATTTTATTCCTGCCTTTAGAAACTATGATTTATCTAGTGCCACTTCAAGTGGGCTTGGGTAATTTTTCATCCCATACCGATCAAGTTATCCATTTGCACGGTTATCTTGATCAATAATTTAAAATCGGCATTGATTACGTAAACAAGCATTTATCCATGTTTTTTTCTTGGGAAAATAAGCGCTACTTCAAAGCAGAATTCAAAGCCGTTTGAAATAGAGACGTCTGGTTGTTTGTACGAGTAAAATACCAGGCGCCTCCATCGATCTTTGCATAGGCAATTCTACGGTTTTTGATCATCATTTTAAAATTGGCAATGGTTATACAAACCAACTTTTCCTTGTTTTTTTTAGCAAAGCAGGTGTCAATCCAAAACACAATCCAAAACAGCTTCAAATGGAGACGCCTGGTCTTTTATACCAAACAACCACCAGGCGCCTCCATCGCTCGCTGGAGTTATCGTTTAATCAGCACTACCTATCGCGACCATGGCACACAAAAATGACGGTCGGGCGTATTCTATTCACACTAGACACACTTTCCACCAGGCACGCACGTACTTGCTGAATTTTTCTTCGCCACTGTCCCTAGACACCGCTTGAACGAAGCAAAGCACATCCTCGTGCAACCGCATCGAACCGTCACACTCGACCCGATCGCCCGCAACTAGTACCGGTGAATCAATCAAGCCCGCCTCGCAGTTGGCTCAAACCACGGCGTGATACTTACGCTTGACCGTGAGGTACGCGCTCGTTTCGTCCGATCCGCAATCGTTCACCGCCCGGCACGTGTAGCGCGTTTGATCCTCGAGGTAAACCTGCTCGATGCGCAAGGACGCGACGCCCGTTGCAGGATCGTACGATTGCCGGTAATCCGGTGAACCATCGATGCACACATCACCCTTGAACCAGTGAATCGTAGGCGTTGGTTGGCCTCCGACCACGCAATCATACTGAAATGGTTGTCCTTCCTGAGCGAAACCTCCTTCGAGCAGGTGCATCGTGAAGGTTGGAGCCGTTCCGGCGGGTTTCGGTGGTGGAGGTGGTGCCTCCGTTACAAGCAACCGAGCTGCCGTATCCGCAACACCGGCTTCGTTTACAGCTCGGCACAGAATATCCGCACTATCTGCGGTGACGGTTTCATCGATCAACAGCGTACAGACACCACTGACTGGGTCGAAGCTCGTCCTGTAGTCTGGGTTGCTGTGTACGCTGATGCCGTTTTTGTACCACTCGATCGTGGGATCGGGAACACCTGCTATCACGCATTGTAGTCGAACGCGTTGCCCTTCCTGTACGGATACGTCCGAAAGGGGTTGAACAACGCGCAACATCGCTTCGGGCTGTGAAGGAGCCACTGAGCTGCTGACGACTTCGTGGATGTGCTCGTGAACTTGTTCTTCAACCGTCTGTATGACGAGTGGCACCTGAGGTTCCTGCAAGTACTGCTCTTCATCGATCGTCTGCACATCGAACGATTGCTGCTGATGAGGCAACCCGGCATGAGAAGTCGTTGTGATTTGAACGTCTTCAACGATCGTGCTCAGCACGTGTTGCTCCTGCTGGATGGTTTGTTCCTTTTCACGCTGCAATTGCTCCATACGTTGTTTTTCTTGTTCTTGTTCGCGCTTCAGCTGCTCTAGTCGCTGTTGTTCCTGCTCTTGATCGCGTTTGAGTTGCTCCAATCGTTGCTGTTCTTGTTCCTGCTCCCATTGGAGTTGATCCAGCCGTTGTTGCTCCTGCTGTTGCTCCTGCTTGAGTTGCTCGAGGCGTTGTTGTTCTTGTTCCTGTTCTCGTTGTAATTGTTCCGCTCGCTGGCGTTCCAGTTCCTGTTCCTTTTGCAGCTGCTCCAGTCGCTGCTGCTCTTGCTCGCGTTTCATTTGTTCCAGTCGTTGTTGCTCCTGTTCGAGTTGTAGCTGCTTCAAACGTAGCTCTTCCTGTTCCTTTTGCATCTGCTCCAGCCGGAGTTGTTCTTGTTCTAGTCGAAGCTGTTCCTGCTCCAGTCGCAACTGCTCTTGCTCCTTTTGCAGCTGCTCCAAGCGTTGTTGTTCCTGTTCGCGCTGTAACTGCTCCTGGCGTTGCTGCTCCTCGCGGCGAGCTTGCTGCTCAGTCAGCTCTTTAGCTCGCTCGTACACCTCCGCTTTGATCTTATAGAACGTCTGGAAGAGCTTCGTGTTCTCGGTGTAGATGGTGGTGGTTTTATCGCACCCGTACAGCTGCGCCGACAGGCTTGCGAGCTTCTTAAGAGCATCCAGCTGACGCGTCTCGTGCGTTCTGATCGTGCTGTCAACCTGCGCGACCAGATCGTTCGCCACATCGACGTTGTTCAGGATCGTCAGCTTGTTGTTAGCGTTGATAAGCTCCGCGTTGAGCGTGCGATATTGGTCCTCAATCTGGAATAGACAAACAGGCGTGTTATAGCAGAATGCGCGCGTTGAAGAAACGTGCTGTTTCTGAACGTACCGTGCTCAGCAACTCGAAGTACTCGATCGCGAGGATGTACTGCTGGCGATGTTCCTCGATCTTACGCACCAGTTCCGCCCATTCATTCCGGACTCTGTCCGTTTCCGACTGAATGTACGGGCTGGTTTCGGGATACTCACGCACGAGCTCCGTGCCGGCATTCAGACACGTATCAATCCGACGCTCGAGCTCCTAACGAAAATCGAAACGAAGAGGTCCAATTAAAACAAACATCTCAAAACCACGGGTTGGGGAGTGCTCTTCACCTTTTTAATTATACCAGGCCCCAATTTGTCACCCAATAGATCAAACCATCGAATCGCTTCAGCTCACCCTGAACCATTGGACCAGCAAAAAAAAAACAACGTACGGCACGTTGCCAAACCCGTCCATGGTTCAACTCGATCGGTCTGTGGCGCAGCCCTTTGCACATCATAAACCCTACGCCAGCGAAACTCGAGCGCACAACACGCCCCCTGACGAAAGGGCGCATGGGGGTGTAATTAAATGTCACGCACGACGCACGTGACGGGACGCTCCCGTCCCGGGCACAGGACATGATGGGACATGAGGCAAAACGTGGAACCAGCGACAGGTGCACCGATCGCTAATTGTTAGTGACAGAGAAATGAGCGTTTGATGGGAACGCGGCCGACCCGAAGCCGACCCGCAGACGACTCATTCATCATTTACGGATGCCCTCCCGTGTGAGCTTTTCGGACCGTTGGCGCATGGGTCCCGTCCCAGAACAAACAAAACCTTCGGGTTCTATAAATATTTACACAGCTCGGTACACATCTCGTACCCTGTCATCGCGAGCGGGAAGTTGGTTTGCTTCCTGCTGCCTGTGTGCGAGGGCACGGCTTTACCGGCCACCATGCTGATGAATTAAGGCAAATGTTTGTGGCAGCCAGTATGCAGTTGTGTGTGTCAGGAGGCCCAGTGTTCCGGAACCGAAGCGTGTTGGATTTAATTTTGTAGACGAAAACAAAAACATTGTTGTGGCGTACGGTTGTCAGTGCTCCCCACGCGTACAGGGCTAAACAGGCGTACAATTTTCCATTAGTATAGGTAAAGCGATAATTTCCGGACTCTCATCTAACCCAGATCAGGTTCTATGGCTTCTCTTCCTTTGCCACCAAATGTTCCTGCTTGAAATCACGCCCGCCCCGGGTGAGGGATCATGAGCGTTTCCTTCCGTTAAACAATTACGAAATGTGCATCGGTTGGTTACTGTAAACACGACGTTGCCTCTCTGGCAGTTGATGCGTACTTTGACCTATCTTGAGCAGAAGTAAAGAACCAAACCCACGGCTAGGAAGCAGACAGACAGCATTGGATGCTGTTTTTGCGCAACGCTGCTGCATGTGCAACTTATCGCGTACCAAACTCGACAACAAAATATTGTGCTGCACTCGTTTATGAGCCAAATCGAGTGCGAGTTCGGTTTAGCCTATCTTTAGCTTAGATTGCTTGCGCTTTTTTGGCCCACTCCGCGCGATCGATTGCCACACATCGCGGATCGGTTCCAACGGGCGGTAAAACGCCAGCAGAAAAAGCAGCGGGCTTTCCATTTTTTAATATTAAAAATAGGGCCAACCAGTTCTTTTTCTTTTCCACAACCGCACGCGCACACGACAACATCGGATGGCCATCAATAATGGGGCTGTGTCCCGCGATTAGCAGCTGGTGCGTCGATCAGGAGGACATCGTTCATCGTCTGTTGGATCCGCCTATTTCTAACTCTAAATTTCACTCCCATTCACTCCTACGTGGTGTGCCGTTGATGGTGGGTTATTATTTTTTTTTTTGAGAATTAAATTTATGACACCCGAAGCGTGACCGGATTGGACTCAAAACAGACGAACGTGAAAGTGTGTTTTTCCTTGCGCATTCGGCCTGCTCGCCGTGGGTCGGGTTTTTCCGGCGGGTGGAGAAATCGAAAATATAAAATCCTTCCCACAGCGGAAAACTCGCATGAAAAACAACCAGCCACTGCCACCGGCCCCGGTACTTTTCCGGCGACTGTCTGCCGGCAATTAGTGTCGGTGCAGAGTTTTGCGGGCGCGAATTTTCAGAGCTGGCGCCGCATCGCCCACTTCGGGACTGCAGTTCTTGGCTTGCAGATAAATTTGTGCGATTAATTGCGGTCCGTTGCGACCTTGTCCTCGGATGGCACTTGAACTGCACTGGTTTTTTCTTTGCATGTTTTGCCCGCGCACGGAAACTGACGGATTTGCCAACAAAATCAACCGTTTCATTCACAAGGCAGGTACAGCCGTGCACTTGCCCTGGGGGTTATGTTTTGCGACAGTTCTTTTGAAGAGCTCAGAATGTTGTGTCTATGATCATCGGAGAATGTACCCAGCACATTTTAGCTCAATTTTGTCATGCATTATGAACTCATTGCTAGGATACCTGCTGATCCACTTTTGCGCAATTAAGTATCTATGATCTCATTGTGGGTATGATCATCATATATTGCATCGCAGAGGGGCGCATTGCAATTCACTTCTGTCAGAATATGAACCCACGCGAAATGCTTACTAAACTTCTACTAAAAATACTAAACCACCTCCGAATATTCGTCCCTTTCATCAACGTTAAAAACATCCAACAAGATCAAATTGCACTCCGTTTTGACCCAAGATAAGGCCAGAAATGGAAGAAACTTCCCATTGACTTTAAAATTTGAATATTTTTATAACAAGTAGTCTTCCTGAATGTGTCTATGATCTTTGTAAAATAAAGCCAAGAATGCACTCAGTAAGTGCTCTTTTCAGGTAAGCCCTCTCAAAATATCAAGTTCTTATCCCCTGCTGAATCATCACCACTAAATCAAGGATGTAGTCCTCTACATCTTCTTAGCACCACTCACCTGCAAAGCAGCCGCACGTTCCTCGAAAGCCACACGTCCCGTCTGAGCCTCGGACAATCTCTCCCCGTACTGACCACGTTCACGTTCACACCGCTCCACCTCAGCACGGATCGCAACTCGTACCGCTTCCAACTCGCGATCAAACGCCAACACATTGTGCTGCTTCTGCAATGCGGCATTTTCCGACTCCGTCTGTGACTCGAAGTACGTCCGCAGGTTCTCCAACAACGTGATGATCTTATCCGTATCCAGCTCCCGCGCACCCGGTGGTTCTCGAGCCTTCACCT
The DNA here is from genome assembly GCF_943737925.1 of Anopheles nili. Taxonomy (NCBI): domain Eukaryota; kingdom Metazoa; phylum Arthropoda; class Insecta; order Diptera; family Culicidae; genus Anopheles; species Anopheles nili. Next base: position 50,040,604 of record NC_071292.1, read on the forward strand.
TCTCAATGATCTGCTCACTCTGCTGCAACAGCGTACGGAAGTGCTCCATTGTGGCCTGCTTAAACTGCTCATACTCCTCAGCAATCGCCTCAACACTGTCCGGTCCGGTGACCGTGTGTTTGGTAGCGAAATACTCCCGAATTCCATCACGACACTGCACAATTGAGCGCAAGAACCGCTCAGTCACGTCCACCAGCTCTCCAAAATCAGCCCCAAGCGCATGCAGCTTGGTCTTGATCGAGTTGAGATTATTCTTAACCCCGACGATGTCCTGGCTCGAGTCACCTGCCACTTCCAGCTGTGCGATCGTGTCAAACCGACGCGTCAAATCCGCCTCAGCAGCACGGACATCCTCCTGCAGCTGGACACGCTTGCGCTCGATGAACTCGATCAGATCCGGCGGGTTGTCCAACGCCGTGCTGAAAATAGGATACAGCTGCTCCTCCAGCTTCGAAGCAACGGCCAGTGTCTGTGGAAGGTGATCGAAAAACAAACCGGACAAGATCCCTGAAGACATCCTTCCATCGCGGAAAATGGCGCTTGCCCAACTTACCTCCATGTTGGCGGCCATGATTTCCTTCAGTGTTGTCTCGATGCGGCGTCGGTTGTTCCAGCGTTCCCACTCATTACTGACGGCCAACTGGCGGTCGGTGAATTCGGCGAGCGTTCGTTCGACGCACTGAGCTGCGCGAGTTTTCTGCAAGTATGCGTCCCCGATCTGGCCGACGGGGACATCCGCGTTCGAGTGAAGGCGAGAGCGAGTGGGAAGACGCAGACACAAAAAAAAAATAAACGCCCGTTAGTTAGGGGTTGCTCTTGTGCCGGTGTGTGGGTGAGCTTGAGCGCCTGCCGGGATTAACGCAAATTAGATTCGCTTTCTCCCGTGTGGGGCGTTTCTAACACCCCCGTTTGGAGAAGCAACAACAACAAAAAAACACTGTGCGGGTGGAAGTATGATAAACCGCCGAACAAATGGCGATCGCGGAAGGAAACCGAATTTCGGACGCACCAGCGTTTGCGGGTAATCGATGTGTTATTCGATGCGTTAAAGATTTCTAGCGTAAAGTTGCCAAAACACTGCCTTTTGCACAAACCGTACTACGACGCGCAGCGATGGGTCAAACTCGGTTGGTTCATTAATATTGTATGTGGCATGTTTCGCTTCCATTAGCGCGCGCGCTGGTACTACGCGTAATCAGGTGCGCTATCTGACACGGTTTTCGAGGACCGCTATCAATTGCTTGTTGTTCGATTCGGCAATTTATCTGCCTGCTTCGATGGCACTTCCATTCGCGCCCGTTGAAGAGCGCACGTTAGAAGCTTGTTAGCGCATTTTCACGGTAACCAGCAACCGCGTTAGTTCGGTGCCAGTGTAGCGTGGACACGAGATGCCGGTATTTGACACCACGGAAACGTGAAACGGTATCCTGCGCGTCAATCCTGCCCAATGGGCTCGTGGTTTAAATTACAAACGAGCGAACGACGGATGATGCGATCGACAGCACCTTCTGGTCATCTATTTTCTTTCCCTCCTGTCGCTTGAGGTAGAGTGAAAATTTGGATTTTATTTTTGCAAACCCTAGCTTTCGTCGTGGTAATATTTTCCACAACCAACCGACGGTTTCGACTCAGGTTGCTCATTACAAACCGGCAGTCATCCGTTAGCACTGTGGTCACGTAAACCACACAATCAAACGTTCTCAACACCCCGAGCAAAGGTACACGCCAAAAAAACTCATCCCAAATCCATGCAACCACGGCAAAACACGCAGAAAATCGCTAGCAGGCAACTACACTAAGCAAACATGCAACGTTGGCACCCGTCCAAAATGGCGTGTTATTTAGTGCCATTTTGTCGGACCGTTGATTTACCGCTGTAAAGAGTACGCATCATGTCACATACTCGAACGAACCCCAAAAGATCCTACCTGTTGCAGCTGATCGAGACACTGGGCACCGATCGTGCGCAGGCTCTCCAGCGTCTGCCGGATGTTTGCCAGGGCTGAAAGGATAAGCGCATGATCATCCGCGTTGTCCTTAAACGTGGCGAACTGGATCGTGTACGCCTCGAACTGATTGCGCAACGTTTCCGCCTCCTGGTGGAAGCGGATGTACAGCTTCAGCACGTCGACCCGCACGATGACGCAGTTTTTCAGCTCGATCCACTGCTGCCGGATGAGGTCGATCTTGCGCTGCACGTCATCACGCTGCTCGCTGGCAAGATGCTCCAGGTTTGGCGTCAAGCGCACGAGCAGGTTATTAATAGCGTTGCCTTTGATCTGGAAGTGGAAACGGTGGAAAGGTTTTAGCGATGTGCGGTTGTCAATTTATATGTGCGGCTTAACGTGAGCCCGTGAGCCGTTAAATTCGCGTCATTGGCACCCATCATCATCTGCTCGCTGGTGACTGTTATCGGACATGGTCTGATGGTGATCTTAATAAATCACTATTTGTTCATTTGATTATTTACAGCACATTCTGAATAGTGAAATGACATTCAACTAGACGCAATCGTCTACTTTTAAATGCTCAAAAATTAATTAAATTTACCTCGAGATCGTTAAGAAACTGGTGATGCAGCAGCAGACAGTCCTTCGCGTCAGCAACATTCTCGCCCATGCTGTGGATAGCCTCACCACGCACTATTCGCTCTTCGCGGGCCTCCGTTAGCCACGCCAACAGCTGCCCATACCGCTCTAGGAACTCGTTAAAGGACTGCGTCGTGCGAACGTTCCGTTCGCATTCCTCATTGCAGTACCGCTCGAACCGGAGCTTCCGTTGTTCGATCTGTTCGATCATAATCTGCACTCCAGCAACCTCTGGTTTCGTGCGACCAACGTCATCCACCAGCGAGTATCCCATCTGCAACACCTCGCCGATCGATTCGCGAAGATCCTGCAGCAGTTTCTGATGCACCGGCAGGTCGTTGGGTGTTGCCGGTCGCGCTGGTGCACCTGTTACCTCTAGCTCGAGCTGATCCAGTCGCTTTAGGATGGAAGCGGCACGGTCGAAGAAGGCACGTGATTGGCCCAACAGTGCCTCTCGGTGATCGATCTCCTCTAGGTGCTCAGAACAAGCGGCCAAAACGGCGTATGCTTTCGCGCAAGCTTCATCTCCTGCGAAGCAACCCGTTGCAAGCAACTCCTCCGTGGCTTTGGTGATCTTTAGTGACTTGTCACGAAGCAGAGCTGCTTCCGGTTTGAGGCTTTGGTACGTCTCGAGCAGCTCGTGTGCCTGCTCAGCCGATTCACCGAGCGTGAACGAGCTGAGGTTGTGGCTGCGAACACGCACAAGACACTGTTCGATTTCGTCGAGTTGTTTCGCGAGGATCGCCAGCGTGAGGCACTGCTCGAGTTGTGTTTTGCGTGAGAGCCACGCTTGTTCGAGCTGATTGCGACGGTTCGAGAGGTCCTCGAGCCACGTGCCAACCTGACCGATCGCTTGAAGTGCGTCGAGTTTGATGTGATTGGGGCGCGAATCGAGTGTACCGATCTCGGACAATACCCGCAATCGGTCTAACATCTGCTGGCCGGCTTTAAGTGTGGCTGCGACTGCTCCCAGCATGTCTCCTCGAAGATCCCGGAAGGATTCGAGAAACTCGCGTACGGCTTCGATCTCGATCGGGATCATCGTGTCGTTGCAGGCTACCTCTAGTGAGGACATTTTGCCGTAGGCTTCACCGAGCCGCTCGAAGAAGGCCACGTTTAGCACAATGATCTCTCGACGTTCGGCCAGCATCTGCTTGATGTCGTGCCAGACGGCATTCAGCGAGGTGGCCATCTCTTCGATCAGTGCCGGGTTGGGTCTTTCGTTGGATGCGATTTTGTCCTGTATTTTTCTGTAGAACTCTTCCAGCGGTGTCGGCAGGTTCTAAAAATGCAAACCAAAGGTGGTTTAATTAGCGATTGATGTGATTGTTTTAATTAACACAAAACTCGAACTGATACGAACCTGTATCTGCCGCAATAACTCATCGTGTTCGTTTTGAAGCTTCAGCGCGTCATCCAAACTGGGACCGAGAAATGTGAACTTTGGCAGCAGATCTGCCACCTTAATGTAGAGTTTTTCTCCGCTCTGTAAAGACAAAAAAAACGCCGAGAGTAAACCATCAGTTGTGGCTTCCGTAAACTACTTCGCATACCCTGCCCATAATTATAACCGACGTTTGAGCGAGTTACGAGAGACAAAGCCACTCGACGTTAGATAATCTACCTCTGCATTTGCATCGCAACCGTTCTTCTCAGATCCGTAACCCTACGCAACGGGTAGCTGAGGTTCTCGCTAAAACGAGCGTTTTTGTTACGCAACCACGCTCAAACACCAGCATCCGATTGGAGGCGCAAATACGCACATCCGAGCAGCCATTTGCACTTTTCTCAGCATCAAAGTAACCCGATCCACGGCTCCACCACATGTTCCAGGCTCTCCTTGACCGACAGCGGCTCTCCGAAAGTCGGATGCGCTTCCTTCCCCGAGTTTGACAGCGATTTGTTTACACCTCACCCAATCGCAGGTGACATTCGATCGCGCACCGGTAGGATCGTATTACAGGCGCGCACCTGTGACGGAGTAGAGGCGCCTCTATAGCACATCGAAAGAACGGAAGATCGCCGCCCTTTTCGAGATCCGGTGCGACATTTCCTTCGAGATCCGGCGCGTTCCGGTGCCATTTCCTGTGAGCCGTTACCAACGCGGCTGCCCCAAATTCTCTGGCGCATTATAACCGGTTCAATGAGCTCGCGAGCTCATAATCACCACGAAACGAGCAGCAAGGCGAACGAAAGCTAATTGCCCCTCGTCATTTCGCACTGTGGTCGATTTCAACGACACGCGACGACAGAGACATTTGCGAAGCAGGAAACCTGCTAAAACCCCGGGGTGTCACCCTGTGTTCGCTCCCGTACGTCACAGTCACCCTGTGTCCTCTTCCGCCAAGCGCTCGAATGCGGGTCACCACGCACAGGAGGATAATTTCTAGCCCGTTTCCGCGGTTCCATTTCACCGATTCGCGCCGGGTATTAGCCCTCAGGGTGCGGAATTCGCCAAACTGACCGGTTGGAGTTGTTTTTTTTTTCCTTCGTTTTTTTCCCGTTGCGGAACGGTGGCCACTGTGCTCAATCAGGGCATCGAGTGAGGCATCGAAAGGCGACCAATAATTTGACACAAATCGTTTCTAACAACCAGCGCGCGATGGTCGATCGACTCGCGGTGGCTTGGTAAGCGTATTTTCGTGTTATTTCCCTTGGGGCCTGGAGAGCAGAAAGTGTGGCCGAGTGATGTGAAAGCCTATCGAACCGGAGCCGGGAGACTTTCCACCAGAGGGTGGTTTCGGAAAGGTTACGAATCTCGTACAGGCAAGTTGTCGTTGTCGCGTCGTCGTTGTCGTCACGCACTAACGGACATCTAAGCGTCCCTGGGAGGGCTTACAAGCGAGAAAGAGCGCCAGTGTTGACGAACCAGACCCTCGTGGAGTGGTTTAGCGGAGGTTCGACAACCAACCGCACCGGATCGCTTTCGGCTTCAGTGATTGCCAGCGCCAGCAGGGAAATGCCGGCAAACGAATGCACGTGTTTATAATTATCTCCATCGTTAGGAATCTCTACCGTTCGCTGCGTTGATGAAAGAGCGACAAGTTGATCCGGAACGGAAGGCTTAAGAACGCTGCTGGGTTTTGACTGCTTGGGGCTACATGTTTAAATCGATCGCCAACGAAAAGCGGGTGTAATCGCCTACTGGGAGGGCTAAAACGGTTACCAAGAGAGAACATGGACGCCGGAAAAGCCGATCGAAGAAGGCGTTGAAAAGCAAGCATAAATAAAACGCCCGCTAAACGAAGGAAGCATCAACACAATCGATCCGTTGGGGGAAATGTCAAAAAAACGAAAGTCTGTTTTCACTTTTCCCTGGCCTATCAATGGGCGTGCTCATTCATGTCATCCCTCGAGCAGCGAAGGGTCCGAAAATTAAGTAGATTTCCATTCCTTCCGAACGATTATGCAAACCCCCTATACAGCTGTGGTTTAAAGCCATCGACACCCCCTTGAGGTTCTATTTTTCCTTCACACGAGCGCCATGTTTTGTTTCGACCGCTTTTCCCGTCAATTTTCTCATGAAACAAAAAAACCCATTCGCCGCACGATTGAGCAGACCCCGGTTCCGGCATCAACCGGATGATACCACCTCAGTCACGGTTGATTCCGCTGCCCACACAGTGTTGGTCACTCTAGGGGGTGCTCACTGTTGATAAGGTGTAATGGAGTATTACAAGATGTTTTCTACTCGCTTCTGTTCGGTTCGCTCGATGCGACCAATAAACCACCGAAGGGCAAGCGCGGCATTTATGTTTGCCAGGCGTGCCTTTCCCGCTTTGCTTTCGCCTCCTATCGGTGGGCGATTCAGTGAAGAGAGAAGCGAGAGAGAAAAAAATGCCGATACATGTTTCCCGAGCATCGACCCAAGAAAGCAAAAAAGGGTAAACGAGAAAAAGTGAGACTAAATTGCACAATTACGCGGCGCTAGCGCTACGAAACGGGGATTGAATAATTGAAACATTCCGTTAACGGAACAGCTCGTCGCTTTGCTTCACGTGTGTTTGATAATACCTCGTGGTTGCTTTTAGGCAGCTCCACTTTGGACGGGAAAATGGGCTCTTTTCTAGCGCATTTTCAACCAGAGCGCTTTATCATCCGTGACGGTCGCATTCTTCGGCTAGAGAGCTGTTTGGATTATGAAAAAAAAAACATGAAACTCCACAACGGAGCTCGTTTCGTTCCGTTTCTTTATTTCTTTTTTGCCCCCACGTAACGTATCTTCTCGCACACGAAACGAACAGCAACACTCGCCATAGAACTGTCACCTGTCAGCCCGGGTGCAGCGTTACAAGCCGTTGCTGTGTAATTGACCCCACCAATCTATCGCCGAGGAAATGTTTCTCCGATCGAGCTTCATCCAGCTTGGAGTTTGCATTAACGACACGACTTCCCTTCGGCAGGGATTGAGATCACCCTCAGATCACACAAGCGCACAGGGTAGCATAACATCGCGCTCCTGCTGATCGTGCGGTCTGCAATGGCGGCTGATCTCGGTGGAGTTCGCTCTAGCGCGGCTGGTGGCAATTTATCTCCCATCTCGACGATGGGTGCCGGTCATTTTGCATACTACTGCGCGGAGTTCGTTCATTCGCTAAGCGCGTTCTTTGCGTGCGAAAGAGATGGAGTGCAATATTTATTGCCCCCCGATTACATTTCCGATAGGTATTAATGGGATAATTACCTGGCACAACGGGTTTAATGGAAAACCGGACGCTTTTTCCCGCTCCACGCCGTCATTCGAGTAGATGCAACGGATCCAATGGACCGTCACCATAGCAATGCAGATCGAATGCAAGCAAAAGGAACGCATTGAGAAGGTCAAGAATGCCCCCCCGGACGGGATTAGTAGAAAATACCGCTTCAACGCAAGCCACCATGACCTTTCAGGATGCACGAAATGCAGAGCATGCTAAAGATTTAGTGAGAAGCAAAAAAAAGACACGAGTCACTCCAAGTCAGGGCAAGAATTTTGGCACCATTTCGAGCTACTTCCGACGATCCGTACGGGTTACATCGTCGCGATGTTGGCTCGAGGTTTAGCAACGCGACGCACAAAACCGTGTACAAAACGCGGATTTTCCCAATTACCGTGAAGCATGCTGCCATCTCGCTGTCTCACCCCAGCCGCTACCGGTTTATTTTTCCCCCCCCGATCCAATCGAGCCAGTTGAATTAAAATTAGCTCACGCGGGACACACCCGGAACGTGAATGGGGGGGGGGGGGGGAAAAGGCTGAGAGGTTCACGAGATCGCTCGAGTACCGGGCGAGTGTACCGCTCGGAGTCGCTTTTCTTGCGCCAGCAAACAAATGGCTCGCCCTCGTTCGGCGTTCCGAGGCCCCACACGGATCTCGCCGAGAACACACCGGTGAGAGAGAAAGTCGATTCTGCGGGGGCGGGAAAACCCCCGTTGTGGAAGGGTTGGCAACGCAACGGCGGCGTATGAAGGTTATTTTTACGCCCGCTGCGCTCGTAGGATCGCGCGCGGCAAAGGATTGGGCGCGGCAAGTGAAAATGATGAAAAATTACAAACATGAAAACGGCCCCATGTTCAGCCGATGCCAGCGCACACGCTTCGCCCCGACTATTCGAAGCATTCCGCGTTGGGTAGGAATTTTCCAGTGGAATGAAAATTCTAGCTCTAGCTTTTCACCACCCATGTGGGCCGGGCCTTTTTCCCCGGCCGATAAACGCCTAGCATGCACAAATGCCCGATTTCGGATGGTGATGGGAATTTTCGTGATCTCATCGCCGCTCAGGCAAACGTGGTGGTTTTTATAGGGCAAGGTCGAATTGTGACCGGCTGGTTGTTGCAGCTCGCGTGCAATCGTGCGATCGGTTTGTGGTTGTGTCGTATTTTTCTCACCAAACCACGCTGCCGGCCTGCTGGTGATGTAACGAACCGCCTCGAGAGCGCGTCACGAATCCGGGAAAGGATCGAACCGAGCATTCCAAACCCTTCGGGGTAGGTTTGGCTCTAACCAAGCGTCCCGTATCTTATTATCTCGACGGGGCTTGATTGGGCGCTGTTTTCACCAACTACTGGCATGTAACAGCAAACCATCTGCGGAACCATGGGATAGAAATTGCACCCAAAACGCCCCTGCGGGTAAAAGGAAACTAGCATTCAACGTTTCGAGCATTTGGCATCACGTGGGGAAAAAAACGATCACACTTTTCGGCTCCCCCAAATCGCCTCAGAAATGCACGAACATCTCTCCCGGCTACCGGGGACGCCTGTTACTGTCCGTCAACAGCTGCACGCGTTATCTCGGCACAGAGGTGCTGGTTGAGCATTAAAAGTAGAAAGCACCACGGCGGCTCTCGGTGCCAGGAACGCCTGCACGCGTGGTTTTCGCTTTCAACGGCATATGCCGCGAAACAAAGGCGGGTCGTCATATCTTATGCTAAAATTGTGAAATCACGACAAAACCCCCGAGGACTAGGCGTTAAAAAAAACCGCCGGCAAACCATTTTGGCGCCATATGTTTGCGTTAGAGTGCCGAGACAATGGTTCACAGCGGGTACGAATGTCCTGTAATGCTCGGCACATGCGAACAAAATGAACGTTCGATCCTTGCCCTCGTAACCCGTGCGCTTGTTCACGAACCATAATTCATTACGCAAAGTTCGTCTCTCTCTCTTTAATTCTTTCATTCCTTTTCTCTCTCTCTCTCTCTCTCGCTATCGCACTCAACATGCCACCTATTTGCCCTCTCGCGGGACATACATACACGCAAATACACACGATCGCGAACAATTCCACATCTGGTGAATCTGCTTCCGATCAGCTTCACCCGCGGGCCGCAGCAAAGCAGATTAATTTTAGAACATTGCAACATTCGCGCGAAGAAAGCGTGAACCATTCCCGCCATGACGTCATGTCCCGGCGTAAGGCTGATGTTGCGAATGTGTAGGGCCAACGTTGGGCCAACAGTGCGCCCTGTTCCATGTGGCGCTAATGGGCCGCGTGTTTCGTGCGTGCTCTTTCGTTGCATAATTTGTTTTTTTTTTGTGACTCCTCTTCTTCCACGGCAAGACGTCTCCGGATGGTCGATTTGGAGGGTGACTTGGAGGCAACCAAATCAAGCACCCACCAAAACCTCGAGGTCAAACGAACCACCGAAAGTGGGACAACATCGGGACGCGCGAGCCTACAAGGGCTTGCACAAAGACACACGTCTCGGTCTGCCAGCATCCGGCACGAGCACAACCGCACGGTGGCTCCGGTTTCAAGCTCGAGGCTTGGAATTACCTCGCCAAATATGGCCATGCCCTCGTGGTGGTTTTGATTGCGAGAAGCGAGAGAAGGCGGCACAAGAGTGAGCCCGTTTACCCGAAAAAAAAACCGCGACCTCCAGTGGGGCGTGTGTGCATGAATGACGGGCCTGCACGATGGCGGATGAATCTCAGGTATCATGCACGAAGTGAGCCATTGACGAGGAACACCTGCAAAACCCCCGTGAGAGTGGAAAAAACACACGATCGAAACAGGTTTTTGGAGAGGGTGTTTCAGGACCGATAACGACCTTTGTTTACAAACACGCTTTGATGTCACACGGCGATCAAACGTCATTACGAGTCGCGATCGAGCGAACAACGTGGTTCAAATGTCAAACTGAACGGCGTGAGAAGGAAAAACAAACCGTTGAGGTTCCCTTTTCGAAAGGCAGCTCATCGACCTTTTTGGAAGCGCGTCCTTTCCGACAGCGATGTTGCGATTAACCAGGCACACACACTGTCCATCGTCTGGTTGAGGCAAATGTTCGCATAAAGCGCTGCAGAGTGTGGAGATTATTTACATGGTCCTGGTAGCGTTTAAGTTTCTTCCCGTGCAACATCATCGCAAACACACGGTCTCGTCGTCGGAGAGATGCATCTTCGGTGAATGGATGAGATTGCAAAGAAAGGAAAGACTCCAAGAGACGAGATCCCTTTGAAAAGCGTGTGGATTGTGTCATGAGCCGCAGGGCATACGCGTTTCGTACGATCCATCGGCATGCTGCTGGGGGTGTGAATTAATGTGGCCCCGCAACTCACGCGCAAGTCGTACGCAAATTCACGTTTATACACACAAACAAACACACATCAACGGGGACGAATCTCTCGGTCCCCCCCCCCCCCCCCCGGGTTGTAATGTTTGTCCGTTCGCCATAGGGCAGACATTATTTATGAGCTACAAGCGCGCTGTGTCGTGGCTTTAGCTTATCGACTCTTTTTTCCATGGCCTGATTCGAACGGACAATAAAAAAAAAGCCAAGTGCAAGTTTATGGCGAACCTCGGACCTCCTTTTCGCGCGCGCCGGATCGTATAAATTGCGAGTATTTTATTTAATCCTCGTAAAGTACCTCAAATTGACGTTCTATTAGCGGCCGGGTGATAACCACTCCAGATGCTGCGGCAATGTTAGCACGCAACCATAGAAGGAAGAGCCCGTTTGTTAACAGGCTCTTTGGTATTGGAAATGTTCGCGTCTCGAAGGGTAGCCCTAGCCTGACCCTATTCCCGCCAGCCAACGCAGCTGCCAATCGGTCAGCAATGATGGTTGCTCCATCACTCGAACGATCATCGATCGTTCGGGGCCCATCTCGTTGGGTGGTTTTTTGCATCCCGAAAATAAAAATCCCACTCGGCCGGCCGGTTCGGTGCGATCGATCGGTGTCGGTTGCTTTCCCGCTTTCTGGCTTTCTGCTGCGGGCGGGAAAAATTGAACCATTCTCCCGTTCCATCGAACGAATCAATCCAAACTTCGACGGCCGGCTTAAGTTTAAGCCGCCAAAAGTCTGGAAGCGGCTTTTGGGTCAACGGTACCGGCTGGCAGGCGGCCTGCGTGGTCGTAATTACAAGCTAAATGCGTGTGCGGCTATGTGTGTGTGTGTGTGCATGCACACGCACGCTTGTGGGAAATTGAGCACAGTACGATTTGGCAGCCAGCCGCGCCCGAACACGAAGCATTCTCGTTGAGCGTTGAGATTTTTTGGCCCACCATTTTCCCGGAAAACTATTGGACCGCAAACGCTCGTTTCGCCTATTGGCGCTGGTCGATCGGTGCTGCGGGTGATCGAATTGGAACGCGCGAGTCCGGTGGAAAATTGGGCCATTTTTCCAATCTCCATTTCTCTCCTGCTGTTGGCCTACAAACACGTGAACGTGAACGAGGACCACGCGTAAGGAAACCGCTCTGCCCAGTGATGGATGCCCAAAAACTTCTACGAACTGTCGAATCGAAAGTGGTTGGTTTGGGCCGGAAAACCCGGAAGTAGGGCTCCCAGCTTTCCCGGTGCCGTCATGGTGGAATTGTTTTCGGTTTTTCGTTTAGTCTCGGGTAGTGGGCGAACGCAAACACAAACACATTTAGCACGGCATCCGTGTCGGTGTCCCGTGTCAAATTTCAATCTTTTGGCGTGTTTCGGAAATGCGGTTCGAGAAAATTTAAGAAACCCGCTTGTTCCGTGAAATGCTGTGCTGTGCCTGGTGTATTTTATTGGCGTTTACAATTCGCCAACGTGCACCAAACATCACACAGACGACACGGCGGCACCGTGTACGGTGGACATGTTTATTTTATCGCACCGAACTGCCAACCCGGTACAGTTTATGGTTGGCCAAATCCAAACGGCGGTCTTTTTTGCGATGTTTTTCGCACAAGGCTGTTCCTCCTTTGAACTGGAAGGCCCGGGCGAGAATTTAACGCATCAAAGACAAACGTCAACCGCTTTCCATCGCGCTCCTTGCTCCGATGGAGCATCGGTGCGAAGTGAAGGAAAATCGCTCCACATCGTGCTCCTGCTGGCGTATATGCAGCGGGATTTTTCGAGATGTTATTTTGGGAAAGCTGATGGAAAACCCGCGAAAACAACCCGGCACACATGGAGGTGACATCAGCTCGACCGCGAATGGGTGCGCATGGAAAGGAAAAATAGCACGCGCGTTCTCGGTAACGGTTTTTGCCCGATTTTCCGCCCGGCTCGGTTTGTCGTTGCAACTGGAATGGCAGATTATTGTTCCGTGAGTGATCACATTTAAGTTGCTCGTACAAGGTGGGGAAAAATTTTCTAAACTACCGTTCCCAAAAAGCACTCCTATTGAATTGATAATAATTTCAATTCATTCGGTTGGGAAAACGGATGGTGAAAATTCATACTTCGCTCATTATGCACATTCCACGAAATGCCGGAACCGTAGCGCGATCGTTTTGATAAAGCAATTTGCAAGCATTCCTAAACACATCTCATTCACACACAATGCCTGGCCAGGCAGCTCGGCAATAAAAAAACCCCCACGGGTAGCCTTAAATCGGTTGTGCAATTTTTATCGTCTTCTCTAAACCACGGCTGCCAGCGTGCGTTTCCGACCGCGATTTCCGGTGCGCTTCTGTTGTGAATTTTCCACCAAACATTAGCATCCCCATGCTGTTGCTTCTTGGAGCTTCTTTCCTTTTTTATCAGACCAAACTAGCATACAAAACTAAACCCGCCCCAGCCAATTTGGGGTTAGAAGAAAATTGGCAAAACATTCGCACACGCGAGCACGATCAGCGCGAAAGACCGATCGGTCGGCGCTGCGGTCAGAGTGTTGTGTGTGGGGATGGATTCCGGCATGGAAAAACGCAACAAAATCTTCTTTATTAACAACAAATAATATAATTCAGTGCTTTGTTTACGCGATCCTCAATCACCACGACGCGACCCACGCTCAAAAGGGATCGAGCGAGCTTAGAAGATGAAAATATATCGACGAACATCTGGCGACATTCCGTTCGCGCGCGCGCTTCGCATCGCGTGCATTGGAATGCGTTGCTTTAGTGTAAACTCGCTCACCACAAAGTAACTTTTACCAGCAACAAACACACACACACACACACGTCATTTGGAATTCATTGTTCGCATAATAAGGAACGGGCCAGAGGTTGGATAGGCTAAGCTCCCTTGGCGTATCGTATTTCAAATCTAATTCCTTCTTAATTAATTTGCTTCCCCAAGCGGAAACGCGACAATTGCGGGTTAGTTTGAATTAAAATTAATTAGTTTTGTGGAGCAAAACATCCTCCACCACCTGGAGGTGCAATAGTACGATAGGGAACCGTTTCTTTTCATTTTAATTTGCCGAAGATAGGTGAAATAGCGTTTAAAATTAACTCAGAGCTCCTTGCGTTTTGCATACATTTCCATTGTAAGGGTTCGTGTAATTGGATTTACTTGAAAATGCAATGAAATTCAACAGCACATTGAAGTATATGTGAGCTCTTTTGTGGTGTGTGATTTTCTATTCACATTTTTCGTTGCAATATTTTGCCATTAAATGAAAATTACACACCAAAGCTTGATCTACAGCGCTCCTAGCGCAAATAATAATCATTACCGTGTGCTTAGAAAGTCGAAAGTTCGCAAGACTGTCAAAATAATTGCCCCGTACTACGTTTCCCCGATCGCGAGTTTCTATTTGCATCACAGCGGTGATGATTTAAACCACCCCGACCTTATCTACCCCGACGTACCGGAAACCGCCTATGACCTGATTTCGCATCCCGAAATCTCCAAACCAACCCAACACCACACATAATCTCCGTGCGCTGCAGTTGATCGGTGTTCTTTTTGCTATCTGTCCCTCTCCCATCGCAAGAGCACGTTCGGTGTTCGAACTCGCTCCGAAAAACCGCATCAGAAACCCCGCAGTTACAGCGCTTTTACAATTTTTCGCCTGTGCTCGTACAGCAAATCCCGCCCCAAAGCCTGCGGCCCGCGTTGTTCGGCAACATTGTTTATGTTCTCTTGCGTGCCGCATTCGCCTCTTTGCCGTGCTTGAGTCCGAAAGCCACTCCACATCCGATCGTTCGGACGCGTTGCGCTCTGCTCCAGACAGACAACATGACCATAAATTATGGCCCCCGGAGACTGGGCCGGTGTTCACCGGTTCGGGGGAGGATGCACGGCCATTTTTGCCTGCGGGCCCTTTTTGCCGGGTTTCACTGTGAAGAAATGCTCGCTTGGATCCTCTCGATTCGTTCGTGTTGGTGGCCGAGTGGCGTCGTGTAAATTGTGTGGCTTTAAACCGCGCTAAAACCATTCTTACGGAAACTAATTCGACTGGTGCGCGGGGCATGGTTTTGATTTATATTTCGTGAAGCAAATGCTTTCGCGAACCCTTCTAGTCGGGAGGTTCGTTACCTCAAATGCACCCGGTTTCTGTGCCGTTGGTTTTTGTGGTTTTCCGTCGAAACGTGATTCGCACGGGTCGATGGTGGCCCTTTACGATGGAGAGGGGGAGGTTTTTTATTTATCCTTGGGGTCACATGTGCTCTCTGTTACACATTCTTTGCCTTCACGCGAAGAACGCATCTTCCTCCTCGTCTTATGGTTGGGAGTTTTTCTTTTTCTGTGACGCTCCCAAGATATCTTCTCTCAGCTTTGGTTTTCGGCGAAGGATCGAACATAAAAAAATAATAACACCACACGAAAAACCGGATTTAAGCACGGGTGAAAAATAAAAGCAAAAAAAAAACAGACGCACACGTGAAACCCTTTCCCAATCGGATCTGATACGGATTGAGGCGAGGCGACGCTTCGAAAGGCATCGGGCGGTTCGGTATGTAGTTTCGCGTTCGCGATTAAGAAAGCAAAAGAAACGGGTTCTGTTTTAGTGCCGCCGGGCTTTTAGCACCGGCGCAAATGGATGAGGATGCTTTGGGGACTGCCGCACCCGCGCTGGGAACAAGGAAAACGGGCCGACCACCAATAGCCGGGATCGGTTTTGGTTGATCTATGATTTTAGAAAAAAAAATGATGCACATGGTTCGAACCATCGCAATAAATGAGCAGGGTTCTATGGATGTCGAAATGGATAGCTAAAGAAGAATTTAACTCCTCTTGCGAAGACGTTTTTGTTTGTGTTGTACAAATTAAAATTTTTTGAGAATGATTGCTATGATCCAATGAAAAAAATGCATTTTGCTCCTTGAAAAAATGTGCAAGAAATAAACCACATTATCTTAATAATTCCAAACATCACTTCTAAATGTATAGCTGTTGAAAATAAAAACATTTCTACTTCCTTTCGTATACCTTTGGCTTGCCATTGTAAAAAATATTATTAATTGAGTTATGCTTGAATGGCGTAAGTGTTCGTTGTTAATTGAAGAAATGTTCCAGAAATTAACCACACGACTTAAATCATTATCGCAACAAAAGGCAATATTCTATGGAATTATTAATGGAAAACTCGGAGAAATTATCTCTCTTGCTTACACAGCCTTTCGGGTCGCCATTATAAAAATTTTATTTTATGAAGCCATGCTTCAACGATGGAAGTGCATCGACGGTTGTCTTACTGCACTCGTTGCTGGGTTAAAGCATGATTTCATCATCATCACTCGTCGAAAAGTGCACCATCCGGGGCACCGTTAGAATGCAGCATGCTCACAACCACGGCTAATGACGCCGTTCATGTGCCCATGGCGGGCTGGACCAGGCTTATCATAAAACATGGCTTATGGTTTGGTGCAATCCGTCGAGCAAGGGAAACCCATAAAAGCTCGCTTATTTAGCCCCGTCGGAAGAGGTCTCAATTTTAAACCTTTTTTTAATGAACATATTCGAGGTGATTGGTAACCATTATCCCTTTCGGTAATGGGAAGAGCGCATGATTTGCGCCAGCGTAGAGAAATGCAATAAAACAGCACTGGTATGGGCTCGAACGAACAGGAACGGGTGCAATGGGTGGGAAATAGAGGTTCCACACAACTGCTAACTCTTTGGAATAATCAAAAAATCACCTAGAACATCTTAAAAATCTTCAAGTAGGCAAGAGAATTTCGAATATTTTTTTCGGTTACGAATTAAACGCAAACATTGCAGTGAATAAACGAATACCTAACGCTGTAAACGCTCAATCATTGCCAATACACTACGTGCGTTTAAAAGTACACACGTTTTCTCATCTATTCTCGTTAAACCGTGATGGACGTACGGCTCCTTATCGTTTTATCAAATAAGCAATTCGCACGCTTGCTCTTCTGCTTTTGTCACCGCTCATTGAATCGCAATAAGTCCTAAGATAGATCCTAATCCTCTTGATGGAGTTCGTACGTTTACGCGTACGTTTTATTTGAAATAGACAAATACAAATACTGTCACCGTTTGTGACCGGAAGCGAAGCGAAAAAAGCTAGATTTCATACGAAATGACTTTTTTTCAATAAGTGGAAATGAATTAATCAGTTTGTTTTGCGGATTCATATGATACACGAATTGACAAAATCAAAATTAGTCCAACACTGAAGATAAAAAATTATCAAATGTGTCCGTTTTATCTCGTTGTGTGATTGAACATTCTATTAGAAATAAAAGGGGTCGCTCTTTTTCCGCTCGTCGCAATGAACTGACCGAGATCAACAGCTCCAGTTTGAATAGTACAGCTCAACTCCCGTACGCAGGGATTACCCGGTGAGCCATCGCGGAAAGGCTAATAAAGTTATAAAATTCTCGCTCTAATTTCAATTATGCTATATAGTTCGGTTTTACGATCCCAAAGTTTCGCTTAAACGCGCGCTTTCACAGAAAAAAGGGTGCCTCTCCACGAAACAGCGTGATCAATTGAGCGACCGACTTCACGCGTGAGCGAAGCGGTCAGTTAATTAATATTTCTTGTTCTACTGCTGCTCCTAGGGCGCCTCCCAACGTAATGATGTCAACGTTCGCAATCGGTTCCACTGCCATCTAATCCCGTTTATCGGTGGACCTGAGAAATCAGTCGTCTGATATTGAGTTCAAGGCAGTAATTAAAACATCCGATTTACGTTACTGAGCCGGCCATCAGGGCGGCCGGACGCGGTTCAAGAAGACGCTCATTTGTATGCGACACAGTTCGAGCAGTGCGCGGGCAGTTTAATTGCGAGTGGCAACATCTTCTGCGCACGTGTCATCCGCAGAGTGACACACTCGATTTAATATCCAACGTTCGAACGGGTCGCGTCATCGCGCTTCCAAGAAGTGGGACACGGAACGGCGATTAATCGGTGTGAAAATACGTTTCGGGGGCTCATTGAGTACAGTCATACCAAACAAAGATACATACATCATGCGGTATGCTATAAAGGTCTTAAGCATGACGATCCGGTAAAGGCCATGGCCGATTCTACCTATGGCGAATGTTGGTGGTGTTTCCGCAAATAATTCGTAAAAGCCCGTACATGTTAGGCTGGTTTAAAGGAATAAAATATGTTCAATGTCCTCTTGGAAATTCCGCAAGGCCATTATTAATTCAACCATTCTGGATGCCTTCAAATATGACAAATCGCAAACAATTGCACCCCAACAACTTGCGTATGCAAAACGAATTTAAACCGATCGTTTGTCCCATCCCATCAGAACGCCTACCTAAGCGTCCACCCAGCGAAAAGTGCACTTTCTTGTGTTTTAAAATTCCAACCACTCTCCCTCCATGTGGGGGAAAAAATCCAATTCAACCATCAAACGAGCCGGAAGAAATCGCCATTTCAAACGATGCGCGTCCCACGGCACCGTGTGTACGTGGCCAGAATCGAAATCCATCACAATCACGAACCCAGCCAGGCGACCTTGGCACGACACTCAATTAGCATACCGGCTGACCAAACGCCCTTTCTGGACCTTTTTGAAAATGGGCGAACCAGCCCTCGATGTTGCCCATTTCACGCCGTTTTTGAGCGATGGTACCTCAGCAAGAAAGCCACCACTGGATGGATACTCCCGTTGCATGACGAGAGTGCATTACAATTTTCCAACATCAAACGCGCCACTGCACACGTGCATCGGTGCGCAACCGTTTAGCCAAAGAACAAGACCCTTGCTTCCGGGCGCAAGCACGCAACTAATTACCACCGATCGGGGCAATACGCGCGCAAGCTGCATCTCCATTCTCCGCATAGATCACTAATTGATTGTAGCTTCGAATCGCGTCCGAAACTGAACCCTCGATCCGACATTCCCGGCTCGGGGAAGGATTACAAAACCAGGCCTCCTGCAAAAAGCTGACTGAACCGCGCGCTCATCCATGCTGGCAGGTGAAAATCGCACTCTCCTGGCACGCATACCGGTGGATGGATGGGAGAGAAAAATAAAAACTCGAAACATTCGCCCCGTACATCATCGTGGCCCCAAGCAACGGCCAGTGGAATGATTGATGATGTTACTCTGGCCACCCGACCAACGTGATCTTCGATCTTGCGCTTTCGCGTTGCGCGTGTTTGCGTGCCCTGAATGTGTGCCTCGTGGTCCCGGTTTTGAACCTGACCTGGAGAGGCGGGAAAAAAGCCTACCGAAGGGAAAATAACCTACCTTGAGGATGGCGACGACTAGCTGCAATGGGCCACCCTGCAGCACTACGGTGCTGATGGTGGTTGCGACCATTGCACTCGCCGTTGATGCAGATGCTGCTGGTGAGGCGCCAACCGGATGCGGCAGTGAAGCCATCGGGCCCAGTGTTTGGGCGAAATCTTCGTTCAACTTCCGCTGCAGCTCGTCGAGTGAGGAAAGCTTCCCGTCCGGTGTCGGTTCCATGTTGGTGTCACGGAAGCTGTCGGCTTCGAGTTGCGGAGATGACCGCGTGCACGCGTGGCGTTGCTCAAAGTTTTCCGACCAAAAACCCGCGAAAAATAAACTATCGTTGACCTGTTTTGCGCTGGAGAATCTCGTGGAGCAGCGGCAATTCGCACTCACATTGCACTCATGCAGCGAAGGGAGATAAATATTTGTACAGAAAAAAAAACGAAACGCAACACGAACGCGAAAACCTGCCTGCAACCAAAAACACACACGAACAAAAAAAAAACGTGTCCCCTCTTAAACGCTAAACGGGTCGTGTACAGTCGTGGTGAATGAATTCAAATGCAACTCTGCGGTCGAGTGGGAAACGAAAAACGAATTAGCTTGGGCGGAAAAAAAATTAAGAAAGAATATTCTCCAACATCCACATCGGGCACGGTGACGGCGTGCACACCGAAAAAAAAAACTGGTTTTTTCGGTCTGCTTTGTTTCTTTTTTCACTCGCACACTAAATACACGCACGCACGGCCTTGGTCGTGACACGGTGCGCAAGCGCGATCGTGCCCTATGCTAGCACTCGAATTTTTGGTCCCGGGCGTTGTCTTGTGTTACATCGCTTTTTTTTTCTTCTTCTCATGCTTCTCCTTTTTAACCAGCTCTCTGGGCAGCAGCCACTGTGTTGAGCTGGGAATCGAGAAAACTAATCCCGCGCATCGGGATAAACGTTCTCAAACAAGCCACTGTCATATCTGAGCCCTCGATCCGTTGTCCTGCCATTCGACACCAGCGATTGATCACCCAAAAAGTTTCCTACCTACACCGACGACAACCAGCGTGATCGAGGGCACGGACGATCGAATCGGGAACCAGATTCCGGTGTCTTCAAAGCCTCCACTCGGCGGTGCAACAAAATGCATCAACTGCACAAACAACGCGTGACGTCCCAAAGCCGGCT
Source organism: Anopheles nili (assembly GCF_943737925.1). Taxonomy (NCBI): domain Eukaryota; kingdom Metazoa; phylum Arthropoda; class Insecta; order Diptera; family Culicidae; genus Anopheles; species Anopheles nili. Next base: position 50,060,669 of record NC_071292.1, read on the forward strand.
CGATTAATCATCAATTCTTTTTCGGCAGTGGCACGCGGTTTAAGAACCTCTTCGGGCACATTCTCTTGCCCGGTCACTTTCACTCGTTTGCTTTGGCTTTTCCCGGTTCCCTACACACACACGCACGCACACGCACACCCGCACACGACGCTCTACCGTTGGCTGTCGATTATGCCGTCTTGCGTTGATCCTTTCCGTTGGCGCTTTTGGGGGACGATCCGCGCTGGTCGATCGCATCCGAGAGACTGTCTCGCTTTTCCGTCGACTCGGAGAGTTGCGCCGCTCCCGGTGGTGAAGTTGTTTATGTCCGCGCGCACGATCGCGTGAATGTGTATTTTTTTTTTTGTATCTCTGCGGGCTCTCTCGCGTCTCGTGGCTTTTCACTTCCACACAGGCCTTTTTTTGAGTCGAGGTTTATTTACTCTTTCCTCCACGATCGCTTAGCTCTCCCGGTAGCTGGATGATGCCTTTTTTTGTCTTCTTTTATTTGCTTGACCGTTGGGCACAAGAGCTGGAGAAAAGCATCCGCCGGTTGGCGGTTTGGGGTGGCTTATATGTTTTAAATACCCCCGTCTCAATTGCTTCATGTTGTTGAGGCAAAACAACAACAAAAAAAGGGTTGAACTGTTTTGCTACCGACGTCTGGGCTGGCTTGCGGTTATCTTTTTAACGCTGAATACCATCAGTCGGATGGTGCGGATATCTGGCGCAAAGCGAAACAATGCGTGATCTTTTACGATTTTGTGATTTATGATTGCGCGAGCTGAGGCTTGGTGGTAAATCTACGAATTAAATGATAGCTGGCGTCGTTATCATTTTGAAGTAAATTAATGTGCATATTAGGGGTTGTTTCTCATGATTTCGCAGCAGCTTGAACGGGATGAATGGAGCTACAGCGCTTAGTAGCAGGGAGAATGTTTTTCCAACCGCATTTTCCGTCGAACCTAATATTCATTTGCTTTTAGAATGGTTAGTGTCCTTAGGATGATCATCCTGTAATATCTCATGTATGTTGCCTTCTGTTTATTATGGAGTGGTTGAACTAAGATGAGGTTGACAAATGAATTAGATGATTTAAAAAGTATCTGGAATCTAGATGATTAGTTCTGTTATGTTCAGTTAAAATCTAACCAGTCAATAATCAGCTATTTGGAAAAAATACTAAGTATCCTTTTTTGAGAAGTATCCTGAAATATAAAAAAATAGAAAATTTAAGCACCGTGTGAAATGAAATCGGGTACACCAACTCATTCTGGAAAGAAGAGGTCCACATAACTTGCAACCGTATTTCGAAACAACTTCGAAATGTAAGCGTTATACAAATTGCATACGCACAGGCGTACAAACTTTCGTGAACACGTTTTTCCCACGCATAAAAAGGAAAACATGCAAACAACTGTTAATTCAACGAACATGAACACCACGCAAACAGAATAAGACAAAACCAGAAGTTAAAAGCAATATTATCGTACGCGACCCTTTTTATTTCACGGCCAAAACAACAACAAAGCAACACACATAAGATAACCTGCCTGAACTGCGCTCGTTACGAAAGCGCGTCTTCTAGAATCGTTTATAAAACTACTACTCTAATGCTATTCAAACTCAAGCAAACACTCAAACATCATGCGCCTCGCCCGCTAGATTTTCCTCGCATTTCGCACCCCTATTTTCATCAACTAACTGCGCTCGTTGAGCCCGTATCGAACTATCTAATTCTTGGTGTAATGCGCTCGGCATTGTAGCTGGCAAGATGCAATTGCGCTGCGATGCAGCTGCTGGAATGGCTTCGTAAAAAACGCTAGTCTGCACTTCGGTGCAACCGTTCGGTTTCCTTCCTCTACTCTTCCTCTCCACAAATCGCTCAGAGACAACTCTTCACCGTATGCTTGGTGATGATGTTCTGATAGTAGTACGTAAGGCCCGAGATGTCCGTTGGGCCCTTGACCGGTTCGAAACGGACGGTATCCTCCGGATCTAGCTTAACGCTACTGGTACTCACGTTGCCGCTGTCTTCGCTTGTCGGTGTCACCTGCGTACTCTGCAGTTCTTTGTTGACGGCTGAACCAACCGCAGCGAGCAGGTTGTTGTTGCGGATGTCATTCTCGATCTGCTCCAGCTCTTCAGGGGTTAGTGAGAGGGCAAGATTTTCCCGGCGGTTGATCGAGTTGAGCGCTGAACTAGAAGCTGAACTGGTGCCAATAGGGCTTGGTTGCGAACAAACCGTCGGCACGGTGTCATCTGAATCCGGATGTGAATCCACGCTAGCTGATCCGTGCGAATTGGCAGGCGTTGGGAAACTATGCTCCGATTCGTCGAACGATAGATTCGCACTTGAAGTCATCACCACCCCTGACAGCAGCTTGATCGAAGGGAACGCTTCCGGGTCTGGATCTTCCGCGGAGTCGTTCTCCAGCGAGCTCTGCCTTTCGATTGATTCCACGCCCCACCAGGGTGATGCACGACACTCCGACGCGGTATGGTACGAGGACGATCGTGACTGGGGCGTGCAGATGCAATCCGACGCCGTCACAAACGATCCATCGTCCGTTGACTTAACACTCGAGCTCCAATCCTGCGATGTGAAAAACGGAAAAGCACTTGTGAAAAAAAAACACATCCGCAACCACAACCACAACCGTTCGCAACACTCACGTCACTCTGATTTCCACTATCGGCTCGCTTGCTGGCAACTTCTGGCGCCACGTTTGCGCTCGTGATCTCTTCAACCTCATCATCGAAACCACCCTGCACGTCGCTCAACACGCTGTCTAACGATTCCGCCACCTGAGCGACCTCCGCTAGGCGGGTCGAGATCGCCTCGCACGCCATAATGTTATCACTTTCGGCGACGATATTCTCCGGACTGGCCATCCTGACGGGGATACGTAAAGGAAATATTGGATAAGCTTCTTCGCGGGGCTCACAAGCACGAACACGAGCTCTAACTTTAAAGGAAGCAAAAACCCGCGTGGAAATTAATGTGAGCGATTGATGGTCAACTGTGGAACAAGCGTGCTGATTCTACTGACAACAACTGAGCCGCAACATCGAAATATGGTGCCGGCTTAGCGGGTTGTGTCGCGTTGTTACATAAAACACACGAAACCATGGAAGAGTACGAACGCGAGCATGGCTAAAATTAAGCCATTATTTACGAGCTGCAGGTTTGTGGCTAATTTTGGCCAAATATTCCGCACCGGGAACCTGAACTCTGGACGCAAGCAGCTGTTCGGCGTTCGTTTCGTGTCCTGGCACAGCTTTATGGCGAATACCAATCTGACTTGCTGCAGAAACGTCCTGCAATGCTGCACTGATGCACGACTTTAGACCACCAATTTTGTCGCGCATTCTTACACACTATGCTACCGCCCAAACGCACCCCAGCGTGTATATTAATAAATCACCGCCGTCTGGCACTACTTACGCGTCGAGCCGGTCGTCCAGAAGAAACGGTTCCTTCAGTCTCGTTTTAAGCAGCCGACCAAGCCGCACCATCCGGCCAACCTCAAGCAGCAACCGTTCGCGGGTCGCAAGATACTTACGCAGCCGTGTCCGGCGGCGTGTCTGCTCCGTGATCTCACCAATACGCAGCACGCACTCGTGCAGTTCGCGTAACTTCACGCACTGCTCCTCGACGCTGCGGTGAAATACGGCTGACACGCGCAATCGCGTCATCTGCTCCTGCGCAACGGCCTGAAAGGATCGCCACGTGCACTGGAGCGATTTCGTCATCGCGATGTTGTCCGCTGTTTCGAGCTTGCAGGATTGGCGTAGGGCGAGTGACGCGTTCAACAGCTGACACCCGTAATTGTACGTGCCTTTAGCTGTCTCCTGAAGCGTCTGGTGTTCGTCCTTTTGGCTCTGGATCTCGCGCACGCTCGCACCGACGTGCGTGTGGGAGCGAAGCATCACCTGCTGGAGATCACCCATCCATTTGACGGCGGTGCGTGCGTCCTGTTCGTACTTGAAGATGTGCGTGATTTGATCGAGGGTGAGCTTCTGCAGTTCCACGCTGTCAGCGAAGATGCGTGATCGGGATCGGGTCGCGTCTAGGATGTCGCGTACGTTCCCGATGTCCTCGCTGTAGTCGACATCGATGTCTCGTCCGACGGCGTCCTTTACTGGCATCAACAGAACATCGCTTAGCTTTTCGCCCTCTTTGATGATCTCTTTTTCCATCATTTCTGGAACGACAGAAAGACACGTGACATCAGAAACGGGACCTAAACCTTCTCCAAAATCAGTAAACACCCTCGGGAACCTACCAAGCATTAGTTGATTGTCATTCAGCTTTTGCAGGTTAGTGCTAGCTAGCGCATAATCCTCGACTCGTTCGCCCATGATGAGTGACTGGAAGACTTCGCTCGTCCTATCGAAGTACTCTGCCACCAACCTAAAAAACCGCACCGACGTGATGAGCACATTTCGCCGTCGCTCAAGCCGCTGCGCGAAACTTCGACACACAAAATCCATCCACTCGCGCTGTGACAACAGATCCCGATAAGCAGCCGTATCCTTCCGCCGCGGAAAGTGATCAATCTTGTGCAACAACTCGGCGTAACACCCATACGTTTGCCAGCACTGCAGCTCAAGGATCTCGTGCTCCAGCCGCAACTGATCGGCCGTTCCAACGTCATGGCCCACACGAAGTTGCGCATTCAACATCGACTCGGCTGTGGTGAGGATCCAGCTGGTGACGTGTGATACACCCTCCTCGAGGGTGGCCAACTCTTGCAGCACTTCAACCGTCCGTTCGAGCTCCGTCCACGCCTGGTTAGCGGTGGTTTGTTTGCGATCGAGCGCGTTCAGCATCCGCTCGACTTGCAGCTTACCGTCGGTGAGGTCTTGAGCCACCGCCGACTTTGCGCTGTGGAGATCACTTAGATGAGCGAGCAGCTTTTTGCCTGCGGAAGCGAATAAATAGACACGTTAAATAGAAAGCACACGAAGCGTGCGGGTCAGAATATTTATCTGGCCGAATTAAAGTCTGAATTTTCCCGCTCTAAATCAACGCTTGTCGAGCTTCAGCGAGCGCCGGGAGCTTAAGCTACCGAGCCGACCTATTCATTTTTTTTTCATTTGCCCTCTACAATAAAGTGGCTCCCTTATACACCCTGTATTCAAATGCGTGCGTGCGTGTACGAACCGAGCCGAGAAATTTATAATTTTATTTATCAGCCACTTTAAAGGGTACCGATGCATTCAACCCATTCACCGGCAATCACTTTACTTTATACGGCGCTATTTGATGGGGCTGCGATTTATTGCAACCATTGTCTTAATTACAGGTGAAGTCTGTTAAAGAGTGCGCTCCTTCATCGTTCCCTTTGAGCACACTCAATGTTGTAGTTGCACACTGGGTTTTTGCTTGAATTTTCTACCAATAATGACCCATTTAAGTTGAATGAATAATCAAATAGAAGAGACATGTTTCTTACCTTTTTTTCTCCTTCGTTTAATAGTAGCTTATTCCAATCGCCGAATAAATCATAATAAATAGATTTTCTGCGATATCTAATCACATTTGAAGCACTTAAAAATTATCATTTTGTTCGCGTCATACCTCTCATTTCCGTGCCATCATTTTCTGTGCAAGCATTTTGTAATTCACGCTCACATTAAAGCACTTCCACCCATTCGGACGGGTTAGATCAGCAATTAGCCCACAGCATGGCGTTAAAATAACCAAATGGGTCGTAGTTATCGGATAATCTCTCAAAAACCGTCCATTGTCCACCACGCTCCAACACCCCTAAACGGTCTCAGCTCAACTGTTCCCACCCACCACGAAGCCCAAAAGCCTTCACATTTATGGAAATGCTTCGTGCAGCGAGCTCCACATGAAGCTGACCCAGATCGTGCGGGGTCTGCTTGGGTAAATAAAAATAAATAAAAAAAGCCGCAGTCTCGGGGTCTTTCGATTGTGTTAAGTGCCCGGCGCTTTATTTGATAGGGAAAGCAGATTTTTATGTGAACCAACCATTGCATTCGTTTAGCGGTATGGGTTTTTGGAAACAAGGAGCCTTTAGGTGCCAGTTTGCCATTGATTTTTTCGACGTTTTTCAAGGATGCAGCGTACTGCCGTTTCCATCGATTAAACCACCAGAAACTGGTAAGGTGTCTGGGCCCCTTTTTTCACCTGTGATCTCTCCATTCGAAAAGGTACTCTATCGGAAGGCAACGACGGCTCGCGTGTGACAGCTGATGGTTGCTAATGAGATACAGCCGGTCTGGGAGCGCGAGCGGAAATGATAGATCAAGGCGCCACGATCAGGCTTTCGCAGCTGGGCGCACTTCCGGTGGTGCAACATTACCCGGTACGTGCGCCGTTCCCTATCATCATCGACAAGGAGAAATTAAGCACCCCGTCAGCCGACAACCCGATCGATTGTTCAATTAGCCCAACAGTGGTTCCAGTGCCGGTCAACCGGCTTTCCCTGCGTTGTACACGCACTAGTGTGTGTGCGCGTGATACTCGAGGAACTTAAGCCCTTTTGCCTGGGCCCCGGAATCCTCATCCCCAGGGAGAGAAACTTATGCGCACGCTTCAACCGATCGAACCGGCTTCGGATGCTCTCAACAACAAAAAAAGCTGCTTACTCACGCGAACCCCAAACCGGTGATATTCCGCGTGGAAGAAGGCTACCCCGATCGATCGATCTGCTGGTCTTCAACCTCCCAAAAACTTACCGCCATCCATGACGAGGGAGAGAAATTTCTGCACATCCGCGTTCAGCTGCTGGCAAGATTTGAGGGCCGCCTTCGATTCGCTCGCCCGAACCGTCCGGTTGTCCAGCAGGATGAGGTGCAGGTTTTCTAGGTCGCCCATGGCTTTGTCGTAGGATTTTCGGAATTCTTCGATGCGCTGTCGTGGTCAGGTGGTGCATTCGAGAGAGTGAGAGAAATGCACGATCAGGAACGTGAAAAAGGAAGGTAGAGCAAAAAAAAAAACAGCACACGTTAGATATGAAAGCCACATGACGAGAACCCGCGCGATGAGTTTTGACGCGTTGGTTCGGTGACGGAGTGAGAAGATTTTTTTTATGAGCCACTTGCCGTTCCACAGCGAGCTGGGAAATGGGAATTTTATCACCGATCGGTGGAAGAGATTGGGACGAGGGAAATCGTTAGGATCGTTAGGTGCTAGAAAGTTCTGCAGGAAGTTGGACACCTAATCGCCGCAAGCATCTCTCACAATTAGCATAGGAATGGCTGTATTAAGGGCAGCCGATCGTGTATGATGATATTATTTATCCGATCGCTTGGATACGTCAAATTAATAAATCCGGCCTTTTAGGGGAGAAGTTCTAGCCGCTTTGAGTGGTTAGTATCGTTATCTCAAACGAGTTTATAACTGTACCTGCTATCATGTGTATTCTTTATGTAAGGGTTTTTCTTTTTTCATTCTTACCTCGCGCGATTGTATCCACTGTTCGTGGTTGTAAGCGATAATGCCGCCAAGCTCCTCCGGTAGCTCGCTGGTGTCAAAGTATTTCACCAACCGGGACTTTGAGATGATCGTTGGCTAAAGAGAAGATAATGTGCAAATAATCAAAAAGAGTTAATAATAGCGACCGCTGATAACCATGGAAGGTAGTAAATGATCCACTGCCGTCGACTTTTCACTCTTTTAATAGCTTTTAATTTGAGTTCAAAAAACGATGCCGATCTTCGATAAGGTTCCGAGGCCACAAATCCCTCTTCATGAGACGCTGAAGTCGCGCCATCATCTGGCTGCTGGAACATCTCAACGACATGAAACATGGCGCAAAGAGCTGCCCTTTTTCCGAACGGCAACGGCTCGTTCAAGCACGTTGAAGAAAAATATACCAATTACAAACAATTTGCACACCAATCATCGCGCACGTTAGCACACATTAAAATTATCCACTTTTCTCCCGCGAACACGCACTCTAATGGCGCCCGTTGCTCAAACACCCATTGAGCATCGCTAATTTTCCCAATCAAGAGCCAATTATTTCAACTCGATCAAATGCGCCTCTTGGTTTGCTGTTTTTTTTCTGTTTTGTCTTCTTTTCAGTGCATTTAAAATGCGCTGAAACAGCAACAAAAAAACGGCAATGCAGCCGTGGGGAAAATATTACGAAATTCGCAAACGAAACCCCCCACACGCGCAAAGCCGCCAACCAGAGCACTTTCCGTTTCAATTGTACGTTGTCTATTACAGCGTCTACCGCTCACTTTCATAGTGTGCTGGAAAGCCCGCTCGAGAGCGCAAAGAGTGGCTGGTTATTCGCCAAACACGGAGACAACTGTCTGCTTTTGCTTAAAACAATCCCAAACCTAGCGTTTGAACGGTGCAGGAAAATGAGCTTTAACGACCATTCGCTTTCGGGAAATGGGGAGGGCCCTCGTTTGGTACTGCGGTGGACCTGAAGGAGCGAGCAGCCTGTTTCGGTTCGTCTTGCGTCCACTTCGTCGAGCGCAAGACCGCGTGCAGGTCCTCGGCTTACTTTCGCGTGATACTTTTGTTCCCCAGCGCGGGAGAAAGTGCAACGGATTGTGTTTTGTTTCGTTGTTAACGTGTGTGCAATTTACCACGCGACCTGAGCGCTAGCCGGAAAAGTCTGCAAAACAAAAAACCGAAACCGATTTCCTCGCAGCGGGAGCGTTCCTGGGGACGCATTGGCAAAGGCGCTCTACGGTGCGGTTTGAAGCAGGAACAGTAATTGGTCTCACGCGGATTGTAATAGGCTTTTGATGGCTTTGAAAATCGACAACCGGTAATCGGTCAAGGCAGCATGGAAAATGAGCATCGATGGGATGGTAGGGTGTGCTCTATCTGATTTAAAAGCATGAAAACTGATTTAAAAGCATGCCAACCACCTGACCGTGCAATTTTTTTGCTCACTTTACCAGGTGGCCTAACATGTGGAAATGAAAAAAGAATCATATTCCTTATTTATTTAAATTCCAACACTGAACAAATTTAATTAAATAAATCAAAAGAACGTAAATCGGCCGTAATGTTTTTTTTTCGTTCAATAATTTATGCATTCTGTCGAGCAGCTAAGCTTGCTACAATTGCTACTGTCAATTAACTATTCTAATTATTTTTTCTCCATTTCACAGACATTCAACATGCGCGGTGAGCTCAATTCTGCTATACGATCGCTGACTTGCAAGGTAAGCCATTTCAATCTCACCACCATTGGCATTAATTGGCATGGATCATAAAAAAGCACAATCCCCAACGATGTAAAGAAAAAGCGTAAAACTAAACCACGGCGTTCCCCCACACATGAGCTACTGTATGTAAATGATTGCAAAAGGGAAACAACACACAAAAAAAACCGGCATACGAAGCATTCCAAGCAATCGCTACCGAGCGGCACTGCACATTGCCAAGCATAGCGATAGTAGAATTTCCCCTTCGAAGATCAAGCACAAAACCCCAATTGACGGCTGGCACGGAAACGGTTGGCATCACGTATCACCAGGGGAAGAAAAACGTGCCAGCCTGCTGCGAGAAAAACTCACTGTCAGTCACGTACGGGATCACCCGCTGACCCCAGGAGCTGTCTCGAAGGTGAGCAAGCGCCATCAGAAAAAGCGAGAAAGAGAGAGCAAAAAAAACCGGGAAAAATGGAAATTATCTACCCCACCATCCGGGGAGGGTTACGAACGCCGTACGTGTGAGAGTCTTTGCGTCAATTGTAGACCTAATGGAACCCTAATTAGACCTTTTCCTCCCCGAGGCTAGCGAGTGGGCACATCCCGTTCCGTCGGGTAATCTTCGCTTGGGGGCCGTGGGGAAAACACGGCTTAGGCTCCTAAACCTGCGTACCCCAAAGAACAGGCAATTGGGGAATGGGAAGAGTGAGCTTTCAAAATCAACGCGCTGAGGTGTTGACTTTCCAAGGCTTCCGTTGTGCTTCCGATGCATCTGGCACAACACCCGGGCTAATGGTGACGCAGGTGACTTATCGGAGTGCATTGCGTCCTTGAGCGGGAGCTGAAAACTGGAAACCTCTCACAAAGGGTGCACATGCTGATAGCACGGCTTCTAAACGAGCCTTTGCTACCAGGTTGAGCTGGCCTAGGCAGGGGGTTCGGTGATGTCAATATCCCATATTAAGTCGCAATCCAGTAGGTCCAGTCCCCCCCACGGTAGCACAAAACGGGTCGATAAGATACGCTGGCAAAGGTTTATCGCGCTAGCGCTCGCTTAACGGCAGGAACACACCGAAAACTAAAAAGAAACGCACACCCGATGCAATAATCCACACAATCTGGTGCTCAATTAATTACGGATCTGCGATTGGGGCATTGTTGCGACCAGTACCGCACCTGCTTGACGCTCATTGGAATAACCCTGCAACGTAGAACGCGGGCAGAATTTTCTCGAACACTCGAGCAACCAATATTTGTATGGTTTCTGACCCATCAGCAGCAAAAAAATAGCCGAACATCGTGTTGCACCGATATCTCGTCCGGTGGTTTTGCTTTGGGCACGTCTTCAGGTCACGGAAATGGTGCGACCGATAAGACCGACAAGAAGCTAGATCGCTGGAGATCGGCAAAATAGCGGAACATGGTCAAACCGGGCGCACGTGTATCGATACCCTCTACCGATCGATTATCAAACACAACACTCTCCGTGCTCTGGGACGTACAAGAGTGGCGTATTATATCACACAGGTCGTTCCCGCAGGGTACAACCTGACACACCCCAATTTGGTTGGAGGTTGCGACCAACTTGTCGCTCACCTACTCCACCAGCAGGTCTAGGGGCGGAAAAGTTCAATGTCACACGTTTTACAGCGTGCCAAAATCGATGGAATGGTGACCTGACATCAAATTCCCTGCCACGCTTTTCCTCGCACACTCGCGCGCCCATTGATTGCGGTAGTCAACCGCGCGATAACGATATCTCTGCACCGCGACCGGGAAGGTACTCTAGCGATCGGTCGATTTCTTGACAACCGTACACGGCGCAATAATGGCGTTTGATAATTTGCGCTAAGGAACCGTTTCTTGGAAGGATCGGTTCTTCGGTTGATGTGCTACCAACCGCTGCTCGATGGGACCACGCGTCGTAATCAATCATCAGTAGCCGGTAGCGAAAACAGGCCGGTTTAGGCAGTAAAACAGGCATTATCGGTATCGGCCCTTCGCTAACAAACGGTTCGCTATTCGGAGCTGCATCTGGACGATGATTAACCTGCCATGTGGCGGGATCTAACCTAAACTGGATCGCGGAATAAGACAAAGCCTATCAACGGCTAACTCGCGCGTACGTACCTCGCCTTTGCGGTGTTGCCGGGCACAATTTTCCACCCGATTCTTGTCCCAGAACGCATCCGGTCGTATCACGAGAAAGCTGTTCATGTGCACCCCAAGCAGCTGCTGAACGTGGCGAATGTACTGCCTGGTGGAACGCCACGTGCACTTCTGAGCGTCGAGAATGACGGCCAGTCCGCTGCTGACCGTTTCGGAGCTGTCGAGAGAGGGATTTTGGATTTTTTTTTGTGAATTTTGGCTTTGACGTTAAAAAGAAAAACCACCAGAAGATGAGCTGCTCGCAGGCGCTCAGACACTTACCTTAAGCTGGCCAACAGGTACTTGACCGTCGTCTCGAGGAACCCCTTCATCCAGGGCAGATTATCGTAGAACGGTACCGGTATAACAACGAGCGGATGTCCATCACGATCTCGCCCGCCCGGCATGTACGCGGTTTGGGTGTTGAGCGCATTCAGCACGTCCGCCTCCATCGCACGCACTCGCTGGAGGACCTGCTGCTGAGCTAACAACGTGACCACCGAAACGCTAGCGTTTGTGGTCGCTTTCACCAACACCTGACGCTGGCGCAGAGTCCGATCTGGCCAACCTAACCCAACCTGGGCGGGAATACTCCTTGCTGGCAAGCAAGCAGGCGTAGAAGAGGATGAAAAAAAAAATCCCTCCCCTAACCAAACACTGTCACTTTCGAACGGGCGAACACTTGAGCGGCTCACGAATCAGCGCTCGAACGCTCGAGGTGAAACATGATCGGTTTTTTTTTTTGTTGCTCTTCGGTTGCTGTGTTTCTACGATTTTCCTACGCTCGACGCGTTTCTCTACTGCTGCATTCTTCAGCTACACATTCCACCCGAGCAGCCAAACCTCCCACGCAAAAACCCCACTCCGCCTCAGCGGATTCCTTCGACGCCTGGAGCCACCATTCACTCTGTCCACTGTGCCGCGGAGAGAAGCTTTCCAATCGCAAAACGCCACAATCGGCGCTGGTGGCGCTGTGAAGTTGTGAAGCTTTCGAGAGAGGACGAAGCGAGATCCGTTATCCGGGAGCAAATCACTATGGTATGCTGCACAAAAAGGTGCCCATCTACGGCAGCGGGCGTATGCAGATGATTTCACTGTGCCATTTGTCGTTCTGCTTTTGCCCCGTGGGATTGCGTTTGGAAGTTTTCCTTTTCTTTTTTGTTGTTGTGGCTTTTTCACTGAGGGTAAAGGGTTATGGCACCACACGCTCTCTCGCGATTGTTGTTCGACGGTTTGTGTGTGTGTGTGTGTGTGTGTGTGTATTTTCCACCCTTGTGGTCTCGTCAACACAATTGCAGTTCAAACAACCCAGCAGAAGTGACACGCCGGGGGTTTATTTTCCATTCACCAAGGCACACATACACACCAGCTGGAAGTGGCCAACGCACGCTTGAAAATTAAAACCCTTCGAAGGGGGCCCTGTTAACGCGATGTTCGATAAATCATCCTTCGGGTGATCGCAGGCAAACCCTTCACACGCACTAGAGCCCTTTCGTAGGACCCAAACCGGGTTCGCGGTGGCTAACCGTGATCGATAGCCGATTTCCTGCCACCATCTCTCGGTTGCGCTCTCGCTCTCTCTCTCTCTCGCAGGTTCCTTTCCACCGGTTTTTCTTCTCGTGGTGTTGCTTTTCTTTTCGTTTTTTTGTTGCCTCACCATTCCTGACGGTCGCTTCCCGCTTTTTAGGTCATGCATGCAGAAACATTCTGCCTGATTGTGCCGTCGAATTTCCCACCCCACGATTGGGAGTGGGCTTGCGAACCTGCAAAATTAAGCGAGAGAGAGAGAAAAAACACCGTCAGGAATGAAGGGAAAAATACACACGTCGTTAAATGGGCGGATTTTGAGGCGAACCGTTGCCATGGAAACACTAGCGGTCACTGGCGACGGGAAATAGGGGTGAGCGATAAACGACCTGCAGGGTGGCGATGGATCTGTGAGGCATTTAATTATAGCCGAATGGGAAAATTCTTGCTCCCCATCCCCACCATGGTGGGTGTGCGAGTGTGTGTGTGTGTGTGTCTGTGAGTGTAATTACTGGTCTCTGGTGGTAGCGCAGTTCGGAAGGAAAACTTTCTCTTTCAGCTCGTGTTTATTGTTGTCCGCTATTTATGGTGAAACAACAATAGGGCGCCTCGTCACATGTCACATTCAAATAAGAAAAAAAAGTGCGCTCGCTCATCGGTTGGGTTACAAAAATTCGTATTAAATAATCGCACCAACTTCGGGTAAACGAGCTACCTAAACCTATACAAAAGGTAGGGGCGCCTTTTCAAATGCGCCTTCTGGCAAATAATGCGAAATTTATGTAATTTATTCAACCCATAAAATACGCTCCTGGTACAAACTTGTTCCAGCGGATGCTGCGGATGACGCGATTTCCTGCCGCGTGCTTCCCGGGGGACGAGAAGCGTTTATTTCTCTTTTTTTTTGTGCGTGTGCCTTTCATACACTAGAGTAAAAAAAAAAAACACCCAAACGATACGTGCCCGAGAACCGTTCACCGGACGGTTGTGCCTTGGGCTTCGCAACACCACACCATCCCGTCCTAGACCGACAGCAACTTCCGTGCAGTTTTTTTTCTTTTGCGATTAAACAGGCGAAACGTACCGGTCCGGTGCCAGTGCCGGTGACGATAATTAAGCACAAGAACCACCGCTCGATGCAGGCCCACGATCGGGCACCTGCTTCGTGCAGAAAATCGCAAACCAGGGTCCGGGTTCGACGAATGCACCACAGGAAAGGGTGACCCGTAAAAGGGGCCCACCGCACAGCGATTCATTATGCCTCTTTCACCTGGCGGGAAAAGTGTGTCACGAACGCCTCGCACGGGAGATATTCCGCCCAGACGTATGGGTGACCAGTTCGCACCGTCAACGCAATCGAGAATTCATAAATCAATCAGCAGCCAGCGCATGGAATATGAGGTGAACCGTTGCGAAGAAACCGCGAATGGGAATGTCCTGCGTGTGTCCTCAATCGACTCGGAAAGGAAAACTTTTCTCTCGCCCGATCCGGTTTGGCGCTGTTGAGTGCCAAACAACAACAACACAAAAAAAGCCCAAAAAATGCACAAATTCAACCACACGGAATTTAACATATTGCCCCAATGATGGGATATGCATCAATAGGGGGGGGAAGAAAAAAGTCCTTCTCCACACCCACCGGAGCCGAGTGGCGGTGTTTGTCGCTGATGACGAGCCCCTTTTTGGGGGCATAAAAGAAATCTTGAAAGTTCATCTCCTCGACCTCGTTTGTGGCGGCTCCCTTACGAAGGGAGTGATAGGCAATGTGCTTACGCTTACCATCGATATGTGTTTTTTATCCCCATTTTTCTGAGTGTTATTTCCACAATAAACCATTCCAGCGGAGACCGAGTGCGACCGTCACATTCCTGCGGCGGGCCCATTACAATTGCACGAGCCAGCTATTTCGGCTCGCGCGACTGAGTGGATGTCTGAGCGGATGCACCTTCATCACGCGGTGTCAGGGACTCGAACAGAAGAAGTTACAAATCATTGCATAGTTTGTTCAATTCGCGATCGTGCGATCGAAACGGTGCAAAGCCAACTGCAACGCTGCTAAAGGTCGATGTGCATTGAATGCATTTTCAGCAAAACGCTTTCGAACCACCGTTACGTCCTCGAGAAAAAAAAATTGTCCCATTACCAGCCCCAACCAGCCATCCACACGTCGGTTCTTCACCTTTTATGCAAATTAGAAGGCAATCGATCCGTTCCAAAATGCATCATAGAGAAATTTGTTTGCTTTCGAAATTGACACCGTCTCGTGAGGCTCCATCCCAGTTTGGAGTCAAATTCTCCAAACCACGAGCATTAGCTTCCCTTCGTGGGTTCGCAGGCGACATCTAATACATTCAAATGTTCAGCTTTGAGCGTTAGATCACGTTACAACGCATGCCTGGTGAGCGATAACGGCAACGCGTGCAGTCCATAATCATTCCCGAATGGAATTTTGACAATGCTCGGATTCTCTTCCAGCAGCATACGCACGTGTGGTTAAAAAAGCCTCAAATATTCCCACCGCTTGCTGCTAATGAGTGTTTTTTTTTTGGTTTAAACCACATTAAAGAAAGCGACTGTTGGATTAACACTTTTGATTATTGGGCGAATTTTGATTGCCCTAGAGTAGGGCAGATAAACAGGTGTTACCAGCCGAAGCTGGGCTTTATTCCTTCTTACACCAACCAGCGAGCGTTTCTTCTAAACCCAACCAACCGTTTCGGTGGCGTTTTGTGCCACCGTTATCAAACCATTT
This sequence comes from Anopheles nili, assembly GCF_943737925.1. NCBI lineage: Eukaryota > Metazoa > Arthropoda > Insecta > Diptera > Culicidae > Anopheles > Anopheles nili. The sequence goes on from NC_071292.1 coordinate 50,076,234, forward strand.
ATGTTGTTTCTTGTGTTTCTCTGTTCTCCAACGCACATTCGCCTGCTAGCATAGGTTCATACGATCGTCTGGGGCTGAACCGGGCTCTTTGTTTCTTCTTTTATCGTCATTTTACACCACATTTAGACAAACAGCAAACAGACGAATTTCCACACCGCTGTCTCGGGGCCTTTTTACTTATCGCACCCCGTTTGTTATTTTCCACGTTTTTTTTTCTTCCTTCCAACGAAAAAAGCTTTTCAGCCTTGGTGCTTGTTTTGTTTAAGCAGCAAGCAAAAAGGTGATGTGTATCAAACAGACACGATGCACATGGAAAACTACTTTGAGACCGGGTCATTCCTGCACCTCGCAGGAGACAAAACTGTGACAAGCGAGCGTTGAAACGAGCCGGAAATCGAAACCATTACACCCAATCAACGGGCTCAGTGCGACGATTTGTGTGGGCGATTGTAATCCGCTTACAATTTGTCGTCGAAAAATCCACCAAATCCGCCGCCCATGAATGGCGCTGTTGCCCTGAGCCCCCAGAAAAGTCCCAAGTGAATCCCCAAAGGCTGATATCGGAGAAGGTGCACTATCAAAGGAAGCCATCTAACTACGCCCAACATGGGGGCATAATCTCAACCACCACCCGTAGGGGTGGGATTCTCCACCCTGGTCAAGACCACCGGTTTCCGGTCTAACCGGACCATGGACTGAAGCTAGTGGTCAGGGCAACTCCATAAACATGGGAAAGAACTAGACCACATTTTATGCTGTGTTTCTTGTTTTTTTTTTCTCTCCTTACTTTTCTTTCTGTTTTTGTGCCAACTATTTTGCGCGCTCCTTTCATATGCCCGTTTTGGCTAACCATCATACGGTCGCATCGCGACGCGTTCCACATAAAAGAATGGATCACGGGTCGTCGTCGTCGTCTTCGAGAAAAAAAAACAGGTTAAACAGGGCTCCAGCCTAACCGGCGTAGTGCTGGTTATGTGGCATGTTATCTCAATGCTCAGGTGACGCGGATGACGCTCCACATCGCCCGATGGTAACTGTAAAAACCTGTAACACAATGGGTCTTGAAAAAGGCTCGCGCGATGAACGTGGCTCCATCAAAGCCTTTGCCCAAGAACAATCCACAGCGAAAGGGCACGCACGGGCCCGACATGTCTGCGGTGTGGCGTAATTAAATCCTCATCCGGTGGTTTCGTGTATGTGAGGCAACCGTTGGGCGTGTGAAAGTCTGGAGCGTAAGGATCGAGCGCAAAAACCGCGATCGACTCAAGGTTGCAGATTGCTGCGGTTCTAAAACTCGAATAAATCTCGAAGAACTCCTCTCTTAAAGCTGAGCAGAAGAGTAGGTTTTTGCAAACGCTACTAATTATCCTCTGATTATTGAGATGGCGTGAGCAAACGATCAGAAGCAGCGTTCCGTAATTTGCGTCTAAATCTCAGACAGTGGATGGCTTTTCACCCCGGAGAGCCCGTAGAGACCGCTGCCGGTTGAATTGCGCCACAAATCGGCAATTTGGCGATTATGCTAAAATTCAATCCACCTCCGGCGTTCGCGCGATCGATGAGAACCCCGGGTCTACGTGGGCTACACGCGAATGTCGGGAAGACGGGCGAACGGGCGGTAATCGAGCAATCATTATTTCCTCTGGCCCAGAGTATCTGCTGCTCGACGACGCGATCACGCGAAAAGCCCAATCGGGCAAACCGTGGGGCGGCCTGCCCGATTAGCAGAACGCGGCCTATTCTCAGAGACGAGCCCGAGCGAAGTCGTCCTCTCGCGTCGTATTAATTGTAGAAAGTTGCTGCCCGTGCGCTGGTGGGTTTAATGCGCTCTCCTCCTGCGCACCAGCTTGACCCCGAAACACGCCAACGAGATCGAATTTGCATTCCTGCGTTGAGAAAAGGCCTCCCCGCCGTCGCAAGGCGCGCAGGCTTTTCAACCCCTGCGCGCGTGAAGGCTGCGGAACCTGCGGAACCTAACGGTCAACGATCGCGCCGCGTTTGGACCCACGATAAGGCTGTGGTTTTTCCTTTTTTTCTTCTCTCCCCTGCGCAACCGGTTTATCAAATTAGCCACGCCTGTCACTGCAAGCGGGCTCCGGCGAGGACTATCGTTCGTTGGCAGCTGTTCGCGCGCCGGCACGCGGATTGTGATCTCATTTCACGATCGGTGCCGGGAATGCAAAAAGCAACGGATGGCAAATGTTCGAGGGAAAAAATACGCACACACACAGACACACACACGCGCACTCGCAGTGCCAATTCCTTCAGAGGAAGGTGACCCGACTCAAAACTGCACCCGTATTTTGTTTCTTTTTTTTTCGCTGCTGAAATGGAGCAATCTAAGCCAGAATCCGGTGTCGCGATCAATCAGCTCACACACGCACGTACACACACACACATTCGGTTGACACACACGTCGATCACTTACTGCGTATGCGGCAAGACCTTACGCTTGCCTGGCACTCCTTAATGCAACCCAGGAATGCTTCCTTGGATCAAGCTAGGAGCGCTCTCTCGGGCAGGGTTTCAATTCGGCACGATCGATCGATCGTCACAACGTTTGTGCTGTGCTTGTTTTGCACCCCCAAACACCGCCACTGTGAACCCTTTTTTTGTGGTTGGCTTAAACGGCAGCTTCACTCGAACAACCGCGTTCCACTTAACGCGCTTGCGATCGCTCTAAAGCCACGATCAGCACACGAGACCCAAAGGTGCGTCACGCGACCGTCGGTGATCGCGGTTGGTACGCTTTTGGAGAGAACCTTCACGGTACGTCGACCGTCGACCGATCGCCAGAGCCCTAGAGGGGATCGCTAGTTGTCTCTTTCTCGTGACGCTTCTCGTGACTACTGCAGTCGCGGCTTCTTATGGGCCTTTTTTTTCGCTTTCACGCCGTTGCTCTCTCGCGTGGTGTTGGAGCACCTGGAGCAGTTCTGAGCGTTGCGAGGCTTGGTGGATGCGAACCCAATTTCTCTGCAACCTGTTGGGAGGCTCTTTTGGAGCTGCACGATCGGAGAGAAGAGTAAGAAGATCGGCAACCAAAAGAGACGGAATGCGACCTTGCAGCTGGGAAGGATGCACGGTGTGTAGCGATCCGGTGGGTCACGTTTTGCAGCACCTGCTCAAGGACGTTAACGGTTGTCCGTGCGTAAAAAGGGGGCTCGAGCAAAAAGTTTTAAGGATAAAAGTAAAACAACAACATGTGTTTTTGGTGTGGTTACACAATATAATTTATTCAACAGCCGTTAAACAACGCGAAGCCTTAGTTCCAGCCGAAGAAGTTCTGGAAGCGGGTGATGATCTGGTCAACGTCGACGCCGAAAGCGCGCAGCTGAGCGGAGAAACGGGTGACATCGGGGTTCTCGATGAGGCGGGTGAAACCAGCACGACGGGCCTGGGTCATGAAGTACAGCTGGCCGAACTCGCTGGCCGGGTTGGCGATGAAGGTACGGGCCAGAGCCTCAGCACCCTCCAGATCGGTGACGGCACGGATCTCATCCATCATGGCGGTCCAGGAGCGGGAAGCCGGCGACTTGGCGTTGGCCGAGCGCGTGATCGGAGTCAGGCCAAGCATGGCGGCAATTCCGTTCAGGTAGTCGCGGATGCTCACACCACGGACCTCAGTCCAGGCGCTGATTTCCTGAAGTTCCGGGGTGCTGATCAGGGCACGCCACGCGGCATCAGTCTCGGCCGACTGCAGGAAGCTCCAGATCTCACCGACCTGAGCGTCGGTCTGCACGTAGCGTTCGTAGATCGAGCGCACCTCATCCATGTTCAGGAAGGGGAGCAGCTGATCGACCTCAGCGCGCAGGTTCTGCCCGAAGGCAGCACCGAACAGGGCCAGCAGGATGAAGAATTTCTGCAACCAACACCGATCGGGTTAGAGGTTTGCTTGGCATCTCTAAGGTTATGTTTTTCTCTGTGAGGTTCTTACCATTTTGACTCGAGGACTGCTTCGAATGCAAACGCAATAGAAAGGTGGTGCAACGATGGGCATGCTTCCTATTTATACTCAAAAACCTCGCTCGTCAACATGCTGCCAAAATCGATAAGACCGCCAGCGGACGCTACTGTATTGCAACATGCCGTTGATAACATCATGTAGCATGATAACCAAACATCTTTTGGTCTGATATTTCACCTAAACAACACGCTGACGAAGTGGCTTTGATCGCAAGGATATCAAATGAGAAATGGCTATACTTTTTCATTGATTGATTGTCGTAAATTATTAACTCTTCAGAGAATCAATTCTGTTGTCTTAAATTGGTGAAAAGATCAAAGCTACCGGCTCACGCATATCCCGCGGCTTGCCACCGAGGTAGCGTGGCCGAGCGGTCTAAGGCGCTGGTTTAAGGCACCAGTCACTTCGGTGGCGTGGGTTCGAATCCCACCGCTGCCAATTGCGAAAGATTAGTTTTTCTTTTTTTGCAAACGAAAAGAACAACTTTTTCATCAGCAGTTTGCGTATGTAGCAGCGTAGAAGAAACTCACTCTGACTTAGAGAATTTAGACTTTAAACTCCTGAGCAACAGTACAATTGTATGACGTAGATGTCATAAATCAGCGAGTGTATTTTATTTTTGGAACCACCGAGGAGTTTTTGCCGTAAAGCTCCCCTGCAAGCTGCACCGATGAAAGGTACCATAAACTTACGCTATCAAATCCACATGATTGATGATTATTGTGGCTTAATGCTGCTATTACGATTGGAGCACCTCAACTTCTACTCCCAAATCAGTGTATAATCAGTGTACCCGTAACGGAAATTTACCATCGCTCGTACGCGATTCGTTATCGTACGTATCGCACCAGCCATTGATAGTACCGATACAGCGTTATCGATGCTGCGAGCGAGTATATAAGCCCACGAACACCGCACTGAAGGCAGATTCAGTTGACACTCGAGTGACTCTAAAAGCGACCATGAAGTACTTCATCCTGCTGGCCCTGTTCGGTGCTGCCTTCGGGCAGAACCTGCGCGCTGAAGTCGATCAGCTGCTCCCCTTCCTGAACATGGATGAGGTGCGCTCGATCTACGAACGCTACGTGCAGACCGACGCTCAGGTCGGTGAGATCTGGAGCTTCCTGCAGTCGGCCGAGACTGATGCCGCGTGGCGTGCCCTGATCAGCACCCCGGAACTTCAGGAAATCAGCGCCTGGACTGAGGTCCGTGGTGTGAGCATCCGCGACTACCTGAACGGAATTGCCGCCATGCTTGGCCTGACTCCGATCACGCGCTCGGCCAACGCCAAGTCGCCGGCTTCCCGCTCCTGGACCGCCATGATGGATGAGATCCGTGCCGTCACCGATCTGGAGGGTGCTGAGGCTCTGGCCCGTACCTTCATCGCCAACCCGGCCAGCGAGTTCGGCCAGCTGTACTTCATGACCCAGGCCCGTCGTGCTGGTTTCACCCGCCTCATCGAGAACCCCGATGTCACCCGTTTCTCCGCTCAGCTGCGCGCTTTCGGCGTCGACGTTGACCAGATCATCACCCGCTTCCAGAACTTCTTCGGCTGGAACTAAGACCCACGCATAACAACCTGGACATCTGCTTTGGATGAGAAATAAAATGAACAGATTTTAATACAAAAAAAACCACATCCCTCGGGAGGTCCTTTTTTGCGCGTCCTTTGTTGCACGTGTAAACAGAACAACCGTTCGGTGGATCCGTCCTTTCGGAACCGCACAAAGTGGCCACTCGGTGGTCGCTCGGGGACGCGCATCTGATCGCGTCGGTTGCGCAGAATCAGCCGCATCCTAGAGCAAAGAAAGAGCTAGAGCGCGCAGCGTATATTTAGAGGACCAGATGCGGGCCGGAGCGAGTTTCGAGCGGTTCTCGCATGCAGTTTTCGACCAGCTCGCGCCCCGACGGCATCGCGTGTCTGGCGGATCCGCGATCGTGATCCCGAGTGTGTGTGTGTGAAGGTGTGAGGTGTGTGTGTGTGTGTGTTTGCACACACGTCTCATGGTTACGCGCCGCTCGAGCACCTAGTGTAGTCACGACGAACGACGAGATGTTCCCGATCGGGTTCTGACGCTATTGCGAAAAGTGAAAATTCCTTTCCGACACACCACGGATACACGATCCGGCTCGACATACCCGACAAGCCCAATAGCCTGCACGGGGGTTTTATTTTTCTGGGGGGTTTGGGAAAAATCACACCACAATAATTCCACAAGCAGGAGGTGTCCGTAAACCGATGCGAAAGGGCCACCGATCGTTTCCGTGATCAACGTGCCCGCTCGAGAATCGTTTCGATTAACGCTGCCACTTTTCCGGGATCCGATTCGCGATGGGAAATCAACCCACGAAGCACACCACCGGCGGAAAGCCCAAAAAGGCCGTCCACTGGAAGTCCGCAGGTAGGCAGGGTGATGAATTAAGGGCTGTGCAATCATCTCAACCCCTCGGCGAATGCCGCGCGGAAGCTCGAGGAAAACCACTCGTCACAACCAACCCCTAGCGGAGACGATGGGGTGGTTTGGATTTTCAGTGGCGCGCCTATTTTTAGCCGGGGGCCCCCGTTCTGCGAGCAACCAGATACACCACCGCGCGATCGTTCATGCTGCTACCCTTTTGTTGTAGCCCCTTGTGCTCTCCGCTTTGCCCCGAATGCCGTTGGCACGGGAGCAGATCGCGATCTGGTCGGGTTATTTGGTGTGCTCTGTGCTCTGCGTGTTATCATTTCGTTGGGGGTCGCGTCGAGATGCTTTGGGGTTAGTGCACACTAGTGGCACGGAACCGGTACAGAACAAGGAACAGGCATGCGGAATGTGTGATTTTTGGTCGGTTCCTCCGGTTTTGGATTTCATAGTCAATACCCTCAATACCGCCCTAATACACATTGATCAATCGGATTCATCTGCCTTACAACAAATAAGACACTGGTTTTGGTGGTTTTGGGTTTGGTTCCGGAATGAATACCGATAAATGTGGTAGATGTATTTGTGATAATGCACCTGGTTCCTAGAAGGGCAGAACCTGAGGAACCAACAGTAACACCCAAATTTTGTCCTTTAGCTCTGTACCTTTTCGATACCGCTAGTGTACACTGACCTTCCTTTTAGAGACGTGTTTTATCTGAACCAAATCTCGCGTGTCTTGGGCTTTTCTGGATCTAGAACCACCTGCACCTCCCGGTAAGCCAGCTCTCGTGCCAGGCTCACCCTCATCAGCACCCGACATCGTCACCATCCGCTGGAGTCGCCCAACATCCGATGGCGGTTCTCCGATCCTCGGGTACGTGGTGGAACAACGTCGAACCGGCTCACCACACTGGATCCTCGCTCATCCGTCGCTCGTCCTGCAAACCGAGCTGTCCCTAAGCGGGCTGGAACCAGGTTGGCGCTACCAATTCCGCGTAATGGCCGAAAACGTAGTCGGGCGGTCCGACAGCAGCGAGCTCTCAGATCCGCTCACCGTGACACTGCAACGAAACGCCATCTCCGCGCCACGGTTCGTACACGAGCTGCGTGATTCAGTCGCGGTTGAGAACGAGAAGATTGAGTTCCGGGTGCAGGTGGCTGGTACGCCTGCGCCACAGATCAGCTGGTTTAAGGACGGGTTCGAGATCTACAGCAGCCGCCGGGCGCGCATCGTCACCGAGGCGGACGTTAGTGTGCTAGTCATCCACCAGGTGGCGCTGACGGATGAGGGCGAGATCAAGTGTACGGCGACGAACCGCGCGGGCCACACGGTGACACGTTGTCACCTGACGATCGACGCCTATCCCAAGATACGTCTGCCTCGGCAGTATGAGGACGGGTTGATCATCGAAGCGGAGGAGGTCGTTCGTATGAAGGTTGGCTTAGCAGGACGTCCACCACCGTACGTCGAGTGGAGCCACAATGGGGAGCCTTTGACGGCGGATGGTCGGCATGAGATCACCACAACGGACAAAAACTCCACGCTCAAGATCTCGAGCAGCCGACGAGCGGATCGAGGCGAGTACCACATCCGGGCGCTCAATAAACTGGGCGAAGATAACGCGTTCTTCCTGGTGACGGTGACTGCTAGACCTGAACCTCCTGGTCGAGTGACGGTTGCCATCTCGTACGGGAAAACCGCCACACTAAGTTGGTCCGCACCTGACGATGATGGAGGCTGCAAGATTGGGAACTATATCGTCGAGTACTACCGGGTCGGGTGGGATGTTTGGTTGAAGGCAGCAACCTGTCGGCAGTTGACCACCACGCTGAGCGACCTGATTGAAGGTTCACAATACCGGTTCCGTGTGAAGGCCGAAAACCCGTACGGGTTGAGCGATCCAAGCGAAGAATCTGACGTCCTCTTTGTGCCTGATCCCAAGCGCGGTATAACGGACGCGTCTAAGATGCAGGCTCAACCAGCGACTTTGCCTCGGAAGCGACGTGATCAATCTCAGTCTCCACTGCGGGACTCCAAACCAAAGAAAGCGTTCACTCCGGAACCGTACGGTCGGGACGATATCATGCGTGAGATGTCATACGGAACGCCACTAGACCGCGGCGTTGGACAGGGCTACACCGGTGGGTCTTCGCCTGTGCCGGCGTTGGTCATCACCGAACCAGCACCGCTAGCTGAACCGGAATCGGAAACTGAGTCAATCGAACCTACTGCTGCGTCTGCAGCCATTTCGCCCCTGATGGCGATGCAGAAGTTCTCCAAAGAACCCAGCCCACTCTCGCTGAAGCTATCGGAGCGGGATTTCTCCTCGAATGGGTACAACTCTGATGCGATGGGATCTGGATCGATGATCGGTACGGACGATGATCAGGCCAAGCTGAAATCGGGCCCCAAGACGACAGGCATCCACAACAGCTCGGAGTTCATGTTGGTCCTCTACAACGAGCAAGAAGCGAAGAAATCGACTCGTGAGTATACAGAAGCATGAATCTAGGTAGCCGTAATCGAAGGGGTTATTCTACTAAGCCCCCGCTTATGTTTAAGTTTGTATTTTGCAAATTTTTTAACGCCGTTTTCCCTCCCACCGGTGTTCTCAGAATTGATGATTTTTGTTTTTCACATTTTCACAAACAAATCGCCCACTTGGTAGACTACAACTTTTTTCATCTGGGTGACAAAAGACAATTTTGCGTCGGTTCAAGTCCGTGCTTGGTGTTTGAAAACAACACCGTGTCAAACGGAAACAATGGAGCCATTTTCTATTTTATTTTGCGGCCATTTTCTGCCACTGCTGCGAGCGGTAACATGCAATTAAATTGTTGTTACGCTCACAGCCAGTATTGCACTAAAGCTAAAATTAACTTGCAAAGCACGTCAACGGATCGTTTTGTCACTTCGGGCGGCATAAGTTGATAAGCTGAGCTTTTTCCCACGGCGTACAATCGCGCAATGGCGGAGCGCTGTTGTGCTGAACAATGGTTACTTCGATTGAATTATGCTACCCGTTAATATGAGCCCATCGAGACCTCACCCAAATTGCACCCGAAATTTTGTCATCACTCTCTCGTGCGCTCCATTGGTTTTTTTACCATCGTTTTGCAGTCGTTATACAGTGTTGCTTCCAAAGTACAGCCAACCTTATTTGTTGCAGCGCACGGATGCGATAAATTGGTCCGTTCTTCAGGACCTTCGGCACTGAAGCTACCCGAGTTTTGCTGGAAGTTTCAGCAGGATAGGTACTTTCTCGAAAGGCTTCTTACGCGGCGCGGTTATCCGCGGGCGATGTCCCGACTGTCGGTGCGTTGTTCTCGGACCAGTTCCGGTAAGACTTTTGCGGGGTGTGATCTGCTGTCAGAAGCAGTGTGTAGTGGCAACTCTTCAACACGCTGCATGGATCCGAGTCGTCTTCTGAATCGTTTGCGAGTCGTTCCCATCCAAATGTGTTCAAAGTGTCCGTTTGTTCCTTCTCCGGTTTGCTAGACCAGCTATCTCGCGATAGACCTGCTTACAGATTTACGCTGGATCATCAAACTAACCACCGATAACAAGCTGTCAGTAATGGTTTGAAGCACATAGAATTGTACACATTGCACTCAGTAACACGTTTAGCGTATTTAACGACTTTTTCTTCCGATTCTATGACACGTCATTTATTTGGTATATTTTGCATCCCTCGTTCAGATAATTCTACCTTCGACTTTGAATTGGACGAACTGGTGGCACCACCGCCACCTTTATCTTTATCCGCACCCGAGCTCAACGTGGAACCACCTCCACCACCGGTCTTACGTGCCGGCGTTAGCTCAACGGAGCTTCTGTACGAGCGAGCGATGGCTCGTTTCTACCAGGCCGTAGCATACGAGGAATCTGAAAACCAACGCAAGGAAGCTGAGCAAGAACAAACGCTTCGACGTCGTCAGGCGGCAGCTCAGGAACAATCGCTAGAGGACAAAAGCACCAGCAACATCACAGGAACGGTTGAAAGCCGCAACCGGTTGGCCGATCGTCGAAGCAGTCTGCGTAAACGGCTCTCTGGCGATAAGGACTCGATCGTGAAGCAGTCCAGCTTCGAGCAGGATCCAACTCTGCCACAACCGCACCAGCAGCAGCAGCAGCAGCAACAGCAGCAGCTTTCACATTCCACTCTCGTCGAGGAAACGATTGTCGAAGAACCGTTGGCACGCGTGCAGGAGGAGGATACGTTCATCTCGATCCCAGCGCACTCCGAGGGCGAGGAATCTATCTCATCCTCGATGAGCTCCATGATTGAGGAGTTGAAGCGGCGCGATCAGCAACAGAAGCTCCTCGAGCAACAGGTACTAGCGCAAGCGAAGAGACGTGGATTTATGGACGATGATGAAACGGATGAAGAACCTTATCACCCGGGAGTTGAGCGAATGCGATCGCCATATCGCAATCCCGATCCAAGTCAGGCGATCGAAGTGCTGACGAGACCGATGCCACTGCCTGATCCAAACTTTGTGCCCAAGCCTATCCTGAAGCGTCCTTCGACTGAGGTGCTGGCAAAGGATGATCAAATGAGCAAGAAGCAGTCGAGCAACACGCAGCTAAGTGTGGCTTCGATGGCGAAACAACCCACACCTGAACGTGAGAAGTCTCCTGCGAAGTCGCCAGCAGTCTCGCAAGCACCGCAAGTGGTTGAGACTTCCGAACAAACGAGAGTTCTCAAGGAGGAGAAACCCTCAGAGATGGCACCGCTTTCAGAAAAACAGCCACCGGCACAGGAAGACATCAAACGTGCGATCGTTTCCGAAGTTGCACGCCAACGACGGCTCGAATCACGCCAGAGCTCGATCGAGGAGTCCCGAGCGGTGGCTGACTTCTACAGTGACATGGTGCAGCAGATCGAGAGCTCCAAGAAACCTCGCAAACTCCCGCTATACATGAGCCCCGACGAGGTGCGCAAGCTGAATGAGCGCGAATACTCACGGAATTCTTCGCGGGCCGGTTCCCGCGCAGGTTCTCGATCTCCTTTGCAACTTGAGGATGCGTATCTTCAACATACACGCACCTCACGATCACCTTCACTGACGACTGACCATCCGGTAGTCGTGCAGCGTGCCGGAGGCAGACCAGCACGAGAGAGCAAGATTCTGCGACAGCGATCAGCATCGATCGAAAGCGATGCGGTCTCAAGACCTCCATCGGTACTTAAAGACCCTACTGTTCCTGTGCAAGATGCAGCGAATGGCCGAATTGGTAGACCCATGGAAAAGAAACGGACCACCGAGATTACTGGTGGTGCTAATGTTAGAAATCGTTCGCGATCAAATTCAGCCGCCCGTGTTGGGTTGTCCCAAGGATTGGGGATTTCAAAAATCCCTCCAACACCTGCTCCGGCAGCAACTTCCGGTCCGGCTGCAACATCCGCTCCGGCAGCAACTTCCGGTCCAACACCTGCACGTCCTGTAAACACCAAACAGCCAACCCCGGAACCCCAACCAAGCCCACGATCAAAACTCTTGCCTGCTTCCGAATCAATCGAACCCGTGTTAACCGGGGCAAGCGTACCAGAACAAGGCGCCCTCAAGCCAACCATCTCCTACATGACGGATGTGGCGCTGTTTGCGATCGCTTGCTGGTTGTATCTGTTTAAAAACCCCAAGCTGGCGATCCCGGTTATTTTGCTTATTATGTACCGCCACATTCGGGAGGCTGTAAAGGACAAGCTGCCGGCGTGGATGAGACGAACTGAGACGATCAGCTGAGGTGCTTGCTGCCCTTGGTTAGCAGAAAATCTTCGTTTAAAGACATTGTTCGACTGCGCTCGATAGGCGCTTGAATAGGCGTTTTTTTACAGCCAGAGCACGTATTGGGGACCAGCGCCATGCAGTAGTTGGCGGTTGGTTGCTGGTTCCGACTTCTGCACTGTTTTCTTGAGCGTTCGTTACTGCACCAGTTCACTTGGTGATTCCTTTTTTATGATGTGCTGTGATGAGCGCTAACACAGAGTACTTCGAAAAAGGTTTGCATTGCCTCAAAAAAAAAAGAGAGAAATAGCAGAATTATGCACATTAAAGAGAAACCTAGCACCGTGACAATGAAGAAACACACAGCCTCACAAACGTCCGATTGGATCAACATCTTCACCACAACACCAGACTGCATCTCGATCGAGAGAAATCTCGTTAGCAAAACGATATCTTATCTAGCTATCATCCATCATCGCGCTCTGCATGAAGGATAGAAACAAGCTGTTGCAATCGGATCATCCGTTGCAAGTCCACCGTATCTCCGAGAGCATTTTTAAACGCACTCTTCGAGCCGTACGTCGCGACGATTATTTTTGTTACCTCGAAATGCTGTACTTTCACATGGTGAGTCAGTTTTTTTTGCGTTCGAAGCTATTCAACGTACCCATTTCTGTTTTTGTTTTTGTCATATTTTGTTAGTAGAAGATGCTGTTTTGCAATACGAAGTCGTTGTTTTTTTATTCTTTCTCGTAATATATTACTCGATTCCCACCAGTTATTGTGTTTCGTGTCGTTGGATGTGTATGTATATAAGTTTTTCATAAACGAACCAACAAGAATCCTAAAATAAATGTATAAGTATCGTTCACAATTGGTATATGTGTAATTTTGATTTCATTTTTTGCTGAATGAAACGTAATGGCCTTGAGACGGAGAATAATATTTGAATGAATTTTTGTTATTATTCTATGAGGTGCGAAAATGTGATTGAGGGCATTTGTTCTTATCATTGTTACTGAAAAAATATCAGAAGGAGAGTAGAAAAAAGAGATTTCTCTCTTCCCATACCGGGAATCGAACCCGGGCCTTCTGGGTGAAAGCCAGATATCCTAGCCACTAGACCATATGGGAGATACGTGGAAAGGAACTGATTTCTCACCACACTGCTTTAAAATTGCAATATCGCACCCATTCGCAACCCCTTCACTGCGCAAGACCCACATAAGGACCTATTCAATAATGCATGTCAAATCTGGGGGATTTCTGCAATGCCACCCAACAAACTTTCATCCGGCCATGCAGCAAGCTAAATACGCCTGAATGTATGCAACATGTTCTTATATTCCGAAAGCTTCCGCGTTTTCTTTAAAAAGCTCGTTTGCAGAGCTTTAGCTTTTATGATCCACCTAGCGCATGAAGCGTTATCTTCATTTATCAAAACAAATGTTGGCAAATTGAAAACCGATCAAAAATACATTTCATCATTTCACTTTTATTGTTCACTTATGCATAACAGTAATACAACCATGCTTGTTGTAAAATTAATTCCCTTACACCGTCAAACTGAATTATGTGTTGCTGCTGCAATATTCCATTAGAACGCTCGCAATAACTGCACGATATCATCTACCCTTCGTTCATTTTGCGCTATGTGCAGAATACGGATTATTCTTTTACGATTTAATACATTGCACACTGACTTGGTGCGTTTAATTTGCTTTCAGCTGGATTTAGTGTTGAGGAAGATATGCAAATAACCTTTTTTGTTCATTATTCTACTTCATCTTACGGGCTAACTCCTATATACACATTCGCAAAGCTCTTCTTAGAACAAGAGTTAAAAAAAATTGGTCGATTAAGAAGAACCATTTCCGTCCTTCGTGTGCCAAGATGAAAACGCGAACTTCTTAAAAGCTAGGAAAAACATTTTTTGGAGAAAACATGTCCCTAACCATTCACTCGATTAGGTACAGCTATCACAATAAGGTTGCCTTTATGGCCAAGGCAATTTACAAACCATCCTCCACCATCTCACAACCCCAGAACTATGCGCCGCAGTTACACCTCTGACATAGCGGGCGTGTACATCGTGAGAGGACGATCCGGCTTAAGTCGATCCGATCAGGAACCACGGTAAAACAACCGTCACAGCGATCGCGGCGACACACGTGGCGCAAACGACTATCATATTGGACAAGGCTCCAGCGTGCTCCTGTTTCGCGCGATGCAACTCGCTATCCGTGATCAGCAGCTGGTCCTCATACGGATCCTTTGTGAACTCCAGCACCTCCACGTCGTAGCGAAACTTCACCTTGGACGACTCTCGGCGCCAAAACAGATGGCCCGAATCCCGCCGGTCCAGACACCAGACGGGTTCCTGCGGTGGAATAGCTGTGAACGAAGCAGCAGATATGCAATTGATCAAAACAGCCTCCATTGGCGTCCATCTCTCGGGTGAAGAAATCAACACTGACGTTAACCGCAAAACCTACCTGAGATAGTCATGCTTTCCATACAACACTACCAAAATTCTGCGCCAGTCGGTGGCCTGCTGCGTTTCGCCACTGAACGCAAAACACCTAAACAAACACCTCACCACGGGCCACACGGGTTGCTCCGATTACGGTGTTATCGATTCCAGCGCGTCTGGCGTAATGGGCGTTCGTGACGGTTTCCCGCAGCTCGATCGACCTTTGGCCAACCGTCGAAAATTCGCTCCCAACAAAATCGCACAAGCAAACCGCCTTGGCCACCTTTTTCCACCTACGCCCGAGCTCACGTACAGAAACACGAAACACGTCTATCAGTGCGCGGCCGATAAAAGCCGTACTTGTCGGCTTTTGGCAGCTAAAATTGCAATTTGCTGATAGTGCCGATAGTGAACCTGTCTCCGGGTGGTATGAATTGGTTGCTCGGGCTACGGGGCTGAACCGAAAAAACAGCGCTGGCGCACTTTGCGATCTCGGAGACTCAGCCAAGACGTACTCGATGACTTTCAGTTTCAGGGTCGTTATTATGTCTGCGAAAGAAAGACGAAAACAAGCGTATAAACAAAGCGGCATTCAAAAATAAATACGTTTCGCTAAAGCTGCTTTCGTTTGACATTTCGTTCGTGAAAGGGGATTGGAAGGAAGCGAAGGAAATCCCCGGAGGCGATCGGGCAAAAAAAAATCAGGGAAAAGTGGTTTTCCTCCAATAACACACAAATTAAAAGGCACTTTTCAGTGCTCTGTTTATGCTCACGGAACATGTCGCTGGTGTTTACGCCACGGCTTTCTAAAGTAATGCATGCCCTAGTATCACCGAGCGCGCAATTATCTTTCGTCTGCTCTTTGCGTGCTCACGAAAACAAGGAGCATAACCTTTTGGGGGAAAGTTTAGCTCCTTAGAATATCAACTCTCTGTGTGCTAAACTACATAAATATTAATGACCCCATAACCAGGATGTACACAATAGTTGAAATCGTCGCAACCGGTCTAAGCGTGTTTTTGCTTCTCATGATTCAAGGCTAAAAATATATCATGAGCCAGTTGGTTAAACATTATCTCCATCACCTGGTTGCGTATCTTTCGTCACATTATTCAGCGTGTCTAACGTGTCCATTGATACGTAAATCGCACATCCGCTTCAATCATTTCATTGTATAAGTGTGAAGTTTTTCTTGCCCCCGTCGAATTCGCTCGGTTCGCTCGATAAAGACATTTAGATAAAACTTACGCATGTTTTCGTCGATGGACGCTGTTCACGCACAACGGTTTTATTATAATATTTTTTGCTGCTTAGCTGGGCAGGAATTATGAAATATCCAGCTATGCTGCTTATTTGTACTATTTAAGCAGGCTCGTGAGCGATGAATTTTGCACGCTTTCACGATCGGTGAGAGCTGCCAGGCCTCCGGCACAGATGCAACTGATCAGCAGATGCATCTCCCGTATTGTCTAGTGGTTAGGATATCCGGCTCTCACCCGGAAGGCCCGGGTTCGATTCCCGGTACGGGAAAAATGTCTTTTTGTTGTTCAAGGCTTCTTTTTGTGTACTATGTATATTTGTTTCGTGCACTGCAAGCTTGAACCAGGCTGTCATATAAAAGAAAATTTCGCTTTTGCAGCTGTCAAGCCGGCAACACGCCATTCGAACGGCCATCAGCTCGTACCTGTCGCCCTGCCCTTTTCAAGCCATTTCTCGGCGTCAATTTACAATCGATCGAGGTCACCTAGAAACAATACAACAAAACTGTCAAAAGCAACACTTGGCCGACCGGTGATAGTGCGCCACTTTAAAGCGTAATTTTCAACCCCATCCAACCGACAACCCTCAATCGTGGGGAAATCGAAATGTTCCGAGTTGCAGAAGTGCATTCCCGATTGCTTTAATTGCAAACGTCAAGAGCCAGCAGAGCTTACATGCAGTGTGTTTTTTCATTGTCACGAAAGTCGGCGACCAGCACACTTATCGCATTCCGCTGATAATGCTTTGTTGTTTGCTGTCGATGGCAATAAGTAAAATAAAATTGACCATAAACCCAGCCGAGCGATTAACACACGTCGGGTTTGGGCTGTGTTGAGCTTAACCTGCTCAAAACATGATCCTTCTTCAAACGATAATTCGTTGAACCTTCGCTCGGTTGATATCGATGCCAATGCCTTTGAAGCGTGTTTTGTTTCTAAGCATTTCGGGCAGGTCAGGGATGTTACGGTGCCTCATCGAGGCAGCAGAGAGTGGCCAACACGACGGCGAAGATTGTTGGCTGTACGGAGGAGGGCACAAACAGTGAACTCTAAATCGGCCCCTCAATGAAAAAAAGCTCTCTTTTTGTACCTTTAGAAGACACTCTTTATGCGCGACCGCAGGTCAAGTGAAGTCATCGAACGGAAATCCCCTTCCACGGGCCACGACCGGCGTAATTGAGCTCAATTGGTAAAGGGAGGTCCGGCACATGGAACACCGCACACACGTTATTGCTCGTGGCCCTTCAGGTCGTGGCCTAATGCTTTGGCATTGGCGAACCACAATCGTGTCTTGCTGATTTAGCATAACTTCCGTACAATGTTTCTTATTTGTTGCTCCTTTATATTATGTCAACTATCTTCGAGAAGCCAGCGAGTACTTCAAGCCCTAAAAATAGAGTTGCTTTAAATCAACAAACACCACCACAACATCGTGCATCTGCGGGGCGGAAGAGCACTAGATCTCTATCTTAGTCACGTGTTCGCCAGCATCCCGCACCCAAACCCCTTTACAAATTGCCCTTTTCCACGTGTTCCACCCCAGCAAATCGGATCATCAAATCACAGCAAGAGAAAGCGACCGATCTATAAGGGGCACGCGGGACGAATGACCTCCAACGTGTGGTGTGAGGCCGGCCATTGCGCGTTATTCGAATCACAATCGTAAGGCTCTCGTTCAGGCGTATCACTTCAGCTCAGCTGTTTACTCAACACCGCGCGGTGGTCTACCAGTCAACGAGATCATCACTCACTCGCGATCGCTCACACGCGTGGATGACGATCGATCGATCGATCCCTGGTATGCTTCGCTCAGCACCGCTGTTTGGGGGTGGGTTTTTTGATGGATGCGTTATCCGGGTACAGTCGAGTCGAGTGCTGGAGTTTTAATTGTGGCAGCTCGCAAAACCCACGACGCAATGGTGGCTGATAAAAATATGCGCATACACACGCGGGCGCACGGTTACGTAAACACACACACGCGCGCGCGCGCGCTAAAAGGGGAGGTTTTGATAACCTTCCCCAGCCCATAGGGCGGTTTAATTGTTTGGGCTGCTAGCTCTTTTCCTCTCGCGCAAGGTCACACGCGTTCCAGTCACCAGTTCGCTAACTTGATTCGCACCTTTTTGTCCACTTGGTACACATACATATCGTTGTTTAGGGGTTCGTTTTAAACGGGCCGGAAAATGGAGCACATTTTCCGCGGCTTATAGCTTATTTTACGAACTACACTCAGTCGGAGCTTTTCCCGCAGGATCTTGAAGGGGTTTTAGACAGGCTTGACACGCTTTTTAAAAGGACGCCCTCCCATAGGCGATTGATCCCTCGATCACACTTACGTGGAAATTTTCCGATTGACAGGAAAGACGTTTTTCCCCAATAGCAAGCGATTTGCGTGTGATTTATGTGCGTTTTCCGATCATCTGATCTCACGTAGACACACTCTCTCTATCTCTCTTTCTCTCTGCCTTTTGCAGTGCGGGCTCGTCAACACGCGCTACCACGAGCGGAAGGAATTTTATCAATGACCGCACCAAGCAACGCTTCGGACACTTTTGCGCGCGCGATTTGAACTCCACCACCTCGCGTTCGCTGAAAGGAAAACGGGCCTCGCGCGAAAGGGGTTGGTTGCGTTTACGTCACCGCGTTCGTAGCCGCGCGTCACTCACACAAAGCGACACTCTAGCATTTGCCTTGTTTTCGGTGTTAACCCTCCCGTGTGTGTGTGTGTGTACGTGTTGTGGCGTTAGATGGCTTTGCGTATGTTTTGATGCGTATTTTTCGATGCGTCTTGCGTACGGCTAGGCCAGGGTGCGTTCATCCTTCACTTACTTTGTTGTTGTTTTCTTTTGGGGCGTCTCGGTCAGCTTTTCAGCCCCAATAACTGTGGCTTCTGGCACGAACCACAGCAGCACGTACACAACACAGCACAAACCAACGGTCGGTCAGTCAGTCAAGACCACTCCGACAGCAGACAGCAGCAAGCACGCTGGTTGGGGTAGATTCGTTGGAAAAACCGGTTTTTCCAACCATTTCAAGCCGATCGCAATCACGACTCCGGGTGGGGCGTTTTTTTTTTCCTCCCTCAGTCCCGTATTTTCGCACACACCAGCACACGGGGCAAACGCAGCAACGTGGGTCACACGCGGAATGTCACCCTACCCAGGCTCAGGCGGCTGCACTTTACTGCGTTACAGCACCGGTTAGGGGAATAAATTTGCATTTGCAGACACGCACCTGCACGCTGCCTGCAACAATGCACCACGATAGGTCACTTTCGGTCGCACAGTTTCCTGCAGCCTTCGAGCTGCGTGGTTACTTTCTCCCAAGGGTAGTTTTTCGAACAAACAAAAAATCGATTAGCAAAAACCCACCGAACACGCTGGCCAACTCCCAAAAGGGGCCACGCACACGAGGTACGGAATTAAGGCAAATTCCCAAACTAACGCAACAACTGCGCCAAAAGACGGCCACAAGCGTAATCTACTCTCGCGGAGCGCTCTCAAAGCACGCAATCCGGCACGGGCGAATATCAGCACGAAAATGGCCGTCTCGTCGATGCGCGAGTCTCGCGGGAGCCGCGTTTTGGTGCCGCTTTTCCGAACGCGAACACGAACCGTCAGTCATTGCGTCAACGGGTGGTGTTGCTGGTAGGAGGGGATGATCATCAATCATCGATCGTGCGCGATCGATCGCGGCCCTCGCGGGACCAAACAAAGGCAGCAACCAGAGCGAAGTGTGAGTGTGTGTGTGTTCGCGCAATTGCATCGCATGAAGGGCACGCGTGCATCGCTTCACGAAGGGCAGCAGCAGGTACGGTTGAGAATCGATCTTGCGATCGGTTGATCGGTGGCTGATCGAATAAGGGATGTTGTAGTATCACTTTCCTGGAGATGGGCAGGTTGTTGTTGCGTGCTTTATGCGCCTTTCATCCGCCTTTTCCACATGGCTGGTAAAGAAAGAAGGAAAAAAAAATACCCCGTAGCGACGTAAATTGTCTCAACGCGCAAAAAGGCGGGGAGTGGATCAAAAACAGGAAGCATTAATTATGCATGCTTTACGAACGAACAAAGTTGTTGCTCACGAGCGCGACACGGTGGGCGGACGTGATTGTTTTTTCACCGTGTAGGGCCCGTGTTTCATTTATCCTTGTGGCTATTTTGGAGCATTCTGGGCTGACTGTTACCACTCGCCAAGCTCACACTTTACACCATCAAATCGGTGACACTCATCAACCAGTTATCGCTAGTGTGAAGCGGGAAAATGCAACCTCCTGCTCGCCCCATAAGCATAGAACGACGGCTGCCTTCCAGTAGTAAATATCAGGCCACCAGGGCCACACGTGAGCGTGTCTTGCATAATTGCTAACGGCCCAACCTTAGTACACCCGGGCACGAAGTGCATGCTGCCGTTGAATGCGAAACGGGTGCACCATCTTGACCCTGAAAGCAGCCTTTACCGAGCGACTTATGTGGTCGATGGAGTTTCGCGAACATCCAGAGAGCTCCGTCTGCCGCCGTCGGCATTTCATTCATGAGCGCGTGACCGCGAATCAATTGCGACCACGGAAATCGAGCTACCGCGCACACGTGGCACGTTGGAGGTGGTTGGCTTCGAGCACGAGGCAGAAGCTTCTGCTACACTTGATCCGCAAGGTGATCGAGGCGATGAAATATCAGCTACACAGGCGTGCTGTAAAACGTTACCCCCTGAAGAGCATTATGGCCCTGGTTGGATGGTTGGATTATGGCCAGACACTCGCGTGGGGAGCGAATAGATCGCAGACGCACAATCAGTGACCGGGATTGACGTCATTGGGCATCAGGCGACGAAGAAGACGCGCGGGGTGCAATGACCACTAGGAGCGATTAGCACAAAAATCTATGGGTCTATGAGCAAATAGGTCACGGAGGAGAAGGCAGCGAAAAACGCGGGGTCTTTTTTACATTTCCCAAAAGAAAAAGAGTCCCTTGCCGTGAGCTACTTGTCTGAGGTCAATATTTATTACGAACAAAAACATTACAAAACAGCACCGAAAAATCGCCGCCATTGCGATTTGTCAAATCTAGCGAATGTACTGGACATTATACGCTCATTATGCTAACGTTAGGGGTTATTTCGCTCCCAGCTAAATCGCTAAGTCTCCCGTCGGAGACGCGTCACGAGTTTTCCGACTGTGTGCCACCACTCCGTCGCTTTCGGGTTTTCTTCTGAGCCGCGGACACCTTCACGTGCGTCGACGATGTCGCTAGAGCACCCGGGCTGATGTTGGAATTTTCCAGCAACGGCACCGACTGCTGCCGCCTCGCAACCGTCTCGAAGATGTTGTACGGACCCTGGTTGAGGTTGTAGCTGTGCTTGAAGCTTTTCGCTTGCGTCCGCTGGGCCGCGGTCACCTCACTGTCATCCAGGTGGCGCAATTGCGGAAGAACACTGACGACAAACAACCGGTAGTCGTTGTGCTCGAGCGTGGAGTTGCCGTTGAAGGCAGACGTCGCGCCCGGATTGCCCATTAGCGAGAGGTACTTTATGGATGGGCAGCACTCCCGGATCCGGTAGATCCAGTTCTGCAGGTTGATGATATCACAGTGGTTGAGCCACAGCAGCTCGAGGTTCGGTAGGGAGGGTAACGTGCGCTCGTCCGGCTGCAGGTTCTTGTCGAGGATCAGCGTGTTCAGCTGCCGAAAGTGGGTCAAAAAGGACAGGTCTCTGTGTGGTACGGAAAAAGGCGCAAAACATGCCACTGCGTGCTTGAAGGTGGATCTTGGAACAGGGCCGGAAATGCTTACTTGATTTCATTGTAGCTTAGATCCAGTATGGTTGTGGTGCGGGAAAACTTCTCGGCTATTTTGCGCGGGATTTGCGATAGCCTTTCGTACGCCAGCGACAGCCGCTCGCCGTTTTGGTCACAGTCATCGGATTTGCTAGAGTCGCTGCAAAGGGAAAGCACATGTATTTCAGCGCAACGAAGTCAGTATTTGCTCTTCGCCAGTGTTGCCGGGCGTGTTCCCTAGACACAAACCCACCTTCCGGCGCTCTTAATCGACATCGCGTCCGATGACCAATCATAGCTCAGATACAGCTCATCGTCTTCGTCCATGGTGGAATAATTGTCGACGAAAAATCTGGAAACAAAACGCACGGAAGGTTTTTCTATCAGTCATGGGGCACGCAGCGCAGGCAGCAATCACGGATGCGACAGAATTTGTTTTCTGATAACAAGAGTCGCACAAGCCGCACGAAATAGAAGCTCTGCCAACGCTCGCGGCCAGCCGGAAAATGAGGTTATTTAAACCGCTCCCCGGGGGCAGATTATTCGGTTGGTAGTCAATACAACGTTTTGAGTGTAATGATCCCGCGGTGGTGAGAGAATTTAATTGTTATTATTATGCAAGGCAGATGTCAGTAACTGTACATCATTTCTCTAAGCTGCTGGGGAGTTTCCTCGACATTCGGGTAGGCACTGATGATGTTGTGATGAGAACTTTGCTCGAAACGATCGTGATTCACTGCTGAAATGCGACTGAGGAACGAGATCTCTGAGCATCACCAACGTGACTCCGTGCTTCGAACGCAAACCAACGGTGAAGATGTCACAAAAAAAAAAGACACAGAAAAGCGAGAAAGCAGTTCTTCAAAGATAACGCCCCACTTTGTTTGCAATGCTGAGCGAGTTTGAGGATGATTAGTCCTCACAAGCACTGCACTTGTGGGCTCGAGAATGAAGCAATCGTAGCGCATGCAAGCACTTGATATTGTTGAGAAGAAAAAAACACACTTAATTCGCAAATGCGTGCTGGCGTTTCGATCGATTTTAAATGATGCCTTTGATTGTGAAACAAGGATCGTGACTCTGGATAGCAGAAGCAAGAATTGTCGCAAGAACGTTTAATGATGGCACTGATAAGAATTCACCATGCTTGTATCTGTTGAGATAACGTCTCTTTTATCGATTAGTTGGTTAAATGTGAACGTTTCAACTGGTTTTTGAATATTTTAAAGAGATATTTTAAATCAATTTTGGTTAATTGTAACTGAGATTTAACTGTGTAAGGTTCGAGAAACGTAAGCAAATACAAGCACAATTAAAACACCATTCGTAGACGAGTTTAACTCAAGCACCACGAGTTTGAAAGGAACAAAACCTTTATGGGTGCTCCAAACCGTCTATTTCTGAGCTATATTCGTCATGTTATGCGCTTTTCACAGCGTAATTGTTTAGTTGTATTATAACGGTTGCTGCTCAAATTAGCAATGCCGTGTTTGTTATCAAAACCGATTTTCATTGCTTTGTAACATCACATTCGTTCGTTTACCCTTTTGATATAAAATACAAGTGTTTTCTTTCTATATTCCACTGCACGTTTTAATCCAGTATAAAAGGATATACAGCCATGCGTTTGATTGACTGTTAAAAATGGCGCCATCCACCATTTCACTATACACGAGGCAGTATCGTAAAATGTCTGCTTATTCGTTAGCGTTTCTCAAAAGCACACTTACCGCTCATTATATCCGATGGTTTGCATTGTGGCGATTTGATTAATATATGAACGGAATCCGTTTGTAAATGTACATATAAGGGTGCACTATGTTCCAACGAATGTCCTTGCGGCGTATAATCGATGTTTCAGATCGTTTGTTTTAGCTGGTTAATTGCACACACTTGATGAAGCCGTTTTTGTCAATGCGTATCAAAAATAATCAAACGGTTGCTTCCTGTGCCTGATCGAACTGCGGTACAGCATTGTTTCACAAAAGAACACACTGTCAGCCTTTTAAAAATACATCATCCAGCCGTTTCTACTTGTCGCCGGTACATTTGCCGCGTCAATCACAGACAAGTGCCCTATCGCTCGCTACCACAATGCGTTGCTGTTTCAGACCAAGTGACTGCCACAAGTAATGTGTCTAATGATCTGCCTGTTGATTGCTCATCGGGTATGTGTATTCAAACTCCGCCGTCATGCTCTTGTGAGGGTGCCTGCGCACTTATTACTACCGACGAACAGCGTCGAGCTCCCGAAGGAAGCGAAATCGATACAGGCAACCTTGATACTAAAATGCTTCCATTTATTGCGGGTCGTTAACGGGGGCAAGTTTATTTTTATAATTCTCAAAAACTGGAGAACAACGAATTAGAATCCGTAGTAATGCGACGAAACAGCGGGTGTGATAGAAGACGAAAAAAATCAATGTTTGGACTTTGTTAAGCTGCGTCGACGCTATGCTGTAAAATGCCTCATTTCTTAGCTGATAGCACTTGTTCTAATCTATGGCTTTTGACCATCAGGCAACTACTGTATTTGTGTGAAGATTGAATACGCGTAGTATTATGCATTCGCAATGGTGTGGAACATTTAAATATCACCTAACAAAGGCACGATGTGTGTTCTCAATAGTTTAAATGATTTCATTGCTGTTTTATGATTAGCAATGAAAATTATACTTTGAATTGGTTGTTCATAATTTTGATCTTAAAAACGAAACATGAGCTGAAGTTGAAACATGTCATCTGAAATAACATAATTCAGATAAATTTGGATATTCTAATAAGTATGGTGTATATTTTTTAAGAATATTAATGAATAGAACTCAAGATAGGATTGAAAAGTGTGTAACGGACATATTCAAATGTTCTTTGCGATTGTAACATAATCTGGAAACCTAAACCAAGTGTCATAAACGGTTTTAATTCATAGCAACAAAAATAAGAAAATATATAATACAAAAGTATTGCGATACTGTTTCAGATACTAACAATTATCAAAACAGTCTCTCGTATCTTTGATCGTAGCTTGTTTAAACAAAATCAAAATATTTAGATAATGTACCATTGACGGATAGAGCAATATCAATTTCAGCAAACATCGCATGAAATCCATTTCATATATTATCTGAGATAAATATCTTTCAGTACATTTGTTTTCTATGAATGAATAGTTTTTGGATTTTTATTGATCATTATTTTTATCATTGCACTTGCATACAAATTACTGACAATCGTTTTGACATAACGTAATACTAGAATATGACAGTTGTCTTGTTTTGGATATGTGCGCGGGATTGCAGATCATTGTTTACGTCTTCATATGAACAAAACCAGACTCGATCGTGTGTTCCGGTAAACAGCGTATAAAATTAATTGCAAAATCTTCGATAGGAAACGATCATGTATAAATGTGTAATGAGTGCTATACAAATGAATGTGTAATTGAATATGATAACATCATAGATGTCATTGGTAACTAAGTTTTCGTGCGTAGATATAAAGTAAGTGATTATTAGGTGGCTTCGTTCAACGTGTTTTCGCTAAACTGATTTAACTTTCACCATTTTCAGCTTCTGTGATTATCTGCATACTACTTCTGAGTATCCTACATTTACGTACTACCATCAATTTCATAAGATATCAAATTTATTATCTTGTGCATTGATCTCTGTTTTAATTATTTCCGCTAAATATGGATCAATTTATTCGTGGAACGTGTGAAGAAATGTGTCCGAGAAGTGAAGTGGAGTTGTCGGTATAGTTTCATGCATCTTCATACAACTTGGTTGAGTATTTTTTGCTGAATAGTTTTGTTCGTTTGTTCTCCAGACGGATCCACGAGAGGATGGTGCATTTCTTCGAAACAGATCCCGATGCAGGCAAGTCGGGTGTGCCGGATCGCCACCGGATGGTTAAAGAATTTAGCCGATCGGCTGCCGACAGACGACAACCAAAGCCCTGTGAGATACGCACTCCAATGATGCTGCTTGAAACCGTTCACTACCTGCTCACAATGTTTGTTTTATTGAAATGTTATTTTTATTTACATCAAATAGTTTCTATAATTGTCTTCAAAAATTAATATCGCCCTAGTGTTCTGCCCGATATCAGGCGACCGCTTTATCAACGTTATGAATTTATTTTTGATCGAATGAGAGCTATTCGCCAAGAAATTGTTATTCAAAATCTATCTGCAAAGGAAACATTACCGATCCTAGAACCCATCGTGCGATTTCTTTGCTACAGTGCATATCAGCTCTGTGATGCACCAATTGCCGAGTTTGATCCTAAAATATGCGCTCAGCACTTACAAGAATGCCTTAAAAAAGTGATTCGTTGCTACGAAGAACTAGACCAAACACTAGCTTCCTCGAAACAATTGAACCGTTTCGAGATGGAGCGGATTTACTTGTCGTTCAATTTGGGCAGTGTGGAAGCAACGCAATCGGCAATCGATCGATACGGGAAGATCGAGCCTGCACTGAGATTGCATATTTCCACTCAGCTAGAGTGCCTACGGGGGAACTATTTCGCTGCGTTACAACAAATTAAGCAGTATGCTCCGCTGGAAGCCGCCGTGGCAACACTACAGCTTCCAGCACTCCGGCGCCGAATCTTACAGCAATTTTCTGTGGCCTATCAGAGCCGAGTGCAAACGGTACCGCTTCGATGGCTTGAAACTATACTCCACTACGAGGGTCACGAGCGCACGTGGCTATCGGACGACTGCCGTCATTATAACCTTCAGCTTGTGCCAACCAAAACGACTTGCAATGAAGGAGAGCCTACGGGACGTGACAATCGCAACAGCGCGGTGAAATTCGATAAGTCTCAATTCGATGTGCATCGAGGCGTGGTGAGTTCATGCGATCATGCGCATCTTTTATTCTTCAATAATTTCTAAACCTTTCCTCGGAAAAGTGCCAATAGTCGATTGCGAGAGTGCGTTCAGAATCATACAGATTGTTCGTACCTTTTCAGGTTCAAGCAAGGAAAGTTCCCTTTATTGAAGATGTCCTAAATCGCAGTGAAAACGTCCCAAGGATGTTGCTTGGTGCGAGATAAGACGTAAGGTGTGTGAATTTGTCGACACTCAATACTTTTCGATATTAAAAATTGTGTTTTATATAATTTGCGTTTTAATTTGCTGCCATTGGTGACATAATAAAACTCTACTGGATTTCAGCCAGATTAGCCAGATCAAAAGGTAAGATTTAACAGTTAAATGAAACCTAAACTAGTTATCCTGAATAATTTCTTTCTGATAAATAGTGAATTCTGTATATGATGGGTGAAATTTTTTAATGCGTGTACTACTTATTTTGAATCGCGTCTATCTTACACTTATCACGGTTCACGAATAGCTCTGGTAACAATGTATTGTTTGTTTTTTTGGGACTAACTTCTACGGAATATTTTCTACTGTGTGCATGGCATTCTAATCTCTATATTTACATCTGAATAAATGGTGCTCTTCAACAACGAGCCGGCAAGCAAAGGTTGACCGATAGAATCGTCATCATTGCAATGATGATTGCTAAACACCGATCAAGCATCGATGAAGAGGCCGCATTCCGCGGATGCTTGCGGCCATCGGGTTTTTTAGTGGGTATCACAGCTTCGTCGGACTTTGGGCCATCGATTTTATTCGTATCGATGCCTTCATGCTCCGTGGGAGCCTCCTCATCGAGATCGATCTGTTTGATCATCTCATCCGTGTTGTATAGTACCACCCGGTCGCCTAGAGGCTGCACAGGACGGAAATTGTGCGTCAATGGGTGTCCTTCTTCATCCTCAAGTGCTCGGAAAGCTTGAACCTGCAATACGCATTTCATCTTTAGTTACATTGTATTGCACAAAATGGTTTTACTATTAGCTTAGTATCGAAATCAATTTAGATCTATTAGTAGAACCGGCGTTAATTGCTAAGTCACACCCATTTCCAGAACGGATTGGTTTTAGGCTTCTAAAATGAATTATTTTTAGACAACAGACTGGGTGATCGTAATTTGATTAACATCAACGATATAATCAGTCTACCCAATGGCGAACGATTAGTCTGGTTTACCTGTGCGTGAGACAACAAAATCGGTTCCTTGAAGTCGATCCACGTGACCACCTCGCTGCATGGTGGCGTCGTCAACGAACCATCGTACGTGTAGTAGTGCAGCAGGTCCTTCGCAATGAGATCCTTCAGCGATGGTGGAGCGTCGAAGCGTGCCGATAAATGACTACCGGTAACGTTGCCCAACAGCTCGATGAACTCGCCGTACGTTGGGTTGTCCTGTGGGGAAATTTCATAGAAAAACGCCAACACCGTCAACCCATCGGGGTGGTTTAATGCCGTGCGGGCGTTTTTGTACTCTTGCTTGTAGAACACGATATGCAGCTCCATAGGAAATCTAGCATTGGAAGGTAGACAATCGAAAAACGCAGCAGATGAAGGCGTTTACAGCTTAATAGCTGTGCCGACAAGCAAAAAACTCACCGATGATTGTCGATCATATCCTCGCTGCCGAAGGTGTCATTATCGCCCCAATGAAAGTGCAGCTGGGAGTACTCGTACACACCGTCGAGTGGTCCTCCAGCAACGGTTGGTGTGACTTCCGAGTCCATCGTGACCACCACTGGAAACGTGGAAGATGATTGGTAAACGTGTCAATCACCAGATAATACCGAATGTGTGCGTCCGTTTGCAGGGACAATAGCTTCGAAGTGCTAATGTGAAGCTCGTCACGCCAATCGTGATCGTCATTCGGTCCCAATGGCACGTGGCTGTAGAGCGCGATCAGTTTGATCGGACTGTAACGCCGTAGTTTGGTAAATTCACTAAGCAAAGCTTAGAGGTATTTTACCAGCCAAAGTAACGAGAAAACATATCGGTTCTATGCGTGCGGAAAGTGACGTACTCTATTATTATTTTTAATGAAAACACATCGTAATCGCGATAATTATTATTTCTAATTAAAGCACATCGTAAAATTACATTTTATCATTGAAGTAATTTCGTCCCCAAACACTTTGTACCGGACGCTTTAAATTGGTGCATTTTGTGTAATCGCTGGCAAGCTTTTCCTTTTGTCATCGTTGTGACCTTCGTCAGTTGGTTGAAAAGGTACAACGCACAATAATGAATCCATGGCTAATTGGTTCAACACGACCTGGCACCTTCCCTTGAGTGCAGTCAGGACGGTAAGTTAAATTTGGGTCTGATTCTACAGGCATGAATTGGAAGCACTCCAAAATGGCGTTTTCGATCAATAGATCCTTTCAATAATTTTATCGATTCAACCAGGTAGGGTCCTTACACTGATTTTACTGATTATTGTAGTAACGAACACTGGCTGATTAAGCTCTCCAATAGAACTAGTTAATGGGGTTACTAAAGTACATTAATCTGAACTCACCCGTGTGGCCGTTGTTGGTCAGATTCGTTTCACGTGGTGATATGTCGAACCCGTGCAGCATCAGCGGTGGAAGGTTGACTTTCTTCACGTCCAATGAGTTGATGTTAATCGGGCTCTGGTGTTTACCAGTGCAGGAGTTGAATTGTTCGCCCCAGTGTGATGGGCCTGAAGGGAGAAGAAAAAAAAAGTAACACAAAGCAAATGCGTCATCGAAAGCAATCAACTAGACAATCGACATCTTCGTTGAGCCGGTATGAAGCAAGTTAATAAAGATTCTCCCATCTCGAAGCACGAATTCCCAGTGAAGGTGCTGCCAGCGAGAATATCATTTCAAGCCAGCTTCCACCAGAACGCATTGAGCATGAGCAATTAAAACAAACCAGCTGACATAAACGATCAGCGCAACAGCAGCAGGTGTGTTGGCTCGAATCAATTATTCATAACTCGTACGCGACACCCAACATTGACGCGTTGCTGTACAATGCAATTACCCCACGCAAATGAAGCGCACGTACTTCCAGTGGCGAGGTCTGATTGATCCGATTGTGAAAGCCATGTGCGCCCCACTTGCATGGTGCACTGACGATGCACCTCGCGTAGGACATGGGCTACTGGGTGGTATTTGTTTGGCCACCATCACCATTGTGTTCCGGTCGAGTTTCCGCAAAGGACAGATGTTCGATCTGATCCGGTCACTTTTAGCTGATGATCATTTCACGTGAGACCTTGGATCGAAACGTGTCCCCAGTAATGGTTAATAGGAAGTATTGCGCTTCCCCATCGCGACAGCCGACGAGAAACTAATGATGGGGCTTACTCAATCCCTCCTGGGTGGCCCCTAATGGATCTCGCTACCACTGTCAACACCTGGACGTGATGGACGTCCCTCCCTTTCTAGTGAGTGGGTTTTTCACCACACGCAGAAAGAAAAAACGAGTGTATGTCAACTGGGTGGAATTAGATTTTAATTAGATAAATAATTGCATTTACCACCCATCGGTAGCGGCGTGGACAGAGAATGCATTCTTCACGCTATTTCCAAATGGGCGTGTGCGTGTTACGGCGAAATATGACCGCATTCGAAAACCCCGACCGAGATGATGGGACATGAGCATTCCGATGGGAGAACCGTCGCGGCACTTAGGCTCGAACCATTACGCGTCCACCCAGGACGATCGTTATCTCACGGTGGCTGGTGAAAAGCAAACAACATTCGCGGGAAAACCTCACCCACCGCCACCAGTACTACTCACCTTTGGCACCGTCGTATCCGAAATCCTGTGCATGACCGTAATGGACTGGGGGAACGAGAAAAAAAAGAGGGAAAAAAAGAAAAACAGTTATTAAGGAGAATGCAGCGAGCGCGCTGGTTCGAAAATTGCGGCCTTGGAACGCGAACAGTAATCGCAGATATATGTTTTGGGATTGGAGTAAAGCTTTCTGTATGATCGATGACGTCGTAACGCCCTGTAGAGGAACGACTTCCTTCATTGCGACTGCAGTGGGAGCTATAAAAACCCGGGAAAACGGGTACATGTTTCGTACAGAAGATGGAGAAGACAACCAATCACTCTGCCCCTTCCAATTTTGTCTCTCTACTCAGCTCCATCGGTTTTACCTCAGACGACATTCGGTGAGGTTAGGAAACCTTTCGATTTCTGAACTCAGCCAGCTTTCCGTCGCGTGTGCGCAAACGTCTTCACTGCGCCCATTGCTGTCACGTCACAAAATTTAGCACCATTTTGGCATTAAAGTTTCTGGATGCTCTGACACTACGATGACAATGTCCCAAAAGGCCAACGAGCCTATTCCCTTTGGCGCTTTTTTTGCACTCTCTCGCTGGTTAGCATGAGCATTACGTTACCGGTGCATGCACGGTGGAAATTGTGTGTTTGCCGCGTGCGCGGATTGGAAAAATCAATTTGACTTCCCGATTCGTGCCGCGGCCGCATGTCGTGATCTCTGCTTGCGGCTTTAGCCTCACATGGCGCTCGGGCGTATTTGTGGTAGCAATTTTCACGTGCGGAAACCACAAACCCAGAGCCAGCCCTCGGTTTCGCTTGGTCGGCATAAAATGGCGTTAAATTCATACCGCCGCGTTGTAGAGATTGCGCCTTTTGTAGAGCTGCCGCCTGCAAGACTCCTAGCACGGGTAAAAACCGTGGTAAATCTGGTCTCCCCTGCACATGCCCGAACGGCTGAGATTCTTGCCCAACTCCGGGAACGCATGCAGACAACAATCCGTCGATCTGTGACGACCTCCGATGTCTTATGCTGATGA
Source organism: Anopheles nili (assembly GCF_943737925.1). NCBI lineage: Eukaryota > Metazoa > Arthropoda > Insecta > Diptera > Culicidae > Anopheles > Anopheles nili. Next base: position 50,107,522 of record NC_071292.1, read on the forward strand.
TCCCGCTAATAAAGCCATCCGGTAATACGATCGCTGCCCGGCTGCGCTAGCTCTTAAACGATCTTTATTGATTTAATTGAAAGCATCCATCAAAAAAACCCCGAGAGCACGGCACCCCGTGAAAGGAATTCGATACCCGCAGGCGCGAAACGAAATCCTAAAATATCTCTCCAGAACACGCCACCGGCACGTGACACATGAAACGGGCTGCTGCAGGCGACAGTGTCCAAAGTCAATGCTCTTGCTCACCATCGGTTAGGTCTTGGTCATTGGTGCATTGGTGCAAGATCAAGTACAGTGCAATACTTCTCTATAGCCCCTTGGTCAATCCCATCACACTAATTGACAAGAACTGACCCAATCAGCTTCCAGGTTGTGTTCCCCAAGCGGCACCGTCTTTATTGTAGCTGTGCAATTTCCAACTCGATGCAGGCTTTATATTGTATCTGTCCTCCCACAGGTCTGGTGAAATTACACTCTGCCGCTTGGTCAGTGCCAAAGTCCGGCCGTGTCTCCCACTGCTCAATTGCTTGTAATGACGAATTATTAGCGCAATTGACACCCCATCGCCAGCTCATTGCTCTAGCGTTCTTGAGCGTTATGCTGGTTGGCAGCCGAACGTGTCGGCTTAATGATTGCGACTTTCTCACTCGGCTTTATCATGGGTCTTAGCACTTACTACCAACTAAGGTTGTGCATTGTGCAAACAACTCGCGCCTTTCATCGCCCCCTTGCGGTTTTTTCGTCGCAATTTTATGTCGCTGTGAGAAAATGTCAGCTGAGTTTTTCACCTCACCACCCACAGCAAGTGCAATAGTTTGAACGCATTGCAAGGCGTTCGAAATGCACCGACGAGCTTAACGATCGAGTGCATCGTGCACTGTTCATCCGGTGCGGGAAGATAGCGGCGTGTGTGTTTTTTTGTTTGCTTGTTTTGTTGCGGATGTTGCATATTTTATTCAAACGATCTTAGATCGGTAAATGCAAATTGCGTTCGGTATTTAGCCCCGCAGAAGCAACAACAAACAGGCGTCAGTAATTTGATATGCATTTAATCAGGCAGGTCTGAGAGAAGGGCCAATGACCACAACAAGCGGCTATTGCTATGGTCGATTTGATTTATTGATTTAAATACTCTCGTATTCGTCGTGTTGTGACACAAAAAAACCGGACACACTAAGCCGACAGGAGGCAATACCCCGTTCTATTTCACGTTTCGATAGGTTATCTCGTTTGCGAAGGCTTTTCCTGCGTCTCAATATATAGCTGTATTTTATTCGCTCTCATTGCTCTCTCATTGGCGCTTAAGTCAACTTTGTTTGCTTAACACGCATTTCTTCTGACACACACATACACACATTCCGTGTAGGTTTTCCATCCTTGAAGGCAACAAGTGACATCATTTGCCCAATTGGGTCGTTTGCATTTTTTTTTTATAAATAATTGAGCACAGAACAATCGTCACAGTCCTCCCGCGTAGCGAGAGCGCACGAGGTTCGCTCAGAATCCCGTGAAAGAAGCGACCGTTTTCCCGTGGAAAGGTCACCCGCCATTATACGTAAGGGAACGGGTCACAGAGACGTTAAATGTATATCAGCTTGTAACCTCGAGAAGGAGGCTTTGTCACACATAAATTTTCCAACATTTGCACCTTCAAAGCTGTGTTTTCGCATGTATATTTCTTCACTTAAACTGCCGGATCACGTTGAAGATCGAGAGTGAGCGGCTGCATCGGTGCATGCGGAGGTGGAAAATTTCGCATTTTTCGCGATCTGATAGCACCTGTTGTGATGGAACAAACGTTTCCTCCACCAAGATGGGGGACAAAATGCAAACAATGCGCTCTGACGACGAACACAAACCCAAGGGGGAGGTCTCCGGAGAGCAGCAGGAAAATAGTCGAATGATTTAACGTGGAAAACGCCACTTAGCCTTCCCGTTCCGGGCAGGTTCAATGTCAACCGGGCGGTAAGGGGAATAGCCGTTTAGCCCTCGGCAATCAACGCAAACGGTGAAGTCAACGAGGGAGCAAATGATTCGAAAATGATAAACGCCGGTCAGGAGAAAAATGACATCTACAAGACGTTAAGCACGAATCGCGCCAGACATTAAACACCGGAAGTCGAATGGGGCGAAAGAGATGGAGTGTGTTGTGTAGCGAGACACAAACGTTGACCGATTGACCGATCGCATGCGGAACCCGGCCCAAAGGGAAGCAATAATCGTCGACAAATTTGCGTCAGCATTAAACCGTCCCCGTCGGTCGGTCGGTGGCTTTGCATTACTACTACGCGTCTCCATTTTGGGGTGAGTGATTCTTCATTCGTATATTTTTTGTTTTAATCCCCCACTCTCCCGTCCTTTATCATTAATTTTCACCAGGGTTGCAAAATTCGCCCATCCAACCGGTAGCAACCGGTAGGAACTGAACACGCACAACCGCTACCAGATACTGCTGGCGTGGGTGTTAATGTCCTCTCTTTTTTTTTTGACTCTTAAGACATCCTCTGCTTTATGTTGCCCTCTCGAGCCTATGAACACGGTGGACTGGATTTCGCAAAATAATTTTATGTCATTTTTATCGCACCCCGATAAGCCGCATAGGCAGCACGAAATTCTATTCAAATGCCGTTTGCTTCATCTCTCGGTTGCCGATGCAATCCCGTTTTTCGAAGCTGTTTCAGGTCAAGTTCAGGGCTGCTGTAAACCATTTCGGTATCGCGTTTTGAGCTCACAAAATCACACACGAATTGTCACGTGTCACGTATTGCCATGGGACAGACGAACGGATGGGTTGAAAAAGTAAAAAAAATTACCCACCAACAGCATGTGATCGACGAACGCGCACAGCTGTTTGTATCCGGCGCAGCTTCTGGGCGTGATGCATCGATTTAGCTCATCCTCCCGGTTTTGCGATGAATATTCACATCGTTTATTGACAGGAAATTGCCGGCTGGGAGTAACGAGCATAGCGACATGTTTGGGGGCGCACGGGGGACGCGCATTTATTGTAACAAGTTGTTCAAATTTGAAATATTGTGTGAGCAAATGCAGTCCGCGCCTGGGATGCGTTGATTGCACTCATCGTAGCTGTGATCGTGGCTTTCAGGAAAATCAAATCTCGTCCGATCTAGCTTGCTATCGGATGGGAAAATCCGTATGATTAATGTGTCGCTTGCATAGACGGATACGCAGACGCCAAACACACGTTCAGCTTCAAAGCTTTGGGGCGGAATTATCAAGACAACGCGAGATTTCACAGGTGTATACCATTCTGGAGGGCCCATTTAAATGATAAGCTCAGCAAAGAAAACTCACCCCCCATGAAGGAAAGCCCTTCGGGATTTGTGAGTCACCGTGGAAAATCATCCCAATTTGTAACCCATTCAGAAAACGCTCTTAAAAGAGTAGGAAAAATGAATTGTTTTTTCGCTTGTATGGGTTTCCTTCTGACCAAAAACCCATTCACAAGAGCTCGTCATGCCGGATTCTTCTGTTCATGTTTCGCGTTATTAATTACCGTAACGAACGCCCGCAGTGGGTCATTTTTGTTCTCTCATGGCACGGTGAACGAAAAACGACGGTGGCTTGCAGCTATGCAGCGCATCAAACCGAAACCAAACCCACTTAAAATCCGGCCCTACAAGCGCGTCCTATTTATAGGGCAGCAGCAGCAAAAAGAAAAAGAAACACAGTTGTGTCGTAAATAATTAAACCTGTCAGCCATGCCACCAACACCACCGACGGCGGCGATCTAGCGATCGTGATGCGCCTGTCGCGATCTTGTGATTATGTTTAAATACCGCTCAATTGCATTGGCAACGTTTCTTCGGCATTAGTTACAGCCTTCGCGCGCCCCGTACAGCCCAAGCGGGAATCGGTCCGATTCGGTTCGGGTTGGAAAATCAAAACCAAGAAAAATGCATGTGAAGGTGATCTCGCACCACCACTGCATCCGATGCATAATTCACCATAACTTCCCGCACACGCGGATGCATAAACTAGCTTCAATTGAATGATGCTCGGAGGTTTGTTTTTTTTTTGTTTCGCTGTTTGGTCTGCCTTTTGTGCAAATACCAGATCCGGTCCCAATCCGGCGTCGTGCGATCGAACCAACCGACACCGAGGGTTGGATTATTTCGGTGACTAGCCGTGATTTTGTGGTTAGCGCGCTTGGTTCTTTTTTTGAACCTGACAACGGACACACATTCTCCGACCGAGTGGTTTTTTTCTTCTTTTCATTATCAAAGACAAACTTTGTATCCAAAAAGGGCCATCAAGGGATAGATCGTCTAGCCGGAGGTCAGAGCCACGAACGATTAACATCCTCACTCACAGGAAGGTCTATTTGTTTTGCATATGGACGACGTTTTTCCGGTTCGTTTACCACCTGCTCGCACTAGCCCAATCCCGCACTGGAGAACCCAAAATGGGCCCCCGCAACTGGGCCTCTGTTCTTCCCGCGTAACAACGTCCATACATTCGCACACACACACACGTACACAATACCCTCGCGGTATGAGAGAAAATAAAACTAAATCCCCCCCGAACGAGCTCGGGTTGGAAGGCGACACAACGGTGGTGTTAAATTGGAAAATTACCTGATAATACCAAAATTGATGCGATTAGCATAGCCGCCCGACTGCTGCCAGTGCCGCCAACGCGACGGCGGTTGCTTTTACTACAATAGCTGGTCGTCATGCTGCTACTGTTGGCCGACGATGATACGATGCTGCTGCTGCTGCTGGCACGAAAATTGTGACGGAATCTCGCCGCGATCGACGTGCAACAACCCGCAAGAGGAGATTGGCCTTGCTCTGCAAATGAACAAGCAAAACAAAAAAAAAGCGCACTCTTTTTCACTCGAAATTTCACACAAGCGCCGTTTGCGCTCCTTTCGAGCGATAACCAACCAACCGACCGACGACGGCAGGGTCGCACGTTCGCGAACCGATTAATCAATAAAATCAATTTATGTCCAAGCGCGGCATCGCTCTGCTACACCACGCTTTGCTTTTACCGCACCGTTTGCCGGTTGCCGATGTGATCGGGAAAACGCACCACCCACTGGGTAGTAGTGTGTTAGTAGACCCGTTCACTAAAGACGCTAGTAGTTGAGCTAAACTAGTGCACTCTTGCCGAGGTGTTGCAGACGAACCAACGCTGGAGGCGTTAACTGGCGAAGAATAGACGTTGGTTTTTTTTGCTACCTATCGCACGCACATCGACACTTTCACGCCTGGGTCGGAAGTCGATTTGTCGATTCGCTAAATGCACAACCACCCACTCGAACACACAAACGCACGCACGCATTCACACACGAACAGTTTATTGGGTAGCACTCGATTCCGGCCGCCTGCAGCAATTGGTTCTTGAAAAGGGCTTAGTGAAGGGGCTTTTTTTTTTGTTCAGGGCCTACTGTGGTGGGCAGTTTTCGAATTTTGCTGCAATTGCTTGCAATGCAATTTTCACCTCATTACGTATGCTCCTAGCCCAACGGTGCTTCACTCGGTACTCCGGCCCAGGTACGTCCGCCTTTCGCTTCTAGGCCAAAACAAAAAAACGCCTCCGAGAACAGGTGAACATTTGCCTGAAGATGCGCTTGAAAGTTCGCCAAAAAAGAAGCTGAGCCCCACCTTGCAACGAAACACCCGCCGTTGGATCCTCCGGTGCGTTCTTCGCGCCGGATTGCCGTGTGTCCTGGTTCTGTGACGTCCAGCAAAGAACTGAGCCAGGTCCCGAGGCAGAGTGGCGTTGATAAACCGTCGTTTGCGTCGTTTTGCGGTGGGAAATGTTTGCGGCGGCTAACGGCGCGGAAGGAACCGCGCGATCTCGTTCGTTTTCCAGGGCCCACGGGGCCGATCCCCTCGCAGGGGGTGGTGGATTTTCTCGCACGATCGTACAACCTCCCTCGCTCTCTCGCTCTCTCTCTCTCTCTCTCTCTCTTGCTGTCTTTTGTACGCGCAACAATGTCGCCCGGATGGATAGAGCTGTCAGCGCAATCTTCGGCGGTTTCGGACGACGAGATCTGACGACCAAAGTGACCGTATCACACCACCGTACGGTTCTTATCCATTGCAAGGACAAGATATGAACTGTAATCTTGCTACCTGCTTCCGTGTACGACATTCTGGGTGAAAGGTGCTGATAAGGAAGCGTTCGAAATACTTGACTACCTGTAAAATGCACTTCCACCATCGTTTTTCCAAAGGGCCAGGTTAATTTTCTTTATCTTGCAAACATTCCTCAGCTCTTACTCAAAACGTCCGAACGTTGCATGGCCGGTGTTTGTGGTGCCTCTAACACACATTTTTGGTGCTCTTTCAAGGCGCGCTCGTTATTATTCCGTGTGTGTAAAGGTTTCTTGCCTGAAACATCGCCAGTGCACAAACCGACACGCACGTTGCGCTTACTCGAGTGCCCAAGTGCCGGTTACTTCAAGTCACGGCTGTTTGCCAAACCCTTCCCCGTGTTCCACTTGAAGAAAAGATCAATGTTAGCTTGCTCCATCCTGAGACGCACCCTTGCGACGGTGTGGGGGCTACAACTCGCTCGAAATCGAACCCGACCGGAAGGAACCGCTAATTTGAATGTTGATCGTTGCGATTGTCACGTGTGACGTATTTTCGCACGAAACGAGTTTGCTTTATTTTATTTTTTTTTTTGATTTTTTTCATCCCCCCATAGCGTCCGATAGGTGCTGGGAAGATATGTATGCTAATCGCGGGTTTAAAATTAAACCATCCTTGGCTATGAAAATATGCGATTTTAGGCACATTGTTGGTAGTGGCATGCTAGACCAACGTTCAGCATCCATTAATGTGGGTTTCGAAATTTTCGCACGCTAATGCTCGAAATTCGTCGATCAGCCACCAAACACAGCTCGTTTCAATTCGTCAGCCATGCCAGCGCCCCAGTACAGCCGGGGGGTTTGGTGTTAATTCGCATCGTAACAACATCTTCCCGGCACTGATGAAGATGTACCTTTCGATAATTCAATACGCAGCCCAGTTAACAGCATGCGTCAATAAGTGGAGCAAATCTTCACCGCACGCATTAGGTTCCTTTATCGGTTTATTCATATCAAATGCCAGAGATGCTGCTGGTTATGAAATATTTCATGTATTTCTCACCATCACCATATCTCTAACCATCTAACCTCTGGTTGACGTTTACGCTCAAATCCGCTCCAACAAACACCCTCGTGGGTGGATTCGATTGCTTTTGCTGACTCGGTCAGCTGTTCGCGTTTGCGTTCGCTCATGTCGTTCGTAAAATACCTGCCGGTGGCCTCCCTCCTTTCGCGGATTCGTGTATTGTTTTCTTTGTGTCTCTTTTCCCCACAAACAGTGAGCGGTTGTTCGCCTGAAAGCAAATCAAAACACACACACACACATCCATCATCGAAGTGCATCGGCTTCGAGCCACCCTTCCGAGGTTCTCCTTCGCCACCCCCTTAAGAGGGGGTTGATTGGAGGGGTTGAAAATCTCAGCCGGCTTCTCGCATTCTCTGCTGGCGTCAGCATTCATCCTTTCCGGCGGCCAATTGTTGTGCCCATCGGCACATTAGCAACGTCACACGTGCGCGCCTTACGGACTTTCGGATTGAGACGGGTTAAAAATGCAGGAAGCCACCCCCTCCCGGTCGTATGGGTGGGTGGGCCTTGTTTGCTGGGGCGGCTAAAGGGACCATCGGGTTCGCTGTGAATGTGCACGTGGAAATGCAAACAGGAACGGTTAAGGAACGGGCACATTTTACGCCGAGCCGTTGGCTGCGGATGGGCGGGAATTGCGATTGAAAATTGAATAGAACTTTGCTGAGTGAATAATTCAACATTCGAAACCCTTTGCGAAGTGGGTCTCGTCGTGAAGGTCAGGGTTGTAATTACGCTTACCGGCAGCGTATTTGATTTGAAAGATTTTCCTTCAGGACATCTCAGCACATTTGGGAGAACTATTTTCACAATGGTCTTTATTAGCTTCCGCAATCCACTCCTATAGTAATACGATCAGAATGCTCGATTGTTATAATTACTTTGTACAACAACTGGAGTGTAATATTATGAACAAAAGTTCTGTCGAACTCAATGAACTCGTTTTGGGTTACATTTTTAAAGATTACTAATTAAACTAAGTCTATAACTAACTGCCCGCTTTGCTGCGAACTTAGTTACGCTACTATCCGCTTGTGGCGCTTGTGTAAGCTTGAACGCAAGTCTTGTGTGCAAAAGAACGACATCGGTGAAAAGCAGTACGCTTTCCGCGTACATCGATTTTCTCTCTTTTCTGTGGACATCAATGAAAATGACTTAAAATTGCTTTTTGGAAATCTGACAAAAGGTTCGTTCTCTATGAATGAACATGAATCGGCTGCTGAGAATTCCAACCCTATTTTCCCTTTGTTCTTTAGACTCTATTCCACGTATAGTTTTAAATTTCAATGCATGGCTTTTGTGGTATGAAAATTCGTCACATCATTTCATGCGTCTATGTTGTTAAATCAAATTTAAATGTTCTATCAGTTGGATCGCTTTAAAAGATATTTCCAATAAGACTCGTATCAAAAACAAGTAGTTCCTCTTTAACCTTCCCCACAGTTAACTAACTACACTCTTTTACTGCTTTTTGGATGTTTTACTCTCTTTTTTTACTTTCTCCCACAAGAACGTATCTCGTGAAGCAATTCGAGCAAATTTATTTGCAACAAAGTCTGCGTGTAACGCACGCAGTCAAGCACAAAACAAACGAAAAGAAGAATTTTGTCTTTCTAATTTTTCTTCGATGGCATTAGTTTCGCTCGTGCACTACCTGTCGCCGAATACTTACGTTTCTAATCATGATGATGCGATCGGTTGATGTTCAATTTGTTGCGTCAACGCAACGTCGCCAGTCATCAGGTCGAAGTCGTAGGAAGCAAACTTTTGGATGCGTGTCTTTAAACGACCCACAGGGACCTTCGCCAAACCGAGTGGGCAAATGTTCGGGTAGGTTATGTAAGAGCTCAGTATCCAATCGAAGTGCTAAAATTGTATTATATCAGGCAGGAACACAAACGTCTAATTTGTGAATTCACAGCCATAAGCCAGCAGTGTTCCGATTTCTTTTGATTAGCTGCCTTACACAACCTCTGATATATCATTTACTTGCATCTGAAAAGATTTAATAAGGTGCATCGAGGCTTTTGGGAGAAAATATCCTTTAGCACTTGAATGTGTTATTATTCCTTAGTTTTTATAAAATCCGGCCTGGCCTTCACATATTGAATGAAATCAAAAATATATGGATTATAGGGAAGTAATTATCATTCACTTTGAGTGAGTTAGTATTTTTTTAAATTTACAGCTTTTCACACATGTTATTACAATCTTAAATTTAATATCCATGAGAAATATCTATCGTCATTGTTCTCGTCATTGTCTCAAGCTTATGAACTTCAATCGGATCAGATTCTAAAATAACAGATTCTAAAAAATATATTATAGTTAATCCACCCAATTACCTCTGCACACAATCGACAGCATGTTTGGGTTACTTGCACAAGCCTACACGTACGTGATTAATTTTTCATCACTGCCCACAAACGCCACGTCAAGAAATCTAAGCAAAAGCACTGATTGGGAGAGAATCAAATTAGCACATTAGCACACGGGTTCCGGCTACTGGCCCGATGGTTGACTCCAGAGCACGCAACCCAAGGGGTCGATATTTGACGGTGTGTTCGAGGAAAACCGAGTAAGTGAACGACAACAAGATGCGGGTACGACAAAAACAAGACAATCTTCAAAGCCATACCCTTTCCGTACGCGTCTCGCTGAAGGGTAACTGGAGCTCCTGCGTTCCTTCCGTATCCATGGAAACGGGCGAACGTGAACGAGCTCTCGCATCCTGCGGGAAGCTGCAAGCTCAGAGTTGTTTTCTAAACTGTCACCGATTGATTGGTAAGCATTTGCTTTACACGAACTTTTGGCGCTTTTTTTTTCGTTGTTCGAAAAACTTACACCTGGGGGGTTGAAGAAATGGCAATATTTTCAAATAAATTTGTCATTAAAGTTAGTCCTTGGGTGAAACTTTCGTAAGCTTACGGGCAAAATACTGCTACCCCGAGTACGCTTTAATCTGCTTTCGAGCGCGCGCGAAGTGATCGTTATACTTTGTGTTGATTCAAAATTTCAGCCGCCTATGATCCCGTAAGCTACGTGCTTTCATTTCCTTTGCTCATTTGACCTTCGCGAGCGGTAAACATACCTGCCTCACAAAAAGCCGTGTTATCTTCGTTCGTTTTGGGTGGGTGGTGGGAAGTGATTTAATGAATTAATGAGCCCTTCGGTTTGAGCTCTTCAATCACACGCACTTCGCCTAATGCGGCTCGTGCCATTTCCGGCCTTTCGTCGGCCGCATGCCGGCGAATCCTTGCGGCGAACATCCCGACAAAAAACGCCGACTCCATCTGTACTTATCCCATCCATCACGTAAATGATTGGTTCCGTGGAGGGGATGGCTTCTTTTGCAGTATTTTGTTTCGATTTACATTCGCCATTCAAGCACGCTGCACTTTCCGTTAATTTGCAAATCCGCAAATGTGAAAAATTTGCTTCTCCCATCCGAAGGAGCAAAGTTTCGTTTCGGGAGCTTACCGTCAGCTTCGAGCTCCTGGCGTTACCGTCCGAACCCGTGCCGGCGATTTCATGCGTCTTTTTGCTTGCCTTCGAGCATGGTAATCTCGCAAGAAAAAGCAGCTAGTAAACCGTACTCGTAACATCGTCTATTTCTTTGCCCTGTTCGATTCAGTTCCGGTGTCAACACGACGAACGTCCACGTCCAAAGGAAGCTCTATCCTTTTCGCCTTCAATTTCACTGCACACAACAATAACTGAACGCGAGCGAGCTGGGAAAACGGTCAAAAGAATTCGAAAGAATGAGCGACCGGCGATTGGGGAGGGAAAAAAAACACTCCCCCCCCCCAGTAGGGAAATGTTTAAAAGCGATCTTTGCTTGCCGCGGGAATTCCGGCAAACTCATGTGCAAGTATGTTTGCATTTCGTTCGCTTTTACCCGCGCACAAGCTAACCTTTCACTGTCGTCAACTTTGTCCCCGTGGTGCTCTGGACCGGTACGAACCGACAACAAGTACGGCACAACGATGTAGCCGGGTTTTTCATTTTAGTTCAGTACCAGCCGGTGGTAAATGCCTTCAAGGTGTTGCCTTGCCGTAGACTTTGAACGTCGTAGCGATTGATCTTGCGTCGTTTTTTTTTTTTTGCTCGCTCAAATTCCCCACCAGTTATCCGCCGGGTGAATTCTTAAACGAAGCATCGCCAAGGATCCTGTAAGGATAATCGATTCATTCAGTGTCCCCTATTCAAATAGGAACTTCAGCAGCGCAACCCGCTCGTTCGGCAGGTACAAAAGCTTAACTTGTGCATCTCATCGGCATGCTTCTTCCCATTCTCAACCAGCGAGTGTTGTGTCAGCAGTTCGAGAAGCCAACGGTGCAACCTGTTCACGCTTGTTTGCCGGTCATTGTCTGCCTGAGTTCAAGCCTACGTTCTATGCGTTCGATTCGGCGTGGGCTGTGGGACAACCGGCACATGGCACTCCCGGCAGAGCCAGTAGCAGAACCGCTCGCGGAGGTCCTTGAAGCGTAGTAGACCGAAGAATGCTTCAACATTCCTCCCCAAAACGGCGATACGCACACACACACACACACCCACCCACCGATCGGCTACTTCTAATGCATAACCTTTAACGCCGGTTAAGTGTTCCGAGTGGTTGGTGCGAGTTGACACGGGGCAACTATGGGGGCCTCTTTCGGTAACTGATAGCGTGTTATCACGATCCCACTACACCTCTGTGGCGCGTGCGAGAGAAAGAGAGAAAGAGAGTGAGAGTAAGAGAGAGAGCAAATGCTCTGGTTTTCCACGAACAGGACACAGTTTCCCGCTCACATTGCCCGCTTGAACGGGAAAAGCCAGTCGCGTATCCTTTGCTGGCTCTCTGCTACCAACGCAGCTCGTTGCTCTCCGTCTCTCACTCGACACGGTGGAAAAGCGGAAAACCCCACAACAGGATGCATGGGATGAGGCGAACGAATCTGCAAGCGCGTTTGCTAGATATTCGCTGACGGTGGGCAAAATCCGGCCAGTTCGCATTGACGCTTACGCGCGGAAAGATCGAATCTCGACCTCCTCGTCTACGGCGCGGCTCGAAGGATCGCGCTCGAAACATCGCGTAACGTGCCGGGCAAGCGTTATGGAAGGCTCCACGTGAACCACACCACCCGGAGTCGGTTACCCGGAACGGAAAAGCTCCCAATAATTAAGCGTACTCGTGAGGATAATTGCGTGTGTCGAAGAAAAAAAAAGGGAACAAAAAAGAAATTGGGAAGGCTCACAAGAGCACAACAGGCTCCGGCAGACAAAAAGGAAGCGCACCGATTTGCACGCGTTTTAAAGTGGCGCTAGGCTTTTGGAAGGGAAGGCGAGTATGAACATGAGTGGCACCGCACTTGGCGAGGATTTAAAAGCATCGGGTGTCCTGGTGAAGTGTTAAACGATCGCCGGCGGGCCTCTTGAGCGAAATTTCGTTTTACCGAGCCCGTTCAGTGCGCGCGGACCAAGCGGACTCACCCATCATCGGGGCATCCTTGGAGATCCTTCCTGCATCCGGCAGCAGGAGAGAGAGCAAGGTAAGAGTAGAAATGAACATTTTGAAGGGATCAGCGTGCTTGCGGTGTACGTCGAGTGGTTTGGTCGGATGGAGTGAATGCCCGGGGCCCTTTTCTGCTTTAATCAAGTGTTCACATTTCCGATGCATTGCTGACTTACTGCGGCTTGAGGATAAGGATAAGTATGTCGGCTGGGAACGTCTTTACGGTGCTTCGGTGCCGTTTTTCTTCTGTGTGTGCTGGTGATGCGCCGAACTACACCACCGTTCGTTCGTTGAAATATTAACTTTTTTCCTGGAGCATGTTCAATATTAGTGCCGGAACAAAAATAGGTTCGTCCTGTTTGCTTGTGTCGAGGAGCAATGGGAGAGTATTCAATCAGCGTCCAAGAAACGTCAAATTTAATCAACCAGCAGTGCTTATGATCTCGAGCCAGTTATGAAGTTCCTACGGTGGCTATTGACAAATAACTTCCTCCTGGGAGTGTGCCGTACGCTTTAAGAGTCCTGCATGTGTCAGTTAGCAGTTCTGCTGTCGTGGGCAAAAGTTCTAGAACAGTTTCTCACGAAACAGCCTGCAGCCTTTTACTCCAAATTGGGCAACCATCTCGGAATGCTTGGTCATGTTTCCGAGAGTTTGTCGGTGTACCGTTTGTCGCCAAATTTTCGGATGAAGTTCGATCTTGCGTCCAGCATTTGTCGCAGTACTTCCGGTCAGAACATCAGCGTTAGCGCAGGTTCTGTAGCCTGCTGTAGAAGCAGATGTGGTGTAATTTATGAAAATCCCCGCCTTAGGGAGAGAAAAAATAATAGACGCCGTGCGTTATTGTTTGATTTTTGTGTGGCACACTCTACGCGACGGTCACGGTCAATGCGATATTGCACGGCAGTAACAAAACCTTCCCGGAAGCTGAAAATCTCGGGCAAGTATCAATATTACCGCCCGGCTTGTGGGCTCGATCCACATTTTTCTGCCGATAATAAATTCTAATGACGCATTCCCCGTAAGCGGAATAAATAAATAAATCAGCGAAAACGTCGCCATCGTCGGTCTGGATGGGGCGTCAAAGTGGGACAAACTTTTCGGCAAATTCAAGGACTTTAATATTTCTTCGTTTCATCTTCACCGGCTCGCTTGATGATAGCATGAGTTTCCTTCCCTGAGAAGCACATTTTTGGCTCACTTTCCGATCAGCGAGTGAAAGTTGTTCCGCGCCAAACGATCGGTTTAATTATTGGCGCTTGCTGTCACCGTTGGCGACGAAACCTGGCTCGCTATTTGTGATTTTCGCTACGACGGCGTCACCTTGCGAAAACAACACCGCATATCATCTTTACGGTCGGTGGCGGTGGGTTCAAGTTTTGTAAGAACTCGTTACGAGTGCTTCCTGAAAACTGCTACACTTCATGAGAACACGCTCGCGCACCTGAAAGCTGGCGTTTGAAGTCGCGCCTGTAGCCGTTTCGTGTAAATTAAATCGTTTTCGGGTGTCATTTGACGAAGGCCGACAGCGATGGGCTGCCGTTTCGCATTTTTCCCACACAATACTCGCCACTTTAACCCACGACAACAGCCGGCCCGTTATGGTTTGTTTGGTTGATTTTTATCCTTTTTTTGTGTGTGATTTTGCTCTTTTTGAAGCCCCTTATTCTTACCCAATTTCAGTACATCGAAATTTGACATGATAACATAAACGACATCTCGTGGTGGCATCTCGTTAGTTATTTTGGGTGTGTTACTTTTGCTTCACGATAAGCTTCAAATCCGGCGTGCAATCAGACTGCTCACAATCGCTGGTGAATTCATTTTTGAGCCCTTTTTCGTATCGTTATGCTCGCGTGCGTCGTTTGTGCCACACTCGTGACAAGCATATCATCGTCTGGAGATGTGTTTCAGAAGCAAAATTGCAGCAGGTTTCGACACTTCAAAGCAGCCATCGTTTGACTTTTTTTTGTTTGTTTTAGGGCCTCAGTTTTAGCCAAATTTAGTCAACGTTTCAATAATGTATTTCTTGATCCGGTCTTAACCGGTCTTCGAGCGGGCGTAGAACGTTGTTCAACAATATCCGTTCTCCAGCTCGTGGAAGTTAATCAACAAACGACGACAAACGGCGTTTGATCTTTGAGTTTTCTTTGCAAAAAAAACCGACTGTAAAATGAGACAACTTCGGGGAGTTGTAAGCAGCGAAATTGTAATTGCATTTTTGCCACTTTAATCGCATGCGCTTTCACAGCTTTAAGAGCCATTCGTTTACGAGTCGTTTCAAATACAATTCCCGCAAAAACAATTACGCTACCGGTTGGATAACAACATTGTTTCTATACCCATCATCAAAGGTCAAAGAATTGGGTTTTCAGTGGAATAATTCACTTGTATTCATGGCACCTCATGGAGAGCAGAGATTTATCGCTATTCTATGCTAATAAAAAATGTTAGGGCGCAAAAACGCACTTCGTTTTGCTTTCCTCCCATAAATGCTTGATGATCAAAAAAAAAAAAGGATCCATTTTATAGCAGCACATTCCTTCCGTTGGGATCTGATTTATCAAAGCATAAGCAAAGTTTAATCACACTGTTGCTTTCCCCACTCAACCCCGTTTGTGTTTGCACCTTTTTTTCGTCGTATTAGAAATACCCAAAAACTGAGCAAACATTTCTAAATCCTTTCCGCGTCAAATTTATTGTGACTCGTGCAACTCTACCCAATAGGATGTGGTGAGCGACTCGTTACAATCCACCACACGAAACGGACCTTTTGTAAGAGACCATTTTGGTAAGAAATTAAAAAAGTTTATTCCTCCTCGACCAGTACGCGCCACAACACCGCAATTATGTTCGCTCAAATGTCCTTTTCGCGTCCGATTTGAGGATTTGTGGGCAGTAGATTCTATTTTGGAGCGGCTTCATACAGAGGCAAACTGTATCCTTTCCGAACCAACCGTGCTTTTTGTTTTCGCCTTTCAGTGGTATTAGCAGCATTTGTGCTTTTACTGCGATTGTCCTAAAACGCAAATCTCATCTTCGCTGAAACGTCTTGAGTACACCCTTTTGCCGTTGTTTGATTTATTATTTTCTCCCATATTATGCCCGGCGTTCGCATTGACCTATTCCCCAAATAAATAGACAAACATCAGCGAAGCTAAAAGCAAACGCAACCGAAAACCCCAATTCGGCTCACTGTTTATCGTGCCCGATTTAATCTGCCCGATTGTTCCGAGTTTTGCCCGCACCGGGAAGTGCTCGAACCCGGCAGACAAGGATCAGCAACTTCCGGGGGGGTCGCGCAAAAGCATGCCATCGATGAATTGGGGGCACATTAAATTTCGGCACGTGGGCTTTTCGTGCGATCGGGGCACGTTTTGCTCTTATGACGCCTTATCGATTTCATCAGCTAGCGGGAAACGGAACGGCGCCGGAGAAGTAGGACAAGTTCAGCGAATCACACCAGTCGGTGCGTAAACACCAACTTCACGCGCTGGATGCGGCACCCGTTTTGGCGGGAAATGGAAAATTTTCGCAGCCACAGTTCGCCGAAAACTCGTCAACCCGACAGCTCTTGTAACACGCACACATACGCGCGCGTGCGAAGCGTGCACTTTTCACGATCAACAAAGATTCGTCAAGAGATCGGTAGGATTCTGGGACGCGCGCCTGGCGCATTCTAGGACACGCCTCTCGCTAATAAAAGCTCACCGAAAGCCTCGCAACTGAGCGCGGAAAGCAAGCCAAAAGGAAGCCATTTAAGGGGCCAAATTTCTTACGCACACGGTACTCGAGGGAGATTAAGCAGAAGGGTGGAAAAAAAAATACGCATGGCTTTCCGTGAATGAACGGCTCCGGTGGTACCAGTACTTGTGTGCTTGGGATTATTTCCGAGCATCTGTACATTAACGGAAGAGCGGTTTGTTTGATAGTACATTTCAGCTTATGCTGTTGGCATCAAAGCAACGTCAGTTCAGTTCGGTTTCGTTGTACTCCCTCATCACGCAAATAACAGTGTTATATAGCGCACGAATCGCATACATTATCATTATACCAGTAACCGAATCATTTCGGAAAAGAGACTCCTTTCTTAGTTGGTGTTTTGCGTTGGTTGCTTAGCTTAACACCAGTAGCATTCGTTAGCTGGCTGTTTCGCGATGGAAACAATGCCTGTGTTCGGAGAGTTTTTGGAAGCCGCGAAAATGCATAGCCGCTATTGTTGTACCCTGGCAATGTGGCTGCAGTAATGAGTTTTTATTCCTTAGAATAATAAGCCAACGTTCGTTCGAGGAACGCGAGCTCTGCTTGGCACAATTGGAAAACCCCCATTGCCCCCAGGTGCAATCGTTTTGCTGTCAAAGTGCATCGAGGGTGGGAATATTTTGTGGTTGGAAATGAACAAAAAAATGTATTTCGAGAGCAACCCAATAAATTATTTCGCATCGTTGCAAGCGAGGACTACGACGCCCGGGAAAGTAGTTCGTTTAAAAAAAGGTTAAACATCAAGAGCATTTATCGCTGTTTCCTGGGAACACACATTTCGTTTAAATTACAATTGCAAATGGCAACGAAATGCGCGTTCTGACCAATAGTGAGCGGTTTTGTGTCGCTTGCCACAATTGCTGGACGCTTGGAGCTGAAAGCACCACATCAAGTGATGCGGTTGTAATTATTGTATTTAATCTGGAGCTATGAAATGTTTGCGCCCGGGATTGGTGGTAACTAGGCTTTAACACCTTGAGCACCGTGTCACCTAAAGAGTGGGTGACGGCAAAAATTCATCACAAATGTAAAATGTGACGAATTAGAGCAGGTGCAATCGTTGTCAGCACATATGAGCAAGAAACGCTTGAATCGTGGAACTTCTTTAAAAAAAACGCTTGGCAATCAAAGTGTTAAGGGAGTGAAAATGTATCCCTTGCAAGCCGCCAGTCAAAGTGCACGCGTTTCCGTTTGAATCTACGCCTCCTTCAACCGCCCGATTCAAACTCATCACGTTCAATTTGGACTGTAGGGTGTAAACTTCTCGCTATGATTGCTACCAAACCTCCGCGCGGAGTAAGTTTGATTGGATTTGCAGCATCACGTGATTCGCGTAATTGCTTCCCTTCGCATGTGCATCATACGAAACGGTCTCATCCCGCTCTAATCCTGGCAACCGGAACCCACGCTCTCGTTTTTTAGTCAAACGAGTAGCAAAATTATACCGCGCAACGACCACAGCTACTCCCGAAACCCTTTGCTCAGCGTTGCACCGCGCCAAACAAACTGCTGATGGAAGCTCAATTTTACTTTCAAATTTGAATAAAAATCTCCAACGTCCGGAGGTGGGCGATGTTTGGAGTATCTCGTAAACTCCGGAAACCCACCACCGCCACCAATCGCGTTACGAAACCGGCACCGGAAGGGAATGCACTTCAAGGAATGCACCCGCGTACCCTGCATAATGCGCAAAATCCGTGGGAACATTGCGCGAACACTGGCCCACGTCACAGGAAGCATGCCGCAGATCTCGAAGCCGGTGCATCCGGTACAGCTAAAGCGCTGCATAATTGAATAGGTATCAGTAGTGGGGGGGGAGGATTTTTTGTTGTTGTCAAAATAGATAAGGACATTTCACCGTCCCAACATATGTGATTGGTTTCGGGAACAACCAAATCCGCGCATTGTGCGAGAATTCCGCGAGCCTGATTATCTCTAGCCTTTGCTGCGCCATCTCCGAGATCGTCGTGCCGTCATTCGATCTATAAGCAAAATATACTCCGCCAATGGAAAACCACTCGTAGCTGCAGTTTTTTCACCAATATTAAAATCCCCATCCCCAGCTATCCCGCGGGCTATCTGGCAGTTACTTGCAATTTCCGTGGCCATCATCCTGACGTTTCGCTCTCGTCTTTTTAATGGCATCTTCGCAATGGAACCAGCGGTGCAGCGGGTTTCGTTCGTACACGGAAGTCGGATTGCGATGAGCTTGGACGAACAAAAAGCACCATCAAGAGGATACCGAACGACCCGGGACACCGTCTCTGGATGCTTTTCTGCCAAATCCTGATTAAATTCTCGCCATCAGCCATTGCGTTTTCCCCGAGCAGCTTCCTTCATTGCGTTTGCCGTAAAACGCACAAGAGGGAAAGATATTTATCGGTGGTCCCTTGGAACCTTCCTGGAGCCGCGAAACCCATTCGGATGTTCTTCCCGGTTTGGAAAGGACTCGCAATAAAAAAAAACCCCACGCTTCGTATGTCCTAACAGGAAGAATGTATTTCGCCCACGGCCAACCTAACGGGCCTAAATGGTACGATCGTTGTGCGGATTGCGTTCGGTGTTTTGGGAAAGTTTCGGAGGCCCCGCGGGAAGGATAAATAAGGATAATTTTTGGGGGTTCGGGGAGTTCGACCAGGACGTGTCGAGTAATGGTTTTGTAGGCGCGCGTCTTTTCGCAACCCGTGTCACACGCTCCCAAGGGGCCAGCGAGTTACCCAACCCAAATGGGGTTTGGAAAGCGCGTTTCGATGCCTCACGTTTGATGCCAGACATCAGTGTCCTTACAGTTCCAGCTCACACTCGAGCTGGGCGGCATCAAAGGCCAAGCTGGGTGGCACCCGTGGGTCACATACGGTGCCCTCGATCGCCTTCCGTGCGTCAGCCATCAACACGCGGAAGTTGGTCTGCGTGTAGTCGAGCTTGTCGTACAGGAACACGGGCAGCTTGTTGCTCATCACCCACAACGCCTGTTGCGGTTCGTGGTCAAGCTTCAGGTCGTTCGGGAAGGTCAGCTTTTGGGCGTTCTTTTCGACCACCCCGAGGTTGTTGCGGTTGTACGGTTTACCGAGATCCCAGCAACCGACACCTGCCTGCTGGACGAGCGTGAAGAACTGCACGTTGTTCTTCGCGACACCTGACGTTGAAGACTGACCGAGTCGTCCCCGCGTACCAACGGGCTGGAACGTCTTCGCCGCCAGCGGGAAACCTTCCCAGATGGTTTCATTGCGCAACACCGAAGCTGGCACCTGGAACTCCATAAAGCTTGACATCGGGTGGAACAGCAACATGCGATCACCGGAACGGTGCAGCGGTGCCAGTGACATCCCGAACACACCATCCGACCACTGGAAGTTCAGCTCCTGATAGTTGTAGTCACTCGCGATCGGGTTCGGGTTGTACAGGTGGTTCGTCGTACGCCAGCTCTTGAACTTGCGCAGATCGAACACCGTTATGCCGTTACGCCAGACGTCTGCGACGTACGCGAACGCATCATCACACTGACCCTCGCGTACATCCACCACGAGGTTCGTGTGCAGTGAGTCCTCCTTCACCTGTTCGGCTGGCAGGACGTACGTGAACAGCAGCTCGTCGTTTTGTAGATCAAACGCCATGATCTTGGGCGGGCAGACTTGCTGGAGGTTCGTCAGCGTATCGGTGACACCAGCGTCCAACACCCACAGTCGATCGCACTCATCCACCTGGATGCGGTACACCGACATCATCTTCGAGCAGTCTGGATTTCGGGGTGACGTGTGATAGCTCCAGTCTGGGTACGGCATCAACGGTTGACTGCGATCCTGCGCCGGTAGTGGCAGATAGGACAGCGTAGCTGGTACACCTGGATTCCAACGAGGTGTCGTCACGAAAAGACGATCCCGGAAGCGATCGACACCGAGCGGTAGGTTGTTCTCGGGAATGAACTCACTAGGATGGGGAGAAAAATAAGGAAAAACTCCGAACTTAGAACACATGCGAGGACTCATCGCAGGACACAGACACCTTACCGTGTACGGATCGCGTTGTTACGCAGCTGCAGCGATGGGTACATGAAGTCGATCATCTTCCAGTGGTACACCGTATCGAAGACGGGCTTGCCAACGTCCTCAAGGAACTCGTTCGCCGATCGCTTTCCTTCCAGCCCAACCAGCGGACCCACGTACGGTGTCGCCAGTCGCTCCTGTTCACGTTCGCGTTCTCGTTCGCGTTCTCGCGGTGTTCCACCGTTCGCGGGTGATGTTCGCGTAAACGACCCATGTGGTGTGCCCTTCTTGAAGGGTGAATAGCTCCCAACCGGACCGGTGACGACGGCTAGCATCAGCAGCAACCCTGCCAGCGACACCAACACGCTTCGGGATGCCATCCTTGCGCGCGGTTTTTTTTTTCTTTTTTGCTGAAAATGGGATTTTGAAACCCGTTGAAAAGTAACACCTTTCATCAGTTGAATCGATTTTGTTCGGCCATGCTGTCCGTTCTGTCCTCGGGTGGCACAAAACCCCACCACCCACATGTGAGGGTGACATTGACCGAAACGTGCCGTGGAAAAGCGAAGCACAGGTGTGCCCTAACTAACCGGAAAGGCTTTAGATAAATGGTTGAAAATGTGCTACGGGGTCGGCTTTCACCGACCTGACTCGCTAATAGGATTTTGAACACCGGCCACCAAAGCTACCACCGACCAACCCCTGGCCACCCATTTTTCGCAACAACATCTGTCACTTCCAATCCACCCTGAAACATATTATAATTGTGCCTGTCTGTGGATTCGATGAAAGCGAATTATGATCTTCACATTCGCTCCCATTCCGTCCCGGACGGTCAGAACGGTTCGGAATCTAGTGTTTTGCTATTCTGCAAACCGTCCATCCTCCCGGGGACAGTGATTGATTCTGTTTCAGGCGGCGGTGGTGGTGGTTCAGCAGATTTATTAAACTGCTCTATCATCCGGCATTCGGTTTGAGGGCTCGACCTTTTACGACCTGCGGGGTTGAATGTGAACAAAAACGAAAAACCCCCATCTGGTGCGCTACGGATCCTGATATTCCAAAAAAAAAAAATCGAGGACAATGTATCAAATTTCACAATCACCCGAGCGCCCGCCGGGTCCGGACCACCGATTGAACGGATTAAGAGCATCCCTTTAGAGTTATTTTCAAACGTTTACCGTAATGTTAATTAATTTAAGCAAACCCTCTCCGTACCGAACGCGGATACTCGGCGGGCCCTTCACTGCGGAACACAAACCCAGGGAAAAGGTCCTAATTAGTTTCCAAGAAAATGGCGCAGAACCTTTTCGTGGGGTTGCGCTTTTATAGCCGAATAATTCTGGGATTTCTTGACTAATTCACGCGACCTGCGGTCTGCTGTCGTAACACCGGCACCGGGCACCGTGTTTCTGGGGTAACAATACAGCCAAAAGTTACAGCCGTCTACAGACGATGGTAATCAGGGTGTGTTTTTTTATTCATTACATCTTAAGCACCTGTTCTGTTCGTGGAACGCAGACTAGACTACTCGCTATAAAACATCAACAGTACTGCGAGCTGCTCTGATCGCCATTCTGCGACAAAACCAGACTCATCAGCTTCTCCGAACGAGGGATGAAAAATTTATTTATTTTCGAATCATCTGCTCTAAGGTACTACGGGTTTGCGCGAATTAAAGTGGAGTGTGAGAAAAAAAATATCCGTTATTCCTTGTAATGTTTATTGCTACCTCAGAGTACCTCAAATTAACGACAATTCAAACGGCAATTGGAGGACTAACGTTTCGAAGAAAACCCAACTGTTCGTGCTATATTTCATCAACAATTCACCGTAACCGTGTGTCGTTTATCCATCTAATCACTTATGGTTGATAAGAAAACGAACTCATTAAATATTTCAGCCTCCCACGCAAACCCGTGAGGCGCTCGTCCGCCGAGAATAATGGCGACGAATGTCCTGTTCAATTCCCACCGGGCGGACGTTTGGTTTGGTGCAAAAATGTCAACACCACACAAACAGGAGGCTGAGCTCCCGTGGGTTTTGCATCAAATTACACGCTTCACAGCATCCACAGCATTGGCTCAAAATTCTCTCACTCGTCGGACGCATCCTGTTGTGCCACCGAGCGTGCTGCCTTTTCAAGGTCCCTGTGTTAGAGAGTAGGGCCGTAACATGCAAAACCACCCTCAGGCACCTGTGTTTATTTGTACGAATCTTAGAAAGAGCAACACCGCACGCCAGTCCGGCCAAAACCAAAACGCTGCACCAGACAAATGTTGACCCGGTGCTGAGATGTGCAGCATACTGGAAAATGTGCCGTACCATCCTGTCCGTGTTTTCCATGCCGATGATCTCAGGGCTTCCCTCTGAAAGCTGACGAAAAGTGCCGACTGACATTTGAATAAAGATTAAAGCGATTGGGCCCGGTGACTTTTCCCGGCGTCGCCCAGGGAAATGACGCACTTCGCCGGCACGAGCAACATTGTTCTCCGTTTCTCTCAGCGATGGTACAGCGAAGTAAGAATTAAGAAACCCGTCCTGAGTGAATTAAATCCATTACGCAGCGCACCATCATTACCGGGCTATATTTACACGCGATACCAGCTTCGAATAGTGCGCTTCGTTGCCGAGCTTCGTCGGTGTGACATCAAGTGTTAGATTACTCGCATAATGGGGCGCTTTAATTTGCTCTGATTAGCGTTCGTGTTCGCGTTGTAACCGAGCAACCAATTTCCCTAATGACGCCTTGCGGCCGGAACCGTAGCATAATGTTTAATGTGAAAGTAAGAATGCTCATCCTCACACCACCGTACGGTTTGGTGGTTGCATTCCGACCCCAAAAAAAAGCCCCTGCAGGCCGTTGCAAATTACCGCTGCTGTATGACGGACGGTCAGAGAATAACCGTCACGAGATGCAAATGGAGTGTCTGTCTTTTTTTTTTTTGGTCGTTGTTGCTCGAACTTTATATTCATTTTAGTACCACTCCAACGTGGCCTTGCTCCGAGACTAACCGGTACGGCGCGGTTGTCCTGGTTGCTAGTTGAACTTGCTTGAATGCTGCAAAAGCCCTCAAGCTCTCGACCAAGCGGTGGCCCCACGATGTTGGGCTCCAGCGCTCGATGGCCTTGCGCCCCCAGATATTGGCGGTCGTTTTCGGACTTCACGCTGCTGCTGCTGCTGCTGGTTTTGCTCCGGTTTCTTGCCAGCGAGCTCGATGAAGTTGAACCGAACAAGGTCCCGAATTAAGCAGGTCTGGGATATTTGGATTTTGCTTGCTGTTGTTTTTTTTTTGGTTTCCTTGTACTTCTGTGAACTTCGCTCGCCGTTTCCACTACTGGACCACATCTTGAGCACGAGAAAGACCCTGATTTGTAGTCAGACGGCGTGAGCCCGTTCTGTTTGTGCTTGTGCTGTTGGGCAGCAAATGAACTCAAGCACTTTTTGCGACCAACTCTCTTCAACCAGCTGTCGAAACACAGCCACACAGACCAAACGGATCGCTGATTGATTGCAAAGATCCCCACAAAACAGGCTGCGAATGGCTGCGAATGGCTTCATGCTTTAAAGTGCGCAATAAAATAGCTCAGATTTGAAAACAAAAACCCACAACACCCGCGTACATTCGCGAGCCGTTCACTTCAAAGTGACATAAGCCTTGCATGCCGTCTTCTATTGTTTTTCGGTTCGCTTGATCCCGGTGTGCGATTAAGCAACAGTGTGTATGTGACACGATGTCCTAGTTTTCGCGTGTCAGTATAACACGGCAACGGAATGGGACACACGTGAAAATGCATCGTCCCGTGTTCATTTGCTGGAGTGGGGAGGGAAAAAGAAAACGTATCTAACATGTTTTCTTTTCTCTGCTGCTTCCGCATTCACCGCTGTGTTGGTATGGTTGTGTGTGGGGTTTTTTTTTTCTCTCAAAATCATTAGGGATATCATTTTTCTCTCATTTCTTTTATCCGCTTCCTACGGCGCGCAGCATCGGTTTCTCCTTTTAATGATAGCAACAAATTATTGCGTCACTTGAGCCAAAGCAGGCGTTGGAAATATTCGATTGAATCGGTCGGTTGGCAATACGATCGTAGTAGGTGTGCATGTTAAGCAGCCCCACTGTCGCCTGCGTGTGGCGCCGTTTTCCAAACACCGGTTCCCAATACACCAAAACGAAACGCCCATGAGGGAACTGGTTTCTGCATTCGTAATTTCCGACGCACCGTTTCCTGTCCCGCGCAAACATGCATTTCGCAAAGGGCTTGCATGCAATCGCCCGGTTTTTTTTTGTAGGCTTTCAACGATGAAAAAGCGCATGACTTTTTGCGTGGTGAATTCCTTAAACAATCCGCATCGTACTACTGTAACAGGGGAGTAGAACATGTGCGCGCGCTTTTTTTTTTGTTGCTTGTTAGAAGCCTCCTCTGACAAAATGGCTCCTTTTGGGCGTGAGATAAAAATACGGACGACATTCGTCGCACGATCGCACTAACACTCGCAGATCCTCGACAGGCACTACTTACGCAAGGATTCTCACCTCTCGGCTACGAAAGGCTGCCCTGCCCAGCAGGTCGGTTCTACTGCGCTCTACTGGCACGTGAAAGTACACTAACTTCGACGCACAAACACCCAACAAAAACACGCAGGCACACACAGACGCACAGGCAGGCACACACTTGCTTGCACGTGCCAACGGCGAAACGAAGAAAAAAAAAAGCCTTTACGATCCGATCCAACGTCCGATCGCGCTCACAACGCACCACCAAATGATGCCGCCAGACGAGTTTGGCTTCAGTTTTAAAGCTCGCTTGACCGAAACGAGAAGGTCTGTGCGTGGCCCCCCTTGCATTGGCTTCCTTCCATCGGTTGTCTGTGACGCCATCACGCACGCAAAAGCCTTCTCTCTCGCACTCTCGACGAGGGCTCTCTGCTAAACTCGAGCCCACCGGTGGCCTATTGGCGGGTTATCTCGCTTTTAGGGCACCCTAGCGGTCTACAGTGCTGTGCAGGTGGATGGGCACACGTCATAAAGGACACTTTAAGCCACAAGCTCTTAATTCTAGCCACCAATCGGTGGGACAATATCCAAAGCGCAAAGGCCAGCAGGCTCAAAACCAGCCAGCAGGTATTACGCCCGATTGCCTCAGCAAAAAGGTTTCCAAACGGCAAAACGGCCCCATCAGCGCCTCAGCCTAATCGGTCGTCTAATTATTCTTTCAGCTGCCTAATTTCAGCTCTCATATCGGTGCTGCCGGTGCTGTTCATTTTCAGCCAAACCCACGGCGTTCTGCAATCTGCATGTCGCGAATCGCGCGAGATGTCGGTCCTGTCAAACCGTTCTTGGCAGCAAAGCGGCCAACATCGACACATCGACGGGGGTTTGCCACCGAACCCGCTGGCAATGTGCCGCTCTTTGCCGGCGGTTGAGTGTTTGGAAATTTACTTTTCATGCAGCAAAAAAGAAAAAACAAGCGCGCTCCTGCAGGGTGCGTTCGCAAATCGCACACCACTGGCGAGACAATCTTCAACCACCGCCGGCAAAAGGGGTTGTCGACCGGTCACTTTTCTCTGCTCCGGTGTTTGCCTTCGAGCTGCCTTCGAAACCAAACGGATTGGGAAACGTTACGCAACCATCAATCTAAGCCACTGTCAAGATAAAACCACCCACATCTCAGCCAAACCCACCGGCAGGGTGTTCTCGATGGCTGTCAAAGGATACCTGCTTGTCTACTTATTTCATTCCAGCATGAACTTTCGGTGATATGATTTTATTTATTGTGCCTGCCAACGAAAACCTAGCGTTGGGTAAAGTTGAGCCCAAGGTTTATGATTCCGCTTCGGCTTCGGCTTCAACACATTCGACAAGGCAACGTTCCGACGCGCCGGGAAAGAATCTAGCGAGCGTGAAGGAATGATAAATTGTTGCCCTCCTAGCTGAAGGTCCTCCTTCAGAACGGCAAAGAACACGGCTTGTTGCGCTGGCTGTCCGTTAAACTGCCAACACAAGACGGCTAGCGCGTTTAGAGCGTGTTTAGAGCGTGCACTACCGGATGTGGGGTTAAATTCTTCCCCATAAAGCTACACCAAATGACGGTTTGCTTTTTACACAAGGCTTTCCCCCCCCATGAGGCTCTCGATTCGTCGCATAATTTAAACTACCGCCTACTACATCGCACTCTCCGTTTGAGATTAACTTTCGCCCCTCGTCGGTTCATTACGCGTTTGCGTTTGGGAGATCGAGAGCCGGCTTTCGATCCAGCCAGCCATCCACCAAAACCTTCATTAAGCACTTGCTGGAGCTCACACAAATGCGTACGTTCGCACGCCCGCTAGCCGGCGGGTTGAATTTTAATGAGACGCCAGCATGCTGTGGTTTTCCGGCGCCGAAGCTTCCATTTTCCATCACACGAGGAAATGTCGAGAAGGAACGATACGCCATACACCGGAACAATGCAGCACAATTGAAATGAGATAGCCCACCGCGTGTCCAGGGGAAAATGAACCACGGCACCAATTTTGCGTTTTTTTTGCTTTGGTCTACGAAACTTTCCGCTCGTTCGGTTTGCGTGGAAACGGACATAAATCGTTGCCACAGATGGGTTTAGTTCGGCCCATCTCACTAGCTGTCTAAGTGTCTGGGGAACTACCGAAATTAAAAAAGTACCCCAAAATCCAACCAAACTAGCGTGTACAAAACGGACAAGGGTACGGTGATGCAATGGGTGAAAACTCAGGCGAATCATTCCTCCGGCGCATTGTTGAATTTCGATTCCCAATCCTTCCCCCCATCTCGTCATAATTTAAATCTGCTCACGATGTGTCCTGTTAACTGTCGGCTTCTGACGGTTGCTATCCGCCTGCTACTTTCACCTAACAAAGCTGCAATCATTCTACCTTTGACGGAACGGTTGGCGGCGTTGCTTCCATGGTAACCAATGCTTACCATTTTATTTTTCCTGCTTGAATGTGCTCCGATGCACAACACAATAGAATTTCCCGATTGTGCGAAGAAATGTTTTGCTTTCCCGACCGATAGGCCATTATTAATATGTATGAGGTCAATGGGATCCGTTTCGGTCCCATGGGGATGTAGTGCTGAGTAGCATAATGGCATTGAACCGTTCGAATGAAAACATCTGCTACAAATGATTGGATAACATCGCGCGTAAAGGATAGCACAACGATGGGGCCAATGTTTGCCCGGTGTTCTACGAGCAATCGAGCTTAAGATTCACCACAACGATGACACGCAGCAGATTGTGTTCACAAATTATATGCTGGAATAGGTTGATGAAGTCGTATGTGACTTATATCTCTTGTTAACGATAAAACAATAGGCTCCCGCCGAGGAAAACTCCTCCATAGTCTAATGGAAACAGCGGAGAGAAGCGAAAAAAAAAAGAAATCTTGTTACAATAGAACAAGAGCAAAGAAACGAACCATTGCAAGCGGCGTAAGAGAGCATGAATCAGTACAATGTTGGCTCATTTCGCAACGCACCGTCAAGAAAATGGCTTCTTCGTGTAATCATTTCCAAAACAGTGCCCATAAGCGCCACGGCAGACATCCCACGGATTACGGTTTGTGGCAATATTGTACCAGGGCGGGGTTTTGGTTTTTGTAGCATATCTTGCTCGTGGTTTTACGCATGAATACACTTGCTAACTTTTCTTTCTTGCCGCGATGTTTTTTTTTTTTTGCTTTTTATTTTCAGCACTTTCCACTCTCGAACAAAGCGGAGCATGGAAACTTTGCTTCCCTAATCCTCGCAAGCATCACCGAAGCCACACACAAGCTGGCTGCGCCGGTCAGAGTCCTGCACGGTTGCAGCACAGGACATAGCTTCTGAGCAACCAACCATTTCCACCAGGTGGTTTCGACATACACACACACACACCCACACTAATGTACCAGTAATCAACGGTGTGGCTGCGTGAAAGATTACCGCACCAGCGAAAGCGACGCCTGGGGGTGAAAAAGGATTCAAAAGGACTAATCACAAGCCAACCAAGCGCCACCATACCAACCCGAAAACGTGAGCACGTTCGTTTGCGGAACGCGTGCTCGGTGGAGAAACAAAACCCATGGCGAACCATCCACTTTGCAAAATGTCGGCCAGCGCGATAATTATCCTGCTGCTCGTTTTCGAATCCACAATCACCAGCGGTAGCGTCAGCCACAGCATGGTGGATCCCCAGCGTGTCCTTAGCAGTTCGGGCATGAGCCTTGGGACCAGCTCGGTCGGTGGAAGGACACACAACGAACTCGGTAAGCAGCAGCAGCAGCAGCAACAGCAGAAGGATACAAAACGACCAATAACGCGGTACCGTGCGTGAAAAAGCAGCACTGCAAAAGGGCTGCTAGGCTGGGCTCATTCATTCATCAACCATTTTTTGTGCATCTTTTGCTTATGCTTTCTGCTTCGTGTGGTGCTTTCCTGTTTCTTTCAGACTCAATGCAGCAGAAGGTGATGGAGCTGCTGAAGGTGACGTCACGGCCAGTCGCAAGTTCTACTGCTGACGACTCGTCGGATCTGCTGGAAACAATGCAATCAGCAACCATCGCGAGCAACACAAGCAGCAACAATGCGAGTGACATCGACATCCTTTGGAGGTAGGGGAAAAAACAGAGACCCCCACACACACACACACATTAACCCCCCCGAAGGAAATTCAAGCTTTTCGCGAACCCTAATCACCATGTAATCGAAAGGACGATTTCAATACGCAGAACCGCGCCATTCGCTTTATCCACGTGGTGCTGGTGACCACATCAAAGCAACCATTGAAATGTTCGTTTATAACGTCGCGTCGTAAATTCAATGCGCTCTCAATATGAAGCGTGCTGGGGTGGTTCAATCCATCCCTGATGGTTTTCCCGAAATACCTAGAAAGGCGTTTGATTCCTGGAGCGTGTTTTGTGAAACAAAATCGAAACAACAGCGGGGGGAGAAGATATTGAAGCGCTGACTTGGGCTAACTTTTTCCCCCTCGTCAAGCTAACGCCGTTCGTAATGAGACTGAAGTTACGTAGCGCTTTTAAGCACGCGAAAGTTCGTTCGGTAGTTCGGCAGACACCGAAAGGATTCTGAAGCTCGCAAAAACACGCTGACGCGATGATGCAGCTCCTTAGCATGGGGATGGGGACCATTACGGTCGTGTTACTCAATATTGCCGCGCGTGAAGCAATCCGCGTGGCAAACGAGGATAATAAAATCCCCCGCTCAAAAAAAAAAAGGATGTACACCATTTCTCAGTGCGGAGAGAGCTTAGCGTTGAGTTGGGACAGTTTTGCGCGTATCGTCGTTATTTTTCAGTTCCATTGATCTTGCCAGTGCCCTTCGCGAACTCGGTTGGAATGCGACTAAAAAAAACGATATGACCGCTCACGAAAATACTGTTGCGAAGGGCGAATGACACTAGCAATAGTTGCCCACCATAATCCCGTAACCGTCAGGACGATTCACCTTGCTCTTCTTCGCGATAAAGCTTCCGTCGCTTTTCTGGTGTTCCCAACGTAAACGACATTCAGCGGTGAAGACCATTACGGCGAATTCGGAAGGAAAACTCAATCAACACCACCTTATTGCTGTTTGGATCATCCTGGCGGACGTTTCTCGGGAATGAAAGCAAGCAGAGTGAGCAAAGTAATTCGATGTCGATGCCGTTATTCCCCCCATCGAACGTTGTCACGTTGTGAACGCTCGCCCGACCGAAATCAAAATTTATTCCCCTGGTCCGTGTCCATAAGACACGGAACAAGCAGGAAATGTGCGCAATTTGGACGCAACATGTCTTTTTTTTTTGCTTGTGTTCAACATACGCTGTGTTTTTTCTCCTCTCTTTCGATTTTATTCCATCTTCATCGTGCGGTTGCCCTTGTCACCCTTGGCAGCAAATACATCGTCCGGTCCGGATACGTGCTCCCGGTGGATCCGCTGTTTGTGGCCAAAATCAATCCCTTCTGGCTACAGTTCGAGCCACCGACGACGGGCGAACATTACTTGCTGGCCATGTTCTACTTTCTCATGATGCTGTTCGGTGTCATCGGAAACGCGCTCGTGATCTTCATGTTCTACAGGTAGGTGAAGCATTTTCGTAACATTTTCATCTTTTTGCACGCAATCGGCACGCAAGAGAGAGCGAGAGAAAAATACTTCCCACCACTAGCTTTCCTTGCTCTTTGGCTTGATTGCGGTTCAACATTCGTTTATTGTGATGAAGATAAATTGTCCATCGATTAAGTTGTACCATCGCATACCTGTTGATTGTTGATACGGATGCAACAACCTGCCTTTCGCGCACGGTTGTTTCCGCCGGCGCACGACGATATCGTGATGAATATTTATGTTATGAACGCGCGGTAGTTCGTTGGCGCATAGCAAACATATCACCGGTGGTAGAAATGATTACGGGATGGGTGTCACATTTTCTATTTCTGACTTTGGTGATCGTCGTCTATTTTGGATGCATTTTTAGTGATCATGCTGGCATCCAAATCTGCATTGAAATCATATATGCTTTCGATGAGAGTTGGGAATTTCAATTCCTGAGATTGAAGTGAAATTTATCTCTCCTAAAAAAATGCATCAAAATCAAGCGATTTTAATACTATTTTATTCATTCGATGAAATCCAGCAAAGTTATCTTCCTGCTACATCATTCAATAAGCCATCGAATTATGTCCTGATTTTGTAAATGCATTCAAGAGTAGAGCGTTCCCTTAGAGCCGACGATGTTGAACCGATAAACGCCTGACAGTAGGCAAGAGTGTTTAACCGAGTGTATCGATCGAGAAGAAGAACAAGTCAGTCAACCCAGAATGTCGACAAATTCTGCCGCAATATGATCCAGTGTTTCAGTATTAGACAACCAGATTATATTACCATATTTGTTGAAATTGACAAATTCTATTCGGGAACGATTGGATGCTATACATTTTCAATGTCAATTGTTCAGTGATAATGGGTTTAAAATTTATATTTATTCGATTATGCCAATTTATATTTGAATACGTTTCATTATTTCATATACTCATTGTTCAATTTTTCAATTTGGTAACATTTTTCAAAGCTCGGTAATCAATATGATTTGTAAGGCTACATTTCTTAGCATTTTTTCTTTCTCATATACTATACTGTAAATACTCATATTTCTTTATAAATTCGTAGTACTATTTTTTTCGCTAGCATTATTTATAGCCCGGCAATCAATGTGATTTGTAAGGCGTACATTTCTCAGCATTTTTTTTTCTTTCTCTATATGCTTTATTTGCATCATTATCATTTTTTTGTTCGCCATCGTTTTTGTTATTTTATTTCTTTTTTTTGTCACTGTTTTCTTTTTTGTGGGCTCTTTTTGATGATGGCATACTTATTGATATTACTGGTTAGCGCTTGTTACATGTTATCATGGTATGAAAGGAAAAAGAGATTTTTTCATCTACTCTGCAATGCATCTACTGCCCATCGGTGCCTTCCTCAACTAAATCGCACACAATTTCAATCGGCTCATCCACCGATACGATGTCCTTCGGCTGCTTACGGTGTCTGCGGCATTTTCCGTGTTCGTGTCCATGCTGGCGTTTACCTTCCCACTTAGCGTGCCGTTTGAAGTGCCCTTTGCTGTGCTTGCAGTAACGTTTGCCATGGTGTTTGCCTTCCACAAGGCACTTTTTGTGGTGCTTCTTCTTATGCCGCTTTTCAACGCTGTTCTGTTCGCTGCGAGCTGCTGCTGCATTTGGATCCGCACTGGAAGAGCTCGAACTCGAGTCACTCGAACCACTGCTACTGCTGCTGCTGCTGCTGCTGCTGCTGCTACTACTGCTCGAAGAACTCCTGCGATGGTGGTGTCGTCTACACTTCCTCTCGAGATGACGCGGCCGTCCATGATGCCCAAACTCGGGCATCTTGCCATGACATCCTTCTCCCGCAGGTCCAAATCCGTGGTGCCGGTGCATACCCATCCCACCAGCTCTTCCCATCCATCCTCCAAAAGCATGCCCTCCGTGACCGTGCGGACGATGCTGAAGATATCGATGCAGGTCACCATCTCGCCCAAAGATCCAAGGACCATACGGTGCAGATCTCCCACATCCAGGCATATGCCGTCCATGCCACCGATGCCGACCACCATGTCTCCTGTCACGTTCCAACTCCATCCTGGCGAACTCATGCGCAATCCGCTCACTTTCTTCCACCTGAACCGTGGCCGTTTCCTTCGCCACCGCCTGTTCGATCGCCCTCTCAAGCTCCAACTCCTGCGGCAGCTCTTCGTACAAGCTCTCACGCACCGGTCCCGCCATCAACCCGATCACAAACCTATCCAGCAACGCCGACTCCAGCTGGCGCTCGGGAAATTCGCACTCCATCGCGAGGCTCTTCAAACGAGCGTACCATTGCTTCACACTTTCACCGCACCGTTGCTCCGCACGGTAGAAACACTCTCGCCGACGGAAAATGGCCACTTCCTGGGTGTAATGGCGCTCGAGCAAACCGCACAACGTCTCGTACGCCATGTCCTTCGGTGATTGCGGGTGGCAGAGACTGCGAAGGGTCGCGTACGTCGCCTTACCGATCACACTGATCAGTACGCGCACGCGAGCTGTTGGTGCGATCCCGTTCGCCTCGTAGAACTCCTCCAGAATCTCACGGTACACGGTCCAATCGTCCGTTTCCGCGCGAAACTTTGGCATCTGCGTTGCCATTGTCGGTGGTGTTTTTTGTTGTTTGACTGGGTGCTCTTGGCCCTTACTTAACTCCTTTTTGTACGTTTTTTTTGCTCGCTGTCTAACGCACTGCTACACAACACTGAATCCTTTGTTTGGCTTCTGCTTTAATTGAACGCGACGCCGGCGATTTGTTGCAACAATCGACTGTCAACTGGTTCTCTGATGCAAGTGTTGCCCTTCCACGCGGTTTATATACTCGCCGGCCGTTTTTCCCCACACTATCGCGCGCGTTTTTGTTGCAGTTTTATTTTTGTTTGTGCTTTCCTCCCCTACCGGGCCCTACCCCAACAACTCCAACGGGCCATGTCCCCCCCCCGCCACCCTTTTTCGCCCATCCGCGGGAGATAGTTGCTTAGTCATTATCTCGGATTTCACCAC
This sequence comes from Anopheles nili, assembly GCF_943737925.1. NCBI lineage: Eukaryota > Metazoa > Arthropoda > Insecta > Diptera > Culicidae > Anopheles > Anopheles nili. The sequence continues at coordinate 50,141,018 of NC_071292.1, forward strand.
ACTCGCAGGCCGCTTGCATCAGTGTTGGTTAATCTTACTTCCTGGAATCACATCTCAGGGGGGGGTGGGGTTTATGAATGGCGCCCATGTTCTGGGGTGGGTGCCGTAATAAGTGCCTTTCTCGAGAAGCATGGGGTGTGGAAAAAGGGCCCAAAAAAAAAACGCCAGTAGGAGGAAATCGTAAGGCGTTCGGCGGGTTGCACGCGAGGGTTAAAGGTGGTGGGAATTGGTCACGCAAAAACGCCCACAAACCTGTTCGAACGTGATGGTTCACGTTGATGCTGCGATTATCACACGCGCCGGCGTAGAGAATGAGTCATGCGAGTCACATTTGTTTTTTTTTGTTTGTAGCGGCACATTGTGCAGCGTTATCAGTGCACTTACGTAATAAATTTTTTTTGTTGCTACTTGCTTATAAGTACTACAAAAATAATTATATTGTCCCGAGTGACTCATCGCCATCGTGGTTCTTTTAAAACATCTCTTCATTTAGTAAAATAAATTACGGCCCTGTATGGGCTTTTAACACTCCTGCCATATTTTCGGATTGCCACTTTATATTCAGCCGCTCGTAAAGTCCATTAATGTTTCACACCATTTCGCGATCTGAATTCGCAAACATTTTATTATCGAATCGCACAGAAAGGTACTCCCACAGGATTCATCATACTGTCAGCGTCCGGAAATCATATGCCAGTGTAACGAAAAGGGCACCGGCAAACAGGAAACATCGAAGTAAAGACAGCTATCGCAGCGTGTCTGTTCACGGAATCAGCCAAAAGCCACAGTCACAGTCACAGATGGTGTCATTAAATTTATCATAGATGAGTTGCTCGTGGTTTTACGGTGAAGCGTGACGTACGTGCCACGATTTTTCATTCCGCTCGTTAGGCCAGCTCACGGCGTTAATAAGAAATATCCTCTTCACACTCTTCTAACACACCACGCATCAGCCGAAACAACCCCCGGGGGGAATGGGAGTTACGCACGGGATGCTTTCGCGCTATTTTCAACAAATCGTCGTTAAGGCTTGTGAGGATTTCGCAAATAATTTCCACTCATTTTTAATGTTTCACATGCAGTTCGGGGGGGGGGGGGGTTTACTGCAATGGGTTTGTTTTTATTTCATAATTCAGAACTTATCAAATAAATATATCTAACGTAATCTTAAACAAATGATGTTCTGCGCATGCATTCACAGAACCATCTCACAGAGGGGGCTTCGATCGATCGTTTGATCACCGGAAGTGCCTAGATCACACCGGCCACTTCACTCTTCAACGCGCACTCCTTATTCACCGCCAGCTCGAGTGCCTGCTCAAGCGAAAGATCCTCATTTTCCTCACACAGCCGGTCCATGATCATGCCACTGCGCAACCCGGTCACGAATTTGTCCAACAAAATCGCCTCCAGGTTCTCACCGAACCGGCAATCAACCGAAAGCTTCTTCAACCGACCGTACCACTGCGTCACGTTCTCGCCCGCGTTCTGGGTCGCGTTGTAGAAGTTGGTTCGCTCGCGAAAAACCGCAACCTGAGGGCTGTACTGCTTGCGGAGTAGTTCGCACAGCTCCTCGAAGGTTTTCGCCTTGGGCAGCGTCGGATGGCACAGATCCCGGAGCGTCTTGTACGAGTCACTGCCGATCACGGAGATGAGCAGGGCAGTTCGTTTACCCTCCGGGATGTCGTTCACTTCGAAGAACTGCTCCAATCGCTCCTGGTACACGTTCCAATCGTCGATGTACCCATCGAACTCGGGAATCGAACCGACCATCGCCTGACCGACCATTTTGGTTTTGTGAATTGTGACGGTGCGAACGAAAAGCCTGACCACTCCCAGCTATAGAACGAACCCCAGCGTGTTCGAACGCGTAGCGAACTGAACGGTCGCGAACGAACGCGATTTAGTTTTTACCAACGACTGACTAGTGGGGGGGGGACTAGTCATATTAGTGCTTGTGTTTGTGAAACGCCACATCACAGACAGCTCCCCACAGTAGGCTGTGATGGGCAAACCGGTCGACTTGGACCCCGTGTATTTGTGTGCGAGCGAGCGCTCCAACATGCTCCAATGTTTTTTCATGCCTTCTTGCCTGCCAGATGACATCATCACTTGGTGCGCTTGCATTTGTGCAACGGCTTAAACTTGAAATAGAGAGAAAAAAATCGATAATACCCTCCCGGTGGCACACACACACACACCGGGCCGGGTTTGTTTGTGAGTGGGACCGACCGGCCGGCCGGCAGGTCGAATGTTGTGAAATTAGCGAGTATGATTCAGCAGCGGTGGGGTTTTCATGATTTTTCACGCAGCGACGGGAATTTTCGCTGCAGCCTTAAGTGACAACTAATGCCGGTGGAATTAAACTCGTTCCTATGATTGCACATGCTTCCGTAATCACGTACCGTGGGCGTGTGTCGTTGGAAAAATAGAACGATTCGTGCTTGACCTTGGAATGCGTGTTCAAGGTCAACTTGGTTTTCGAGTTACAAATGGCAGGGGGTATGGATATTATTTTTGTACATCTCATACCCGTTGGGATAATTATATCCAAATAAAATCTCCGCATGACGAAGCTCCGGACAAACGTGTTTCTATAGAATACATTTAGCAGCATATCTCGTCTGTTGCTCGTCATGACGAAGTAAGATTTTCCCTTCAAATGTGATATGCTGTGAGTCTCTTTATCAAATAAACCCGCAGCAAGTTGATTTTGTGTATGCGTAAAGCCAGAAAACCGGCTTACGATAAACCGGTTTCATGCAAGCTTCCCACACACGCATCAAGAATGTGTATCTGGATAATGTATGTATATTTAATATGCTTTCTTTCGAACATTTTCGTGTTTCTTTCCCGATGTTATAGCGTTTGTAGTAAAGCAAAAAGAACCCAATTCGCATGTATGCTTACGAACGAAAAATACTTCCATATCGGTTTATTAAATGCTCTTACTGGCTACATCTGTTTCGCTTAAACGGGGTTTTGCTTAAAAATCTACTCTCAAACACAGGAAGTTTTCTTTTTTTTTTTTCGCCTTTTAATCCCCCCCAGCTTGCGAATGATTTTCGTCCTCCTTTTGGCGCCGGTTCCTTCGCCGGTTCCTTCCGCGCCCATGGCCACGTTTCGCCCCACCTCGGTCGTCCCCAAAGCACGACCCATCCTCGCTGGGTGGAACCGCCCCACCACACACACACATACGAGTCGCACCGGCTCCTGTGGCACCACAAACCGCCGGCTGCTGGTAAGCGCTTTCCTTCACCGCACACTCCTTGTTGACGGCAATGTCAAGGGCCTGCTCGAGCCGTAGCGTTTCATTTTCCTCACACAACCGGTCCAACACCTGACCCGGCCTCAGCCCGGTAATGAACTTATCCAGCAGGATCGGTTCCAGGTTGGAGCCGAATTTACAATCCACGGAGAGCTTCTTCAACCGGCCATACCATTGCGTTACGTTTTCTCCCAACGATTGCGTCGCGTTGTAGAAATGTGTCCGCTCGCGGAAAATGGCCACCTGGGGGCTGTACTGCTTGCGAAGTAACTCACACAGATCATCGAACGGGCGATCCTTGGGCAGGGACGGATGGCACAAATCTCGCAGGCTTTTGTACGCCTGGCTACCGATGCAGCTGATCAGAAAGGCGCTGCGCTTTTCGAGCGGTATTTCGTTCACCTCGAAGAACTGCTCCAACCGCTCGTAGTACACGTTCCAGTCGTCAAAGTTCACGCTGAACTCGGGAATCGTACCGATCAGCTGCGCCATGGTGAAGTGAACGTCCGTCGCGTTCCCGATTCGAAGCGCGTTTCGTGTGGTATGATTTTATAGTCGGCTGTAGCCCGTCGGCTCTTGAGCTGCGTACCAACACACAGCCGTTCCACACGCTCGCACCAAACAATCTACAACTACCAACGTTGGCGGCTGCTTTTCTTCCGTCGACGCAACGAACACAAACCCAAACGTCCCTTTGGCCGGATGCCAACTGTGAGCTGTTTGGTTTTTCCAACCTATGATAGCCATCTATTTTCGTAATGCATCATGAAACATCTTTTAATGAAACATGTTCATGCACTTTGCATGAACAGTTTTTTTTACTGAATCGCGATGAATGACTCACGTGGAGTGATTTAGATTCATCAGCAAAAAAAAACACCATCTGCACAATGGCTTAAGTGGCTTAGTTCATAGAGTTTTATTACGTTAGAATCGTAAGTAGAAAAACATGACGTTATGCTAAAGATAAAACGATTCCGGTGGCACCACACAAACACCCGCCTATAACCGTTCGGATGGTGTTCGTGAGCGAACGATTCCGGCCATGTCACCACGATCTGTAGCAACCGCGGTTAAACGCGTATAAAACCTACCGAACATGCCGGTTTTAAGGTCAGTTTGAATCGTGCACTCCATTCGTAAGCGCCGACAGAGCCGTTCTCTAGCGGTTAGACCTTGGACAAAAGGGGGTTGGGGAGAAGGGTCACCCCACCCCGGGTCCCAGGTCAAACCATCATCCAGGACGAGAGACGCCCGTCGTGCGGGAACAGTGAAGCGCAAGGACTCGCTCCGGTGGAACCGTTATATTTCCGTCCTTCACGTACCATCTGGCCGAGGATGCTCCGGACCCGTGTGTGTGTGCATATGTGTCCAGCAAACCCGGAACCGGGAAAACTCTGACCGATGTGTGGATCGTGAGGCCGCTGACTGCCGGTAACGCTCGCTTGGGGCCCTCCGGAGTTTGACGCACCGTTGTCCTCCGTCGTAGAAGGTCGAGCTGAGTAACGCCTTGCTGCCGCCGTAAAGAATAGTTAGTCGTTAGAGCGAGGAAGAAGTTTACGATAACGACCGCGGGATGATGTCATCGTGCAGGACAAAAAAAAAAGAATCCCCAGCGCACGTCGTGTGATGATATGGCTGCGGTAACGTCAAACGAGGTTGCGTTTACAACGCCGTGTTGAGGTGTTTTCAACGCAGCGAAATGCAACCGGCTTCAGTTCAGCGGCAGACAAATGGAACCGATTTTGATCCGTGCCATGGCCGGTGTTGGAATTACTGCAGAATGAAGCCATGTTGGAATTACTGCAGAATCATGCAGTGCTACCAGCGACGTGTGTCCGTCGCACCGCAGCTGTGAGGATCCCTCGAATGGCGCCCCGCAGGTTCATCCTTCTACACTCCTCCTATTCTGCCGGCAAGGTGCTTAGTTCCGGAGATGTGTCAGAGTTAAGCATTCATGTTCGTACATGTGCACAAACACAACTGTGTTGTGCACATGACAACATCAACAACGCTTACAGTTCGTTAACGAACTAAAGCACTCCCGCGTGCCAGGGGACACGCTATACTAAATGTGCCCCTTCAGCAGGATTCTGCCCAACTGGCGGAATCCACAACTTCGTCGACCAACCGGTTGGCAAAACACGTTTCACTTGCCCCGTGCAAGTGTCACAAGGCACCGCTCGTGTCCGAGGACATCCGCTTCCCATGCCCGTTGCCGTGTCTTCTGTCGAGTGATGGACGCTCCCCAAACGGCCTCGATACTCCACGGTTCCCAGACGGGGGGCGAGTTGCAGTTCAGCCGTGGGTCGAGTACCACCGCAAGGACGCGCTTACTAGGCAGGACGAAAGCAAGCAATCCTTCCCAAAGATAATGATAACTACAACACCTTCCGATATGGAAGGGCTTCGTGGAGCAAATAAAGTACAACCCCGCCTAAAGAATACAGAGATGGATTGCCAAGTGTCCTCGGCGGCTGCCGAGTGGGGTGGCAGCTGAGCAGTGTTCGCTCCTCGAAAACGAACAATCATCAACAAAGTGGAAACAAATAAAGATATACCGTTCGGGTGAAATATCCTGAACGAAGAACACTTTCCATCGACCCCGCAAGGTGACGATGGATGATGTTGAATAAAATCTGCAAATAGAAAATGTAAATCTGCCGTTTTCTTACTTTTTTTTTGTCCCTTTCATACTGCAACTTTATGTGGCTCATGATGACCGATTCATTACGATCGTACGGGTAGTGTCATGAACGCTCACGATCACGAATGAACACATTCACTCGCACCACTTGCACGCATGATTTGAAAATGGGAACTCAGTGTTAGATATGGTCGATACCGTTCCATACCTTATCCTCCTTTTTCTTTACGTATCAGATATCGATCGTTGCGCACACCCGCCAACTATCTCGTAATGAACCTAGCCGTAGCGGACTTTATCATCATGATGGAGGCTCCGCTGTTTATCTACAACAGCTTCCACCAGGGTCCGGCTCTCGGTTCAGTTGGTGAGTAACTCGTTTACAACGATCAATTGAGTGCTTTATTGTCGGTGTCTTCCTCACTCACGCATGCATGCGTTTTTTTGTTTCGGTATTTTTCACAGGTTGCACAGTGTACGCGCTGATGGGTGCCATCGGTGGAACAGTCGCGATCGCCACACTCACCGTCATCTCGATCGATCGCTACAACGTCGTCGTTTACCCGCTTAATCCGAACCGTTCGACGACCAAGCTAAAGTGCTACTTTCTGATAGCCTTCACGTGGGCGTACGGGCTACTGTTCGCGATCATGCCAGCCCTGGAGATCGGTCTCAGTAGCTACACGGCCGAGGGCTACCTGACGGCGTGCAGCTTCGATTATCTCGACCGTTCGTACGAGGCGCGCGTGTTCATGTTCATCTACTTCGTGTTCGCCTGGCTGCTGCCGTTCATCATCATCAGCTACTGTTACGCGCACATCCTGATCGCGGTGATCAACGCCAACTCGATCCAGTCGAGCAAGAGCAAGAACAAAACCGAGGTAAAGCTGGCGGGTGTCATCGTGGGCATCATTGGGCTGTGGTTTGCCGCCTGGACACCGTACGCCGTCGTCGCCATGATGGGTGTGTTCGGGTACGAGCAGTATCTGACACCGCTTAACTCGATGATACCGGCGGTGTTCGCGAAGATAGCGGCTTCCATCGATCCGTACTTTTACGCCATGAACCATCCACGCTACCGGCAGATGCTGGAGCGGATGTGCTGCAACCGGGGTGCCGATCAGGGCAACTCGCAGTACCAAACGTCCCACTATACGCGCGGTGCCTCGCGGGCCGGTGAATCCGAGGCTGATGGGGACGAATCCGGCGGCGTCGGCCGAACTCCCGGAGGTGCCAATTCCGTGCGAGCCTCCGGTCGAAGCGGGCGGCTAATCACGGCGAAAGGAGTATCCGGTGTCACATCCGCCGGTGGTGGCGGTGTTAAGGCACTCAAGAAGCAAACCTCCAACGGGGACGAAACGTCGATGGAGGTGTCGATGGAGATGTAACAGTGCTGCCGGCGGGGAGCCCAGCTCCTTCGCACGACGGATGATTTCGAAAACAGTGCCTTCGTGTAGTGTAGTGTAGCGGTTGTATGTGCGAGTGGCCGGGAAAGATGCCCTAGGCGACGGTGTGTAATCACGCAAAAATTGCCGGAAAATGGACCTATTCATTACACCACCTTTGGCCCAGATGTGACGTTCTTTCAGGGCCAAGATGTGACGGTAATTTGGTGGAGGAGAGAGAGAGAGAGAGAGAGAGAGAGAGAAAAAAAAACAACGTAGACAATGAGGTTTCACCGTGGAACGCACCAAAAACCACCCACCCCCACACAAACCAGGGGGATTCTGCCGTAATACGCAAATCATTATCCTTGAGCGTTTGCGGAGGGTTGCGAGGTTACGTTTCTTATTACATCCCTCTCGGATGCTTTAGAAGGGGATGAGAGAGAGTGAGAGAGCGGGTGTACTGAAGTCTTATCGAGCCAACTGGGATGATTTATGTGACAGCAAAGGCGGGGGCAGTGTGAAACAGAAATATCTGTCTGTTTGCTACTTTGCTGGTTGACGAACGTTGCGAACCATCGATAACACGTACCGCGTAATCACTCGATATACGACACTTCAACAATGACGATCCGCTTCCAACAGCAGCACCTTCTTCGTATGTTGCCGTTGGATCCTTCATCAAGAAAACCGCCAAACCACACATCCATTTGATTTGCGCCAGGAGTCGAGTAACACATTGTTTCCAGCGTCGCGTTCGTCTTCTTATTGCACGCTGCTTGCGTTCGTTCAACCGATTGCTGGTTCAGCTTTATGTTTTTTTTTGTTTGTGCCATTTCTATGCGTTCGAAAAATCTGCCAGTTTTGCTAGTTTTTTTTCGTGCTGAGCCATATTTCTTTTCCTTGCATTTGCCAAACCACCCATGTGTTGTTTATCAAACATTCAAACATCAAAGTGCGAAAAAAAAGTTTCACCAAGAAAAAGTTTCATTGACTAAGAAGAAAAAAAACACACGGATGCAACGCGAATGGAACGGGACGGAAGGATCACAAACGTATCCTTAACCGAAGCTCTGCATGTTTACCGAAGTCGGAAATCGCAGCGATAAATGTTACAACCAAAAAAAACCAATATAAAACAAAAAAAAGGCAGTAAGAAGGAGGATTGAAAACATGATGAAGTGGTTGTTTTTGCCGTCGTGTGCCGTACTCTGCCAGAATAACAACGCCTGGAGAGAGCAACGGTACAGTAGCACTGACCTTAAGCAAGAAGAATCAAAACGTTCATTTAGCAAAGAGCTGCCGCTTCCGAGAATCACCCCCTCGAAACGGTTCATACGCAGCGTTCGATTAAATAATATCGCAATAACACCGATTGCTGGTAACCGATGGCGTTCGTATCCGCCATTCGCGGGAGTCGTAAATCTTATTGCCGGTGCCATCGTTTACAGGCGGGCAGAGAGCAACCAAAAGCGCTGTTGCCTAAGGACTTCAGTTGGGCTAATTTTCTTTCCCAGCCTTTTGTTGAGGGCGTTTGAAAGAGGGCCACCGCAGCACAGATGGGGAGGGCCTGCTGTTCGTTATCCGTCGTGTGTGTGTTTTGTGTGAGTTATCATCTTTCAAACAAACAAAGAAAAAAAATAGTTGTCGAACCACCACGAACCACAATATTAGCGCAGCTTGTTGCAGTTTAGCGAGAACAGGGTGTAGCAACATAGGTGTTATATTTTCACTGGCAAAACAAAAAGGAAACGGTTTTTAGAACAAACATTCTCTACACTGTCCAACGCGTTCTGCTATATAGAGTAGGAAACTACACTGTTACTCACATTATCTGTTAGTAGATACTCACTAAATGCACTCCGGCAAGCCGCAAAAAAAACGGGCTTGGTATACTCTAGTCCTCATGCGAATGCTTAGGACTCAGCATTAAGAAACATCCCATGCGCCATGAAAGCTTTCCGATAGCGAAAGCTTTTATGTTGCGTATCGCAACTTTCGACAAAGCTATCGCTATTCGGGGAAAGCTTAAATGTGAAGCTTCTTTCCTTTAGGTGGAGCTTGACCTGATGTTGCTTTACTCCGATGGATAGAAAGTGGCGAATTTCGTGTCCTTCATTGGTTTAATCGGTGAGCGAGTGTGGGAGAGACATTACTGAACAAATTGTGCCTTAATTTTATCCAATTGGCAAACTTTTTAAAACGCTAGGCTGAATACGAATACGATGACAATTTACTCTGCTAACCAACATATACCCCAAAACAACGGATTTTTCACGTACTTTTTGCACCGATAATAGATATATGTCGCATTTGTGGGCAAATAGTTAATCTTTGAAGGAATATTTATTTATTACAAACCACTTCCAATTACCGGAAAAAGAGAAGCTAGGCGATAGAACACAACTAAAAGAGCATAATCGAGCTTAGATCAGAGTGAAAGGGCGCCGTCAAGCGCAGAAAGGTATTTACTTGAGAAAAGAGGCAGGAAAAAGAAAGTACAAAACATGGATCAAGGGCAGGACAAAAACCAAGGAACGAGCATATGAGACTGGTGATGCAGAGATTCTTCGCTTCTCTTCTTAATGCAGTGCAGCAGGATGAAGATACTAAACCAATCTATTAACCCAAACTCATCAAAGTGCAACAGAACTGTGGCCAAAGAATGCAATGTTTAACCAATACATGTTTTTGTGTTTCAAAAAAAAATAAATAAAAGGGTTTCTTCCATTTACACATCAAGCACTAAACGTATCGGCGTGTGGTGTCGAACTTGTTACTGATGCAAGCAAGTGTATGCCAAATTTGTTGAACATAAATGTATTGTTAGTGTTTAGAGCATAGCAGAGACCAAATATATATATTTTGGGAATGTTAAAACCGATCGCAAGTACCCGTTTACAGGGGCGAGGTGTGGGTTTGATTTCGAAGCCGAAATTATTTCCATTTCCAAATTATATCCTTTGTATTATTTTTATTTTTGTTTTAATTTTTTTGCTACTGCCCGATATGATCAACAAGTACCGATGCATCGATATGATTAACATCTCCATGAGAGTGAACAACTGGGCGGCTCCATTTCGTGTTGCGTTTTCTTTGTAAATTATTTTTATTATTTTTTATGATTTATTTAGCCCTTTCAATGTTTAAGTTTGCATGTCACGTCACATATTAGTTTTGATTTTTCAGCATGTCCGATATGCTCAACAAGTACTGCCGATGCTCGTAATATGGTAGCTCCCAGCTCCATGGGAGTGGACGACTGGGCGGCTCCATGTCGTGTTTGCGTTTTGCATAACAGGGTGCACGGAAAATCTTCACACCATCAGCTAAAGCACGCCCTGGCCACGGAAAATATTGATAACAATCGCTCTGCGCACGAAAGCGAACGATACCGCAAGGTGTTAAACTAATTCCGTGACTAAACTGGAAAAACAATTATCCACTTCACAGCTCCCCCGATAGCTCGCTGGGTTGTTTTCACTGAGCCAAAGAAAAATGCAACGCACGCCATCTCACCACCTTTACGGGGGAGGCGCACCAACATGCAACAGTGTACAGATGGGTGAGTTGGCGGGCTGGAAAATCCAGTGCCCGAGGCAAACCACAAGCCGCGGGAGTGTTGACAGCCGTGAGAGCCCTTCTCGACCGCGTGTCTCAAACTCAAAGCCAACTAACACCGGTGTGCGCGAAATTAGCATACGGCCGGTAAGCCAAGGTGTGACACACAGTGACAGACAGCTAGGTAAGGAAAGTGCGGCACCAAATTCCTTGACACTCGCTCACTCGCTCGCTCACTCAACTCACACCGCGAGAGGGACACACACGTCGCACGTAACCGTACCATCTGTTTTGTCCGTTTCCATAAAGACTCACCAGCGCGCGCTGGTAGCCGGAAAATGAGCGCCCAACGTCAACGACCGTACGGCCGAGAGCGCTCGGTGTGGAAAATCACTCTCACGGTTCCGTCCTGATCGACTCACAAAGTAGGCGAGCGGACGCGCCTGTGACAGGTAAACGTAAACAAACACCGAAGCGCACCGCTGTCAGTGAGCGTGTTTTGAGCTCCCGTTTGCTCACGCTCTCACACTCTCACTGCTCACTGCTCGCTCACTCACTCGCTCGTTGACGTTCCGTTGTGAGCATTTCTCAGGCGTTTCACACCGAAATGGCGCTCTCGCGTTTCTCTGCCGTGGCTCAGGTGCCGTGTTTTGCCCATTTTTTTGTGTGTCTTTTACCCTCAGTTTGCTCGTTTCATCTGCCGCTCGCCTCTCACAGCCAGGATGGCTCACAGCAAGATGGTGGCGGCCCCACGCTCGGGATGAAGTGACCAAAAATTGCTTGCAACCCCCGTCAGACGCAAACTCGCGCCGTGCTTTTGCGGACGTCACTGGTTTTTGCGAGCTGGTTGCCCGCCGTTACCCCGTACGGTACGCTTTCCATGGCTTCCCGTTTTGTGGAGTAGTGTGCTTGAAGTGCTTCCTTCCTTTCCACGGTCAGTTTGTTCGTGCCCACGCGAAGGGATCTCTCCTACCGGGTTGTGCGCCTGGAAAAGCCATCGTTCCTCCGTGCGTGTGCGCTCGCGTGTGTGTGCGTGCGTGTGTGTCCATTCCCATTACGAAATGAGGAATTACGGTCTCACAGTAAGGCGTTCGCCATCGTTTCGCTTTTTAGCTCGCTAGCTCCGGGGTTTTGCGACCTTTGGGACGGCCCGCGTGGACGTTCGTGCGTAATCAGAAAAGGACAATTTTTCAAGCGTCCATCAACGAATGACGACGCGCGCGTCCCACCCACCCTACTGTGCGTGAAAAACGGGCAGCGGGTGCGCTGTTGAGAGTGTTTTGATGCTGACGAAAGCAACGACCAGGACGACGGCAGCATCTGCGATGGAGCGACGGCATTGTTGAGCCACATCCATTCTCGACACCCAGAAAACAGGGGGTTGTACGTACGCGCGCGTGTGTGTGGGTGTACGTGGTTTTGTAGTGCAAAAATTTCGCCCAACCCAAAAGGAGCGCGACATCGTGAACGAGCCACGACGACGACGACGACGACGGTGTGACGTGAGAGATGCGAAAGTAACGCATAAAAGCGTGTCCAACGCTTATCGAGAAAAGCGGTGGGGAGGAGGGAGGGGGAGTGGAAAAATGCACCCCCAATCGGTGCAGCAGCCTCGAGGGCAACCCCACCATCGGGAACCGGGTACCATATGGAACGGTGGCGCTGCTACGAACGGCTGTTGGCTTCCGTCGTGTGCCACGCGTGTTGTGCTGTCAGGACTGTGAGGAAAACCAACAGAAAGGGGGCTATTTCGGTGGAGGGGGGGCGGGCACTGGGAAAGTAAGCAGCAGCAGCAGCAAGAGGGCCAGTGTCCACATCAACCGATCAATCGATCGTCGTAGCCCCGTGTGGAGGCTGTGTGTGTTTGTGTGTGTGCTTTGTGGCCGGCGAATGGAAACATCCGCTTCAGGCAGATCCGGTTTGCAGCTAGACGGATAGCCCGCTCGGTTCTGTCCCGGCGTCCAACGTTGAAAGGTAAGATTCGTTCAGCAAGGGGTCCTTTCAAAGCCATCCTCAACCACACACAGCAAGCCCGATAAATCGTGTGTGCGTGTGGTGGTCCTGTTTTGCTCGCTCGCTCCTCGCAGATCAGACACAAAAGCAAATGGAGGCCAAATGGAGCGACATCCTTCCCGCGGGCTAGCCGCTGAGGTTTGGCAGACGATCCGGTGACCTGTTTGCATTTCAATTAGGTTGGACGCCCTTTTTCTGCTGTTGACGCCAACCCCCGAGACACGCCGCAGGACATCGCAACAACGGGGCGCCCTAATATATGCCTGGCCGCGTGGGGCAAGCGAAAAGCCGACTTTCCGGCGTCCGTCTTGGGGCTTGCCTTGCTACCGTTGTGCTTTATTTTCCGTACCGATCGCTGGAGCCACCGGAGAAGCCACCGTTTGTGCCAAGAAGGAGGACGTTTCGTGCGTTCGACATAATAAAGAGCTTAGCTCCATTTTTGCTAGCGACGGGGTTTCGGGTGACTTTAAAAGCTTCTACAAACTCCAACAATGCTTCGTTTTCTTTGCCCTGTTTTTTTTTTTTTTTTGGGCCGCTTCAACTTCTGTCCGGTCAGGGGCACAATCTGCCAGGGTTTTTTCTGAGAACTTTTCCCCCACCCCGTTGGGAGGTAAAATTAGATTCGCGGACGAACCTGGCGTTCGATTGGCGCGCCCTTTACTGGGAAGCAAGGTTCATGCATATTTAAAATTTAATTCAAACCCATCGGAACATGAAATCGCATTCGGTGCGTGCAGCTGATTTGATTAGCTGTGATCAATTTCCGGTGGCGGAATGCGATTGTTTTATCGCGCTTCTTTTCAGCCAGCTGGAAGCGAACGGTATGCTGCTCCTGTTCAAAGCACGGTTGCTTTTTCCTTGGAAAATTTCCACACACACAAATTTCCACCCCCATCTGTTTTTTTCTTTCGGTTTTCGGTTTTTCTCCATCCTCGATTCAAAACGCCCAGCTCATGTGTGAGCTCATTTCTCAGCGAGCTCCCCCCAAAAAAAAAAGCGACCTGTTTTGGCCAGTGGTAGGGATTATTTACAAACTCCGTAGCAGTAAAGCAGCGTCTCGGATCGGCCGCTTTCGCACCTCCAATGGAGCACCGGTTCTCCGTAGCTCGGTTGCTCGGTTGATACGAGAAAATTAAGCAACCGAAGGGCGGTAGTTACGCACGGCAGAAGGCGAACGTTTCCACGTAGGACGTGTCTCTCTCTCTCACTCTCTCTCTCTCTCTCTCACTCGCACTTTCTCTGTTAGACGTCCTGCGGCCACCTTGCCGCTTGTGCGAGATAAATCTTGCCCCTGCTGATAAAAATAAACTCCAAAGCCCCGCCGGGTGGGAAAAATGGCGCCCAATGGATGGAATCGAGTCCGGTCCCGGTTCGCGTGTGGTCATTTTAATCCGCGTGCCTTTACCGTTACCACCAGTGGAAATGCTGGGGGGAAAATATCAAACCGTTTCCGAACGGCCCTGGGCAGCATCGGATGGGTGGCATTTATTGCGGTTTGGGATTTTTTTGTTTTATTTCTGAACACCGAAATGGAAATGCCGACGATCGCCACGTGGTCGTGATCGTGCACATCCTCGGCCATAATTCATGCGGACGTTCCGGCCCGCCGGAAGGTTGGGTGGACGATGGGGGGCCCATTTCGGGGGCTGCCAGCAAAACCATAAACGTTTCATCAAGAGCGATATTGCGTTTTGTTTTTTTTATGCCGCCTTCGTTCGGCAAGGGTTCGTTCGTTCGCTTTAAGATGCGTTTCAATTTTCGCTGCTGGAATTGTGAACACGGCGTGGGTTCTTCTTTGTTTTTTTCGCCTAAAACACATTCCCACGGACCGGTCTGTCGCTGTGTTAATTAAATTTAATTGACCGAAACTCACGAGGAAGACGTACAACGAGGCCATTCCGACATTTTTTTCGTACGCTTCTCACCACGATGGGAATTTAAATTAACGACGTTCGGGGGGGTGCTATCGATTTTGCAAAAAAAAACCCACCTCCCTGGCCAAAAAAAAAGGAAGAAAAAACGCACCCCATCGGCCTGTTAACTGATATTTCGATCCGGCTTTCCCACTGGCCCCATTCATCAGCAACACCGCTCGAGGCAACACTGTTGCGGGGCCACTGACTTTGTTGTTAAATCGATAGTCGAACCCTTAACCGGGGGTGGCTTTTCCGTTCGCAAAATCACCCTCTTGGGTGGGGGGGGTGATGTTTTTTTTTTCTCTCCCTCTCTCTCTCTCTACCTCTCTCTTTCTTTCTTTTCCGTCAACCAACCACGACCAACGGGACTGGTGCACTTTGGTGGTGATGAACGACGGTTGTACACCTGCAGATCACGCTGTCCGACGTCATTGTCACCTCCCCCCCCCGGGTGGGTGGACCCCACCAACCATCACCAAAAAACCCGTGGACCAAAGGCAAGTGGCCCTTAACGCGTCTTTCGCGCCCAGCGCGCGACGTTCGTCGTCGTCGTCGTCGTCGGGCGGTTGATGGGATGCTATAATTAACCGCTGCCAAAATACCATGACCTATCCCATTCATCGGTTGAGGGTTCTTACTTTTGGCATCTCTCACGCGTGTGTGTGTGTGTGGGGTGGGGGTTTCTACCTTTTGTTAGTCCACCGCCAGTGACGTACTTTCTCGTGTCGGCGTCGGCGACACAACAAAGTCGGTTGTTTGCGGCCACCACACGATGAAGACGATGGGCCAGGCACGTGCCAACCAACAAAAAGGAAAAACCACCCCAAAGCAGCAGCAGCCAAGCCCCAGGTGGGTGCGGGAAAACAGCCGGGCGCGTTTCGAAAATAAAACCCAACGCTCTAAACCATTTGTCGTAATTATGTGTCGTAGTCGCAAGGCAGGCGCTAGAGTACCGCGAATTATTTGCGCCCCATTTGCTGCTTTTTTGGGGTGGCGTGGGTTTCGGGAACGAAAAAGGAACTTTGGGGATTTACATTCCCGTGGCACGTACGATGGGGGGACGATCTGCTGCTAGAGCACGAGCTATGGAATGCTTACGGTGGTTATACGATGGGCATGTTCTCGAATTACCGCCTAGGAAAAGCTGCAGAGTTTTGATGATTTGGAACCTGAAAACGGGCCGATTTAACTGGCGTTTTCGAGACCAAACCTACAGCTAAGGAGGTATGTAAATTCAATCAGAATGTTAAACGAAACTAGATCACTTCTAGATTGAGTTCACGGAGCTACAGTTCTAAAAGATACACCTGATTCCCTGCTGTGCTAATAACAAAACTAAACAAATGTGTATGACAAATGCTAAGCTGCTCTATTTTCGTGGCACCTGTATATGTTGGCACCCTCGCCGACTGAAAGCCCTAATAGGGTAAGTTTTTTAGGCACTGGATGGATGTTTTTCGGGGAGAAATTTTGGCTGCCGGACCTGGTTTATCGGCTCAAGCCCATCTCTTTCAACATTCGAACAAATTGCTGCACGCAACAGTTCAGATAGCTGTGATAAAATCAGACACAGGTGGACACTTTAATTAAATTCAATGCGTGATTGAATTACAGCTTATTATCAGCCCCAATACCATCATTATCGGTATGCTCGACCGCTTCGACAGGACGCTCCATGATCACGATAAGCAGAGGCCGATTAATACAATTTCGTTTGCAATGGTGCATTGCTGAACGTGCAGAAAAAGAACCCTGTTCCTTTCTCTCTCTCTCTCTCTCTCTCTCTCTCTCTCTCTCTCTCTCTCTCTCTTTCCATACCACTACCTTCAGCCTGGTTAATGGGAAATTTATATTTTTGGACTACCCTCGAGCGCTTGGTAGCATAAATTTGCGTTTAAACAAAAAAGAGCTCAAACACACACACACACACACAGTCCGTGACGTTGAGAGAAAAGTATACTATTTATAAACACGTTCCATGGCGCCGCTGGTGTCCTGCAGCAAGCGTGGTGCATGTGCATTCGTTCCTCTGCTGGAATGGAACACAAACTTCTCATTCCCGGGCAAAACGAGTTGCGGGTCGCAAACGACTTCCCGGTCCACTTGTTTCCGTGGTGGCTTTCCACGCCAAAGTAAGCATTACCATGTGGAGGAAAATTTAATTTTCAGTGAGTGATTTAAACCCACCGAAAATACCCATCCACTCGGGGGGAGATGTTCCTTTTGTTTTTCGGCATTCGTTCTCGAGCGCAGGCCTTCCTTTGCCGTTATTAGTCTTCCAAAACACGTTCCAGTTCAGTGCGACCCCCCAGGACGGGTCTCGATGGATGGATAGCATGGTTTTACCGGGGGTTTTTCCCGGCGTTTTCCGGTGTTAAGCTTGCACCGAATTCGCATTCCAAACTCAATTGCAAGCGGTGCATTTCTTTACGCTCCATTGAATAAATTCGAGCCAGTCGTTTTGGTCTTTCGAAAGGACGTTGTATTTCGAATGCAGAGAGCGCATCACACTGTCCCCATTGTAGAATTGTGATCCGAATTCCTCATCCTCAGCTGGTTGGTGAGGTAAAATGGTACTTCGCTGCTTGCGTACCTTCGCCCTTTTGCTTGTTACCTGCATCGTGTACACATTGTAGCATAGTTACTGCAGCTTTGTATGGGGAAAAACGAACAGGAAGCTTGTCGACGAGTCCTCCTGAAACAGGGAAAACAGTTCCAGCCACCGACAGTAACACTCTCAAGTCACGTATCGTCTCGTGACGCTCTTCGGCTTAATTTGATGGTGCCCTGAAGCTAGCCTCAAGAGAGTTTCCCAGTGTTTCGGTGTGACTAATCTACATTGCTTTCGTCCACGGTGTCTTTTAGTCCATGCTAGGGCTTTTGTTTTTTTTTTTGAATTCCTTTCCATCGATTGCGTTGTTTATATTTAGGCTCCATTTTTTTTTTGCATTACAGGACGATTGTGAACGGCGCAATCCGCCGTTAAAGCGAACGTACAAGATGAGGATGGACGTATTTCGGTGGCTTCCGGGGGCCTGTGGAAGCCTCGGCCCAGCACTGATTCCTCCTGCTCACATCGCCGTGCTGTGGTACTTCTGGCAGAACTATTCGCGCTTTGTCGACAAGCGATTTTGCTCCTGCTCCTGCTGGGACACCGTTTTCAAGGGTAAGCTGTTAACCTAACCATTAGCCTACAAAGTTGTAACAAAAGCTGATTGCTTCCCGCTCGAACGCAGGTACGTACGAGTCTGGGATCGCTTCATACAAGCACATGTACTTTAATGCGACACAAAACACGATGAAAATGTGGCTGCTGATTGTCGTTGGCGTGATCGCGCTGTACGAGTGCACCAAGCACCTGGTGCAGCTGTTGCTGCAATGCAAGGTGCGCTACACGATGATCGTCCTGTTTTTGCTGTCGATCTTCTCACACTACTACGCCTGGTGGGCCTATCTGAATTACTACAACGACGAATACTACCACCAGTGGAACCATCAGCTGTTTTTCACCGTAAGTATGAGTTCAAATTGAGGGTTCAATTGGTTTTCGAAAGGCTACTATGGGCTGGAAACACCAAAATTAAAATTTAGACGAAAAAAACACATACGAGGGAAATCTATTTTCCTGTCAAAAATGTTGCATACATTCAGGCGTTTATTGAGGCGAATCTTGTAGATTAGGTTTCCGCCTAGACAATGCATTTCTTTCCCGAGTAAAAACCCTCTAATTTAATGAATTTTTCCACGCTTCTCAGATCACCGAACTCATATCAACCAGCGTCGTGCTGCATCTGGCGAACGTGGAAAATCAAGTCACCGCCCGGAAAACGCTCAGCATCGTTGGCATCGCGCTGCTGCACATCCTCGCCAGCGGTGTCGATCAGTTCATATCAAACGTGTTTCGCGGCGAAGGCTACCCACACCAGGTCTTGCGATCGCACTCACGATCATACCAACCAACGAGTTAACTAACGAACCGCGTTTCTCTGTTTCAGGTCGTGCGAGATCTCGGCTTCATGATACCGGACGTGATGCATTTGCTGTTACCACTCTGGCTGCTGCGGCAAACGCGCCTCGAAAGCTTCAGCACGCGACCGTTCTATCGCGATCGTAACCTGCGCCGGGACGTTGTGCTGATGTTTTTCGTCGTCACAGTATTATTCACCATCTGTTCGTTCCTCTAGGAGCAGGCTGGCTAGGTGTACGCGCGCGTGGGCCATCATCAACAGGAGCAGTAGCAGTAGAAGCAGCAGCAGCAGTAGAAGCAGTACTTTCTTCCCACCACCACAAGCGGCATTTTGTCACCTTCTTACTTACCACCTCATGGAAAACGCATCACACTTATCAACGAACCACCGTCCTCGTGAAAGGGAAAACATTTCAAAGCCAAATCTAACGCTAGCAAAAAAAAAACCCCCAAACCCGCACCTTAGAAGCAGGAGAACCAGGCAGAACCATTCGCGCGAAGTGACCAGCTGATGTTGCGTCTTATCATTCACCGCAGCGTGTAGTGCGCCTTCACTGGCTCAATCAAGCGGCTCGCTTCAGCTGTGGTTTGGGTGGGGTTGCCACGGAAACATCCGGTCGTTTCATCACTGTAGAAAGGGAACATATCCAGCAGGAGGGAAAAAAGGGGGAAAACCCAAATTCACGGAAAAACTTTATCACGTAACGTTAGGTGCAGCTTTCCGGCTCGCCTGCAGGCGCTGAACCCTGCGAGCAGGTTGTTTTGTCTGCTTCCCATTTTGTAAAAGGCTGATTTTTAACCACCAAGCGGGCGTTTCCCGCCTGCGTTTGAGCTTTTAGTGTGAGAGAAACTGGAGGAACTTCAGGTTGGCGGGAAGCGAAACCGCCATCGTGGCCCCGAGGTTGCCATATCAGAGCGTTTTTCTTTGCGCACGCACTTGCGGAGGCAACATTTTATTGCTTGCTAGAGATCACACTTACGTGATCGAGCTGGTGGCGCTCGATCGTAGTTAGGCGTAGTGGACGACTCGCAATCGGGCGGGCGTAAATAGTGGAAGCGAGTTGAGACACACGAAAAGAAAAACGGGCATAAAAACGAAGAAAAAAAAAGCAAAGCGAAAGGGGATAATAATGAAATAGCATTAGGGGTGGAACACTAAAAAAACCGGGCGAACAGTTCGCACTAGAATGTAGACAATAACTAAAACACAAGATTTATAACTAAGGCTAATTTAGTAGAGAGAGAGAGAGAGAGAGAGAGAGAGAAAAACCCTCACACACGTACATTAAACCACAAATTGATTCTAATAGGAAATGGCGCAAGAGCGAACATTAGTGCGGTAGCGCGTAAGGGAGTAGCAAATGAAAGATGACCGTAGGGAGTGGTCGCGCATAAAAAACAGGCGGAAAATGTAGCTAAACAGCAAACGAAGCTCCGCCATTGTTAGACAAGTCAGCCGAGTCTGAGAGAGTTTGTTCAATTAGAGACCATGCAGTCGCGAATATCGGAGCGTTATACGCCAGCGTAGTGTTAACAAAAGCGCATATATCTTATTTATACACGTCACTTTCCCGGGCGGATTGGCATTGGGCGCTCTCAAGCGCCAACGAACCGAGCGATAGAACGTTCCCGTTTTGCGTAAGCGCAACATCATCCAAAAAAACCAACGAACTGGGCAGATAACTCGGTAGATGTGATCGTAGTAGGCTGGAACAGCTTTCCAGGAGCTCCGAAGGCTACTATGCCGCGATTTGGAGGAGAACAAAAGGCGTAGGAAAGATGACAGTTAGTAAGAGGAAGCGGTAATTGTTCGTGTATTCCTCCTGCAAAGGGCTCTAGTGTATAGCGTAGCGGTGTATAGGAAAACCAGCGATCGGAGAGTTTTAAGCTAATTAGCTAAGCGAGGCGAATTTTCTATTGTTTTCCCCCCAGAGTGCCATGCGTTTGAGTAGTTCGTAGGGAAAAGTAGTCGGTAGTTGTTTTTGTTATAAAAAAAAAAGAGAAAGGGTCAGCAGGAAAACGCGTACGGGCATGGTTGTTACGGACGAAGAAAGAGAGAGAGAGAGAGAGAGAGAGAGAGAGAGAGAGAGAGAGCAAAACTTAGGGCAGGAAATTCGGGTGAAAAGCGAAAAATCTAGTTCTTCTGCGTCTAGAGAACGTGTGACAATATGGCAGATTTATTTGTGATTGTGAACGCGTTCGACGGCGCGAAAAAGCTCTTCCGATGCGAGGCTGAGAAACGGAAGTGGAGTCTAGCTTCCGCCGTCGAATCTCTCCCTTCGGTATATCATTATTTGAAACTAACGCTAAGTCTAAGCTGCTGAAAACACACACGTTTTTGTACAATCTTCGTGCCGATCGGGCGAATAATACCTTAGTTATCTCGACTGTACTTTTTCTCCCTCCGTTATGCGCTGAAATAGGCAGCCAGCGGAAAATAAAGCCCCAAAATGGAAGAGGTTGTTGTTTTCTTTTCCTTTTCGAGACGCATTTCTCGAAAGATATCCGAAAATTCCGGCGAAAATCCACCAAATGCTGACTCAATTTATCAACTTGAAATACTAGGTAAGGATGATCGTTAGATGCTGCTTTTTTCGACTCGCGATCCGAAAAAAAATCCCCCAAATCCGTCGAAAATTGACCGAATTTAACAAAAATTTTCTGGTCGAAATACCAGGGTCGCATGACCATCGAAAGGCGTTTTTTTCGTCCCGCGATCCGAAAAAAAATCCGCCAAATCCGACGAAAATTGACCGAATTTTTCAAAAATTTTCTGGTCGAAATACCAGGGTCGCATGACCATCGAAAGGCGTTTTTTTCGTCCCGCGATCCGAAAAAAAAATCCGCCAAATCCGACGAAAATTGACCGAATTTTTCAAAAATTTTCTGGTCGAAATACCAGGGTCGCATGACCATCGAAAGGCGTTTTTTTCGTCCCGCGATCCGAAAAAAAAATCCCCCAAATCCGACGAAAATTGACCGAATTTTTCAAAAATTTTCTGGTCGAAATACCAGGGTCGCATGACCATCGAAAGGCGTTTTTTTCGTCCCGCGATCCGAAAAAAAAAATCCCCCAAATCCGACGAAAATTGACCGAATTTTTCAAAAATTTTCTGGTCGAAATACCAGGGTCGCATGACCATCGAAAGGCGTTTTTTTCGTCCCGCGATCCGAAAAAAAAATCCGCCAAATCCGACGAAAATTGACCGAATTTTTCAAAAATTTTCTGGTCGAAATACCAGGGTCGCATGACCATCGAAAGGCGTTTTTTTCGTCCCGCGATCCGAAAAAAAAATCCCCCAAATCCGACGAAAATTGACCGAATTTTTCAAAAATTTTCTGGTCGAAATACCAGGGTCGCATGACCATCGAAAGGCGTTTTTTTCGTCCCGCGATCCGAAAAAAAAATCCGCCAAATCCGACGAAAATTGACCGAATTTTTCAAAAATTTTCTGGTCGAAATACCAGGGTCGCATGACCATCGAAAGGCGTTTTTTTCGTCCCGCGATCCGAAAAAAAAATCCCCCAAATCCGACGAAAATTGACCGAATTTTTCAAAAATTTTCTGGTCGAAATACCAGGGTCGCATGACCATCGAAAGGCGTTTTTTTCGTCCCGCGATCCGAAAAAAAAATCCCCCAAATCCGACGAAAATTGACCGAATTTTTCAAAAATTTTCTGGTCGAAATACCAGGGTCGCATGATCATCGAAAGGCGTTTTTTTCGTCCCGCGATCCGAAAAAAAAATCCGCCAAATCCGACGAAAATTGACCGAATTTTTCAAAAATTTTCTGGTCGAAATACCAGGGTCGCATGACCATCGAAAGGCGTTTTTTTCGTCCCGCGATCCGAAAAAAAAATCCGCCAAATCCGACGAAAATTGACCGAATTTTTCAAAAATTTTCTGGTCGAAATACCAGGGTCGCATGATCATCGAAAGGCGTTTTTTCGTCACGCGATCCGCAAAAAATAATCCGCCAAATCCGACGAAAATCCACCGAATGGTAACAAAATTTTTCTGGTCGAAATACCAGGGTCGCATGACCATCGAAAGGCGTTTTTTTCGTCCCGCGATCCGAAAAAAAAAATCCGCCAAATCCGACGAAAATC
This sequence comes from Anopheles nili, assembly GCF_943737925.1. Taxonomy (NCBI): domain Eukaryota; kingdom Metazoa; phylum Arthropoda; class Insecta; order Diptera; family Culicidae; genus Anopheles; species Anopheles nili. The sequence goes on from NC_071292.1 coordinate 50,163,885, forward strand.
CACCGAATTTTTCAAAAATTTTCTGGTCGAAATACCAGGGTCGCATGATCATCGAAAGGCGTTTTTTCGTCACGCGATCCGCAAAAAAAAATCCGCCAAATCCGACGAAAATCCACCGAATGGTAACAAAATTTTTCTGGTCGAAATACCAGGGTCGCATGACCATCGAAAGGCGTTTTTTCGTCACGCGATCCGCAAAAAAAATCCGCCAAATCCGACGAAAATCCACCGAATGGTAACAAAATTTTTCTGGTCGAAATACCAGGGTCGCATGACCATCGAAAGGCGTTTTTTTCGTCTCGCGATCCACAACAAAATCTCTAGCAGCTGGTTCAATTTTTCTATTTTCTTTCCCAGGTTTACATGCGATAACAAGTCGAAGGAAAAGGTCGAAATAAATGCAAACACAGTTTCTGCTCGTAGCCAACGCCATTGCCCGTTGGTGATTGAATTTGTTTTATTGAAAAAGAAACGTCCTGCTTAAGAAATGTCTTTTTAATCGCTTTACAATGGGGGCTTTGAACAATGCGCGGTTTTCTGCCATCGTTGGCTCAAATCCTACAAATCCTGCCGTCTCCCAGCGTCCCCATTTTCATTCTTTTCTTTCCACGAGCGCGGATTTCCTTTCGGTCGCTTTCTTTATTGGATTTTTTGCGCCTTTTGCAACAGTTAGACCGATTTTATCTTCGTTTTCTGCTAATTCTGAACTCTAAACCTGTCCCTCTCTCTCTCTCTGGCTTGTCTCCTTCGCTTTCTCGCTCCCTATCTCTTTCTCACTCGTTGCTCCTCTTTCGCTAGGGTTTATAAAACGTCGGTCCACTTTTCCGGGTGAAAAGAAAACCGCCATCGGACGGATAAATGAAAGAAAAGCGTAACGGCTACCTTCAGGCAGGAGCGGACACAAGCTTTCTTGAGATTCCGCGAGCACTCTCGCAACGTGAGTTGGTTATATTCGCCGCCCAACTGCCGATCGCCTGCTCCTATCCTACACCATTTGGCGCCGTAGGCAAATCAAAACATATTCAAATAAAACAAAAACCTCAACGAAAGGGGGTCCTATGCTCTGCTTAGAAACCAACGCACTCGCGCACAGGGATTTCCGGCTTCGCTAACTTAAGCTAAACTTATTCGAGAGTAAAACAAAATGCAAAAAAAAACTCTTCCTTGCCTGCGGTACGCGCTAGCTGCCCCGTACGAGCCGGGACGTTTGTCTCGTTGGCTGCTTCGTTTCGAAGTACGTTAATGGACGGGTAAATGTGTCAAATAATAAGCGAACTAGTTGCTTCTACAATTACTTAAAATTAGCATCGCGCACGATGTGAAAGAGCGATTAAAAAATGCAACCGAAACGAACACGGAATGGCCATTGTTTCTTTCGCCTGGGGGAGCTAAGTTTGGGTGCCCCTTTTCTCGTTGAACCTATATGCGCAGCTACATCCTCTCTCGCTTTCTCTCACTCTCCTGCTCTCTCCCTCTCTCTCTCTCTTTCTCTCCCTTTCTGAGCTGCTCTGAATTTCCTCTCACTGAACGCATTTAACAGTATGTACAGCAGAGCTTTTGCGCTGAAGAAAAACTAACGCGATCATGCCACACATCATCATCCACGGGTGTGGGGTGGTTTTAGATGAAAAATTCCTTCCGCTTCGTGACCTGGTGGCCCGTGGTCGACTGCACGACGGCCTCATCCGGATCGAGTGCCGCCTCCGCGCCCTTATCCTCCTGCGTCAGGTACTCGCCCTTGTGGCGGTTCAGGTACCGCCCGATCAGGATCGCCATGATGATCAGCAGCAGCAGTATGATGGCCAGCACACCTGCAACAATTGGAAAAAGAGCACAACGTGATTAGAGAGCTGCGTGAGAGAGGGAGAGAGAGAATACAGAGGAGTCACAAAGGACACATACTTCCAAGGATGGCCGTATCCGGCCCATAAGCATCTCGCAGGCGATCCTCATCGATCAACGGTGGTGGGCGGGTTTCCGTCTCGATCGGTGGATGCGTGACCGGTTCGACACCGCAAAAGTCCTCCGTAAGTGGTGTGCCGAGCGAGCGCACGTTCGACGGTGGGTTCTCCTGGAACAGGAACTTCAGCGGGTAGATGTCGTCGAACTCGACGCGCGAGATGCAACCCACGAAACCGTCCTTCATCGTTTCGTTCTTGCCGATGTACATGTACTCGACGTTGTTGAACTGCGCGTCGGCCGAATCCTTGATGTCGAAGTGGAACTCCTGCGGTTCGTAGTTGTCCACCGACAGCACCACGGTTGAGCCGGCGTTTTTGCGTGAAAAGCGCACGTCGTGGTACTGTCCAAGGCCGAAATGTTTCACGGGGTAGATCAGCTCCTGCCGCTCGAAACCAAAGTCGAACACCACCTTCAGGTGGCCCGAGTTGGAGACCATGAGCGTGAGGTATTCTTGCGTGATGTTCGAGAAGAGTCCGATCAGGAAACCCTTCGGGTTGGTGGTTGTGAAGCCGACACGAATTCGCTCCGATAGTGTCGACCGGAAGGCACCCTGGAAGTCGTACTTGATCATCGACGATGATCGCATGTTGACGCCGATTTCTGTAACGAAACAAGGGTGATTAAATGAAATGCTCTGCTGCTATGAGATCGCGTGTTTTTTTTTTTACTTACCATCAGCACAGATCGGTCCCTTGAAGGCACTCCAGCGGCAATCACACGAAAACCCATCGTACCGCTCCGTACAGGTACCATTATTAAGACACGGGCTGGACTCACACCGGCCTACGCAACCCGCGGACACTCCGTACAATCCACGTTCCGCGTACGATCGCAAATCAACCGGTTCTCCGTTCAACAGCAGCGCTCGAATACAACCCACGTACCCATCGCGGTAATCAAGCCGGGCACCAATCGTAAGCGTCGAGTTGAGATGCAACGCTCGAACAGGTCCTGGAGGTTCGCGAACCTCCGCCTTCGTAGAACCATCCACAACCAGCCGGGCTTCCTTGCGATTCCGCTCCACACTAACCGAATGCCAGCGATCGTCGTTCAACCGGTTGCTCATCTCCACGTACACCTTCTGCGTGCCCGTACCGGCCTGGTACTCGAACAGCAGCTTCGTACCACCGACAATGTCCAACCGGATGAAATCCGTTGGGCCACGGGCATGCAGCATCACCGCGTTTTCGGTGGTCGTCTTAAACTCGAAGTAAATGTCACCCGAGTGGCCCATATCGAACGGTGGCAGATCGATCGTCGCATCCGCAATCCGGAACGTCACCTCGTTGTTGAACAGGCTGTCACCGGAACAACGCAACGGGCCTAACGTGTACCGACCAAGCTTCTCGTCTACAGGTGTGCCCGTATCACCGAACCGCAATCCACGCACCGGCAGATACTCCTTCTCCCGGATGTCACCACCATCCTCCTGCCAGTCGAGACTGTTCGAATCGCAGTTGCACCACTTGGTCGGATCGACGCAGTTACCAACGACGCCACACTGGCATTTGCGCGAGCCAGGAAGCGCACCGGCCCAGTAATCCATCGGTTGATTGTGCCGTGACACCCACCACGCGTACGGGCGGAAGTTTTCCGGTTCCGAGGGTGAGTTAAACAACCGCGACGAACGGCACGCGTACGTTAGCGTTTGCCAGCACTCGGACGAACGGTTCAGCAACGCTTCGATCTGGGGCAGATCCGCTTCGTAGATGATGTTCTGCTCGAACGAACCCGGTTCCGCGAATCCATCCACACGCGTCGTATGTTCCGAGCTGTGGCTCAACACCGTCACGACGCGCCCATCGGAGTAAAACTCGCACGTCACCGGGAACGGTGCCAGTGGGCCGCTACCATCGACGTCGATCTCGATCCGTTGGCGTTGCTTTACGTCGTGTACGTTCTTAAACGCCTGGCAGGACAGAGCGTTCATGGGCGTGTGACAAACGGCTCCCGCGTATCCGGTTCCAGCGCAATCACACGTGAATTCCATCGAGTTCTGCTTGCAGAGGCCATTGTGCTTGCACGGGTTCGGATTACACCGGTCCACCATGTGGCAGGCATCGAACAGTATCTCTCCTTTGCAGCAGTACTCTTCCACCTTCCAGTCGGTTGGGACGCGATAATTGCCATCGATAGCGAACGATCGCATGCAGCCAACAAAACCGTCCTTCGTTTTTCCGCCACCGATGTAGTACAGCGTGCCGGTCGTGATGTCGATCAATCTAGAGTGAGGAAACGATGGAAGTGCAAATTAGAAGGGGGTCTATTTAACGGACGGATCTATTGCAATTATGAACCATCAAGGGTAAGCGACAAAGCTATCTTTTCACGCCGTATATGCTCAGGACCCATACGGTACCTCGCTGCGATCACACTTCCTGCACAACAAGCACACACTTTTAGTAAAAGAAAAATCTCACACCTTCTACAATCTACACTAGACACACACGCCTCATGCAGTTACCTGAAACCTTCACTATCCGTGTCACCGTCCCCATACGGCAGCCTAAACGAAACGATAACGTGTGTTGTAAGGGAAACCCCCGTTCAACATAAGAGTTACTCGACGTTAACAAACATAAAAGCATGAAATCAGACACCGATGGCTTCCGTAAATGCAATCTCTCGATCGACGTGCGCTAATCAACAAAAAATGTTGCCCAATAATACACCACACAGCTACTCACTTGGTCGTTTCCATCGGTCGCTCGTCGATGCTCAGCACGAGACTGTTCTTCCCGATCGTCAGCATCATGTGATGCCAGTTGCCATCGTTAAACTGCTCCTCGTAGTTGTCCAGAATCGTACCAGGGTTGTGCTCGTAGTTATCCTCCTTTAGGCGCACCTTCACCTTGCCATCCTCCAGGAACACCTGCACCGAACCCACCAGGAAGTCGTGGTGCAGCATCAGACCCTTCTCCTCGTACGTGCGGAACGCGAAGCTGACGTTGAACTGTTTCGAGCTGTAGTAACCCTTCAGTTTGGCGTGCGCATTGCGCGTCAGGAACGTGACCGGGTTGATCGGTGGTTCTGGGCAGTTGTAGTTCACGTTCACCATCCGATAGCGCAGGTGTTCGCCGTCGTAGAACGCTTCCTTCATTTCGCGGATGAAGTTGGTCGCATTAAAGTGCAGATTCTCGATGCATCCCGTAAAGTTGTGCTGAATGACGAGCCCTTCCTGAAGGTTCGGAACGCCTCCGATGTAAATCTGTACCGAAAAAGAAAGCATAATGAAGGTAAGTAGAACATCCTTTGGCACGCACAATCGACCAGTTCGTGTTAACTACCTCTCGATTAAGATTCAGCTTGTCAAATTCGCCTTTAATACGCCGCTGAACGATCACACGATCGACACTGAAGATGATATCGCGCCGATTACGCGAAATAACCACATCATGCCAGATGTTGTCATCCAGCAGACTGCCCACGGACAGCGAGGTCATGATCTTCGCGCCGAGATCCACATTCAGCACCATCCGGTTGTCCTTAATCTGCAACGCCAAGTAGTCGCCCTGAGTACCGCGCGAGTACAGCAACACCCCGTTCGGGTTGGCCGTTTTAAACCGGAAACGGATGGATTCACGTGTCGCCGCGATCGGATCCCGCAACAGATCGTACCGCACCAGACCGGTACCGTTGAAGTAAACGCTTTCCGATTCTGCAAAAAAAAATGGAAGCGAAATTAACATTGAGAGCTATGAGCAAAACAAAAATAGACGAAGCAAACTAGATCACTCACCATATCGGCAACCGTACAGTTCCGCTCGCAGGGAGATCCGGTTCTGCCAGCGCGTCGGGTTAATGCGAATCCATTGCGCGATAATCGGCACCTCGAAGGAGTTCATACGAACGGAATCCCCATCACGGTTTCCCTTAAACAGCTACAGCAGGACGTGGAAGTCGACAGGAACGACGATGGAAGAAAAAAGGATTAGATTACTTCTGCCACATGCTCTATGCGCTGTGATCGGGGTCGAAAGGCGACATTGAACGGGAAAAAAAAACATTGAACGAAAGAGTAACGGCTAATGAACGACGATCGGCTACATTAAGGGAAAAAAGGGGAGTCTATAAATACGTTAAGATCGCTGCCATATCGAGCTGTTAGGCACGTTATATTATTCGGTGTTAATATTATTCGACTAATGTTAACGTCACTACCGTACAAGCACAGCATGCTAACCGTGTGTTAGGGAACTCCTTGCATTCCAATACAATGCAATGCAATGTGCTGCTTCCTACCGACGTCTGCCAGTGATTAGTTACAACCCTACGGGTTTTATTTTTCGTTGGTTACGATATGCTACCATTACTTTCTACAGCCGAGCAAACACAATCGATTTCAAAAACGTCCTCTGGAAGAGCTGGACAGAAGTTTCCTCTAACAGGTGGTCAAAGAGGCGGCACTCCAACGCAATCCCCAACAATGAATTTAACAGAACACATCCCGCATTGCAAATCAAGGACCTCCTTCTCTCGCCTTCTCTCCTAGTAACACCAACGGACATACAAAAAAAGGACATACAGCACACACACGCGCAGGATATCAAGAGGATGTGGTGCTGTGGAACGGCTTCCGGATGGAAAAGGGCTCACAGGTTGGCTGGTTGTTGGTGTTGTGTTCATCCGCTTTTACTTTACCTGCTCCTCGCCGGTACTATCGGTGACGGATTTCCACAGTTCCCCGTCGTCCGAGTACTGCACGATGTACTCCGTGACGCATTCGCTCGTCGTAACCCGGCCTGCGGTTGCAACCTTCCGGACCATCTTCCGTTCGCCCATATCGATGGTCAGAAAGTGGAAGTAGGTGTTCTCGATCGGAGTCCACGCCGAACGGCCTGTGGCAGTGGGAAACCAAACCCGCACCGTGGAAACGGGGGAAGTCGTCGCCATTTTATGCGTGTGTGTGTGTGTGTTGTTAGTGCGCGGGAAAAACAAGGACACATTCCCATTGACCACGTGCCACGACCATGTGTGTTGTGTTTATGGGAGTTTTGCGGGAGCAATGTGGTGGAGGTTAGTTGCAATAAAACATCCGGCGAGGGAGACAAAAAGAAACCCGCGGTGCGCATCAGTTGCAGTTGATGACGATGATAAATTGGTGGTGGTGGTGGATGATGATATGAGGTGCCACCCGGTTGCCAATTCCGATGCCATTTCCAGCAGTTTTCCGCAGTCGCAGTTACGGCCGAGCAGAGCGTTACGAACCCACGAAGCGCACAATTCCGATCGCATTATATAGCGCAGCCAGTAAGAAATGGAAGAGAAAGTGGTTACTAATTAGTACGATTTTATAAAACGCCCCCCGGGGGACATTGCTGCATTAGGGAAGGGTTGGTATAAATATATTTTCTTTTGAAACTGCACACCAGAAAATAAAAACAAGTGCCGGTTAGATGCTGGCACATAGAGGGTTTACACATTAGGCACGTTAAGATCGGTTACACTTCCGAGCAGAATCGGCACAACATGAAACCAACCATCACCAAGGGGGATAAGAGCCCGGATACGGATTAATCTGAAGGATACCCAACACCGTGTAAGCTAAAAGGGGGGGTGAGAAGAAGCGCAGTAAGAAAGCATTTCCCGGCACACCAAATAAAAACAGGAGAACCGGAAATTCACCAACGCCCGGGCGAATGGGATTATTTTAGATTAAAGTGCTTAATGCCAGCTCACGATCGCGCACTGAAGAAGTCCTACAGAAAGACGAAAGTCTCACCACCTAACACCACCCACACTTCCCGAGAAAAGCCGTGCTGATTGGTGAGAAGCAAGCATTAGATCTAAGTTCAGTAGCATAAGGGTAATTTTTGAGATGCATCCGTCACTAAGCCCAACCGGATCGTCGTCATTCCATTTGCCCTTCGTTCGCGTTTTGCATGGAGGTGTCTGGGCTCAGTAGATTGGCGATGCCCGTTCTAGAGGTCCTGTTTACCTTCGTGTTGCCGCCCGGCTCCCGGTAGTCGATGTAGTCGAGCCCGTTGAATCCGTAGCTGATGCTGTACTCGGTCAGGTACTCGTTACTGTGCGGACGGCCCTGCGTTTCGATGCGCGTGACGTTGCGCACGTCCCCGAGATCGATCACGAACTGCTGGTCGAAGTCGGACTGCTGGGCGGTCCAGGCGTTGCCACCTTTAATGCGTGATTTGTACAGGGTTTTTTTTTGAGGGGGAAGGTTTTTTATCGTTTTAGTTGCGCACGGATAACAATCATGAGGCAGTATAAATATATAGAGGGCGAAAACATTTGGAGATGTTTCAAAGGCATGAAGTTTGTTCGAAGAAGACAAACGAAACGGACAAGCTAGAGGCATGCAAATGAACGCAAAGTAGACACACTTATGATGCAACGTAACAAGAAACACGAGCCTTAGTGACGACGGGCGAAAAGGATTAAACGATTAACTTCAGCGAGGACAATGGAGCTTCCGCTAGACGAATCAATTCCTCATACGAACGTTTTTGTCCTTCTCACGGTTCTACTTGTGAGACTGTAAGGTTTAGATGAGCTACCGGAATTTATTGAACCGCAACGAAACGCGGGAAAATGGGTTGCTGGGTGTGGCGACGACATGTTCCGCCTCGCTCCGGTTTTCACCGTTCCCATGCTGAGAGGTTGCCAGGACCTTTTTTTCCATTATGATCCAATAACAATAAACCATCCATAATGATTTCAGACCCTTTTTTTCTTCTTCCTTGCGCCATAAAAACGGCTGATGTCCTTGCGCAGTGGAACGGATTGCTCTCGTTCTCTCTCTCTCTCTCTCTCTCTCTCTCTCTCTATTCGCACGTTGGGTCTCGGAAAAGTGAACCCCTTCTTTTCAGACGGGGATCGAGCTGTTTTGGAACCGCTTGTATGCGATCGTTCAACCGCCGATCACCAATTGAAACGTATCCAGTGGCTGGAAGGGCTCTCAAAACGTGGCGACAGGCAACGCACCGTTTCAAGTGTTTATGTGCGCGCTATTGTTTCGAAAGGGTCAATCCCATCACACACGCCGAGAGCTGGTAAAAAAACGCGTCTCAAACGAAAATTATGCTGAAATAGGCGAACAAGTCAGACGGGCCCTTCTGGGATCCCTTCGCCGCCAGACATCGATAGTAGGGCGTCTATTCCGGAAGGGCGTTGTGGTGATGCAAATAATACGCCGTACCGGAGAGGGCTCTCAAGCGTTACCAAAAAGCGAAGACAAAGTAATTTGTGGCGTTTGCGGCGTCAACAATTGGAAACGTTTTGGATACGTGCTTCTGTTTTTTTTGTTGCTCCTTCCACTTTTGATTAGTTTATATTCTGGGATCGAGGTCGATTAGTTTTGACGAAATTGATCGGGAAAATTATTTAAATTGCCTTCGAGAGGGCGAGCGGTGTAAACAAAAATTAACCATCAACTGAACGTTTAGAAAAACGCCCCGGTAATTTATGCTCTTCGATAAACGTTTCATAGAACCCTCTTCTCTTGAACGTCTAATGCGGAAAACCTTCAGGGACCCTTTACAGGGAGAAAAAGAATAAAAAAAAACCCTATTCGCTAGCTAATACATCGATTACCCTCGAACACTCATCGGGAACATTATCGTCACGCTTCATCGAGCGAACTGGTTGGTGTCGCGTTTAGAGAGTCATAAATAAAACCGACAATTTGACTGAAATGTTACACCATTGCCGCAGTTCCGAACAGCTGCCTTGATGCATCGAATAATTAAAGAAGTATCATACTGATAGGGAGAACCATGAAACGACATTTAACGGACTATGCTATCCTAATCCAGAAAAACCAAACCAATGGGGTAAGAATAAGTGAGCTTTTGCTCGGTAGATAATTTTACTTATGTTACTCGAACTAAATGCTCATGATAATAGTAATTATCTCTAAACCTCAGCTTAACAGCTGTGCCACGCTTCAACGGTATTGTTCGACATGTTGTACATTCAAATGCAAATTGCACAAATGCGCATTAACGCCACCATTCGTGCCGTTCACGATCGTTTCCCACCTGATAAGAAGCGACAGTGCAAGCGGCGATTCAAACGAAAAAACATGCACCGGGCGATTTTCCCAAGATGCACACAGCGCTGCAGTTCCAGTGCAGGCACGGTGGCATGTTTTCCTGGGAAAATTCACCCACCTGCAGGAGAGGTCATTTACGCCCCACAAAACACTGACTTCTAAGAACGTTTCAATTCTAAACCCCCGCTTAAAACTCGCACGGCTTTGAGCATTTGCGTGATTTACCAAATTAGGTTCGTGGTTGGTTTCGCAAACATTTAAAAGACCCTTCCACGGCCGTCGTCCCATACTTTGAAGGAACTGAAGCGTAACCGCCGGCAGACGACGACAGCATATCATAAAAGCCACACGCGCGGCTTCCCATGATTGGGTTCGGTCGTCATGCGGCCACAGGGGACACGGTTCGGGTTATGGATCCAACAAGCAGTTAGCTAGAGGGCTCAAACAAACACGAGCAAATACATTCATTCTTTGACAATGATAAACCACCGCTGCTCTGGGAGGAACCACCGCTATCATGGAATGTGATCCACGAAAAACGCGGGGTTGCATGTCGTCGTTGGTGCTTCCACGCCTATTTCCATTTTATTCCGTGTTGCTGGTCCTTGCGTGATCGCTGTCAGCCGAAACAAAAAAAAATACCGGGGAGGGAAATTTACTGCCAACATTACCCGACGATGCCAGGACGTCGGCAGGTCCTTTTAAGGAGTACATTTTTGTTTTGTTCTTCCGCCGAAGTCGCTCGACAAAGATAAATGTATTCGCACGGGGCACGTTTAGCGCGAGACGATTGAACTTTCTTTCTGGGTCAACGAAAGACATGCCCGCCGTCGTTTTGCGAATGTACCTACGTTTACCTTACAGGCTAAACCGTGTATTTAATACGAGCTAAAAGCTAAAACAAATTACCATACGAATATACGCTAGCAAATGGCTGTCTCCGTTGGGTTTTTGGCCACCTTTCCACGAAAACCCTCATTCCCGACACCAGTGAACCTCCCCGCGTTCGACGTTGACCTATTTCGTTGTCTTGTACTCCTTGCTTATAATACCCTCACAGTAGTTCTCGTCGATGGCCAACAAGGGCCGGTAGCCCTCAACAAGCGAGTTAAAATCTATCAGCTCGAAACAATTGCCACCCTGATCTGCCGGAGCGGGGACGTTTGCGAGCGACACGGCCACACAGTGATCACGATCGATTAATGACTCCTCAAAGCGCCAGTTCTCCATCGGTTCGTCGTTCACGCGAAGTGTTGAATCACAAACGACACTATCACGTGCCAGCTCGTCCGTGCGTATGCGGAAGCTAATCTTGCGCAAATCCACCGTGATTCCGACGCCGACGTTTTTCACGTAGCTCTCCTTCAGACACCAGTTGCGCATGAACGCTTGCAGCTTCGCATCGTCATCAGCCCGGCTACGGATGTATCGCCACTCGTCGTCGGAGAAATTGCGCGTCATCAGGCGGAAAAACTCGTCCAACGATTTGCCTCCACTGTACTCCAGCTTCATCACGTCGATGCCAATCTTAGGCCTTGGGAGGTCGCCGGTTACATCGCCACCGATCCTGGGAGTCACCATGCCCGCTAGCACCGCATATCGGCCCTGGTGTGAAACGTTGAAATCCACCGCCACGCCCTCGTTCTTTAGGAATGGTTTCCCCTTGGCGTCGCGGTCAAACTCGATCTCGTCGTACGCCAGATCGGTGGCCAAATGCACGAACCGACGCATCATCAGCCGTCCGATGCAGGACGCATTGAAGTCATCCCGAAACACGAACCGCTGCAGACGGTTCTTTTCCTCGGGCTGGATGCAGGACGTCACGAGCAGCAGATCCGCCAAACTAGGTCGCCAGCCAGCGAGGTCAAATGCCCAGCGAACGTGGCCACCGTTTCGCAGTGACATTGTTTTGCCGTCGTGTTTTTTTTTGCTTTTGCCCTTCTACGGACAAGTGAATGATGAACGAACAAACACCACCAACGGCTCCAGCCACTAATTGAGATTCCTACAGCACGGAGATTCTTAACACATCACACTGCAGCCTCCGAGCATCTTTTGCACCCAGTTCGTAGTTTTTTTATCTGTTTACCAGCTCGCTATCTTCAACAAACAAACATCTCCGTGCGTTCGGGTCGAGCATCTCGCTCGCTCGCACGGTACAACTTTGACAGCTGCAATCATGTTTTCGCCCGACTTCGCCCGTTTTCGCCCCAAAAGCAACCACAACGCACAGTGACGGTGCAATTTAATGCAACACACACGTGGATGAGCTGGAGTATGTTTTGAAAAACAAAAAATAGTAGCAACCAGTTTTTAGCCGTTTTGCGCGACGACGTGCTACCGAAAATGCAAGAAAATTACCGACATCGCGGAGGTCGCGAGCGGCAACAAGCAAACAGAACCTAAATTCGATCGCCCTCTAACCTCTCCAATTTCCCATCAAGCCCTCGTTTACCCCCAACGGTCAAATGTGTCAGGTTACAGTTTAGCTAGAACCATCCGAAAACCACCCTCTACATTGACCTCGATCGGGCGAAGAGACGCTTTGGGAACGTTCGAGTTCAGCGATAATTTTTCCGAAACACGCGTCGCAGCAGAGACCTGCTGTTAATTAATGCACCTACGACAACAACTCGCGTAAAGTGGCCCGTCCCGGTGGTGGATTATAGACGTCGTGGAAATAGATACACTTGACTTGGGCCGCAATCGCGACACGTTCGATGTTGAGTAATCCGCGCGTTGGCGGCCTGCCTCGTCGCAACATCTTCTTATCCTAGTTCCGGTATCATTTTCACCCCCACGCAACCCTGCTAACCAGCCGTAAAAATGGCCCAGTGTTTACGCAGGATATACATCGTACCACCCCCCCGAACACACACACTCACCCGACAGCGGGTTGGGTGTCTATTTTGTGCTGTGCTCAGCTCAGCGTATGGTGGAGCTGATTCAATCCGATTCCAGCCCGGCGATGAACAAGGCTTCCGCTAAACGTAGCTAATTTTCTGTGCCAATGATAAAATTTACATAACATCCTGCTCTTGCTCCAGCCTTGCTTCATTGCGTTCCCTACACAGAGAGGTAGAAAATCGTGCCAATTTCTGGGCAAAAACAGACATCCAACCGAACCCACAATGTTTCGCGTCAATCGATCGACACACGCTCTACCGCAGCAGCCCATCCCGGTTTCAGTTCCACATGCAAAAGCCACGACGACGAACACGCTTGCGAAGAAAGTTGACTAATGCTACATACCGAAAGGGACAAATTTTGTTCTATTTTTGCTGCCAATGACACACAAAACGCGACGACGACGACGTGCTCTACTACGCAAACCCGACCGGATACTTCGTCCGGCTGGGGCGATTTGTCACCAAATAATTATCTTTTAGAGAGCATCAAGTGGAGACGCGATATCTTTAAGCTATCCCAGCGAGCTCTATTTTTCAATTGAAGCATTTGTGGCAGCTCCTCAGCTTGTTAGGAGCGTTTAAAGACCATCTGCTGTTCGTTTGGTCGAAAGCGACTGCAACTTCCACTTGAGATTCAATTTTCTATCTACACAAATCTTAACATCATCCGACACGAAGCCGAAACACTTTTCACCCTTCGAGCGAGGGTTGAGCAATTAAAAAAAGAGATCTTATCTGTAGGTTCGCAAAGCGAGACGATTCGCTTACCCTAGGACCCTCAAAGAGAGGGAGCTATAGTCCTTCACGTGTCCCAGGACACAGAAATTTGCCATATTTACTGTTTGGCTCAAGCAATACCAGGAATCTACGCCCAAGCCTGCGTCAGAGCACGACAACACTTTCCCGCATTTTCCACCCTTTCGAGTGTCAGTATATCGCCCGCTTCCGGCATTTTAAATTCTGCTTTGCATCCTGACGCGAAAAGGATGACGCATCCAGAGGGTAGAGATGCCCGATGATGAACTGACGATGATGACAAAAACCCACCAAACCAATGGGCGCCATTGTGTCCGGTAATTATCGCTTTGCGAACCGGTTTGCCCTTCTATTCGCTTTTTTTTTTCTCCACCAAACACCTGGTAGTAGCGAATCATCCCGCCGCAAGGGTGACCATTGCAGCGGAACTAAAAAGCGTACCAAACCGAGCTGCATGTGATGTGGCGATGTGGGCGATAAAAGGGACAGGGTTCTGGGTGGATGGCTGGCTGGCTGCATGATGCAATATTGCAATTGCGCTCCGGGTACTCGGCCAGCGCCCAGCTGCGCCGTCGTAGTTACAGTTTTCAATCAACCAAGGAACAACAACAAAAAAATGCCAATTAACCATATGGTTGGCCACGCGACATATTCTGATGCGTACGTACACGCGTTCCTGCCTGCTACCATATTGTGCATTATGCGAATGTAATTGTCCCTCATGGGAAGATGGAGCGGATATTGCGGGGGAAAATAGAGTCCCCCACATATTCCTCGCCCACATCACGCAACAACAGTGTTGTGTATTTATTCTCGAACCAATCGTCCAACCCAAACCAGCTGTTTTCGAGGGGCGATAAATGGGAGAAGAAGTGACCAATGGCACAGAAACAGATTTTAAACCACCATATCGCCAGGAAGGAGGGCAATAAAAATTAATACGGCCGGGTAAGAGGAGGTCAAACCTTACGCAATGGACGCATTTTCCGGTTGCGCTGCATCCGAAGGGGCAGACAGGGCCATTCGTTTAAAAATAAAATAAAAACCCCCATAAGATTTAGAATTCTCAGCCGCACTGGGAACGATCGGCATACATATATATGCAATGTTGGGTGTGTGTTTGGTTTTGGTGCACGTCACGTAAATATTCACACTAACAAAAACAACGCAACACCGGAAGGAAGGAATGTTTGCGCGGGAGAAAGAAAGGAAGGAAGGAAGGCAATGGCAATAATGATACAGTACGGTGATGAAGTGAAAAATAGACAGAAAAAAAAACAGCGCAGATAATTTTACAAGAAACACACGGAACAAAATGCCACACGCACGGGAAACACAGGACGTAGTAAAATAAACGGTGTGTCAGCAAAACGAAGAAGAAAAAAAAACACGAAAGCTAAACTTAACAAAAGCAAACAACACATAAATCAAACGGATATGTAATGCATGCACACGGGGATGAAGCTGGCGAGGTTTTCAGAACTGCACCAAATGGTTGGGAAAATTTTGTACTCAAACACACACACACACGCACAAACGCACGAAAAACAGGCCGATGCTAATTCCACGCTAGTGACGGCATCGACCGCGAGAGGCAAGTGTTTGCAATAACCCTGTCGCTTCCGGGCGAAAAAGGGATATTTATCTCTTGCGAAAGCATGTTCGTGCAGAGTGATAAATAGAGACAGAATGTGAGAGAGAGAGAGAGAGAAAGAGAGAGTGGAAGAATGATTGATCAAAGGAAAAAAAAATCCCCGCTAAGGGCTCTCCGGAATAAGGAATCCGTCAAGGATCGTGAAGAATTTACACAGCGCGATTGCGAAAGAAATTGTGGTGAATCGATCGACAAAAACCAGCGCACATCGCGGCATCGATCATCGGAAGAAAAAAAAACCCTCTAGCAACCTTCTGGCGGCCCAAAACCCGTCGATTGATGTTCATCTTTTTTGAGGGATCGAAAAATCCGCCCTGCTGGAGCATGGCATATGAAATGTTACATACCGTTTAGCCGTGCATTTTCCGGGCCACGTTCGCGAAGCTGAGATGTTGCTGAGAGCGCGGCATGTTCCATCAGCGGCTCGTTGCAGTCATACTCCGAGTAGTAGTCTTTCTGGTAATATTCTGTGGAAAAAGAAGAGAGAGAGCACGAAACGAACGTTAGACACGATGGCAAAGTTGATCTAAAACATACGCTGAGAAAAAATAAGCCCTACATGTCCCTCATAACGGGGGAAAAATCAAACATTCCCATTCCGAATCGAAGGCCACCGACATCCATTAGGCCGTGTGGGCCTTTCCGAAGGGTGCTTTTTATTAATGCAGCCCACATTTCGGCCCTCGCATCCACTAACAACAATCGGTCAATTTTGGCAAAAGGTAAACGCATTAGCCATCGCCAAACTAATGGACAAACACAGGAGGAGGAAAACAAATGCCTAAATGTTCCTTCCGCTCTAGTGCGCTTTTATTTTTTCCGCCGGCAGACACTCCCGCCGGTCGATACGTTTATGATACGTTGAAAGGGCTTCCTGGCTCGTAAATACGATTTCCGACATCCTTCCTGAGGGTGCGAAACCCGTCGTCGCGGCTTCATCCTGCCCTGGGCTTCGATTATCTATCGATTGCAAGCACTCAATGATAATAAAACGAAGGAAAACTATTGCGACAAAATCAACATCGATCGACACGCTGAGGCCTACGGTTGTGGCGCAGCGTCGTTATAATTAAAAACAGATTTTCCGCCCCGAATGGGATGTGTGAAATTCAATCGTCCCTCGATGTCGTCAACTCGAGAGCGAGTTGATTAAATTTCTAAAGGAAGCCTCGACGACGAATGCAAACCGATGAACAATTTGGGATGGTCGCACTCGATCGGTCTGAAGCGGGGCACACCGGGATAATAAATTTTTATTTATCGTTTCCCTCCCTATTGGTTGCTTTTCCCTCGAAAAAGAAAAGCCGGTTTTTCCACAGGCAGGACAACGCCATCGAACACTCTTCGAGTGGGCCAGAGAATAGCGATTCCATTGTGCCGATCGATTGAAGCCCTATAAAAACAAACGCAACCCATTCCGCACCGTAATGGGGCTGGGGAAAATAGAGCAAACCGGTGGACATGGCCACTTCTAGGAATGGAATTCTCAGAGCCATTTTCCGGCAATCCCCCCAGAGGCACCGGTGATAGGAGTTTGAGAGATATAATGAACGTCTTTAGGCCGAGTGCGAATTTGGGGAAATGAAAACTACCACCCCAAGGGTTCGGCCCTCTTGTGATCTTTTCCACCCTTATTTTTTGACAGAACGGCGAGACGTCGGTCCGCATAAATCACACTGCTCGCCACACGGCGGAACCGGTAGGTTGAACCCTCACTCGCCCGGATGGTCACCGGAAGCTAAGAGGCTCGCAGGAGCAATAACCGTCATACAGCAATACCATCTCCGAGGCCACTGGTGGTGTTGAAAGAACATTTTTCCACCGTTCACCACAGGAGGGATACGCGTAATGCTACCCCCGAGGGCTAGTTTTTCGTGGCCGCAGAGTGCAAACAGAACGCAAGCGACCGTTACTGTGTGCACTAGGGCTCGGTGTTTTTTTAAAAAAAGGGTCGGGTTTAAGAGTTGCGTACACAGCCAACAACAACAAAAAAAACCCGACCCCTAAACACCTCTAGTGATGGCGGAATATTTCCTATCGAGAGAGTTTTCCTTCTAAAGAGCGACCTTGTTACACTGATTTGTTAAACAAAAGGCCGGATGTAGCAGGAAAATTGATTATCTGCTACAAATCAATTCTTGAATCTTTTTTTTTCAACATTCTAACACTCACATTCGATGGGCTTTAGCTTAAGCTTACTTTAAACATGATGCAAAAAACACTAAAATAGCTCACAAACGCCATTCTGTTGGTTATGTATTCCCTACGGCATACAAACCTCGCCGAAGAGTTCACTCCGTGCGCCACGTGCTTTTAAAAAACCATGACCAAAGACAACCACGTGCGCGGGTTGAGGTTTCGCAATGCTTGCAAAATCAAACAATGATATCTAGGACATGCGAAATTCATGGCTTGTTAACACTCTGCTCCGATTCCGGTAATAATTTGAGCTACAACCCTCGTTTTATATTCGCCACCAATTCAGCTGTCTTTCGATCAATATTTGTGCAGGAAAAACAAGGGACTGAGAAAGCAACACAAAAAAAGCCTCTAAGCAAAAGGGGGAAGCAAAAGAATGTTCGCTGGCCGAATGGAAGCTGTAGCTCTCGATTTGGTCTGCGTTTTATGGCCTGAAGGTGCTGTGGTGGTAGAAAATTGATTCAGTTCCAAATGAAATGCAAAAAAATAAAACTTATTCTTTCGAGCATTGGCAAGCTACCAAAAGCTATTTTTTCAATATTTCAGCAATTTTTTTCATCAATTATGTAAGCAAATCTTGAACACTTTACCCATGTACAGATCTGAATTTATTGACAAAACGACTGTCATAGCATTCAAAAACAACATGTTTACATGGCACATGCATAGTGGAGTAATTTCTGCTAAATAAATGAGTAATCATTTCCCTTCCAACCAAATGGCTGAAACCTCGTCGTGCACGCGCATTTGTAAAACATCAAAAATACATTGACAGATTGGCAAATTCGCTGCCTCATGATTAATGCCCGCCGGAAAGAAGCGTAACAGCTGTTTCAGTTCACACAAACCATCCGAACATTGGAAAAAAAGCAACATAAACCCCACGTGACACGTTACGAGCATTAGTAAAACGACGAGAAATGCTCGGGTTCACAGGCTCGAAAAACATTTGTAAGAACAAATCCGTTTGGTGGTGAGTTTTTTCCCCTTCTTCTTATTCTGCTTCATTGCGGAGAAAACAAGCGGATCATTTTCTTTCCCCAACCAACCAACCAACCAACCAACCAACCAGCCAACACGTATCCTGCAGTCGCGTGTGAAGCATTAATTTCGCGCAACCGAAAAATGCGCCGAAAGTCACAACAACCGACAGTGTATTTAAATACACCAAAACCCACCGTGTGTGTTTTTTTTTGTTCGGTTCAGCATTATTGCTTCTAATCGTGCCCATCGTAAAGCCGTTGCTGATGACTTTTGCTCGAAGAGGGTGAGCAATGAAAAACCCAACCCAACGAAGAATGGGCACGTGCATCAGATTAGCTTCCGTGTCAGTGGACGGTTGCTCATTTTGACGAGCAGCCGCTGGCGAAGAAAAGCACGCGGTCGCTAGGCCGGTTTTCTGTGATGCGAAAGATTTTATTGATTTTCCGCAGCCGGCAAATGCGAGCACACCCCAGGCCAGAATCGCGCATTTCTCCTCCCTTGTCAACGGGAGAAAAGCCAAAACCGGCCGGTTTTGTCGCCGGCATGATGATGCTCTAGATTCCCGTAGGACAACCTTCACCAGCAGGACAACGGGCTGCTTCCGGCTGCTGGCTCTCGGTATCTCTCTTTCTCTTCCATGTGCCTGGAAAGCATCCAGAAAGGACGTACATGCGCCAACCTTGCCATACGGGTGTCTGGAGGTTGCGACAAAGCGGCCACAGTGCGCAGCATCCGAAACTTTTGACAGCAACCAGACCGACTCTTCCGGGACCAGCATCCCTACCGGGAGTGTGTTTCTCATGCCGCCACACGCGATGAGACAAGCGTGTGTGTGTGTTTTTTTTCTCGCTAAAATCTCCACAGCCACGGATGCGGTTACACCAGCAGCCGTACTTCGTCGTCTGCTTGTCTGGACGATGACGGATTTCCATGTGGTGTATGACTCAGACGAAGATCGATTTCGGCAACGTTCTCGCTAAATGGATTGCTCATTTAAAAACAATTAAAAACGGAACCATCGCACGCCAGCCGCGTCGTGGCGACCGAAACTTAACAGACTCATTAGCGAAAACACCAACCAGCGGAAGGCGATGTGGCCAAGAAAAGGAAAGCAGATCGAGGGGAACCGTCGTCACGCGTGCCAACGAGGGTAGGGTGACTAGAGAAAACAAAACATCCCGTGTGGTGCTGGCCCGACGACGTTTGCTATTTTAAGCGTTTTCCATCCAACAACGTCCCCTCAACGGCGGTTCTGTCGCGAGAATCAGGCACCACAAAATTGTGTAGGGCCACCACTTGTTTGTTTTCGATTTGGTTTTCGCAACAGTTGGAAAACGGTCGTCGTCGTCCATTTGTCGCCGTGGTGGGTGGCGTGGACGTTCTACAAAAGTGTACCTATCTCTCGCCTAAGCTGTCACAATTAATTTGACCTGCACTAACTGCACTAACAGTCCCTTAGGTGGCTTAAGCCACCCAGCAGCAGGCATTGCGTGCGCGCGATACACGCCCATAAATGACACACGACGACTACTGCGCGATCGTGGCTACTGGTGTGATCTTACTCACACCGATCGTTGGCGTTGTCACCGACGCGATCACACGGCGTTGAGTCATCCTCTCGACGAGGGGTGGTTCTTTCGCGCGCGCAAAATGTAACATTACACCCGTCCTCCCACAGGGGGTATCAGTCTGAATGCAGGCCAGACACCTCGGGTGGCTGAGATTAGATAAGAACCGGGACACGCGACGCGACTTTCCCAAACAGTCGCCATAAGCACTTGTATCGTTTATTTACAAACATTTCGCTGTCAAATTCACCAACCAAGTAGGCAACGACTCCCGTGCGGGAAGGATGGTCAGTGGGGGATTACGTTATGATCGCAAGGTGGCAGCAGCGTGACTCACACTCACTCCCGCTCGCCACTCAGGTATTGGTGGCTGTGACTGGTGGCCGTTATTTTGACCACAATAGCGCCACGCAAACACACACGCGCTCACCGTGAAGTTCTTTAAAGCGCGCAACAGCGTATGGTAGGCGTGCGGATGAGAAAAAAGTGAGCCTACGAAACAGGGGGTTAAAGCGAGATGGCACTAGGGCTGGGCCAGGTGAATGAAGCGCCTCCACTAACACACACGCGCACACAACAAGCGCCCCCAAACCCGTGGCTCAGTCAGCTAGCAATCCAGCGGGACCCAAAGAAACTACCCCGTAAGAGATTGTGACCCAGCCCATGGGACGCGATGTTGGTGTAGATGGGTACGTACCTGCGGAAGTTATGCTAACGACGGCTAGCAGCAGCCAAACGGTGGCCTGAAGCGGCAAGCCGCTCGTAGTTTTTAACATTTCGGTTGAAGCACACGTTCTCGATGATTTCTTTCCGTCTATGCTGGGCTGAAGATTCCGCACTCAGGCATCGAGGCTTCGGAAGGTGACGTCACTAAAGATGAATGTAGAACACCCCAAACACTGCTGTTTGAGCAGGTTTGGACAGGTAGTACGCGCCTCCGACGATGTAGGAGCGGTTCTTTCACTACCCCCGTTATTGGCGGGTCACACACGAGACAGCTTTCTATTATCCCGTCACACTTTCGCACTCGCGGATGGGAGAGCAAACCCTCTTGTTAGCAGAATCGTTGTTGGATCGAGAATATCGATAGGAAGCGCACGGTAAGCACAATAGAAGACACCGATTAGGCACCAACACACACACACACGCGCACGCGAGCGCGTCTTAGATGAAAGACAAGAACGCGACAGGAATGTTGCACAACGAGCCGAAACCTGCTTGGGCTTGGCACCGTGGGTCTAAGAAACCGCAAAATGCACAATCTTTCGAACAGTGCGTGTCCCCGTGCACGGTAAACACTCGCGAAGACTGCTTTTCAGCGCTCTCCTGCACGCGGAACAACTGTGGTGAGAGTGAAAACACGGCTCGCGAAGAGAGCTCGGACGACGCACGTCCGCACGACTCGAGAGCTACGATACAAATGGAATCGGTCTCGGTCGGGCGTTTACCAAACCGGCTTCACGGGTTGACAGCCGTAGATGTAGATTTGGATAAGATACGAATAGATGCGCTGCGCTCGATGACAAGCAGCACACATTGGCAGTTATGAGAAGGTAAACAAGACAGCGCGAAACAGTAGCAATATGAGCAGTAAATTACTTCATTTGTACAGAAGAAACTACACGTGGTAAATCGTAATGAAATGTTGTATATTATTAAACTAGCCTGTGTACACTGTGTTACCTAACGTTAGCATTAACGATCAACCTTGCTACCGAAAGCGTGCGCCAACGGTCGTCGCTTATTAAAGCTTCTTTTTCGATTTAGGAGTCGAAATGGTGCGAAACTCGACTCGTCTAGGTGTTTTCGGTGTTACATTCGGCACCGGCACGGTAGTGTCTTCCTTTGTCGGTTCGCTCGTAGGCTGTTCCTGCTCGTCCTCGCCATCGGACTCCACAATCAGCACGATATCTTCCGTCTGATCGGTTTCCATTGGCGACGGCGGGTTTCGCGATCGTTCCCTACCCACAACAGCACTCGGTTTCGGTTCATCAATCGGCCAGGTATCATTGGCATCTTCCTCCACCGTTGATTCGACCTTCATCGTTTCTAGTAACACACGGGGATGCCGCCGAACCGCGATAGGTTTTGCCGCAGACGACGATTGTGACGGTTGCGGATCGGTTGGAGTGTTGGTCGGAGTTCGCGGATGCCTTCGAACCGCAATCGGTGTGACAGGGCGGTCTTTCTTCGCAGGGCTTTCGAACTTTTCATCGCTACTGATAATTTTATCGTTTTCGATCACGATCTTCACTTCAGTTGACTGTACGGTCTTATTGCTTGCGATCGGAGACCATGTGGGCCTCGGTGTCAAATCTTTTGTGCCGTTGTCGAGGCATTCTCGAGGTTCCTCTTGTTTCGGCTTCTTCCGGAAGGCAATAGGCTGGGCTGGCTTATGTTGGAATTTGGAACGATCGCTGTCCGTTTCTGTCGCCTGTGACTGCTGTCCCTGGGACGTAGCACCGTTCTTTTGTGAAGAGTTGTGATCGTTCTCGGACTGCTCTACTTCTTTTGTGGCATTGCCCACGCTTTCCGGTTCCTCCTGTTTTGGCTTCTTCCGGAAAGCAATCGGTTGGGCTGGCTTAGCTTCGGTTTTAGAACTATCGCTTTCCATTGCTACCGGAGGTGGCTGCTGTCCTTGAGACGGGACTGCGCTCTTCGGTGGAGTTTTCAGATCGTCCCCGGGCGCATTCTCCGACGGAGCTACATACACCGTCCCTAACTCACCGTCGGAGAAGAAAATCAACGAACAAAACCCGTCCGTGCTGGACACGATGAGGATCTTTCCGTCTGACGACCAGGACATGTCCGTCAGGCGGGTGTAGTGAATGTTCGAGATCACTGCGAACGGTGTCGCTTGCTGGGTGTCGTACAGATAAACAGAGCTTTTAGTCGCCACGGCAAACACCATCCGGTAGGGAAGGGGCACTATTGGTGGATATTTGTCCGAGTGAGGACGATGCTGAAAGTACACTGGGCAGAAGCGTACAGCCACCGTGTACTGATCCGGCGACGGAAGCGTGATCGCGGGTCTGGAACGGAAAGTCGTAGATTAGTTCTCCGAAAGAGAAGCATTTGCAGACAGTGCTTTTACTTACTGCTTAAAAGAATTTCGTGTAAAAATGTACGTTGTGTTAAGCGGTTTCGGAACACCCTCGATTTCAGCTACAC
This sequence comes from Anopheles nili, assembly GCF_943737925.1. Lineage (NCBI taxonomy): Eukaryota > Metazoa > Arthropoda > Insecta > Diptera > Culicidae > Anopheles > Anopheles nili. The sequence continues at coordinate 50,187,099 of NC_071292.1, forward strand.
CCGACGGAGTCACGATCAGGTTTCCGTCTGGGCTGAAACTTAGCCGGCGGAAGAACGTCTGCAGCGTGTCATCGTGGAACAGCCGGACAGTTTTGTCCCGCAGCGGGTGTGACTGTGGCACAGGCAGAGTGCATTTGGTGCACCTCGCCACAACGCGTTTCGATTGGACATCGTACACGCGAAAGTTACGGTCCGTGCTAAGCGTGGCCAGGTACTTGTTTTTCGGATCCCACGCAACGCCCTGCACGAAGCCCTTGTGTTCCTGCAGTATGGCCTGGTTTTTTCCGCGCGCCACATCCCACACTATCGCCGTGTTGTCGACCGAGCCACTGATGAGAAATTGCGAGTTGGCCGACCAGGATAGATCGTATACGTCTTCCATGTGACCGCGGAGAATTTTCAGCGTCAGCCAAGTTTCCTTGTCCTGGTCGCTGGTCGAATCTACGTGACCAACCAAGTCCAATGCAATGTGAACGCATATATTAATACAGCTTTGCCCTGGCTTTGCCTTTGGCCCTCATGATAACTAACTACTCACCAAGAATGTTTAGCGTTTCAGTTTCGCCTTTTTGCTTCCAGATGAAAATAACACTTTCGTCGTCTGCAGTGGCGAGGAGCTCCCCCGAAGGTGACCATCGCACAGCGTTAACCGCGCGCTGGTGCCTCGTGAGATCAGCCGCCAAATCCAAGGTGATCGTACCGCACTCCGGATTTTGTAACATGTACCATATCTTGAACGCCAATAGTTAACAATGGTATCGTTAAGTATGCCAGAATGAGCAGCTGCATTTTACTCACCAGCACATGCGAATCGGTTCCACCCGATGCAAGCCTATATTTAGGATCACGATCGTTTGATCCTTTCGGTTGAATGTCGACGCTCAGCACTGGATCGCGGTTGTGCCATGATATTTCAGGTATTTGGCACTTCATCGCAGGATGCTTTCGATTATTTATCTATTTGCTGACACTATCTGCGGTGCACCACTTAACAAATTCGTTTTCTGCAACCGTAACACTAGAAAACAGCAATTTGAGCGCGTAAAACGGACAGCTGTCACGTTCAACACACGTCAAATACGTTCATCGAGTTTTGCAAGTTTTGATCCGTAAGGAGCAAAATCGATGAAAACGAGAGAGCCGATGTGTTTACTGACCACATGCTACAGGCCTGGTTACAGATCGTGCTAGATCACTATTTCAGAAACAAAACTTCTATATGACAACTAGAGTAATTGCTAAATTATAATAGAAAATCAATGTTTTCTATCAATATATAACGACTTCTTGTTGAATGTAACTTATTTTATGCAAACAAATTACGCTCGCCCGTTTGGCATCACATAGAATGAGTTGAGCTTATCATATTTGCATTAACTATATTTCATTTGAGAAAAAATACGTCCATGCTGATAGAGACATTTATTTCATATCGTATCGTTCGGCATGAAAAGTATCCCTTTTCGTTCCATTCCGCACTATCTGTACCCATATCCCTGAATATGATTTTACCAACGAGTTGTCATAAAAATAAATGGCATTAAGTGTATCTAATATTTAGGTAAAATTTTTATTTAGAAAGCATTCTTTTGTTTACAGTTTTCCCGACCTAAAACCAGCATTGAAATATAACCACTCGTTCATCAATTATTTTTCTCAAAATACTTCATTTTTTCTTTCGGGTTGGGCACAATCTGAAAAGAAAAACATACCGAAATATTAATGTTTGATGTCGGTATTCGAATGGTTACCTTCTTTTTACCGTATCTTGTCCTGGCACCCATCCAGCTGGACACACCTCGCCGTGCTTATCCGTGTACTGGAATGCCTGCACTAGCCGAAGAGTTTCATCTACCGATCGTCCGACCGGTAAATCGTTCATGGTGATCTGTCTGAGAACGCCTCGATCATCGATAATGAACAGACCTCTGAAATGGCAAATGAGGTATTTACTCATATATAATCTTATTTTTCATACCTTTTCTGCTCTCTGGTTCCACTTGAACATCGATACATACCGAAGCGTGTGTCCTAGATCATCCAAAAATACACCATAGTCCTTCGAAATGTTGTGTGTAATATCACTGACCAGTGGAATGTTAATCTTTCCTAATCCGCCTTCCTTGCGCGGCGTATTGATCCATGCCAGGTGAGTGAAGTGCGAATCGATACTGGCGGCAATTACTTCAGCATTTAGTTTCTTGAACTCAGCCACGCGATCAGAGAAGGCGAGAATTTCCGTAGGACACACGAAGGTGAAGTCAAGCGGGTAGAAGAAAAACACCAAATACTTTCCACGGTAGTCCGAGAGCTTTATCTTTTTAAAGGCTCCATCCACCACGGCAGTAGCCTCAAATTCCGGAGCAGGACGCGAAATGAGCGCCTTCGTGTACTGCAGCTTATGATCGACGAACCGGGCGGCTTCTTGCGGGTAAACGTGCCCACCGCCGAACGAATGGCAGGAACCTCCATCCTCCGGGACTGCTGCGCGACTTTCCTGTACAATAATGGCACACCAAAACAGTAAGCAACAGGCGGCAACGCCGGTAACACTAATGTTCGACGAAAATTTCGCCATTTTATGTTTCTACAGTTTGAGCGCTTCTTTCCTGCACGACTAGATGTCACGAACAACGCCACGCGTACAAGTTTCCCTATCGACAGCCGCAATCGCAGAAGCCGTTGACACTCTTGATGCTACTGATGCGATATTTCAAGCAACCGGTGCAATTCTGTCGCTGCTATCACTTATCTTTGCGGTCGAAATCTACCGCAAGACGTGTCGCACACCTGCAAAGTGCTCGACCACGCGAAAAAATAACACCGCTAGCCAGCGCGCACGAACGAGCGAAAACGAGAAGGGGCTAGCCACGCACAGTCGGCTGTAAACAAACGCAGGCCAATGAAAACCTTGACCAACGGGCTTTGGGGAGGGATGGGACTCGAGCGTCGCTGCTGTCAAACCGTTTTCACTACAAACGTCAAAACGTCAATTACTCATCGCTACCGAGCAGTGGCTTTGTTTTGTGTGTTTTGCGTCGAAGAAAACGAATCGCGACATGGCTGCAAATTTTCCACCAGTGTCGCCTGTTTTGAAACCTATCCAGCACTATCTCAAGACGGCGCAGGAGCATGACTCCCGAGATCCGATCGTCGCTTACTGGTGTCGCTTGTACGCTCTGCAATTGGGTCTCAAAGTGCCCAGCCAGGGCATAGACGATCGGAAACTACTGGTGTCGATTATGGACTGGCTGGAGACGTCCAAAGCACAGATGACCGACAATGAGTCCATCACAAACGATGTAGCAGCACAGGCATACTTGGAGAACTACGCCCTGAAGCTGTTCCTGTACGCGGACAAGCAGGATCGTGCGAGCAACTTTGGAAAGAACGTCGTCAAAGCGTTCTACACATCGGGTATGATTTACGATGTTTGCCAGATATTCGGCGAGCTAACCGAGGAGGTAACACAAAACCGCAAGTATGCCAAGTGGAAGGCATCCTACATTCACAACTGTCTGAAAAACGGCGAAACGCCCGTTGCGGGTCCTTTGGCTACGGACGAGGACAAGGAGTTCGATCACGAACTCATTCCGGGTGTCCCTAATCAGGAACCCCAGCCCGGGCCAAGCAATGCTCCATCACCAGCGATTGGTTTTCAGCCACAGGCGCCCGTATCGCCGCAACCGCCTCCAGCCGGTCCCACTAATTTTACCACCTCGGATCCATTCAGCAACGTGAAAGCTCCAACACCACCCAGCGAACCGGAGAAACCACCAGGAGGTTTCCAACCGTACAAGGGCGGACAGGCGAGCGAAATCGTAACGGTCGAACCGAACCGACTTGTGAATCCCGCTGGTATTCAGCTACGTCCCGAACAAGTTACTAAGGCGCAGAAGTACTGCCGATGGGCAGAAAGCGCTCTGAATTACGAGGATTTGAAAACCTCCATCGATAATCTCCAGAAGGCACTTCGTCTGCTCGAAACTGGGCATGACGGCTAGCTGCTCAGCGACACCCGCAAGTGCCTAATGCTTTTGTTTTATCTTTACCTAGCTGCTTATTGTATGGCCAGAAATATGTAATGTAACTAATACAAATAAAATTGCTTACCTGCTGACGGGTATTCTGTACAGGACTTTTCTGATTCATTGGTTCGGGAGTTTTAGTCTCTTTTTCTTGTTGATCCTTGCTGATGAACGTTCTTGTGCGTATCTTGTTATACGCCCCGCTCGGTTTATTCAAAATGACTCGTCTTTCGTTCTGCTTTACACGTTTTAGTGCTACGCTTTCCATCGATGATTCCTTCGGTACGATTTTTCGTATCTTCGGCATTGTTCTGTCCGTTTCAGAAGCAGCAGCACGTATTTCTGTTGGCTGCTCTAAAATTTTTTTCTGATATGTTCTAGTTACTACGTGATTCAGCCGTTGCGAGCTAACGTTGATGATCTTTTTGTCCATAGGAACATCCCTGTTCACTTTTCGATCTTTGGGAGAAGGCACCTTCTCTACATGTTTCACTATGGACTTTTCATCCAATTCCTTTACCGTATAGTAGTCATCCTGGTCAGTGACGTATTCCATGTCCTCACAATCCTCTTCCACTTCTTCCTCGTCGCTAGGAACACCAACTTCGATCTCTTGCACGACTTGTGCGTGGGTATTTAAAAACTGCTTCGTATTTGCCACTGTCTCCATCCGTTCCTGGGTATCCGCCGCTTGTTCCGTATCCGATTCGACGGAACCTATTACATTGTACGTTTCCTCTTGGTTATCGTAATCTATTGTATTGATGGTTACTTCGTCCATTACCTCCATGTTACTAGAATTTTTCAGTGAGGTACTAGAGACGATGTGAAGCTCTTTCCGATCATCTCCCTCCACGTTAATGATACAGTACGAGTCACATTGCTCTTCGGGGTATTCCTGCTTCAGAAACCGTGCTCGTATTTCTGGCGGCACCAGGATGCACAGCTGCATGATGTGGTTGCGCATCCGTGTTAGATTTCGAATCGTAGTCCACTTGCAGAACACACACTCTCGTTTGCGATCGTTATCGATTGAGTTGAACAGATTGTGGATGTCCTTCTTGTTGAAGTTCGTAAACGACGATTCCCGTTCCCGTTCTTCGGCGTCCTGTAGCGTGTCGTTCATGTCCTCTCGAGCTTGTGCAGATGAGTTTTTACACCGATGCACTATATGAGCCACCATTCTCGTTGCATTTTCTCTCGTAAGCCAACCACAAAAGCGGCACTTCTGCTGCGTATCGTTCTGGCGCTCAAAGTACGTACGCACTGGGTGTGAATTTTTACGCTTTTGTTTTACTCGCACTTCCTCCACCTTCGGGATCTGTTCTGTCTTGATAATTTTTAACTTCGGCATTATCAGCGACGTTACAATGATAAATAGGCTGAAATATTTCAAGTTCAAATGCCCTCTCGAAGACGCAGCTTGCAAGCCAAACAAACGTTGAGAAAATGGCGCATGGGGAGAGGTTTTGACGTTTTTTCATCTATGACAACGGCCGTTTGACAGCAGTGGCTGAAAAGAGTAAACATCTATCCGAAGCGAAGCGATTGGCTTGCTTATTGTATTCCACCGATGAGTGTTTATCGTCTATTTCGAGCATTGTTTGATCAATAAAATAATTCGACGATCAACACCATGCCTACGATCATCGCTTTGGATGTGTCGCTTTCCATGACTCGCCCGATTCCGAGCCAATCTAACACCGGTACGCCTGGTAATGGAGGTTCCGAGAATGTGATGACTTACCATCAGCTGGCGGTTTTGGGCATTAATTCCATTCTGGATTACCTTTCGAAGCATGCGCGCCTCGAGTTTGTTTCAATGGTAAGTAGCTATGTAGGGAGACATTCCAGCATTAGGTGGTTGTTTTGAATGACTATAAATAAATCACAAAAAAATCGCATAAGAGAGATAGTTGACGAAGAGAAGAAGCGAAAAAGACCTCAAAGGCCTGTTGAAATGCCATGTGTTCAAGTGCTATCAGAGCGTGAAGCAAAAAAGACTCACATTCGACATCCCGACCGCTCATATGTTTCGCGCTACTATGTTACACACCATGCTGTTGGCAACGCTGACAAGCTGTCAAAAGCGGGTGCAACGAGTGAGAGCAAAAAAGTCAAAATTTGCGCGACAAGACAGAGTCGGCCAGGACTTACCACAAATTCCTTCGGTGGCCGTGTGTTCTTAGGAAGCTCGAAAGCTATGCGTTTGGCCCTTGTCGACGCGTGGGATCTTCCAGAGTGCTAGATACTACTACTACCGCTTGTTGCACGAGGCTTATTTTCCTGCTGGGCAATGTGCAGTATAGACACTTGGTCACCGTAGCCGCCTGCTGTTGTGTTACTCACTTCGATGCGATCGCTCCACGTGTTTGAGGTTAGGTGTTCACTCCGAACCGATTGAATCGCGGCTGTGAAAAAGTGAGACGAACGCTATTTGCCTGCTGTCGCCACTCGAAACGACTTCGTGACTAGTGGTGCTGGTGGCAGGATCTGTATTTGGGTCGGCAGTGTTACATAAAACAGAGACGGGTCGTACACATCAGAGCACCTTCGTTACCGCCATGGCAGCCAGCGATAAAAGCAAACGACCGTCGCCAGCGGTTCTAACCGTCGCCTTACGCACGAATTTTGACCTTCGTCGAATCTCAGCCGGCGATGGCTGGGATGAGGGCCTCGAGTTCTTACAGCATCTGCACGAAACGAAACCAATCGATCCCGAATGCCCGCCCACAAAGGATGAGCTGATCGCCGCGGGCAAGTTGCCGAAAGATGATACGCAACAGACGGCCGTTGATCCGGAGGCACTGTTCGAAGAGTTTTTCAAGGTTGACATCGAATATCTCAAGAGTTTAGATCCGAAGGATTGGAAAAACCAGGATCACTACGCAGTACTCGGACTGAAAGGGATGCGGTAAGTACCATCATCCGAGCGCCCCAGTTTTCCCGCAGTGATACGTTCATTGTTCATCCTTTTTCTCCTTTCTTTTCCTCCAATAGGTTTGAAGCCACCGATGAGGACATAAAACGCGCATACCGTAAGATAGTATTGAAACACCATCCAGACAAGCGGAAAGCGCTCGGTGAAGAGGTGAAGCAAGATGACGATTATTTCCACTGCATAACCATGGCGTACGAGACGCTCGGTACGCTGAAAAACCGTCGCGCTTTCGATTCAATCGACCCCGAGTTTGATGATGCCCTGCCGTCTCAGGCTGAGGTGGAGAAGGATTTCTTCGCATCGCTACGGGACGTGTTCAAACGCAACTCGCGTTGGAATGAATCGCGAAAGGCTGCCCCCCAGCTGGGCCATGATAACACGACCCGCGAGGCGGTGGAAGACTTTTACGACTTTTGGTACAACTTCCAGAGCTGGCGCGAGTTTAGCTACCTTGACGAGGAGGATAAGGAAAAGGGACAAGATCGCGAGGAGCGGCGCTGGATTGAGAAACAAAACAAAGCCATTCGACTGAAGCGCAAGAAGGAAGAGTCGGCCCGAATACGCTCACTGGTTGATCTGGCGTACAACAACGATCCGCGCGTGGTGCGTTTCAAGCGAGAGGAAAAGGAACGCAAGCTGGCGGCGAAACGCGCCAAACAGACTGCCTATCAGGTCCAGAAAGCAGAAGAAGAACGTCTGGCCAAGGAGGCTGCCGAAGCGAAGCAACGCGCGGAAGAAGCTGAGCAGAAGCGCATTGAGCAAATTCAAATCGAGCGCGAACGAACAAAGCGTATACTGAAAAAAGAGCGCAAGGTATTTCGTGACACGGCCAAGGGCAAGAACTATTACGCTTCGAACGACAAGGAGCGCCTGAAGCATCTCGAGGGCGTAGAGAAGTTAATCGAATCGTTCAAGTTGCTCGAGCTGCAAGATTTCAACAAGGAGCTAGCGAACGGTGGCCGTGACGTATTCGTAAAGGCGCTGAACGAGTTAGAGGCGAAGCTGGAGAGCGAACGTATTGCCGCCCAGCAGACGGCACAGATACCAAACAACGCCGGGCTGAAGGTGGTCAATCGGAAGGCCATGTGGTCGCACGACAACGTGCAGCTGCTGATCAAAGCCGTTAACCTGTTCCCAGCTGGAACGATATCCCGCTGGGACGTGATAGCGAACTACCTGAATCAGCATGGTACGGGGCTGGGCGATATGCGCTTCTACGCGAAGGATGCCCTAAACAAGGCGAAGGAGTTGCAGGGAGGCGACTTTTCCAAGAGTGACCTTAAAACGGTGGTTAACCAACAGGCGTACGAGTCATTCGAGCGCAGCAAAAAGGATCTCAAGATCATCGACAACTCGGAGATCAGCATGAAGGAGGCGGCGGCTGAGGAGAACGGCAAGGAGAAAGGCCAATCAGAGGCAAAACACAACGGCAAGCAGCAACAGGCAGTGGAAAAGAAGTCAAACCCCCACGTGATGATGGTGAACGGCGAGTCGAAAGGACACGGTACCGGCCCGAATGGAAGCGCATCCGAGGGCAAGGAAAACCGCAACAAGCAGCCGAAACAAATGAAGGAAATGTCCCCGGCGGCTGGTGCTGGGGTGATCCCGGTGGTGAACGGCACAGAGGACAACAATAAGACCTCCGCGGCTCCGGTGGTTTCAAATCCGGAAGCAAAGGCGAAACCGGCCAGTGCTTCTACCAAAAAAGACAAGGAAGCAAACCGGGTGTGGAGCAAAGAAGAACAAGCCCTGCTCGAGCAAGCCATCAAGACGTACCCGGTGTCGTGTGGTCCGGATCGTTGGGATCGGATAGCGGAATGCATACCGAACAGAACGAAAAAGGATTGCATGCGGCGGGTGAAGGAGCTGGTCGATCTGGTCAACGCAAAGCGAGAGGCACAGCAAAGCGTCAAGTAGTAGGAGACAGAGAGTAGAGCAGAGTAGGATGTGAGCAGGGTAGAGGATTTTAGACGAAAGAAGAAGAAGAAGAACAGAAGGCCCTTCCAGGAATAGTTTTGTACTGGTTTTCCTCAGATGTGGAGCATTGCTGTGTAGGGGGCGTTCAACAGAGAAATAGGGAAAAAGACACACCTTTTTGTACATAATTAAAGTGTCCTGTTCTATCCAACACAACAACCTAACACCACACTCGCACACCACCTCAGGCAGAAACCCGCATTCGTAGACAAGTTTATCGCTACACAACGCGACCAACAAAATGCCTCAAGATATTTGCAGACATTAAAGTACGAAAACAAGTCTAAACAACTGTATGTTCGCGTTGTGGTTTGCTTGAAGGAAAATTGACACATGGCTGCTACTCCATCTGGAGCCATTCGTCCTGGGCATCCGTTTTGATCCCCCTCTATTCTACTTTTCCCTCCAGATCATCTATTCGTCGCTGTTCGAGGTGGTGGTGGATTTCACTCGCGATTACGATGCGATCCGGCAGGCGCTGCACAAAATCGAACATTACGACAAGACGAGTCTCGAGAACGTGCTGGTGGCGGTTAACAACGCATTTAAGGCGCACTGGGGCAGCCAGAACTACTGCCAGATCATCTTCGTCACCGATTGCGGCGTGGGTATTGGACCGAGTTCGCTCAAGAACACGATCATCAACATCCAAACCTACAAGGCGGCCTGTTTGGCAGCGGTCACGGCCGCAGCAGCGACCTCTTCCAAAACCGACTGCTTAAAGTCACCCGGGAAAGCGGCCGCAGTAATTCCGCAACCATCCGACAACCAGTGGGTTGGTTTTTCCTATCCGAGCAAGCTGTCATTCGTGTGTCTGGGCAGTCTGGCGACGGATTCGGCATTTCGCTGTGGCACGAAGCTTTACCAGCAGCTACTCGATGTCAGTGGACAGAAGGGGCAACTCTTTATCCCACGCATGAAGCACGACGAGTCGGTTGGCTCGGATGAAACCACTTTGCCAGCCACGGGAGACGACGGTGAGGATGTCATGAAGCAGCTTACACGATCGTCCGCACTGGAGGCGTTCGAAGCGATGTGCGACACCAACTACCGACAGTTCGAAGCTACGCTGCGCTGTGGAGGATACTTCCGACTGGAAGACCCCGTTATCGTATGGCCTGCACCGCTAGCGTACACCGCACGAGACGTTCTCGGAGTTGAGACTACAAAGCTGATGTCACGACGGTTGGAAGTTTGCGGTTTTCTCAGCATGTCGGACATCGGTTCCCCGATGTCTGTTAGCAGACATTTGATTTTACCGCGCAACGCCAGTCCATCGTCATCGGAGCATGCAGACGGAGCGAAAACATCCGTCACATCAGGAGGCAAAAATGGACATGCCCTTCCCAGCGCCGAGGAACGTCTTGAGGCAGATATCAAAGCGTTTTACACGAAACCGGACAGTGGCAGTGCGTCGGAACACCACCAGCACGACGAGCACACCATTGATGGGGCCGACGTTAACAAGGAATCGGTGTGTGTGCTGTTGCACGGTGCGCTAAAGGTGGAAAATATGGCCGCACTGGTGCTACTTGGTGACGCCTGGTATGGCTTCATTTACTCGTACGCGGATGGCAAGAAAAAGTGGAATCTCATGCTTAACGTGCTGCCACCGGGTAACGACGTGGTGCCCTGGCTGGGCGATTTACGCTATCTTGGGACGCTGGAGGATGCGTTCCCGGGTGAGAATCCCGCGTTCCCGATCAAGTCGGAAAAACGCAGCTACTCGCAAAACATCGTCGTTTGGATTCGGCAGGCGGGTTTGCAGTCGGACATACAGAAGGTGCTGCGGCATGCGAAGAAGTTGCCCGAAAAAACGCAACATTTCTACAAGGAGCTTAACCGCATCCGAAGGGCAGCCTTGTCGCTCGGTTTCGTCGAACTGTTGGAAGGACTGGCGCATATATTTGAGCGGGAAATAGGCACGCTTCCGTTGAGTGCCTCGCCGGACTGTTCTATGCAGCTGAACCACGCTGCCATGGAGTTGCGCAAGCCGGTCAACCGCGACATGAAATCCATGATCCACGCCCTCCCGACGCAGTATAACCAGCTAGGATAGGTTTGGTTTTTTGCTTTACTTTCGAAATTGTAGTGAGAATATAAATTATTAAGTACAAAATGGAAACCGTGATTTGTCTTAAATAATAATTGAGAAAACCATAAAATTGTAGAATTCTAAAATAATGAAAACAATTTAGCATAATTTGAAACAGCTGAAACACAAAATAATGACAAAAATATGACACAAGATTTAAATTATGTCCAATTATGTTTTGTTGTTATTCAAAACAATAAACATAATTTGGCATAATTTATAATTATGAAAAACATAATGTGTATATAATTTGAAATAATAAAAAAAAATTTGGCATACTTTTATATAACGGAAAATATAAATTATTCTAAAATAAAATAACAAGAACATTATTTGAAATTAAAATTTAATTATGCCAAATTAAGGTTTCTGTTTTGCAAAACAACCGAAAATATAATATGGCATGATTGTAAATGATAAAAAATTATGTATAACTCAAAATAATAGAAAAATAATTGAAAAAAATTAACATAATTAAAAGAATAATATGCGTCTAATTTCAAATAACGAAAACACAATTAGACATAATTTTAAAACACAATTAATCATGTTATGCAAAAAAAAATCAGAAAACAACTGACGTAATTTCTTTCCCATCTTTGTTTTCCTTGATATTGCTGCAGATAATTTTCAAATAATTTATTCTCGTCCATCTCTGTTGCACAACACAACAGCACAACGACGGTGTCTCTTTCCTCGGCTAAGTTTCTGCGGAGTCTTCTACAACTAGCGCCTCGTATGCCTCCTTTGTTGCTTTCTTTAGTTATCAATCAATTAATAATATAATGGTATACATTTTCTTTTCCTTCGTGTTGGGGTAATCTTCCTCTTAGTTAGCAGTTACGCAACGGACGCTGCGTCGTTCCGCAGCGGAACCAATTTAGTCTGCATTTTGCATTGCCATGTGCGTTTGCCGTTCTCTCTTTTGTATTAAACATTTTTACAGCTGCGTTAGGTTGCGTTTTCTCCAGCTTTTCAACGCATTTGCTATTTAGTTTTCATGTCTCGTTCTGTTTGGATGTGTTCTAATGTTGTGTCTGTTTGATTGTGTTAGTTTTGAAGGATTTATTTCTAAACTTGCCAAAATGGTGAAAGCTAAATAGAGGATCTGTCCACTACCTTTTACGTTCTAAAATGGGTAGAATTTTGCGCAAATAAAGTGTGTTCTAGTTTTCGTGTGTTTGCTTTCTCACATTTTTCTTTTCTTTTGCAAGCACACACAACAAACAAGCCAAACGTTTCCCCGTTTAGGAGATGCCGTTATCTAGGGTTTTTAAATCTTTTCTTTTTATGCGGTATACTTCTTCTTGTTTTTTTAACTCTAAAGTTATGTTTTACGTATTCAACTGAAGGTAGTTCCGTGTTGTTTGTTTTGTAAAGTAAGCTTCTCCATAATCTTGCTTCTCAAGCTATTCTACATTACTATTCGTTTTTAGTATACACTCCTCGTTATTTCCTCTTAATGGCACGGACATTGTTGGGAAGCTGCTATTTGCATGGCCTTTAAGTGTTTCTCTAACTAATCAAACTCAAATCATTCTACGTTAAGAGTATAAATCAGGAAACGATTACTGAGAAATTAATTTAAGTTATCTAAACTGAGTACAATGAGTACTTTTCACGAGTTAGCTTTAGAATCGTGTGGAAGTAACGTGGATTAATATAACTAAGGTCAAACAAAAAACTGCATGTGGTAACATGTTTTTAACCATAAAAGAAACACCTTTGGATTGCAAATAAATCATACAAGAATAACAATTTTGGAAGCTGCCATTGCAACTGGATATTTTCCTTTGCATATTTTCCCGTACAGGAGCGTTTCACGTGGACGGTGCCGTGTAGTGATTTAAATATTCTCTTTTTGGCTAAAAGTAGCATTTTTGTTGTAGTTGTTGTTTGCAGTATACTTGAGTTAATGTTCAGCATGGCCATTCGAAGAGGAACAAAGACAATTTCAGTAAAAGCCCATAGAATGGCTGTTGGTTTCAATGACAGGAAAATAGTACCAACCCACTGCAACCGGCCGTTCCTTTGCTGTATAACAGTGCAAAAGGAAATTGGCTCTGCCTAGCATTCCTCTATTCAAGAACCTCCCGCGTCTGTCATTATCTTAATCGTATTACGAAATGTTAATAAAAACCTTATGCCTCTAAGTATATATTTAGATATAGGTGTATGTGTATATATATAGATATATGTTAATGTTAGAAAATAATAACGTAAATTTGTTACCTTCTATTATTTCGTTTCCTCACTCACAATATGAATTCTTTGTTCTTTGTTTCCTATTACGTATACAAGTTTCGCAGCGGCGACGATGTTGTTTGTAGTTCAAATTTTCACTTTTCTCACTTATCAGCCGGTGCATCATGGTTTAAATAACATAAAGTTTGTATAACTGGTAAAAATAAACAGTAACACTTGATTGGCATACTTGGTTTTGTTTCACTTTTTCGTTACTTTCGTGTTCATTGTAGTTCTGTCTTTTTTTGTCTAAGTTTAGCAGACTTCTTCTATTTGCTTCTTTTGTTTGTATACTTGTTTCTTTTCTCTTGACTGCACCTTGATTCTCTCGCTTACTTCGTACATTGGTATACTTCAGTTGCTTCGATGACTGATTTTTTGTTTTCGTTTTAGTAATATTTTCACTTCTTCTAAGCTAAAGTTTCCTTTTTCGTATCATCATCGTATAATAGGGTTTTCAATAGTTGCACTTTTAGCTATACATTATTTCTACACTGAGTGTCTCAAGGTAAGACAGTCGCAAATTGATAACAGAAGCATAAATCTGTCTGTAATGGATTGACAATGTAATGCAGTGATAGAAAAGTTCTGAAAGCTACAGAACCACTATTGCCTTAGCGTTCGACTCCACAGGGCGTGGAAAATTTGCCCACGTTTGCTTGCAGTTAACACACACGCACACCCCAACCGGCACACTATTGGTTTACTTGTTGTTGGTTTTTTTACGTATTATTGGTACTTTTTTTCTGTTGACTGTTGTTGCTAACAACGTTAGCATTCCACCTAGTTTTCGTTTCGTTCAATGGCGATATGGAAATCAAATAAATCTATTATCACAGACTTCACTCGTCCTTCTACGCGTGTACCGGCGTTTATCGATTTCCATGTTCTTCGCCTTTATCTGCCCTTCGTTCGTTTGTTTCTCTCTTCTTCCTGTCGCGAAGAGAAAAGTGGAGAGTGAACAGGAACCTTGATGTATTTATCTGTTTTCTAATGAGTTTTATGCTTATCTGATTAGTTTGCTGGGTTTTTTTACTTATTGCATAGCAACTTGCTTAGGTTTTTATCTCATTTCATTACTTCGTTTTTCATTAGCACTAGTTACGTATATCTGTTGCTTTGTTTCATTATCTCACAGTATCATGGTACGAATCATAACTTAAAAAGAGAACTAATATGACACTTAAAAGTAACTCCGTTCACGCAGCTCCCACTGTGTGGAGCTGTATGCTTGTTTGCGCGCTAGAAACAATCCGTTAACACGGGTTTGTTAAACATGGATCGCGTAACATTTCGTTAACGTATACTTGGCTTGCGCATGTGCTTTGATTCATTTACTTTCATCCCGCAGGAAGATTTGAGTGGGAAGCGTTTTTTTGTCTTCTTGCATACATTCCAATTCCCTATGCATTGTGGTAAGCTTATCGTGATCAAAGAATCACTTAGTAATCCTTACAGCAGCAGCTAATGTGTTTGAGTGCCTGTCCCGTAATCATGCAATTATCATCATTGGTTTTTAATGTAACGCTCCCATTTGCCAGCGGGGGCTGCAATGGACTGCCTCTTTCGAACGGGTCACAAAATGTATGTAAATGGTATTTATTTATGTAATCGTCGTCCGATTACATTCACCATCGGTCGCGAGACACGGTAAGGTAATCACACCCGCCGATCCTGCCATTGAACGCTCAATCCATTCGGATTCCGGTTTCTCAAGCCTCCTGTTCCACACGAAAGCTTCCGTTTACGCATTGTTGGTTTCAGAATTCGGGTAACCGGCACCATTTCCTCCCTCTCTAATTGAGTCACGTGTCAATAGAAGATTCTGTGTGGAAAGGGCGTACCGGTAGTGAAACTGACCGACAACAAACAGAAAAAAAAACAGAGTTCCTCAATTCTTTACCACTCTGCTAGTACCGGCTGCTCATTACGATGGTAATAAATATTAATCAATTCAGACTTCATCATAGCGCACCGGCACGCACGAATAATATCTCGCTTTGACCGTGTGTGTATGTTTTTTTTCCAGCACCCTCTCCCAACCAGTTAATAGCATTAACCGATGAAAGGATACCGAGCCAGGCTTTGCAGGGGCGTTAATTAATAACAGGCGAGGCCGTTTTCGAAGGAAACTGGCGCCCAAGTGGGAGGAACCCTCAACCGTGCTGTGACCGAATTCGGCTGCGGCCAGTGATTGCTGTTCCAATACGCTCGACCGTTGATTGGGATGAATTTGTTTTTAAATTGCATTTCTATTCAAATCGGATGGCACGTTCACTTGCTCTGAAGCCTAGAAGCCCGGAGCAGGCATGGCGCGATGTTTGCATACAACGATTGAAGGCATTTCTCGCCATTTCGTACGAGGCCGCTGGAGCCTTTTTTGTTTTAAATACTCCAACGTGGTGCCGGCTTGCTTAATGCACGGAAGGCTCGGTGACAGGTTGCTTGTTGGGACGGTTTGAAGGTCGAATTGAAGTGAACTCACAAGTTACTCAAGCAATCTCGGAAGGGCTGCAGCTAACATCCAAAGCGCACAAGCCCACAAAACCCAGATTCATAAACATCAACCGGACAGATGCAGGGTCAAGGGTCCGGATTGCGGTGGTGATTAGTATTTGTTTTGCATTCTTTGATTGATCATTATGTCTCGGGTACGATGGTGTTGTTTTGGAAAACAATAACGAATCGGTACCTTCACCGATGGTGCCATTTGCACAACATATAGGGGTGACAAATCTACGCCTCATACCGAACACAATGCGATAGGACAAAACGGACAGGAGATTCATTTGAAAGTGTGCTCTACTAAAGGCTTACTCAGCAATACTCATGCCGCTCGCAGGTATTATCGTAGTGCTTCTCTCTCGTAGCTTGGGCTGTGGAGACACGGCAGGAGTCCGCTCTGATGGGAAGGATTCTTCGGTTCTGCATCCGGAACTTGATCGATTATTCGTCGATGGCTAACAGCACGGTCTTTGGTGAACTAGGTTCGCATTCGCGCGTGGAAAACGTGTGGCGCGCTTATTCCCCAGAGTTGTCGGAGGCATTCTCCAGCATCGGCAGCAAAATGCGCCGGCGAGCATTAATAAACCAATTGTTTACCTTAAAAGGAAGAAGCGGAGAAAAAAGTGTTACTTCGTAGAACAAAATGATTGCAACAGCTCCTAAAAGTGCTGGCCGAAGGTACTTACTTGCAATAACGTGAGATTGGTTTGTGCTGCTATTGCTCGCTTCTCATCCTCAGTAGGATAGGGATGCTGATGTATGGGGTTGCCAAACAGGAACCAGCCGGAGTCCGAGTAGGAGAAAAAAAAATAGGAGAGACAAAAAAGGAAAGATCAAAATTAGTCGAAAACATTGCAACGGCACGTTGGACGGATACTAACGACTAGGTGTTGGAATAACCACGCCCGCATAACGCTGGTCGCATGCTTGGGCAGGATGCCACGCTTTTGGCGCTTGCCGGAACCCGAATCACCATCCCCGGGCGAATCGAGCTCGGAATCAAGCTCGTCGGAACTTCCGCACGGTGACAGTTGACCGGCGTAGATGTCGAGCGGAGAGGTTAGTGCAATTGTCGGTGGACAACCGAGCGCATTGCCAGGCATCGTCCCGGCATTGGGAAGCATACCTCCGGAAAGGTGCTGGTACACGTGATGTTGCTGGTGTTGCTGCTGTTGCTGCTGCTGGAATGCCATGGCCATGCTGGCGGCGGCCACAGTTAAGTCTGAGGGCAGCAAATTCGCCGTACCATCATGCACCACCGACAACCCGGACGATAGGGCGGACAGTCCAGCAGTAAGGCCACCGGCTAAGGAACTCATCGCAAGCGAGGTGTCTTGCATGGCCGTGGTGGTTTCAGGCACAGTGGCAATATTGTTGGGTGAGAGCGATTGCTGCAGGTCCGCTGATATTGCTTCCATAGCAGTCGCTGGCACTTGATGGTGATGGAGAGGACGCACCGGATGCTGAGAGTTGGTTGTCTGTATCCCAGTACCGTAGGAGTTGCTCAATAAGCCTCCCTTAGCTTTTGTGGGGGTGGGGATTACAAAGCGCGTTTAAAAGGGCAACTTACGGGGGATAAGCACACACATACACACACCGTGCGAATAAAACCTACATCTGCGACGACCCAGATTAAGAACTTACCTTGCATATTGCTGTACTCGCTGGTGTCACTGCCCTGCAGATAGTCCGTACTCTGGTAGTAACCTTGTGCGCTTCCGGAAAGGTCCTGCAAAGAAGAGCCAACCCATATGTATGCCAGCCATTCGCGATGGTGCAACAAACTCCACTAAACTAACCTGCTCGGGGCTGTTGATGGGACTGTTCGAATTCGAGAGGTTGTTATTGTGCTCCAGCGCGTAGTCTGACCGAAGCAGGTTCTCCGACTGCATCTTACTCCGAAGGCAGGCAATGTAGCGCGTGCAAAAGTCCCGGCACAGCTCCTGCACCTTTTCCAGCTCGAGCAGGTGTATTCGCAGCACTTGCAGTGCCTTTATCATCAGCCCGTCCAGCTCGCTGTTGTTGGTCAGCAGTGGACGCTTTTCTTTCTCCAGCAGCTGCACGAAGGCCTGAGAGGTCGTCGTAGCAGAAGCAGAGAATCAATACGTGGCTGATCAAATGCCTGTGATTATCGTTAGCTTTGCGAGTGCGGATTTACCTGAATATCTCGGGAGAAGCTGTCCCCATCGCTGGTGCCATTGTTGGAGGATCCGTTTGGACTCGAGGCGGAAGACGAAGATGGTATGTAGCCTTGCGTGGCCTGTTCACATTTTTCCAGCAGCAACGCCAGCAGGGAAAACAGTGGATGTCTGCAAAGGGCGGAAGTACAATTTCATCGTGAGCAAAACTGTTTTGGTGATGTATATTCGAACAACAAATCAATCGAAAGGCTCGCTCTATGCTTAATTTCAAAAAATGTCAACCAACGGTACCGTATTTATCGGATCCAGTTCGACCAACTTGACGCTTTCTTGAGAATGGGGTTTCATTTTCCTGTCTCCCATCTCTCTCGCGCGTAATAAAGCCATTACTGTCTCACAGAAAACCCATCGTCGATGCCATATACTTCACAATTTCCCGGCGAGCGCGTGACGCCCGTCGTGGAAACGGAAACGGAACGAAAAGGCGATTATCTTTTCGTCCTTGCACGGTTCCACCGCGCGCTGGTGGAAAACCGGGGACCGTCGAAGATCCATTTCTGACTGACAAACACACAAGCGGCGTCGTCTGTGTGTTCGCACAGGGTTCGCTTTTCCTCGCGCTCGCGTACTTTGCATTGGAAATTTCTTCATCGTTTCGATTTTTCCTCGCTCCATCGTTTGAGCATCCTCGCGATGCACTTTGCGTGGGGGAGGAGGGCGGGCTGGTGACTCGTAACATCGTTTCGTGTTTGTCCTCTTGCCACAAAGACCGTACCCGGTTCCCGATCGGTTGGAGTTTTGCGTTCGCAGTGGAAAACTCTGTCATCGTGTCATTTGTGGCCATTTTTCGTTCAATGGCGGCCGATGGAACCGGCGGGACAGTTTTACATTGTGCATAATACATTGCCCGGGTGGGCGGGTTGGGGGGGAGGGGGATGGGGGGTTGGAACATCCGGTCCCCCTCCTCCCCCCCACCAACCTTGGATAACCTTGGGCAGGCGAATCGTATGCAAATCGAGCCACTTCGACAAAGCTGCATTCGAACGTTTGGTCCGCCGGATCGAATGCCAGCAATATCTTCGCCCGTTATCCTTCTCGCATTCCAAAGTCGGCGATGGCACGCCGGTGTGTGTGTGTGTGTGTGACAGCAAGCTTTCTTTTTTTTGCATTCGCCCCGTGCATTCGAATCAAGTGATGGTCAGCGGATCTCTCACGTAGCGCCGGAGGTCGATCACGTCTTTCAGATGCATTTTAACAAAACCATATGTGTGTAACAGCTCGCCGAAGCTGGGGTGGAAAAGCCAATGCGAGACGAGACTTGTGCATTGAACACCCCCCCCCCCCCCACCCCCTTGGAGGGGCCCACCGATTACCAACCCCACTCTTAGCACTACGCCGAGCACGCCGAGAACAGATCCCGGACGCCATATATGAGTGCGGCGAGTTGTGTGTTGCTCTAGCATTTGTTTCGCGTTAGTTTGCATTTGCATTTGCCAGCACCACGACGAATGATGAAATGTACGTAGCCAGCCAGTCGTTGATTAAGCTATTTTTGCGTCGAAACGACGAACGGAGCACTGACAATTTGCATCTTGAAAACATTTCAACCGACCAAACCGGCAGCTCAAGAGGGTTTACTAAACACGCCCAATATAGCGGTACACCCTGTTCTCCGTTGCTGGCAAGCGCTTGGAACTGCTGGAAAACCAAATGGATTTTCCCAGGTCGCACTATCTGAAGGAATGCAATGTTGCTGCTTGTCTATTTTAATCCCGCACCCTTGTGATGAGCCGAGTACCGGATTTAAACCCTTCATGTTTAGAACGGCTTCCCAAAAAACACCCAAAACATATTGGTTTTCCCAATCGCTTTCCGTCAATAGAAACATCGTTCGAAAGCTTGATTTACTACAGCTCAAACATCAAACGACAACGTGAACGCGATCGCTTCAATCGATAGGAAAAAAGAAACCCTTTCTCAACCCCGAGCAGAACGCCAAAACCGGGCGACGTTTTTTTTGTTTTCTCTTTTGGCATCAATCCCAACCAGGGTGGTTTTGCCTTGCCGGAAAACGGGCACGGGCCCGATTGTTACTCACTTGTAGACCGCCCGTTTGTCCGCCTCAAACTGTGCCTGATCGATGTCGCTGAGGCCATGTGGTGAGATCGTCGAGCTGCCAGAGCCCGTCGAGGCCGAAATTGGCCCACTGCCAGGGCCACTGGTGCTGCCGTTGGTGCCATTGTTGTTGCCGCTGTTGACTGTGCTGCCGACCATGCCGCCGGTGCCACTGGTGCTGCTGCTGCTGGTGCTGCTGTTGTTGCTGTTGCTGCTGTTGATCGCACCCAGACCGGATGCCGTCACCGCCGACACCGGAACCGCCGTGACGCTGTTTTCCTGCATCGCGATTGTGTTGCCGGTTTGTTGCTATTTGTTTGCGAGCTTATTGCGCTGCTGCTGCTGTTTCTACTGCGGCTCGTGTCGTTGAGGGTGGGAAAATGGTTCGAAACACCTATCCCATGCGCTTAATGTGCGCGTCTTCTTATCACAATTTGTGGGCGAATTGAGCGATTATTTCCCTCGGCGTGGAAGATGATTCCGTTTCGGGAAGATTTTCCGTTTCCGCTCGTTCAATTTTGTCTTCCTACGGCGGCTGCACAACGCGATCGACGGTTTCAGCTCGATAAATAGCGCTGCCTCATCTTACTACGGCTCATCAGTGAACCATATGGCATCGGTGTTCGGTCGTCCTGGGCGGTTGGCAGCTTTTCGGCATCACTTCACTGGAACCGCATGCTGGCATTTCGATCTGGAAGAGAGTAGGCAACGATGGAAACGTTCAAACTAACATCGCAACAAATCAATCCGGGGAGATAACGCTACTAGACCTAGATCTCTACTGGCCAGTGACCACGGCTCGGAATTGTTTATTCAAATTGCCCCATATATATATTTATATTTTTTTTTCTCTAAACCAACCCCATATCGTTCCACTGGCTGATTGTTTATTTCTAATCAATCGATCTCCAAAATAGGCTCCAATATACCGATTTAATGCCGTTTTTATGATCATTTTGCCTCCCGTTTCCGATGATGGGAAATTGGGACAAACCCATCTGCTGCGCTCTTTCCTTTTATCTGCGATCTATCTGGGCGATTGAAACAAATTATTTACTGCTGCCCTACCCTCCTCCCCTCAGAGCCCGAGTCGCATGCACACGACAAATGGCTGCCCACCCCAAAAGCCACCCACGAGCCGTACGCTCAACCAAATCAACCGAAATAAATTGTTATCGTTGCACTAAAGCATGCGATGGCCCGAAAAAGCCCGCCTCCTAAAACTCAATTCACCGTGCCATCGGCCATCGTCGACAATAAATCTAATCCTGCAATCGAGAGCAACAACAAAAAAACACACACACAGCGAAATCAATCCTTCTCCGCAGCCAGCCCACCCCCCCCCCCGCCATACACATTTCAAATCGCTTCGACCACAAAAGCGGACCAAATGATTCGATGGATTCATTGCGGCTCGAGAGCGTGCACTCACCGTGCGTCAGCACCGTGTCCTGTGAGCGAGTTTCCTGCCACGCGGTTTCGGAAAAACAAACAGGACGAGCGAAGCAAAACAAAACGAAGTGAAGCAAAGCAAAAAAAAAATAAAAAAGAAGGATATCCTGCGCACGCACGCCCGGCAGTAAATCATTCCGGAATTCATCCGCATCCGCGACCAGGACATGCCAGCCCACCCCAAACGGAAAGAGGATGTCTCATAAATAAACACTGTACGAGCTATCAAATTCAAATCAATAACGAGCCGAGGGTACGGAACTTTGGGTGGTTTTTGCCTAGTTCCACCACGCGATGCTTCTCTCATTCTCTCTCTCGGCGGTCGCGGTTGGAGTCCTTTCGCAAGCCGCTGCAATTCGGCGGACGATTTTATGGCAAATAGATTGTTGCCTTCTCTAGAGACCTTACATTCGCCATTCATGGGGTGACATCGCGCGGCCGAAGCGAAGAAATGCAGAACATTGCCACAACGTTTGGCGAAAGAAAGTTGGAAAATAAAACCTCATCCAGAGGCCGCAATTTGGTGGGCGGAATCGAACATAAAAAGGAAGCAAAAAAATTGTAAAAATCAACCCCGGGGTAGGCATTGTGGCCATCACCAAATATATCCTTGAAAAGCGTTCAAGGCAGTTACGAACGCAAAGTTAAAGTTTATTGTTGTTGGTGGGGTGGAGATTCCCCCCTTAACCCTCCCACCATTCGAACCCAAAACGAGCGCAAGAACTCTCTTCCGAACTCACCCTCCGTCGAAAACGAATCAGTCGTTTCATTTCCAAATTTCATTCGATCAGCACAACTTCTCCAATTTGCGAAAAGCCGCACTGGCTGGCGATAGTTGATAGGGATGGGAGGAAGGCGAGTATTTACGAACTTAAAACACGATTTACGAGCGCATAGTCGAACGCTTGGAGGAGAAATTGGATTTCAAGCGGACCTCCTGCGGACCTTCACATTAAGCTTTTAATGTCGTGAGCTCTGAGCCCGCGAGTAATGATGCTCGAATTTTGGGACAATTGTTTTCCCTGCTCAACCAGGACAAACACAGGGATGCAGCTGGCAGGAGGGGAGGTGTTAGGACGTGGCCACTGACAAGCCTCTCCCCGGGACCGCGCTTGTTCCGGTACAGCGCGGCAATAAACAATAATCGTTGTTATTACGACAAATGCAATAGCAATCGGCGAAAGCCGTGCGTCCGGTAAAACGGGACGCGGAATAGTAATGACCGCTTTTTGGTAGATTCTTTGATTTGATTCACTACGGCGCAGGATATATGTTTATCGTCCCGGATCGTCCTTTCGCCGGGCCGGATCGCTTCGAACGAGTGCCGAAATTTGACGCAACTCTTGGGTGCGTAACGGAGATTGGCGTTTTAGTTTTCTTCAAGGTACGAGTTTAAGGATCATCAAAAGGTTGTTTTTCGTTTGAGAATTTTTTAAAGCAGAAAGGAACAAAGCTGACATAAATATTTATCACACATTATCTGCCCTTCGAACAAGGCTTCCAAAAGACGTTCATCATGGTGTTGTTCCATAGATATTCTGACCATCGAAGGGTTAGCCAACCATCACCGGACACGACAAGCGCAGCGAGTCAAACCGCTATAGCCGACATTTTGCGCGACCGACCACAAGGTGTACCTCAGCCAAAAAAAACACACACACAAAAATCGACCATCATAAACAACGTCCACCCCAAAACCACGAGGACATGTCGGGTGACCGCTGAGTGGTCACCAACACCCCCACACCACCCACTCAGAAGGGCGCGAACACGCACAAGCCCCAACGCAACAATTTGGCGTGGTTGTGATTGTGATTTGAATAATTTCGGCTAAATTATGAGTCCCCGTCGAATGGTGCCCCGATGGTTGGTCGCACGCGCGCGCGCGTGGTCATTCATCATCGTGGACCATCGTGGTTGAAAACCGCTGGAAAACACCACCCACCCCATTTAAACGCCCTTCTCACCCACCGGTGCTCGGTGGAACTAAATTTCATCAGATAATATTTCGCACCATATCTACCCACCCAAACGTGCCGAAAACAAGGATAATCGGCACTTCGACCGTGGTTGCATTGGTGGTGCGTGCATTTTGCTTTAATTATCTGTTTTTTTGTTGCTTGTTTTATCACTCATCGTACCTCACACATCAGGCCCGTGGAGAGCGATTAGTTGTGGAGGATTTGATTTGCTTCGCTTGCAGGCATGATCGTGCGCATTTATGAGAGTGCAATTACCCTCGTGGTGTATCGCGATTTTTGGGCGCTGGTTGGTGCCATAAAATGGGAATTACTGTAACCAAACGTTGCACCCTGATCTATCGGGAAACAGTCACAAAAAAAAAATCTAACATACCACAGGTTAATCGCCGCAAATCTACGCCAGCCATCGATGGCATAAATTTGTACCAAACCGTTACCGCTGCGAGCTGTGGCCATTAAAACCGATGTGGTCTAATATATCGCTAACAAATCGTTCCCAATCTCCGAAAGAAATAGAGCCCTCCCCCCCCCCCGACCCACAAAAAAATGTGAGCTTTTAAAAAAGTCGTCCACCCGAAACGGTGAACTAACTTTACGTGAAACATCGTAGCGCCCGCGCGAAAAGGAGCTACAAAAAACAAAGCAAAGCAAAGTAACAAAAAACATGCAGCCATCCACCCCGTTTGGCTCCAGCGAAACACCGAAATAAATACATCAAATCGCCACCGAGGGAGCATTAATGGAAAGCCACTTAGACGGGGAGCCGAAATGGAGCCGATAATTGAATCCTATTAAATCAATGCCCACATTACAAATTATCTCGCTGGCATCGCGCGCAAACCCACCGGGCAGCATTCATTTGCGGTCAATCGGAAAGGTAGCTTGCTGGGTAAGGGGTGGGGGGTGGTGGTTTCTTGAAACCCTCCCCCCCCCCAGTCAACATATCGGAGTGCGCTTATTTGCTGCTAATGGAGCTTCGATTCGAGCTGGCTGCGTTCGTGCTACAACCAAAGTGGCTGCGTGCTGTGCAGGTGGTGAAAGCAAGTGTACGTTGATAGTGCAAATGATGCATAGTTAGGCTAATGACAATCAATTTTCTCCCGCACCTAAGCAAGTCTGAGAAACTGATGGCGTCTTCTTCGCTTACAGGACTTCTCTTGGGTGTTGTTATCGGAATGTCCGTTGAAACGAGCGCTTTGGGTGGGTACTTTCGAGTGATTGCGTGCGTGCGTCCTAGGAAACAATCGAGAAGGAAACCAACATTGCGCCCTTAATTCACAGAATCCACACAACGGCTGCCCAATCGGACGGGTCCCGAAGGTTCCAATCTTGTCTCGCGAGGTCCGTGGGGCCACTTTTTGGGGGCAAAAAGTTAGCTGATGATTTATTTGTCATTTATTTCACGGTCTACTTGTGGCGTTCATCAGCGTGCAGCACGGTGCGCTTATCGTGCCGCTTGTTTCGACACCATCGGACGGAACCAAGCGGATGGGAACGAATTCTATTCTATCATTCGATGTTCTGTCCGGTTATCAGCTCGTTTCGTGCCAGCAAACGCTGTCCATAATCAATTTAGCCACGGAGAGGGGCCAACACACTATCAGCCGCTTATTACTAGCGTAAATTTCGTCTCCCCAAGCAAATATGGTGCGAAAAACATTTGTCTTGCGACATCGCTAAGAAGCGAAATGTGTTTCGTGTGGGGTTTTTTTGTTCTCTCCTTTACGCGGGCTCCGGTTCCTTCACACCAAACCCCAGCGCCCTGGGAAGAGATTAATTTCGGCATGCAAAATAACAAGCTTGCATAAGCCGGTTCGAGGTCGGGATCACACAAGGAAGAGCATAATTTGACACCATCTGTTGCGGGACACATGATGAAGGAAAGCCGCATTTAATTCGCTCGCTTTTACTTGCGACACTAGAGAGAAGACCCCGCCCGTATATGAGTTGTGTGTTTTGCTGACTCCTGCAATACCGTGTGTGAGTGTGTGCGTGTTCATATGCATATTTTTTCAATTAAAAGAAAATTGCCCACCACGAGAATTATCGCCAAGTTTCATCTGTGGCAGCGGAAAGGATTTTAAGTAAAACCTCGCTTCGTCTTCGTACCATGGCGCAAGTTTCGTATGATGGAGGCGCACGAACACGTGTTGGCTGTTATTTGTATGGCAGCACTCAGCCTCCCGGTGCGGTAGATGGCAGGCTGCATCCTGTGCGCCAACGACACGGATGACGTGTTTTAATTTTAGCAACAATTCCCCAAAGCCGCCACAGCAAGTTCCACCCAAGAACTGCAAACCTCGCGCGACACACCTACGGGCTTCGGTGGACCGTTTCGCGTAAGAAAATTTTCTAAACAGAATTTTCATCATCTTGCAGCCGTGCGTCAGACACTTACACACACCCACACACCAGACGCTGGCTGGAAGTGAGCAAGTGTCGAAACGCGAGCAACCCAGCAACCTTAGTGTTGCCGTGCACAAATTCAACCTCTAACGCACCGAGGCCGCAAACGGCGCCAAGCGTGTAATCCTCCCACCGTGTAAAGGTGGGTGGGTGTAATTTATTCAAAAATTTTAGCGCTAAAAACTTTCGCACCCAAGCCACTCCGCGGGATGGATGGTTTACCTCGCGTGTTTT
The DNA here is from genome assembly GCF_943737925.1 of Anopheles nili. Taxonomy (NCBI): domain Eukaryota; kingdom Metazoa; phylum Arthropoda; class Insecta; order Diptera; family Culicidae; genus Anopheles; species Anopheles nili. The sequence goes on from NC_071292.1 coordinate 50,213,219, forward strand.
GCCGCTTCGAAAGAAGCGGTGGAGAAAACTTGCACCACGTTTCGTTCTGTCGCGGTGGCAAATTTATCGGTTTTTCGTCCGCAAAACCGCCAAAAACGACGACATATGTACGATGGAAAACCACACCGTGCGTCGAAAAAGCCCACCGTTTTGGCGAGCAAAGCAAGGGCTCTTTCTCTCTCTCTCTCTCTCTCTGGGTGGTGGTTTTGCGAACCCCAGCACATATGGTATTTATTGGAAGTGAAAGCATTTTACTGGGCAGAGCGCATCCACCTCGCCGCTTAAATGAATTTCAGCGTCTTTTCGTCGTGCTTTGGGAGGTCCAGGCGCGCGCCCCGGCAGAAGAGCAAAAGCAAGCAAGCAAAAAAAAAAAAAAGAAATCGATTCAATCTCCCGAACCGATGATGCTTTGACCCGCACCGGACATAATACCAATTAAACGATCGTTCCGAAGCCCATCGTTGCCACCCGGTGCCACTTGAAAGGTTAGAAGGCAAACGTCGCGCATGCATTTTACTGATAGCACAAATCGTATTCTCGCTTAGTAAGGAATTTATGTCACCCAAACCAGCCGTTGGGGGTCGGCAGCAAGCCTCACACGCGGACACGGTAACCTTTCGCTGAAGAAGAAGAGAAAAAACAAACCTAAACCCAAACCCAGCGGCAATTGTGTTCCCGCTCTTGACGCGTTCTCAATGCGCAATAAAAAAAATGCGCTCCCCGGGGGGGGGGTTCGGTTTTCCCGGCACCATGTCACCCCACTACTGAGGGCGGCGATTCGCTTTGAAGTTTTCTTCCTCCACCGTTATCTCGTTGCGTGGCGGTGTCGTTTCGAATGCAACCAAGAAACGCACGCGGCTGGTTTCGTTTGGTTGGCCACTCAAGACCAAACACTGACTTCTGTGTCGGGGGCTATGAAAAGAGCGAAACCACGAGCGCTTCCACTAATCTCCGCTTAAATAAACGGTCACTTTGAGCCCACTCTAGAAGAGCCCACAAGCGGTTCCAGCAGCAATTGTGCGCACACACATAATCCACACAGTCGTCCTGTTTGAGTTGCACCGCCACCGCAATTAGACTCAATTAAACTCGCCAAAACTGTGGCTGGCCTGCGATGCGTATTTGAATATTTTATCACACCACAAGCATTACACATCGAGCACAAGAGCAAAGAAAAAGGGGGCCAGTGTGTGTCCCTAGACCGGTGTGCCCCGGGGGAAAACGTTTGAATTTTGCCGTTGCATTAAGCGCGTCTCGAGCGCGCGCACACACACACACACACAAGCAAGACACTGTGTACTTTTGATTGGCCTCCCAGCTTGGAGCGCTAATAAAACGCTCTAATCTACCGAGCGCGCGAGGAAACAAATGCTGCCCAAATTTACGCCACCATCGGTCAACAAGTCGCTTGGCCCTTTATCGTACGAGAAAAAGAAGGGCAACGTGAACCGGCGTGAACGTGTTGCTCAATAAACGGTAGCGAACGTCAATAAACCCCGCAAAACTGGTGGTGTTTTTTGCCGAATTTAAACGAAAAAGAAAACCCCTTTTTCAAGCGGCTCACAGATAACGAGCGAACTGTGGTCAGCTAAAGCTCGTGACCACTGGCTAGCGGATTGATTTCTATCGCACGGGGTGACGATGGAATTGTGATGACGATAATTATTACAGACCCATCCATAAAGTGCGACTGCGTGCGGGATTTATTGTACGGTTTGTGCGAACGTTTGTGCGTGAATACCCTCACGGGGACTATGCTTTGACTAATCAGCGCGTGAGCCGGAAGGTTGAGCATATAACATAAAATGAAGCCGTCTAACTGCCCTGTGCGTTGCAGAGCTTCCTAATCATTTTGATACACGTTTAGAGGGGTTTATTATGGGGGTGGTTGTTTGTGAGCGAAAACAACTAATTCACAACCGAATGCCTATCGCAAGGAAGTGAGTTGTTTTGAGCGCTTCTCAGCTAATGCGATCTAACATTACCCTCCTGGTTTAATCGAAACATCCCCTAGCACTAGAACAAGGAACGTCAAATGGCATTTTGAGATGGAAAGAGTGGATGTCGCTGCAAAAGAGTGACGACATCGAGCTCTACTTCTGCTATAGTATATAGTAGCAGCAACAGCAGCAGCTGAAACGACTCCCAGAGCTGCATAGAAATGAGCAGCGGTTTCTTTGCGACATCCCGAATTTCCATCCGCATCCCTTTTGATTTTCTTATTCTTCTTCGTCCTTTTTCCCGCACACGGTGAACGGTCGTCCCTTTTGTACCGTCTCCCGTGCAAGCTTCACCATGCTGTTTCGCGCACAGCTCATACATAATACATGCAGTGCTTGCAGATCTTGAAATCAACCCACCGCTCTGTTTCTTGGCCCTTTTTTTTTTACTTCCCAACAATCGGAATGGTTTGACGGTGGGGGGGATTTTCGCAACCTCAACCGTCGTGGCCGTTTGCGAGCAACATTTGACGGTGCCTTCTCGAATAGTGTTTAATAATTTTGCTCAATTTCGTGGTCTATACGTGTCGATAGAAGCGAAATGCATTTTCCAAGCTCGGACCATCGCCTTCATTCACGTCATGTGTGGGTCATTCCGTTTGTGAGGCTAGTGGCCGAGCGTAAATTGATCCCCTTGCTCGCAGGACCTCTACACACCCGCACACACTGACAAAAAAAATCGAAAAAAAAGTCTCGCGCAACACAAACAAACACAGCCAACTGCGAGAGATCGGCAACCAAAAACCACAAATAACAATGCTGCGAGGGCGCAGGCATAACACCGCGAGGTGTGGAATCATAATGCAAGCGCAGGCGTTGGGTAGCTCCTTGCGATGCCAAGGACGACCGGCTACAAGGACGTGATGATGTTCCACCTACGAAGAGCGCCGCGCGCGCGATATTTGATGAAAGGACTGCTGCCAGGACGTCAGGAGTAGGAGATCCAGGACAGGCAAAAAGAAGAGCGGCAAAAAGGACAAGAAAAAAGGATCCTTCTTCGCTCCCTCGGCGGCAACGACTCGCGCACAACGCCAAGTAGCTGCAACCGCAGATTTCAATGGCAAAACGATGCACGCGCCGGAAGGCGAACGGAAGCGAGAACCAACGCGGCAAGGAGCATCCTGTGTTCGGAATGAAAAGCAGGATTCACCCTTCGCAGGGGGCGCAAGGAAAAGCCGAACACCGGTGGTGAAATTTCACGGATGAAAGAAGGAATCGACCCCACCCGTCGTCCTGGGTGCACACCCTCCTCTTCTCCCTATACCGCGAAAAGCTGCTGTCTGTTTCGGACAAAAAGCCCCAAGGAAAACTGCAATAAAACGCAAATGTTACCTTTAATATAGAAAATATCCCGTTTGCCAGGCGGTGGGAGCATCATCGCACGCGTGCTCTTTCTCTCTCTCTCTCTCTCTCTCTGGCGTTGGATGGTAAGAAGCATGTCTTTGGGTGGTTTAGAAAGGCCGCGAAAAAGGGAAAACGCGATGAAAAAGAGAGACAAACGATGCGATGTGCGAAATGTGAGTGATTTCCGAGACCATCTTTGGCCCAATGGTCGTCACTCGTCAATCCAAGCAGGCTACACAAGGACGTTGCCCGATCGTGCACGCTTCGATCAGCAAACATTTTTCCGTCCAGCGAGCATTTTCCGACCGGCAATTTACGGTCGCTTGGAATTAAAAGCACCAACCCTTAACGCTGGGTGGGTAAAAAAAGGCATTATTTGCCGGACGAAAACCATGATTCCATGCCGTGCCTTGATTGGCAACAAAACAACAAGCCACTTTTTTCCAGGCGCAATCGAAACCACTCATGATCAAATCCATATTTTGCCAACAAATAATACCACCATCGGGTCCCTAATGAGAGAGCTGGTGTCCGTTTCGTGTTGGCCGAAAAAAAAAGAATGGGGGGAAAACTAAGGGTGGGAAAGCGTAGAATAGGCCCTTCGGCACCTAGGCGAAAAGGCCCAGGACGAAACAGGTCCAAACGGACCTTCGGTAGCTTCGTCACGCAATCGAAACGTCGAACGGAAACGAACAGCAAAAATGAACCGAAAATTGAACCCACCAAGCGCACCGAAAAGTCAACTCCCGCCAGAGCCCGAGAGACGGTGATAACCTCCCGCTTCAGGGCTAGGAGGAGGCCGCGTGGAAAAAGGGAAACTATTTTCTCAGCTCACGCAAAAACACAATCTCATTATCCTGCCCTCGCTTCCTGGCCGTCCTGTGGTCCTGTCCGCGCACGGAAACCCAAGGTCCTGCCCAGTCTTGCCTGGGTTATCGTGCCCACACAGAAAAACAAGAAATCGGAATATTCAATTATTTATAAAGATTCAGATTATCCAATTAAGGAACGCAGCGGTCGGTCGTCGGGCGTCGAAAGGCTACAACACAACTGGGCTCCCTCCCCATCCCGGCAGAGAAAAACCTGCGAATAACTGGCAAATAGGTGGTCTCTGGCTTATGTTCCGAAGCATCGAAGTCACTTTGGGGTGGTGCGGGCCAGAACGCCCAACCATAGAAGGGTGTGTACTTTAGACATTTACATCCAAACAGCATTCAATGAAATGGGTTTCGTTCGCTTGCCATCGCTCGTGGCGGCTGGATAGTTTACGACCCGCAACCGGGAGGCATTGGAACGATCTGTGAATAGCTGGCAGGTGGGCCTTAAACTTGTGTTAGAGCTGGCGTAGAATCAACGTTTGGGAAGCCTTTCAACACGCTGGACTGGTATAAGCATAAAAAGCATAAAAAACCCCGTCTCGGGATTGAGATTGGGGGCAGTTTTTTTTGTCCAGCACTGTAGCTACCCCCCAATGGTGAACGGGAAAATTTGCGTGCGTGTCACTTCAGTCGAATATTCGGGTGCTTGTTCTTCGTAGCAATGGTTGGAAATTTATGTGCAACCTTCTCCTAGGAAGCGGCACAAAATTAGCTCAAAACCAGAGCCAGAAAAGTGCTCCTTATTCGTAGCTGCCCAACCTGGTGCAGATTTCCACGAGCCCCCGGCCGTCAAAAGAAACGATTGTTGACCACTAGGCTTCTCGCTGGCTCGTTCGTCGGGAATTGTTTGATGAGAAGGCGAATTTTGGGAGCTTTGTGTACGCCCCGATCGTTCGGGAATGGGGATTAAAATCGGACTAAAGCTCTTTTGCATTTTACTCCCGCCCGGCTAAAGAGGCTCAACGGTGGGGAGATGTTTTTCCTGTCGACCTTTGTTTGCCATGAGCTGTAAGGGCAGTGCCCAGAGAAACGCTAGGTAGCTGCTGATGAGCTTCTTAGCCGGCGGAAGACCAAAGGCGGAGAGATTACCGGTCGAGATCATGGGCTGGCTCACGAGAGGGCCCAGGGATTCCCTCAGCAACAGCAACAGCAACAGCAGCAGCAGAAGCAGCAGGAGATAATAACTAGCATCACCCGACGACGGCGGCCCGAGCACGAGAGTAAATTGAATGACTACAAATGAAATGAAGCCCAAATCCCTAAAAGAACGTCACATTCGCCGGGCACGGAAACCCTACGGCACGGAAGGGCTGTACCTTTCCCCCCGGGGTGGGTGGGGCCGTTAATGCCCAACGCAATTTCCACCACCGAAAATGCTGTCTCCAAAAACTCGCACCAACCGAGGACTCATTGCAGGATGGTTATGCCATCGCAGTCCAATATCGACGGCGTTGGTGGCAGCAATCTCAATTCGAAGGGCACGCTGGCTGGCTGGTGTGGAAAGGGTGGTTTATTGAGAGCCCTGATAATCCTTCGCCCCACTGTTTAGGGTGGGTGTTTCCGAAGCCCGGGGGGCGATGCTCGTTCATAACCTAACTGGGAGGATCGAATTTTATCGAACAGCAACAGCACGGGCGGACCGAAGCAATCTACGCGAGAGAACCCAATGTCCATTACAGGGAGTTTCAACCCCTTTTTTGGGGTGACGATGGGCCCCACAAAACCGCATGGGCTCGAGAGGTTGTCAAGGGCTCAAGGAGGAGGAGTTTAACAACCAAAAAAAGAAAAGAAAGAAAATACAACAACCCTGATGACACAACAATGCGGTAGCCTTTTGGGTCATTTTTTAGCCCAACTGGCTGTGCTGGCTCTGAGGGGCTCCACAGCGCACCGAACAGGGACCAATTGATTTTGGGCAAAGTTTTTCACGAGTTTTCCCAATCCCAAAACGCTCGGAGGAGCCTGGAGCACTCCTACGGCGCTACTTTGCATATAAATGAGCGAGGAGTTTTGGGATGTGTTTTCGAACGAGAGAACTGCTGGTTGCTGGAAATTAGTGTAAAAAATGGGAAACACACATTTCCGAGGGCGCCCTCTCTGTCTCTCTCTCGGATCGGTTGATTTTAATCAACGAAAACTTACGGTTCCCATTTCACAAAAACCAACCCACCCACCCAGAGCAGGGGGTTTAGTTTTTATTAGTTCGAAAATCACACAATTTATGGGGGGGGGGAAGAATCCTTTCATTTTTTGCTCATTAGTTTCCTGAGAATGGACTTTCGAACAAGCGAACAAGCGTAGAAATGTCTACTTTGATGGGGTGGGTTTGTGTCCTTGTTGAAGGTGTTGTTTGTACTTCACTCACGCTTGCGGTTATTCCGGCTTACACTCCAGCTGAGCAAAAAAAAAAAAAGGACGCTCATAAAGGACACACGGGTAAATCCACGAGATGCTTTCGGATTACGCACTAACGTCATCAAGCTATTAAAGCATCAGCCGGGTAGGGAGCGTGTTTTCCTGGGCGCCATGTTACGCGCCCGAGTCATGCGCCCTCTCTTATCCTTGCAATCTAATTAACGTGAATGGTGTAAACGAAGACAACAGGCGAAAAAAAAAAGAGGAATTAAAAGCCATCACTGGGAACCGGAAGCCCCGGGGAAAGTGAATTTCTGTGTTTACCGCACGCGACTGGAAACGCAAGGAGTTCGAGTACCGGTTCGTGTAGGGACGGAGGGTGTTGTAGTGGCGCATGTTTTACATTAAAATAATCCAAACACACTGCTAGTGCTGAGGTGCTGTGAAGCTTTTGAGTTGTACAAAAAAAACACACACATTACGCAAGTGAGAATTATTTCTAAAAAAGGGTTGCACCGTTCAGAAGCAAAATCGTGTTGGATGTCATGTTGGAGGAAATATGTTGATCAAATTTTAACGCAACGTGAATTTTGCCATCCTTAGACGACACTCATTGAACGATTCGTCAGGATCAAGCCACCAACCATCGCTTTCGGTGATTAATACGACATCCTTTCCATCCACACCCACGCAACCAAACATGCAGTTAGACTTTTCGTATGATTTATGAACCAATAATGCTTCAATTGACATCGGCTTCTGCCCCATTATGCGTGTGTGCGGGTGTGTGTGTGTGTGTATCGTCTCGACGAACAGGACACGCGGTGACGATTTCCAGCAGAAGAATAAACTCCTTCTCACAACCCCGGCGACAGTCATTAAGTACATCAACCATCGTCGTGTACGTCCCATTTCGGGCGACGAAATGGGAAAATATTTCTTCCCATGCCCGCCACAATTAAACCACGAGGTCGATGGTGTGACCGGAACGGAAAAAAAGGCCTGCGACACACACACACACACACACAGGCTAGAATAGTGCGGGCGAAGGCGAGAGTTTCGCCATGTGTAAATTATGGGTTGGAAAAAGGCGAACCGTCGAATCGTCGACCAGCAGCAGGAAAATGACGGGGAAAAAAAACACAACCCCCACCAACCAAACGACGGCGTTGTCCTTCAAGGTTGCCCATTAGTCTTAGTCCCGGTGCAATACAACACTGACCACCACCGGCTGCAGGAGGAGAGCGGGAAAACCCCCCCCCCCCAGGAAAAGTCCATCCAGCCGAACCCGGACCCGGTTCCGGAAGGAATGCGAATAATTCCTTGTCCACAAAGCGTGTGCGCGAGACGGCACGAGACGGTTGGCAGCAGCAGAAGCGCCGCAAGAAGTTCATCGCCAAGACAAGCACAAAGAATTCGACCCGCGTCTTGTATGCATGAGGAAAATCCGCCGCTTCACCAACGAACCTTCACCAGCAGCCCGCCCAGGGAGCGTCTTCGGTTGCGGGAAAATGCGGCACCAAAACACACACACACACACACGGTCACAGGCGATGCGGGAGGAGTGCAAAAAGAAAGTTGTACAAGTGCCAGTAAATCATATTTTTGTGTAAAAATCACATTAAAACCACATGCTACTCGTGCCTTTGGGGTGCCTCGTCTCGATTGCCGCAGCGCCATCATCATCCGCCATCACAACATCGTTCATATATTAGTGTGATGCCGTCGGTTTTATTGCTTTTGCCCTCGACATTCCCCAACCCCCGTGGTGGAAGTCATCCGTACGGGTACACACACACACACACACACACGTGCGCGAAGGGTGAGATGGGCGGAAAAACTTCTCCGAGGATGAGGCGTGTTTCAAGCCGGCTGAGTGAGGGGACGTTATGTGGAAGAAATGGATGGAAAGCGAGAAAGAGAGAGAGAGTGCGCGAAAATATCGCAAGTAAGTATATTTTCCATATCGCTCACTCACGTTCCACAGCAAATGATAAACCGAATGCCGAACGGAGTCGAAGAAGACACACGGGCCCCGGAAAATGCTAACTACCACTGCCACTTTGGGGGCAAAAAACCCGCATTCCAATCCGCCCCAGCGAGGACTCTGAAACAATCGCAACCCGAGATTGTGTCGCTGGTGAAAAATATCGTTTTGAATGTTGCCAAACTTTTGCCCTTTTGAGAGGAGGTTGGAAAAACGGCACACACGAACGAACGGAAATATGGTCACCCGTGGTCAGAGAAAAACCTCCCCCGTCGAATGTGCGCCTTTTCCCCACACACACACACACACACGTGTGCGGTGAGCTTCAGATCGGTTGGGCCAGATGTGTGGGCAGATGAGAAACAATAGAAGCTTTTGCATGCTACAAAGCGTGGATGAAGCCCAACTAGCTCGGCTTCGGTCAGCAGTCTTCGCAACCCAAAAAGGCGACCAAAACTAAGGCTAATGTTAACCGAACTTATGTTACCATTATTTACGAGTGTACGTGTGCGTTTGACGTTCGAGAAAAGTTTGTTGCCTCAAACCGGCGACCAGCGGCCAGGACCGGCGCTGGTGTGGCTGAGTCTGGGGTGCCTTATTTTGTTTTTAAAATAGCTACTCGTGGGGCATTTAGATTTTTGCTATCCTATGCTTTTTTTTGTTGGATAACTGGCACACTGTGACTGTGAGTCTTGTAAAGTTGTCCGCTTTTGGAATAAAAACTCGTCCAATTGACGCTGGATGGAAGGGAGTAGTTTTTTTTTTTGCTCGCAAATTTCCACCACCAGAACGCTTATCTCGAATGCAAACTCTGGGTGGGTGAAAAATCTTAATTAATTAAAATTAAGCCATAAGCAAGGACTCCAACGCAGTGGACGTTGCGCCAACATGACGGTATGGAGCAGAACAAAAAAAAAAAACAACCATTCCCAACAAAAATATGCAACTTGAAGTCAAACCGGGCAGGAGTTTTGTGTCTGGTCAATTGACTTCAAAGAAAAAAAACCCCATTGAAGGTCCATTTCCGCTCTGCTGCCGACGAGTGCTAAAAATGGCAATAATCCGAAGGAAAATAGTGTAGGCGGGCTCTGTCACGCGCATCGTGATGGGACATTTTCTCAGGCACCACACCAAGTACGAAAGTGGTGCGAAATTGTGATTCATCTTCACCGTGTCTGCGTGAAGGGGGAAGAATTTTCCATCTAAAAAAGGGGAGAAAAAACACGGTGCAATCTTTCCATCGCCAGCCGTCACAGGAATAAACTCAGCTCAGCTCGGCAAAAAAGGGTCAAATCGACATCAAACGGCACGCTCAGCAGAAATCAAGCGGAGTTCTATCACGTCTGGGAATGTGTTTTTTTTTGTTCTATATCAGCAAAATAATTAAGTTAATTACCGAGCAGCACAGGTAAGCGAACTCAAGGTTGCAGCAAACCAACGAAACCAGTGGTTTGTATGTGGGAGTGAGTGAGGGAAAACGAGAAAAATAAAGTCAAGTGAAAACCGAACAAAACCGTAAGAAAATTGAAACACACGAAAGAAAATGAACCGTAAAACGCTCGTTGGCATCCGGGGAGGGAAAATTTCGCACACTCGGAAAATTTCGCCCGAATGCAAGAAGCACACCTTCAAGGGCAGCGAAACTTCCTGCCTGAAAACAACCCCACGAGCCCGAACGGTTAAAATATTTCAAAAGTAAAGCCCACTCCCCTAAACTGTTGCACGGCCGGGAAAAACTCGGAAGGGTCCTTCTGACTTACCACTCAATTAAATTTGACAAATTTCCTTCCCAACGTGGCGGAGCGGCAGGTCGGCCCAAAGCGGCAGGTCGTCTTCCTAGGCCTAGAGAAAGGTGAGACAGGAAGTAAAGAAACAGGATGAAAATCAAGCACTTGTCACAACGGTCGACGGTGACGCTGACGGTGAATTGGTTTACGGTCGGGGATTATAATTGAAGGGGTGATTTTGAAGCGCCATTTGTTCATTAAATCATAACAGCAGTCAATTTGGGTTGAGGTTAGGGATGGTTTGAAGAAAAAGATCGTCGAGCACACGGAGCGGCACATTCTCGAAAGGACATTTTAGCGAAGAGCAAAACATTTCAAAGATAATCGATCTCGCAACAAATTCTGACTACATTAAATAATTCATGTCAAGAGCTGCCAGTCGAGTAGCGCTAGCATTCAACTCGTCTCTGGCTCGAGTGCAAAAGAATCAAGAAAAAAATAAATAAAAGGAAGTTCTTCTTCCTTCCATCGCCGACAGCTCGCAACCCCCCCTCCAGAAGCACTTTCCCGGATGAGTAATGGCGTTTCATAACGCACAATTTGCACGACCCACAAGACGAACGCACATGGAAATACACGCGCACTCAAAGCAGACAGCAGCAAAATCGGACCAAAAAAAAAAATGGCAATAATCATAAACCAATAACCGGCAGCCCAAATAATGGCTGGCACAGCACGAACGCTTGATGATGAACCATAGACGCAGCAACAGGACGACGAAACGGCACTGCAACGGCCGTCCCGTTCTGGTCGTTCTATAATCTGCGTTCCTCCAGCCGAAAGGGTCTCGAAGCTTCGACACGTCTTTCACTCCGGCCTTCTTAATATGAACCGGAGAGTTCATCGGCAAGATGGACTGTCAAAACGATGCTCTATTTCGTTTGCGCTTTCCAGCAACGCAGAGCAATCCAGAGCAAATAAATAACTGCACCAGGCGCGAAATAAAGACTCGCGCGCGCGCGCGGACTCAAAACAATAACCGACGTGATCCGGACGCGAGCGAACGGCTTCCAAAAATTGGCTCCGTTTCCTGTGTGGCTGGCAAGTTTAAGAATTATTAAGTTTTCTGTAAACGAAAGCTTGTTAAATCTCACCGCCCTTCCTTCTTTCGTGCGGTGCTCGGTTCTGAGCCGTGTCTCGGAGGGAGGGGGGGGGAGGGGGGAAAATCCAACCCACAATATCCCACCTACGCCGCGGGAAAGCCAACGCGCGCGCGAGAAAATTCGTGATGCCATGACGTGCATTTTTAATCGACACCATCGTAACGCCACGGAGGAGACCCTTGCGTAGTGAAAAGCAGAAGATGGTAAAGGAAACCGAAAGGTCCTTGAAAGGGAGAGAGAGAGAGAGAGAGAGCATATTACGTTGTGGGTTGAAAAGTCGAAATGTTTATTAAAGGCACCAGCGCGCTCGCATCGCAGAAATCGCTGCTGCAAAAGCCGGATCTGCCGAATTTCTCTCGCTTTAGAATGTTCTCCCCCCCATTGTTCCACAATGGCACTTCATTGTTTGGTTTTGTCCTACTTTTCGCAATCTTACCAACAACCGAGACCGACGGTGGCGAATAAATGGAACCACGCAAGGAAGAAATATTCCCAACAAGTGTTCGTAAGGAAAAGAAAAAAACCCCCACTTCTGCACACTCAAGGGTTAAGTGTCAGAAACGGTGCATTACGCGTGAAGCATTACCACCCTAAGGGATGTGCGGGTGCGTGTGTGTGCGCACCATTACGATGTGATGAAGCAGGATGGGGATTCGAAGGACCTGCTCGCTTAAAATTTCTTCAAAACACCCCAACCACGACCAGGACGGTCGTGCTTCAGAGGCTCAAGATGATATGATATCCTTGCCCTGTGAAAGGCAAAACTGCCATCATTCCGCGGTGATTCCAATGGAGCGCTTGACACACCCACACCCACACACAGTTTGGCCCTTCGAGAATCGTCATAATCATTCGGACGCGCAAAGGGCGGATTGGCAACATCGAAACCAGGAGATCCCACGACCGTGGCTTTGGCAGATTGTTTCGCTTGCACACCGCTTCGAAGGATCGACGAGGATTCGCGCGAATACGGGGAACCTCGCGCTCTCTGCCCTTGCCGGCTAAAACGGCTTTTTCGAAAAACTATTAACGGTAGTAAACATTCCGGACACGTTTTACATGGATTTCGTCCTTCGGTTTGGGTTTCGCGGCTGCTACCGTTCCACCAGCCGTCATCCATCTCACCGCACAAGCGTGTGTGTGTGTGTGCCGCAGGGGGGGGCTTTACAAATATCTCTCTCTCTCTCTCTCTCACGCTCCTTTTTAGCTTCCAGCAGTACGTTTTTGGTCGGTTTGAGGGCAACTCCAACCCTGGCAACTCATCTTTCCCTTTAAAACGCGGCACTTGAAATGCGTCCTGGCGAGCGGTTGGAACTCGCACACACACATACACGCACGTACGCACGCGACCCGTCAAAAGATTTCCACGGCGGGCGGGTCCACACTGAGCAGGGATGGCACACGGAACTAAATTACGGTCGGCCAGTGTCGTCCTTTTGCGCTGCTCTCTGGTTGCGTATGATCCGTTATTCACACTGGCGACATAATTTCCCACCCATCGTTGGGTTCTTTCGGTGGAACCGACATGCAGAAGGATCGACCTAACGCCGGCGGGGATGATAATTTGACGAAATGAGACACCGTACCCTGTCCTAGTCCTTCTAGCGCTTGCTCGTTTGCATATCTCGGTGGGGGTGCATAATGAGTTCGGTGCGGAAAAGCGAGTAGCGCAACGAGAGAAAATCACCCAAAACGCCATCACAACACAAAGGCGCGCGCGCGCGTGCTTCGGGAAACAAATCAACGGAAAAGCACGCACGAAATGGGCGCTTCACGCGCGGTGGAAAAACTACCCGTTAGAGCTAGTTTCGGCATAATTAGTGCCACGCTGATCAGGCACTTGGTGCCGAGATTTTCCTGAGGTCACGAAACCGGCAAGTGTTCGAGGAATGTGAAAACTGGTCGATGGTTGTCACAAACAAGCAAAAAAGCCTTAATTGAGATAAATTCATAAGCTAACTGAGCCTTCATCTCGCAAGCAACTCTACAGCAGCTGGACGCACAAAGCCAAAGAAGGCCAATCCATCCAGCCGGTCCGGGTGGAGCGACATTGTTGGCGCAAAGCTTATTAACACCTGTACCCAAAAGAAAAAAAAATGGAGTCCCAAGGAGCACCAAGGATGTGGCGCTTCTCTCTCTCTCTCTCTCTCTCGCGATGCTGCTTCACGCGATCGAACAATTTGCTCGCTAGTTTAAACAACTCATTACGTGGCTGCCACTTTTCGGGAGTCCAGCTCGGAAGAAGATCCGTTCCTAAATAAAATGCGCCTCCGGTTCGCTTTGGCCAACCAATTAGCGAGTGGAGGAAGCTTCCCCAAAAAATTGAACAAAAAAAAGGGCCTCCGCACAGTAGCAGGTTCCCATGTCGGGTTTGGCGCTGTTTAACAACACATTAAACAAGGCGCTAACGGTCAGTGTCAGCAAACCGCGATCGGATGTGTGGGTTGTTGCAGAGGTTCGGTAGGCGTTTCAGTCACCTGAGTCACCTGAGCTATTCGGAGACTTTGAGTGAGATGTGTTTTTTTTGTGTGTTTTGCTTCACCCCATGCAGCCAGAAATGGGGAAGAAAAACATCCATATTAGTACCAACGCGTGTGTTGCCTATTTTCGGGCACGCGGGATAGGTGGGGTCGTTATTTTTAGAGAAACTTTCCGCACTCCAGCTCGTTGACCGTTGCACTTATCGTGCCCGTGTGAGGCTAGCGAGATTTGTGGCCGGTTTGAAAGTGATTTTGGGTCTCGTTGAAATCTTACTCAGCCAGGGCGGAGTAATGATGGACGGTAAGAAGTGAGGGTTTGCTAAGCGAGCGCTGTACAACGGTTTTGTGGATTAAGCTTCGAGAACACGCAGAACACGCTTTTCTAGAAGCCAATTTTATATAAATTGAAGCTTTTAAATTACAGATAAATTCTCAAAGAAATAACCAAAAAGCGCACACAGCAGACTAAACGAACCGCTCTCCAACATCGACAAGAGAAACAAAAACGCAAGCACATCATATTTCTTATTTGCATTTGTTTCGCTTTTTTCGTTCGCGAAAAAAAAACGCACCACTGATAACGCTCGAAATGTGCGAAAAAAGTTTCGTTTTTCGCGAGGGTCACGTAGTCTGCATGCAAAACATCCAACCGAGAACAAGAGCCACACGAAAAGAGCAAAAAATGCGTCCCAAACTTGCCAATAGTGTCTAGCTTTGCCAATTTAAATTACACCAACAACCAACACACAGCAAAGAAACCCAAAGAAGAACGTTTAGCTTCAGGGGAGGGAAGGAAAAAAGTTGAAAGTGTTAAGATTTCTTTTCGTTTCAGCACGATCCCGGGGCAGTGGAGAAAATTCCGAAAGTCATCACAATCCCGCCAGCGGCGACGGATAAACATCTTATCTGCCCAGTGTGTGAGAGAGAGAGACAGCGAGAGAAAGAGAGGCCCCATCGGCATCCCGATGATGTGGCAAGATAGTTTTTCCCTTTTCGGGCCCTTTTTTTTCTTTCTTCTGTTCCATTTGAAAGCAAGCAAGCAAAGAATGAAAGGAAAAACATAAGCAAAAAGCATAATTTCACCAAAGGTGCCCCCAGCCGGGGAAAAGCACCGGCAATATTCATACAAATGTTGTTGTTTTAGCTTAAATTTTCCGACGCTTTTCGCCGCCTTTCGTTTGCCGGCACGCACCGCACCGTTTCACCCTTCGTGCAGTTATGCGTCCACATGTGTGTTTGCGTTTTCTGGTCGTCAATTTAGTGCTTCGGTATGCGCTCTTTGGTCGCTTTTCTCCACCAGGGGGTCCTTGGGGTGGCGTTGCCAGCGCGCACACCCATTTGAATGCGTTCATTTTCACAATTCATAAATTTTTCCCGAAACCAAAACCCCGAAGCGGATGGCTGGGCACGTGTGAGTGTGTGTGTGTGTGTGTTTGCGTTTTTCCGACCCCGGTTTGTTTTGTTTCGTTTCGTTTGTGGCCCGGTTTTTTTCTTCCTCTTCTTCTTTCGGTGTTCTACTTATGCCGTCCCCGTTTTCTGCATTTATCGGGCGTGAAGAAACGAAATCGCCATCACAACACACACACACACAGTGGCACATCCACGACCCACGCCGCAGGAATTATAACGTTTTCCCTTTTCGCCCAGCGTGGCCCAACACGTTCTCGCATTTTTGCAGCCAAAATCATCCCGCGAGCTGGAGCGAAGCCTTCGTCGTCGCCGCAAGAAAATGGGGTACAAAAAACTACGTTTCCTTCCAGCATCCGCAGCCGGGCGGGGCGATGGGGGAGATGGTTGTGAAAATTAGGAAAATGAAAAGGAAAAACACGAAAGAATGAAAGCGATATACAAACACAAACACCCGAAACGGTTCGGTCTCGGGAGTGAAGGAGCCAAAAAAAATTCACCGATCGACCGAGAACGTCGAGAAAAGTCCATGACTGGGAGCGTGTGCGTGTGTGTGTGTGTGGCAACGGACCAACAACGAAAGCAAGCCAAAAAAAAAAAGCTCATAATGGCCAATCGGACAGATAAGACGTCGGCAGGGGTGAGTTTTGGGGTTTGGGGTGGTGTCTATGATAAAACCCAAACTCTCTCAAGCTCAAGAAAAGAAATCATCGTTCCCAAGCTTTTCCGCTTGCTTTTCCACCCCATAGGATGCCAGAGCGAGGATGGCCCCGCATTAGGATGTCGAATTTTGAGGACATCGAAGAAAACTCGGCGCATCCCGTGGGGTGGGGGGGGGGACCTGTGACACACAGATCTAGCAGAGAGGCGCGTAGGAAAAAGGGTGCGCAAGGACGATACGCAGGACGAACGGAGATGTTGTTTCAACTTTCGGTTCCGTTGCAGAAGAAATTCAAATTCAAATCGTTCGTAAATAATTAAATAAGAGCAGTTTTCCACGGCCCATCCCGAGGAGGGTGAGGCAGGCATTTTCTTCCCGGTTCGACTCGTTTTTCTTCTGCCCCGCTCGAGTGGCGCAGGCCGGATCGAAGCGTGAGCCATTTCCTGGTGGCTACTTTTCCCCCCATCGAAGGAAATGCTTACCCAACCAGCACGATGCTGTAGTTTTGTTCGGCTGCTGCTGGTGTTGCTGCCTTACGAAGGCAATATCACCCCAAGTGACTCTCTTCGCTGCGGCGGAGGGAGTTTTCCGAATTTTCCCAAGTGAGACACAAAAGTAGGATAAACAAAAACACCCACACCACGGCAGCAGAGGAAGAACCACAGATTCTTTAAGGAAAATTGTGAAGGCGTTGCTGGCGCTGTCGCCGGAGGCTTTTCCCCGGCCCGGTTCGGTAATGCTTGGGGCGTCGATGATGGGCTCCGTCTCCAGGGCGTACGGATGAAATCCTGCCCCAAAAGGAGCACCATCGTCGGTTCGGTTCGACGGTTTCGTAGGCTCCCGGGTTTGCCTCGAGCAGCCCATTTGTTCTGGGCCCGTGAATTCGATCGAGCTTTGTGAGAAAAACGTGAACGATTATGCTGGCGATGGTAGCTTTAAATGAAATGTTCCGTAGGCGTTTCGCGCTTCACAAACCGTAACCACACTGTGCGCCTTAAAAATGACTACACCAGCGAGCTTGAAAAAAAAAACCTTTAACTTGAGACATAATTCTCTTGTCAAAATGACGCCAACAATTTAGCATAAAAAACGGCGGGAAAATGTTTGAATGAAACTGCAAATTATTTTTCCCGGCAACTGTCGCCATCATCGATGTGTCGAATGCTTTCTGCGTTTGAAATGTTGTCTGCAGTCAGCAACACACAACGCAACAACACCAGAAATAAAGTTCAAACTATTCACACTTGCGAAATTCCGGACCGAAAAATATCAACCACACTTCCGAGCGCGGGCGACTCGGAAACGTTTGTTTATTTTCTCTACCCCTTCCAAAAAGGCGTTCTCATGCTTTCTTTGCCGACGGAAATAGAGAAACCCGCCAGGCGAAGGATTCAATCCTCGGGGGATCTATTCCCGGGGAACCGGACCTTCTTCTACTTGTGTTGCAGCATCCGAAAAGGACCACTATGCGTGTTGTCGTCGCCAGCTCGAAGCCAGTTCTTCCGGGGTCGCGAACACACAATGTTTGCCTGCGATGGCTCCTGGTGGTTGGCATCAAACCGAACACAAGGAAAGAGTTTGCTTTCAATCGTAGCACAAACGACAGGACACCATCGAATTGTGCGCTGGCAGATCAGAGATCGTGCGCCTTTTTGCGTGCGGACATCTTTTGGTGCGTGAGCTTTGGGTTTTGGGCAAAATTACTAACAAGCAAGAACAAAAACCAACAAAACCTTGAATTTAACGACATCCGGCAGCCATTGCAGAACGGGCGAAGCGAAAAGCTTGCTCTAGCACAGATAAATAAGAACATTTACACACGCTTGAAATGTGCTGCAAAACAACTTTGCCTGTTTTCATTCACCGTGCTATGTGCCGGATGCGGTGAAACGGAAAAAAAAAGAGCGCTACGGAAATGCGGAAATGCTGCTTTTTGCTTCCTTTTTTTCAGAAGTTTTTTTAAGAAAACAAAATGTTTGAAGAGAAGTGATCACAACAGTACAACAGATCGACACGCAATATTTGGGACAAGAATGAATATCAATGACAAACAATTCAGCTAAATTTATATCAGTTCGAATCAATTTGAATTGGAAATATTTTTCATTGACATGTTATATTGAAATAAACTAAACCTTAAATCATTTGAAAATATTTTTCAGCCCCAGCGCAGCAACGAACATGCACCATCACTCAATGAAAAGACCTCTTCGTCCGCCTTTTCTAAAAGTCGGTCACTCTAGCCGTGTAATAAATTCCATTAAATTATCTTGCTTTTGCGCGTCATCGCATCACCCATGTGCCACCCATCTCCCCGTCCACCATTTAAGCCATTTAAAATATTATCGACACAAAAGCCGGTGGCTAAATCTGTTCGGTGCCTCAACCTAATGACATCCTTCATTGCAAAACCTTCGTCCTGGCGGTTGTCCGGGCGCACACTTTTGCGCCTCACGATGATTAACCGAAAGGCGTCGAAAGGCAATTTTTCTTCGTGCTTCTTGCTCCTTTCCCAAGAAAACGGGAGAGAGCGTAGGCGAAGAAAATGCCCGTCCCGCTTCTTCCCGAAACGACAAGGTTGTTTGGCCGGGCGAACGACTTCCGGCCGATTGCGCGAGGGTTGATAGGGCGCGCGAATGCAATGTCTCAGAGGTTTAAAAACGCGAACCGTCATTAAGAAGGGCGACAAGGGAGACTTGGTTCCGAAAGAGAAAAAAAACACCGGCGAACGTGATGGCCACGTTTTGCCTATTTTTGGCAACAGGCGCGAGAACAGGACGGCCACACACGGCTCAATACGATCTCAGCCTTGAGATTGTTGGGGTTTGAGAATAAAAAAAACTCAATCACAATAACTTAACATTGGCGCCATTTCGTGGACAAATATTCAGGACATTGAGGCTTTCGTTTAACAACGGGCATTAAAAGGGGCACCGAAAACAGTTACACTCTTTTAACCTTTCGCGGAAATAAGGCTACACCTTTCCCAGAGCAACCGTTATGCTCGATCAGCGGAGCATCGAAGAAGCATGTTATCTTGGCTTAAAACTTGCTGATAACAATCTCGCGAAGCCGTTCCGTGTCTCACGGGGAATGCCGTAATCGGTCCCGAGTTTTGCCAAACACAACCACGCTCGAGCGGAACGCATTAGATTGCCTTGGGCCGGGGGAGGAAAAACTTAAACACATTTGCCACTGTTTGAAATAATTAAGAATTCTTAAGATACCCAAACACAAATGGGACATTGCGCTTTCCTTTGCCGAGATGGACGTTTTTATTTTCGTTTCTTTTCTTTTTTGTTCGTCGCCTTCCATTACTCCCCATCAGGCGCCGTTTTGGGGAGGAAAATTAAACCGAACGCGAGCACCGAGGAAAAATATAATTAAAACAACACGTTTTTGATTCCCAGATACTGCGGGCCAACCGAATTGGAAGAAGCTCGGGAGGTTGGTGCCGATGGCTCTGCTGGCCGGAAAATAATGCCTCCGGCTATCGCTCCCTTCGGGCTGGCTGGGAGGTCCTGTGCTGTGCGCGAAGGACCGGTTTCAGCATCGAAACGAGCCGATTTTGCATTTTCCTCGTCGGGCGAAATAAAATTGGAATTAATTTCTCTCCGAGTCAACCGGGGGCGCGCGAGCGTTTCACCAGCTCATCGTACACGCTTCTGGCCGGTGGTGTTTCTTGGGAAAATTGATAAAGAATGGCAAGTGAGGCGGCAGCTTTTAATTCGCCAGCGAACGTGGCTCGTCCAAGGCTGAGGCCGATCCACATCGAGACCACACGGAGAGACACACCGACACACCGGCGCTTTGTGTGTTCTCGGGCGATGGTATCGATGGAATGGAAAATTTTCGGCCGGGAAAATAAATGGCGCTCAGTTTTTGTCTTTGCACACTCGAGCTCGGTACTCGGTACCGGCAAAGCAAGCAGCAATTAATGCTAATCCTGAGCTGGGTTTGAGTTCTGCAGTCTCTGCCGTGGTATGGGCTAAAGTTATCTAACAAACGGTGGCGTGTTGAAGTTGGGGGAACATTGCGTGAAAAGAAACGTCTTGAATGCTGCTCTGCGATTCACGATTTTAAGTATACACCTTTACGAGCTGGAAAATTGCTTCCAAGGTACGTTCGTTACACAACCAAGAGCTTTTGCTAGATGCTGAAATAAATATAACAAAAAAAAAACAAACGAAAACTTGTTTATACAACGTTGAACAATTGCTGCGCTAAAAATGTATTATATAACTTTCCATCAATTTCACACCTACTCTGAGGAATTCCAACAAAAAAAAAGAAACAATGAAAAGTATTCTATTTCTCTCAACCAAAAACCATCGCAAGGTTCGCCTCGCAGTGTCGACATCCGGTTAATTGTCAATTTTGTCACAAACTTTGCCCATCGCTGCAGCGAAAACCCCACGACGCTCCCCAAAAAACCCATCAAATCCCGGGCGAAAAAGGGAAACCGGATTCGATTAACATGTTGCCACAGAAGTCTGAGGGCGTTTAATAAACCCCGGGCATAGGAGAGAGAGAGAGAGAGAGAGAGAGAGAGCCCTTTTCCATGCATTATTTCCAACCACCAGCGTTCGGCAGCACCGTGGGGAAAAGGCCACGCTTCCACTAATCACCGATCGAAGCGCCAACCTCGTCCCAAAGCCATTTGTGGGAGTGGGGAGTGAGGGGGGGGGGGGGAGGGGGCTAATGAGCAAACCACCCCCTGCCACGTTCCTTCGCAGCTGAGGGAAAATCCCGACTCAGCAATATTGAATATCTCAGACCAGCGAGAGTCCTTTCAGGACTCTTAATTTTACATTGAAATTTATTTATCACTGTTTTGCATTTTCTCGCTCACTCGCCGCGCGCGCGTTGTTTCGCTTTTTGCATTTTCAGCAATCTTTTGCTTGCATTCTTTTATGGCCCAAAAAAAAAAGCAGCCACTTTTCTCTCTCTCTCCCTCTCACACATCGCGTTCTAGCTCTCCACATGAAGAATAACGTATCATTGTGGAATATTTTAGCTTCAATTTAGCCGACCCCATCACAAGCGGATTGGTGGTGGAAAACCCATCCCCCCCCCCTCCGGTCGGGTCGGGGAAAACAGGAGACCCCCACTCGGCTCAGCTGGGTTTTCCACGTTGGCGCGTACATTTGCATAACAACAAACGCATATCAGAGCGGGCTCCGATAAACTAACCTTCTGCCCTTTTCCCGCACTCGGCACACAAATTGCGCACCGACGGAAACGGGGAGGCGTATATGGAAATGGTCTTTAATCTACGCGGCGAGCCCGGCGGAAAATGCCGGTCCCACTTGCCGCCGATATGCTGATGCTGCTGGCTTTTCCTCGGCTTTCGCTTTCGCAGGAGTGGATTTCGCTGTTTTGGAACGCACCGCTCCCGTTTTATCGCCCATCCCGCCCCGGGGTGGAAAATGAGCTGGGCGGAGAGCGAGAGTGTGCGCGTGTGTGTGTGTGAGCGAAAGATGCGGAAAATGATTTTTCCAACACGAGAGTCCGCCCCGAAGCTGGCGCGTCCTATGCTTCTTGAAGGCGGTGGTGCGAGCCCTCGATTATCGAGTGGGATGATTTTCAAAACCCTTACCCCGGGTTTTTTCCCTCCATCCCGCACCCAGGGGATTCCGCTTCCGTTTACGAGGGGTGGGATAAGTTAATTTAGTTGTGGGAAAACTCGTGGCCCGGACCCACGGCGCCAGGACAAAATTTGTGCTTCTCGACTAAAAACCAGCAGCGCGCCACTTGAAGCCTGTTGTCGTTGGTATCTCGACGCGGTCCAGCTGAGAGGACAAAACTAAATGGTACAAATTTCCCGCACAATGTTCGGAAAATCGACACCATGATGCGTTTTGCTGTAGAAAAAAAACAAAAATCCAATCAAACATTATCGACAAACAGCGCGTGGTTCTGGGGCACGAATTATGCAACCAGAACACAGGCTTGCTTCAATTGCGCGCGCCCTTTTCCGAGACGCTTTCGCGCAAGGATAACGCAGGATTAGCAAAACCGACATCAATCCCAACCCAGCCCCCGCTGGTTCATTCAAACTTTCGCTCCCTCTACCCTTCCGTCCAGCGAGGGTGAAACTTTACAATCCAATAATCCTGGCACAACTTTACGCTCGTTCGCTCGCTCGCTTCTCAAACATTCGCCCGTTCTATCGCTCTACAGTCCTTTTTGCAAACACCCCGACACGAATCGCGAACGCCGGCCACAACTAAACGACTTGAGCCCGGGACCGTTTCGTTGCGCTTTGTCCGTTTTCCGTCGCGAAGGTGAAAACGTTTCTCTCACCGGATTGAGAAACCGACAGCCGTGGAGTGTCCGTGTCACAGACGGATGGACACCCGCAGGAGCAGCAGCAGCAGCAGCAGCAGCAGCACGAAAGCCAGCGGCACCGGCGGTGGAACATAAAAATGGATTAAAAATTAAAATTCTATGTTATTCAAAACAATTCCCTCGCCGGGCACAAGGAATCCGTATCCGTAGCGGCACCCGTTAACTGAACCACCAGCGCGACGGGGGAAGGATGTCCTTTGGGGGTGGGAGGGAGGGCGTTCAACGGGATGAGACAAAAAAAAATGGCCGTCAGCATCGACCGAAAGAAAGGTTGCTGGTCGGTCAGCCTGGCCACCTTTCAAAATGGTGCGAAACTTCTTCAATGACGCTGCAGATATTCACTGCCACTAGGACGACTAAAGGGTGGCGCACCGAGCGAAAGGATAACGCCCCGGGGTCAATAACGGAGCCCAAGAAGCCTCGCTGGAGTGGTCAGTTCATTTCAGCCCAAGTGGCACAAACGGAACGCTCGGAACTTCACACTCAAGTCGCGTCCTCTTTCAGGGGTTCCGGCTCGAGAACGCCGTACGCGAAACAAACGCCCCACTCGGAAGGATCCTGAACAGGAAGGCGTTGTGAGGCGATTGATGCTCCTGCTGGCCAATAAGTAGCACTTACTCATCGAGCCAGAGGTCCTTGCCCGGTGTGTGCGCGCGCGTCCTCGTCCTCACCGGGAAGGGGTCGTTTATGAATGTAAATAAACAGCCTTCTCGGGTGAGGTCCTTGCTCGAAGGACCTCACACGACACCCTAGCCTGGGAGTGTTTCCACTCGACCAAACCATCCACCATCGCGTGGCCAACGTTCACGCCAGCGCTGAGCGCATTTGGCGCATCTCCTCGATCGGATCGTCTTTCCCACTTGAACCACCCCGCTGGTCGAGGTTTTTCCCACCACCCGACACGGTGGGGCTTTATTTATTCTGCCCAATACGCCCTATTCGCTCTCTCTCTCACTCTCTCTCTCTCTCGAGCGCGCGCTATCTCCTCTTACCGTCAGGTTCATCAGGCCAATCTGCCAATGACAACAAAAAGGCGGTTTCTGCCGGCCTGGTGGTCGTTCGAGATGAAAGGACACCCTACTCCAGGGCTCGGGCGCGCACTTGAAACACTCTAGCGCTCTGTTTCCTGCTACCAACCCCGGGCAGCAGGATGGTTTCCTTTTGCACAATGCCGCACGGCCCTTCCCATCGTGCGATGTGTTTTGTTTCCAGCCGGTTTCCGAATGTCACGGGGAAAGCGGCGACCGACCGCCGGGCAGAAGAAACAAAAGCAACGAAGGAAGAAGACAAAAACACACACACACACACACACCCACGCTCCCATAGCATAGGGCGAGTTTTATTTCTGTTATCTGCTCTTCGCTCGGTGCTGTTTTAAGCTTCTTTTATAACATATTTATGCAAATTTGTTTGTTTTTACCCTCACCTTCGCTGGAAGTCTCCCCCCCCCCTTCCCCTTCAGTCCCCATCGGCTGGGAAAACCCCACGAACGAACGAAAAGCTTGCCTCATTTCCGACCAGAGCTCATCTGCTCCGGTTCAGGCTTCTCTTGATCTTGATGGAAATGAAACGAGCGGCAGCAAAACGATCAAAAAGGATATGGTGGCGCGCAACGAACCGAGGAAGGAAAAAAAAAGCATCACCAGCAGCAGCAGCAGGACGGTCTCGCCACTGCCGATGGAGCGATGGTGTCACTGTTTCAAGTGTCGAAATGAAATCCCCACCCACGCAAGTAAGAAGCGGCCAGACTGAAAATCCTGCCCCTGCCCGGATGCAAGCTGGAGGCGGCATCAAGGACCTCCAACACCGGTCAGCCATCTATAATAGTGCGGACGATTTGCACTGGTAGTGGGAAAACCCCGCAGCTCGGTGAAGAAAGCCGGGGAAAATCCCTTCAGCTAGTGGCGATTCGTTCTGTTGCGTTCTCCGCTGTTTCTTTTTTTGTGTTAGCTAATTTAAATTTTTGTTTAATTTAGGCCCAAAACGTCTGCTTGGGGGGGGGGGGGGGAGGGATGAGTCTGGTGTTGCTCCTGCTCCAGGCATGAGGTTTTCTACCGGACGTACTCGAGTGCCCACGCTCGGACACAAATGTTGTGGAACTAATCGATTTTTAGCCAATATGCTCTTGGGGCCTGACGTCAGCCGAGAATCAATTACCGTTCGCAAGTAAACGCGCCACATGCTTTGAAGCTGTATTTTTTTTCTTTTCTTTTTTTTTTGGGGTGATTGTGACATCCTCCACAAGCCTTACCAAACCCTCCCCGTGATGATCCCCCCCTTGAGTGGACGAAGCAATAATTAAATTCGGTGAAACTGAAACCATTCCATCTAATCCCATCCAATCAGCTAGTTTTCTCGACGATCGTCACGATGCAAACTTTAGCTCCGTTAGCTGAGCGCCATAAAAGATAAATGGTGCAGACGGTAATTTTGGACCACCAGCACGGGAAAGATTCATCCAATTATCCTTCACTCAAATTTGGCTCTCTCGGCACAGTGACCAGGAGATCATCTTTCATAGCCAGCAGTAAATGAAGATCCGCTTGGAGAGCAAGCTAGTATAGCAAGATAGTTAGCTGAGCTGATATGAAGAATGAGACAAGAAAAAGGGACGAAACTCCCAAGCCACGAGCAGAATCAATTGTTTCAACAAAGCGTACAACCGTGTCCAATTGTGTTGGTTAGCTTAGACTACAGCTCGATCGATTCAAATTCACGCCTTCAGACAGAACTCCGCTTCTAGCCAGAGACTGAGCCAGCGTTTATATTTCCAGCATTGATTGGGCGAAATCTAATGTAATGGGCAGCAGCTCCTGGCTGGCGGGGTAGGATCAGAGATTACATCGAGGAACAAGAGTGTCGTTGATTTCGTTCAAGTTTCTAGTTTCTAAAAAAAAAACAGATTCCACCCACCCATCCATCTCCAATGGAGCTGTACGTCCGTGTACGGTTTCTCGCAGAAGGTCACCATCGTGGCCATTTTGAACAACGACAAAACGACCAGCTCTTTGGGTGCATGTTCGCCATGAAGCGAAACTAACACGTATCTTATCTCATACATGATGTTAATGATGCTGTTGAAAGGATGAACCCCGGTTGGATTGAAGCACACCCACACACACACACTGGAGCCCAGCCGAATAGTGAGAGAAGTAACACCAATACCTCTCGCCCGGATCGGTGGAAAACATCAGCTAACGTGTCGAAGAAACACGTCCTTTTTCGTCCTCCCAAGCTGCTCTCATCGCAATCCTATGACGTCCGTGTATGACTCCTCGTCCTCGTCCTTGGAGGCGCTTTTCTGGCACAAACCACGGCACTCCTTGAAAGGACAGCTTTTTCTCGGTTTTTCATCCCTTCAAAGACATTCTTCGCGTCTCCAATTCACCCAGCAGAGACTATGGTGCAGGGCGATGAAACCATCAAAGAGAATCGAAAAGATATCTTACTTTTGATCAACTGCGTGGCTGCATTTCAATACCGAAAGCCGGACCGGTACCTGAAGCCGGACGCTGTACAAGACCGATACACCCATGAGCGCGATGTGAAACGCTAAAAACTGGGAAAAACACGTGGAAAAACGCCCACGGAACGACTCTAAAATCTAATAACACGAGGGCTCAAATAACGCGCCCCACACAAACGGTGTGCTTCGTGTCTCGCTGATAACGGATCCCGTGCAGAAGTAATGCCACCTATCACACGTGGTGGAGTTCCTGCACAAACGCTGACAACGCGACCCAAAAAAAAACACCCGTCTCCGTGCCGGTGATATCAGAACGTTCAACACGCGAGAGATCACAAAACCATCCTTTAATACCCGATGCACCACACTCGGCCAAGGCTCGTTGATGGATGGATCAAAAGTAACGCACACGAAGCGTCTGCATCCGACGATGACCGGAAGTCCAAAGGGACGTGGACGCTTCTCGGTGGTCGAGCGCAAATGGTGGCGCTCGTTCATCTCAGAGCCATCAGAACGTGTGTGGATGATGACGCGCCGCTGACCGGTTGGTTTCTGATTTCGAACCGTGCGAGTGCTCTTCATCGTCCTGGTTTTCATCTCCCACCATCGAAACACATCAAATAAATACCCGCTCTTGTCGCTCAAATAAATGTGTGTGTGTGTGTGTGGTGTACAATCACAAAAACTACTCCAAACTCCCTGTGCACGAGGATGCCAGTCTCAGTGAGGGGAGTTTCGTCCTTTCCTGGACGCTCGAGAACGATTTCAGCTGCGCAAATAGAGCTCTACCCGGTAGACTAGTTGGCCGTTTGGGGGTTTCGAAACCTTTGACCTCGGCACCCACGTCCATGTCCATCTTTGCTGCCACCATTTCCGATTGATTGATGTTATGGTGTTGTTTTCATCACGTTTCGCCAAATGTCCGCACGAGGAGTCAAATGCGGAGTCAACTGCGACCGATGTCCACAACCTATCGTCCGGTACCGGGCGGCTCCATATAACGCTCGTGCGTTCAAACGTTCGATAGCAAAGGGCCCACAGCTAGAACGCACGTCTCTCGTACGGTCGCAAATTTATTGCACACTGTTTAGAGAGGTTCAGGTCAGCGAGCACTTCAACCGGTCTAGGGTTGGGTGCTATCTGAAAAACACCTGACCTCACCGTGAGCACGAGGACAACGGAACAAAAACGCAACCGGAAAATGATAATGGACGACATTTTTCTTCCACTTCACACGCTAGCAGCAAGCCGAAAGGGAACATTGTTGCAGCGAAACCTAGTCGATTGATTTGCTGGCGCTTACGCCTGCAACGATTGCATTCAATTTTTCATGCACTTTACTGCACCTGCTAACGACGCCACGCCATAATCGGTGCACACACACACACAAACACACCGATTGACATTACTCAACTCGCGCGCGCTCCGCCCAAATGTAGGCCAACTCACCACCCAGGCAATGGTAATTGACAGTTGACACATGGCTGACGTCCGGTAGTTTAGTAAACGCGTTTAGTAACCCACGAGTGACATATGCGCGGCATTTGTTTTTTTTTGTTATGCTGTCAAATAAATTTCAATCATCTGACACCCTTTCCGGGAAAACGGGGGGGAGATAAAAAACGCAACCAAGCTGCTATTAATTTGTCCCAGGGCTTTATCGAATGGTCGTGAAATTGATATGTAAACGGCCGGACAGTGTCAGGCGAAATAAAGCACACCCCCGCTTTTCCGGGGTTGTGTTTTATGTGCCACCCCCCCCCGCCCAAATGCTACAGGTCAAACAACGAGCCCGACGATAGATGTGGCGTTAAAATTCAATCAACAAACAATAACTGAATAATTTAGTGCAACTTCCCGGGGGCCCTTATTGTTCGGTCGAACCCTGCTGGCGCGCCTGCAGTCCAGGGACGATTGGTCGGGAAAAAGACCAACCAAGCTGCTCGGTTGGAACAACGAGAAAACCCCTTCTTACCATGTTCCGGCGGGTTCCAGCGTGATGGGTGGGATAATAACTGTCACACGCTCGGGGCTATCATCTTTGGGTCATCTTACTTTACGAGTGAAGCAGCACAACACCAGCTCCTTGATGCTCATGTTTGCCGACTTCTGCTCCGGGATGATCTCATCAGTGATGGCAATCTTTAGCCGCTCGCATCGATTCGAAAGCACTAGCTTTGGAGCCGTTTTTTTTTCACACACGCGAGAAACACGCGAGCTGAAGCGAACTTTCTAGCGTAAGCGAACGTACGCCTGCAGGAAAAGCGTTTTCACCAATTTCCTAGCGCACAAGGTTACCGCTATCGCAACCATCACACCATCCGAACGCAACTGCCTAATGATGATGGGAGGTGAGACGGCGACAAACCGTGGTTCCTTTGCTTCACTTTGCACGCCCTGCGTCGATGTTATCACACCGACTCGGTTCATTCAGCTCGATTTCGGCCTACTACGCCCGCTGAAATCCGCTTATCGGAGGTGCCCGGAGTTTTGCATTCGTACGCATGAAAAAAAAAAAAATTATGACCGAAACAGAACACTACGCATTTTTTGTGTTTTTTGTTCCTTTTTCTACCACCCAACACCACGGAACGACCACGGGCATCGGATGCGAGTCCCAACGCGCACTTGAGAAACACACTCACACGCCGCCACAAACACGCCAAGGAATTGTGTGTTTCCCGGCCTGGTGAGTCAGGAGGCAACGCAAAAAAAAAAAAAGAAGCGAAGGTAAAAGCACCTGATAACGCCAGAAGAATGCATTCGATGGGTGGAAAAACGACAGAAGGTGGGAAGGAAAAATAGCACTCGAGTTTGATCCCAATTTTTCGCTCCCTTTTCGTAATCGTGCCGCTAAAGGAAGTTTGGTAAAAGGCAGGCGGGCACCACACACAAACATCATAAACAAATGCCCTCCGGGAGTGCCCCCAAATATTGCGAGGACTCGAATTGAAGCAGCACCGTGTGTGTGTGTGTGCCCTTCCACGCAAAGGGCCGTTTTTCTTGCGCCTCTTCTTGACTCTCAGCATCATCACCACTCCCCGTTTGGCATCCCAAAATAAAGGGGTGCCGCCGTGAAGCGAATTTCCCACTCTCCGGGGGCGAAAAGCCACACGGAAACACCCGGGCCTCGCAAAGCCGCAGAAATGGAACAGACAAAAGGGGGAATTGAGAGGGGATGCGAAAAGAAAAAAAAACGATGCGAGCAAAAAGGCGACGAAAAGTCAATTTTCGGCCCCAGCACTCTTCGGAGCACCCTCTCCAGAACCGAGAAGCGAAAAAGGGGAAAACACTCCGCACACTCTCGGGATCGAGATAATAAGCGAAATGAAAATCTTCTTCTCCTTCCCCCCTATGCAACCACCGAGAAAAACACATATGGGACACCGGTTCACCCCCTCGCACGACCAAAAGGATAATTCAAACTTCCAGCCACAGCAGGACGTGAAGTGAAGCGGGCAATCGCACCCTCCTTAAGGGGTTGATTCGATTAGGGCGCGCCGCTGCTCTGCTGCAACTCGAGAGCGATCCTTTTGCGTGTGCGTGCGTGTGTGTGTGTGTGTCAAGATGAACGAACAGAAGACGGCATCGTTTAATACGCAAGCCGGAACAGTGCGGAAGGATTAGTTCTGGCCCGGGGAAAAGGCGTCGAAAGGCGACACAGACACCCAGCCTTGTCTGCCGTTTGAATCCCTTTACGAACAGCAGCAGCTCAATCTTACGTGCTTCAGTGCTGAAAGCAGCAGTCCCCCCGCCCCAAGTACACCCCCACCACGCGTGCAGGATGCAGGAAATGAAGACCTCCCACGCCACTTGTCCCGGTGGAAGAGATTAACAAATTCTTTTCACACGTGGCGGCGGCTTCATCTCGTTTGGTGACGCTCATAAATTCATTTTTAAATTACTTCCCTACCACGGAAATCCACCCGAGCTGGCGCATTCGTTTTTCCCATGCACGCGTGTGTGTGTGTGTGTGTGGAAAATGGCAGCGGGCACATATGGTGTGCGATTAATAGAGCGGTGAGCGCGCGCGCACGCAAAAGAATGCCACGGTTTTTTGGAACCGCTTGTGAAGTGTTTTAAAATGCGCCCCAGAAAAGGATGAAGCATTCGCAATAAAGCAGCATAATAAAATGCGGCTTACGGCGCATAATTTGCGTTCCCTAATTTCGTCTTTTTTTTTTACGCGCGCGCGTCTGCGGAAACCCAACTTAGAACACCGACTTAGCGCGAATCCTGCCAGCGAGCACCATCGTTGAGCAAATCCGTTGCCGTTTGTGGTGTCGCTTTTCCCCCCTTTTCGATTCCGTCGTGTCTTCGGGGGATTGTTATGGCGCAATTCGCGCTCACCATAAAGCGACCATTGACACCGCGCGTGTGGAGAAGATCCTTTGGCGTATCGTAAGGACGAACACGCCGGCGGCACCGTCTAAGACGGACAGCTCTCGACCATTGGCGTTCGACTCCTGTGGCTCCGGGTGGCTTTCGAACCGAGCAGGAAGTCGCTGACGCTGGCGAAGAAGCCTGATGATGATGATGATTAATTTCCCCCGAGGCACGGGTTTCGAGCAAGCGAGGCACATTAGGCGAACCGACACGACAAGTGGAAAACCGTACGCTGTCGAACCGTACGCCACCAACGACTGCGACAACTTCCATTCAATAACACAAGTCGCTCTCCGCGGCACCTTTGGCACTCCTCGACCGGGCACCCCAGAGTGACCGTCGAGCCTGGATGTCGTGGATGATTTGAATACGCTCTAGTCATCTAGTCGTGCTTATCGGCTTCTTGGGCGAAGGATCTGCCCTTCCGTTCGTCAAACTTCCTTACCGGAAACGTACAATACCGCTAGGGCGCTAGTTGGTTCGATCGGTTTGTGATTCCTTTTGGAGTTGGAGTTAGCGAACAGAAAGTCAGGCGAACCAAGGACGACGAATAATGTTTGCTTGTCGCGGAAAGGATGCAACACGCAAACGGCACACACGTGGCAGCGTTTATGCGCGCTTCTTGCGTGTTCAACGTTCAATTTATGCGCTTCATTTCACGCCTCAGAAGATGGGTGATTTTGAGCCACCGTAGGAATCTTAAAGGTTTCCGTGATCTCTAACTGAATTAAGATAACCAAAAAAAGATACAAAATAAGGACAACTTTTGCTTAATAACACTCCTTTACCATTTCCATTCAAATTTCTTAAAAATTGGTTTCTGAAAAAAAAACTTTAGCTCATAACTAAAAGAGCGTTCTTCCGCATGTGTCTCTAATACGGTGACATTCTGATGCGTAAAAGTGAAAATTCCTCCAAGAGATCACCACACGCCCCTCCTCGCTAATGACGCTGGAATATCTTTTAGAAAAGTAATAACCGCAAGTCGCTACATTTTTATCCCACCCCGCGTGTAGGGACGTAGATTCGCTATTTTGTAGAACGAACCAGAGAGGAAAAAAAAACAAACTTTTCAACAGGAAACTCACGGCAAGGACACGGCAAGGCTCGAAATGCCTCTCACACCCATGGCGTCCACCAAAAATGAAGCCAGCGAGTCCTGGGTCCCCTTATTTACCGCTTTTTTGGGTCGGCATCGTGCTCAAGAGCTCAACCGTGAAGCCTGCTGTCGCTGCTCCCACCAACGGGAATGTTTAAATTTAATCAGATTTTTATCTCGATTCCGTATCACCGGCATCCTTCCTCTATCGACAAACACACACACACACACACCCTGTGCTCAATTTCGAGCTGTTCTAGAGGAAGGTTTTGCCGGTATTCCCGTGTCCTTGCTAGTTGCAGCGTGCTGCCATGTTAAATTAAAATGTGTTTCGCCACCGCCACGCGGTGCAATTCGTTCTCACACTCCTCGGGTTCGGGAAGTTTTTTAGAATAACGAAGCCCTCCCCCGTTCAATCGAGGCGGATGATGTTTTGGTAAAGACGAGCATCCGGGTCGATTAAATTTACCTTCTCCCAGATACGCTCCACCACGAAACGTCGCTCTTTTCTTATTGAGTTTTTGTCGTACTCGAATGTCTTTTTGTGGATTTTGGTTGTATCGTGTAGGAATCCGCAACAATACTTTTCTACAACGCGAACCTAAAGCAATCGCCATCGTGGATGCTAAGATGATTGAGATTCGTTGCCATTCGCCAAAAGCCACAAAATGATGCCCATGTTCGAAGACGAGCTTCGATCAATCGTGAAGAACGCTTCAAACGCAGCAAGACATGCACATGTAACGCTAAAAAAGCATCATGAGTCAGTCAGTGGTGCTGAAAAGAAAAAAACCTCCCATCCACAAGCAAGGGAATAAATATAAAAGCAAGCGGAAAAAATCTAATAAAAGCAAGAACGATATTCAACTTCAGCAAAGTTCAACTTGCTACAAAACGGATAACGAAGTAATTAAAACAACAGCACAAAAAAACGCACAAATCACCACGCAAGAGCATGAAAATGAAAGGGAGAGAGATAGAGAATACAATATTGGATAATTTCTGCACAATAAGCCACATCAGCAGTCGGCGCCGGCTCGTTGGCGCTAGAGAAAGCGACCTGGCCGACGGTGCTTATTGCAGAAGGAAGAAGGAAAAAAAATGAAACGAAACCACCCATCAACGGACAACGGAGTGACCCCATCCTTCTGACCATCGGTGCTGTCCTAAAGGGTGTGGCATGGTTGCGGCAGTGTGGCAAGAAAACTAAATCACAAATCACGCTCACTCGGCTGTTGCCTTGACGTGGCATGACGAGTCCGAAAGCGCTCCGAGACCAAAGGTTTCGGGGCGAATTCGAAAAAGGAGTGGTGCCCAACTGCTTAGCCTGGCCCAGGAAGCACCAACAACGGCACACACACACATACACATTCGCAGGAGAAAAAATGTGCAAGCATGACCATTTATATTACATGAAACATGGACCAAAGGAGGCTGGCACAGATAACGGGCTGGCACACATGACGGGATGCTGAGTCCGGGAAAGCGTGTGTGTGTGAGTGCACTGAGGCGGGAAACATGACGCGCAAGGACGAAGCTGGGAAACCCCCTTCCCCTCCCTCCCTCCCTGTGCATCCATTTTGTTGGGTGGTGGAAAATTGCACAGAAATCTGTTCGCAGATCTTTCATCCACATCCACATCCATCTCGCACACGTTCGCGCTGACGCCAGCCCGTTTTCCCGACGTGGCCGGGAAGAGCAAATGTCCTGCTCGCGAGGGGATGAACGAATGGTTCCTCCTACCAGGGGGTGGGAGTGGGGTGGCCTCGAGCTGAAGCTGATCATTGTTTACCGATGATTGTCAATCAGCCGGCGGAATCGAGAAAGAAGGGACGTTGATCAACTACGAATCGAAGCGGTTCCGAGCCGGTCAGGAGGCGAAATCGATTGAAGCTTCGGACCCCGGGACATTCACAGGACGTTCTTCACTGTTTGTGTGTGTGTGTGTGTGTGTGGGAGGGTGAGTGGTGTAAAAAAAAAAACAAAAAATCCCTACTGCCCAAAGCAGATTCGTTCATTTGAGA
Source organism: Anopheles nili (assembly GCF_943737925.1). Lineage (NCBI taxonomy): Eukaryota > Metazoa > Arthropoda > Insecta > Diptera > Culicidae > Anopheles > Anopheles nili. Next base: position 50,246,547 of record NC_071292.1, read on the forward strand.
GCAAGAATTTGATTCGAGCGATGCACGAGACGAGACGACGAATCGAGATTGGAAGGAAAAATTAAAAACCCTTCCGAACAACCGACATCCGGCCGGGATTGGGCTCTCTTATACAGCGCAAGATGACGCCAGTGTGACAACCCGGATCGTGTGCTGCAGGACTCGCAGCTCTTCGTTCGACCAATACCAATTCCCTGGACGATGCAATCGGAAATGTTTTCCTGACACGTCGCGGGCTGGATGTTGGTGCTTGAAATGCTGGAAAGCCAGGCTAAAGTTCAACGTAAGTAAACGCTTCACAAAAGTTCACTGTATTTAAGAAGTCCTTTATGATCAACTTTTTGGATTTCGATTTTGAGAACGAAGGATAGTGAAAAGCATTTACATACATCTTAAAAGAAGCAGATGGTGATGCTTATTTGAAAACATTTAGAAAAGTATTTGAGTAATAGTTTATGCTTGATATTTTGCAATCTAGTAAACAAACAAAGATACATGTAAAGGTTATAAATCAAATATTCGATGACATGAATTAACTTTCAGTCAAGCAGTTGATGGTTTGAATGAGAAGCTTTTAATTAGACCCATTTATTATTATTATTTATTTAGGGACGGCCAGGCCATATTGAGATTTGTATAATTGTTGCTGGACTGAAAGGCATTTCCTCCTAACAGCGCGCTGTGAGCCTTATCCCGGGCTGCCTCGGTTAAATTAGACCCATTTCACTCATCAACATTCACATAAGAAATTCCGCTTTCCAATGTAACGCTACCATCAACGGATGTGACTTCTATCAACCCAGCAAACCCAGCCGAACGACGACGATCAGAAAAGCGCACGCAAAGACCCGTCGAAACACAATCCGCGACCGGCTTATCACCCATTCGACAAGGAGCTAAAAAAAAAAGTGATCAAAATGCACGAAGAACCAAACCCGGGCCTGGGCATTCGAAATCGAAACGCGAAAACCCACGTGCCGTGACGACGCCATTCGCAGGATGTCATTCGCTATCTGCGAGGCGCAGGGTTTGCGTTTTGAGCGTTATCTGAAGGCCCCGAACGTCAGGGCTCTAATTTACAACTTCCAACAGCCACCGAAAATCGCACCACATACAGCCCAGCTCGGTTCCATTGGCTGCCCCCAAAAAAGGTCCTCGTATGAGTTGGGTCCGTTCGGAAAACCCGAACGAAGGGCACTGTTGGTGTTGTCGGATGAGGATAAAGTATCCTTAATTTACATCACTGTGAGCCCATTGTAGCGAGCAAAAAGCCAACCGATTTCCTGACGCACGTTTGCAGCTTGTTTGGTGCCCGAGTCAGCGTTGATCCTTGAGGTCTGGAGGTCTGAAGGGATGCATCGGGATGTATCAGCGTCAAACATTAGGAACCGCACCGTGTGCATAAAACAACGGAAGCTCATCCGCTTGGTTGTGTAATTTATAGGCGAACCTATTCGCTTCTCGTGCATGGAAAAGCAAAACGCGCACTTAAATCCGTCGGGACGATGGATTTCGATCGGCTCGTTTCGTTGCACCCAACGCGACAGAAAGAGTTTGGGAAGATTTAGAACAAACTTCACTCCAAAAACCCTACCGCGCACGAAATGATGGATACGAGCGGCGCATATAATTACGTCGCATCAAATAAACAACAAACCAAAGCACACACACACAAACACCGCCAGGACAACGACGTGGCGAATCTGCGCTTTCCATCGTTAAACCCGGCACCCGGCACGGGGTCCTTTCGTGCCAGACAAAACCCGCCCTCAGTGGCAGCGAGGTGAAACGTTTTGATTGATTTCGTTGAATATGGACCGTGACGAAAATGGATCACTGCCCCATCAGCAGCATTCGTGCCGGCAAATGCCCGTGGTGACGTGAATATTGTCACAGATAAAGGCACAACCTAATGATGTTTGAGAGCGTTGCGTTTTTGGGTTGGAGGGTAATAATTTCGTGGAAAACCTTCAGGACGAGCAGGACGGCATCGGAAGACCTCCCAAAAAGGTGCATTTTCCCGTACGTGCAGCTTCAAAGGGCCAGCCGACGACGCGTGTGTGCCAAACGACGAGCCGAATGATGATGGCGATGATGATGAAGATGATGATGTTGATACAGCGCATGATGACGAACGGAGATGATATACTACAGTCTCACCCCCCGGACCCGGTGTGTCTGTACGTTTCATCTCACAGCTCCCAGACAAGCCCACCCAATTTTCCGAATTTTCACGAGTTTCTGCTTCCACACCCGCTCGGTTCCAATTTGTGGTGTCGGTTTTTTTTCTTCTCTTCTTCTTCCCCGAAACCGGGCCTACCACAACGCAGGCTAAAGCCGGCGAGCGAACCTTAAAGTAAACGAAACGCAAGTGCGCGCCCTCTGAGGTGGGGTGTTTTTTCCCGCCACGGGTGGGGTGTTTTTCCCAGAGAAGATTTATTATCGTGCGCGTTGAAATCGACCTTCGTCTGACCGGCCAGACCGTAGACGTGAACCCAGGACCCAGCGGAAGGGCAACAAGTTCGCTCGTTCGCTCGTTCCACGATGCTGTCTGGTTCGCAGCGTTCGAGAAAATTCACCGTTTTTCATCAAAAACCGTGCATCACACGGATAGGTAGGCGGTGGTGTGCATAAAAATAGTGACACGCATCTTGAAGACGTTAAAGACTCGTGAGGGTGTTTCGCGAAATGACTTTTGATGTTTCGTGCGTTGGGGAATGCAATACGAGGAAGGAAAAAAAAGCACCAGAAGGCCCATTAGAGGTGGAAAGGTTTTAGCTGATGGTAAAAGCCCCTTAAAAGAATCCGTAGTTCGTTAAGCCAGCGTGAGTAAGTTTTACACGGTTTCAAACTTCCAAAGTGTGCTAATTTATGAAAAACAGCGATTCAAAAGTTGTGCTTCCTTTACCACCCGTGAAAAAAAAACCTTTCTCTCTCTCTCTCTCGTTCTGCGGACGGTTCGTGCTGATGGAAAAGTCTCACTGGAAATCGTGTATCCCATCCGTAGGACGAGCGATTCCTGTGCACAGGACATTTGATGCCACTTTGGCGCTTCAAGTCGTGGTCCAAAATTTACTCGAAACCGAAACAAAAAAAAATCATTTACCTAACAACTTAAACGCGATTTTTCGGAGGGAAATATTGGCTCGCGGAAATAAACCCAACCCCAGGGGTTGGAGTGGTTCCGGTGCGCGGTGGTCATTGAGACAAACGATTCCGAAAACTGTCATCAAACTGTGCGTCCCTTGAGGATACGCCGCCGCACTGCTGGCAAACCACTTTCCCTCCCCCCCCCCTCCCCCCTCACGAGTCCCTCGAGTGTGCCCCCGGTTTTTCGCGTACCGTACATCGATTTCCACCGACGGGTTTTCCACCACCAAAGCGCCAGAGCGGTTTGAGAGGATACAAACTTTTGCCCCGCTCCTTCGAGCAGTTCGAGCGCTGAGGGGTTGGAAAACAGCGACCAGGGCGGCGACATTTTCCTCCCTTTTGCGCGTGAAAATTCAAACCATCAAGCACCGGCGTCGTGCTCGCAGAAGGATCGCCAGGACGAACCTGGGGAGGGGGGTGGTCGCACGGAAGCGGGAAGGAAAAGCGTCACGTCAGCAAATCGCTGGACGAAAATGATGATTGGCTTCGCTAACGAACACGGTGGCGACGGGTGACTTGCCAACACGCGCGGCCAACACTGGCGACAATCAACAAACAACAATACTCGATTTAACCCCTTCTTTTTTTTTTTTTTTGGTTGCTGATCTGATCGCACAACTAGGGACGTTAAGAAATAATGAAACTTTGCGCCGTCCTCCGCTTCGTTCTTGCTTAATGCTATTGGGATTGGGTTTGCTTTAAATGCAAGAAAGAAAGAAAAAACAGCAGTAAAGCAGTAACACTGAGCGCTGTTGTAAATAATCCAAAAATGATCCAAACGATAAACGCGGCACATCAAACAGGCATCGCACTCGATGGGAAATAGGGACTCCCTAGACGTTGATGCCAGGCCAGCGCTAGAACCGTCGCCAATGTGAAACACATGTGGCATAGATTAAACCATTCGCCCCTGCCGAGCGTGTGTGTGAGAGTGTGCAAAAAAAAAAGCATACCCACCAAATGATTTGCATGCCAGCATTCGGGCGAGCAATAATGACGCGAATTGAATACGCGAAGTATTTTATTTTTCGCCCCATGAGCTAATGGAATCTCTGGGGAACAGACACAAAAAAAAGCCATCACCATCGCAATTATCAGAGCGACCAGGCGATTGGTTTTTTGTTTCTTTTCTCTCACTCTCTCTGTCTCACCCGTCTGTCAGGCTACATTAAATTGATAACAAATTGCACTGTAGTGCAAAGCAGCATAGAAAATGTGGGAAAAATGAGTGAAGTTAAAATGCGAAATTGATAAAAAACAAAAAAAATCACCACTCACTTGTTTTGTCAGGCGCTGCTTTCCTCTTCCAGGCGCTGCTTTCCACGGTTGCTTCGATTTGTAAAATCACTCACTTTTCCGCCACGCCAGTGTCGATTGTGTCGGCGCGAACCTTTGCTGAGTTGCAGATTTGTGGCTTACTTTTCATCGCTTTTTTTTGGTTTCTCTTCCCCAAAGCACTACTTTGGTGCCCAATCAGGCACGCGTGTTATCACACACCGTTGCCACCCATGCACACGCACACACGCACACACACCGGACGTCGTGTTTTATGAATCACACAATTTCCGCGACTCCACCGAACCGCTTTGGGTGGGAAATCAACACAACCGACATCGCCCGCGTCCTTCGGCTTGTTGGGGGTTTTTCCGGCACTAAAAGTACACAAACGCACACACCCACACACACCCGCGAGCACGCACGTCCTTCTTTAGTGCACACACGCACCACAAACATCCATCATAGTAAGCATCAACGAGCAGCGCGTTCTGGTGTTTTAGTCTCAGCTGTCAAAAAGTGCCAGTGACCGTCGAAAAAGTGTTACTATCTCTTGTTTTTTGCTCCTTCCTTCTTCTTTTTTTTTGTTTGTTTGCTCTCACAATCCCCTCACACGCTGGCCGAAACCATAACGCACATGCACACACTACACACACGCGTACCCGTATCGGTGACGGTTACTAGGATCGGGTTAATGCGATTTTTCCGGCTTTTCCAACCCCAAGCTGGGCAGCTTTAACGCTACGCGCGCACAGATCACGCGCTTTAAAGGTATGCTGCCGTTGCGAGCCGGAGAGGATTACCGCAAGGATGTGGCTCTGGAAAACTCCCTTCTCGATGTGCTACTACGGTTGTGATGGTAGACCTCCGGCGGCCGCTGGAGCGCGTGTTGATAATTCAGTTAAATTCACCTCCGGACACCACGCCTCATTCACAATGGCACCTGTGTGTGAAGAAGGGCGAAAAAACAAAGACGAGCGAACATCTCGATTAACAATCGTCAGGACATGCGGACGTGAACGCGCGTCAAAATGGACGACGTAGCAATTGGTAAACAAACGAAACGTGTCATCGTTTTGGCAACAGCAAAGCGAGCGTTCAACTATCGGCAGTGTCAAAACGCCCCAAAAAAGCAAACCTTCTTCCGATGCTACGATTCCGATTAGAAAGAGGAACGGTCTCTCGCTTCCGGCCGTAAAGGACACTCACCTCAAGGCGTTGCGAGAAGAAGAGAAGCGGACCAAGCGGACACACGCAAGCACCAGGTACGGAACGGAGATATGATCCACTATCATCTCCGAACGAAACCAACACAAACGGAGCGCGATTGTTGCGGATTTTTGTGTTCGCCGACGAATCGCAAGTCCTACACCACACCAGGCGCGCGCGTGTTTTTTTTTTTCGTCTCTACACTCGTATACGTCGTGCGTGTCGAAACGCGCTAGCCTCAGGGATGAAGTTTATCCTCACGACAATTGATTGATTCGACGGGTTTTAGTTCCACTGCGTCACTTGCGAGCACGAACACGAGCACGCGAGATGAGTCCGGTACTGCTGCTGCTGCTGCTGATGCTGCTGTTCTTGATGCTGTTCTTGATGCTGCTCCTGCTGCTGTTGCTGCTGCTGCTGCTGCTCCTGCTGCTGCTGGTGATGTTGTGCCGTCGGTGGCAGACTGAGCCGCTGATAGCGCGCGTGTCGTACGTCGGGACGGACGAGATTCGATGGCTCTCTCGCTCTCTCGTACGCTCACTCGCTCACTCAGATCTCTCCCAAAAAGACCTGCCACACCGAGAGCCGCAAGCAGCACCGTCAGCGCACGCTACGACGAGATAACGAACGATGTGTTGACGATGGAGACGCCGTATCCTCGACGCCTTGTTTGCCAAGGCAACGCGCGTCCATGCGTCCCCGTGAGTGCGAGCGAGACGGCACGTGTGTGCTGGGAAAATGCGAGCCTAGCACGAAGCCGAAATACAGTGAACTACACGATGGAAGAGGAAGGATGCCCGTGGAAATTGTGGCGTTTTTTTTTTTGGGATTGCTGCTGGTGTTATTTATGTGTATGCGTGCCGGTTTTTTGGCAAAGAGAAACGTCACACGCGCGCTCGCTCTCTCGTGATGCGCTCTGGAGGGCTCTCAGCTGTTCTCTGGGTTGACAGGTTGCGTCACTGTCATCGCTGCGAGAGCGATGGTGAAAAATGGGAGCACAAGAGAAATACGACCGTCAACGAGAGCGCCGGTTCACGGGTTTGTTTATGGATTTCCCATTAAGCGGAACGGTTTTCCACCGTCACCGCCAGGTTTTCCGAAACCCACCGACGGTTGCTGGTGGTTGTTGGTTGCTTTCTAACACACACTCGCGCGCGTGCTGGCCAAAAGAGGGAAGGAAAATTCCGAAACTCAACGGAACACAACAAAAGCAGCGGAATGTTTTTTTTTTGAGACGAAGTCACCGCCCGGCACGGGCGAAAGGATGAACGAATCAATTTCTTCGCGGTGGGTGTGTGATGATTTGTCTTTCGCAACCGAAAAAATTAAGATCTCTCGGTTTTTTTTTGCTCCCAAATTCCACGCCCGGAATGAGACGCGTTCGATGCAAAATGCGCCAAGTTGTGGGGATAATTTTTTTTATGAAAACCAGCCATCTCTCGACATTCCCAGGATTCCCGTGCACTCGGCCTTGTCTATTATGCATTCCACAAAGGGTCGCTTCAAGGGGGTGGACGAATTAGCTCCCCATCCACCACCCACCCATTTAAGCAGCTGAGGGGGAGCACAATCGTGCTATTCGTTTAATTAAGATTTATCAAGCCGAGCGAGACCAATGACGTGGAATTTCTAATGGTACCCGTTTTCCGCCGGCACATTACTTTAAACCGATCTCTTGGTGCACGATAAAAAAAGGCCAAGTGGAGGCGGAGGCGGTAGGTTGATGAAAGAAGTAAGAGCTGAGCAAAAAAAAAGGAACACGATTTTGGGGGTAAAAGCGTGCCTGTTTTTTTTTGTTCATCGCCATTTCCATTCCTATCAATCCGAGCGAGCGCCCATTTCCCATCGTGAAGAAGCCCTTTTTTTTGGAAAAAGCTTCAAATTACACCACCCAGACAACGACGGGCGGCGGCGGCACGTGTTAATTTTCGGCGAAATCCTTCCTCCTCCCTGCCGACCGAAATTGGATTGTTGAGGCTTTTTCCTCTCCCCGACACCCCTCCCCTCCCCCTCCTCCCAAGGGTGACAAGACAGGTGGGGGTGGTGGGTTGCCGCGAAGGGACGCAGGACTGCATCTGCGTGCCGTGGTTGTGGGGTGAAGAAGAATGCGGCCGAAAGAAGAAGACCGGCAAGAAAAACACGGCAAACGTCCCCGGAATATTCTATGAATGTCACGACGACGGCGATGAGGACGACGTCGACGAGCCGCTGAGAAAACCGTGTCATAAGCTGTTGAATTATTTAATTTCCAATTTCCGCGCCGCGTTAACTATTCAGCGCCGCGGGTCCGTAGCGAGTGGCTGGTGGAGGAAAAGAAGAAGGAGGAGGTGTCGGTTCCTGCGAGAGTGCGATTTTTTTTTGTGTTGCCTTTTCTCCGCAAGCGTTTTCGAGCAGAGCGAAAGATTTTCCAGCCTCCCACACAACCCTTTGCCTGCTCCGCCCCGACTCGTCCTGAGAGGATAATCGCGAGTACGTCGTCGCACGAAATTCGCTTCCACCTGAGCACCAAGACAGAAAGGGCGAGAGAGGGCGAGAGGGTGCGTGGGTGTGAGACACGTCGAGCACTCTTTCGCGTCCTTCGCATACTTAAGCGTCGAAACAGGCGGGCTGTCTCTCCCTTGGCACGGGGTGAAAAAAAAGGGACCTAGCCGCCTGCGACACATGTTATCAGCAAAGGCGCGAGGCGATAAATTTATTATTTACGGCCCTTTTTTGAACGGCGAATCCTGAGGCTTGTCCTTTTTTCGTGACGGTCGTTGGGGGGGAGGGAGGAGTGGTTTTTTTTTGTTTTCCCCAACTGCCAACACATCCGACCTCTACGATCTGCTTCCGGCGTGGTTTAGGATTAATGAGACAAAAATGATTATCCCACCAGGAGTCGTTGGCGCTAATCAATATTTGAATAAACTTCCTTCGCGCATGATTAGACCGAGGGAGGGTGAATTCGGGTTCTGGAACGAGTTTCGTTGGTTGTTGCCTGAAGCCAGCCCTTCTTTTTTTTTGAGTCATAACGATACGATCGTTTTCGGGGACTCCACTCGATCGAGAAAAATCCTCCTTGTGGAAGTCAAAACCACTCGACTCGACACACGGGAGAATCGGGAACTCGTTGAAACCCGGCTCTTAGAGCCATCGACCGAGACGAAGGTCCGCTCGAAGCACGACGACGGACGACTCAATCGAGAAGTGGTAGCGACCACCCAGAACCACCTTCGAAGAGGGGACACAGACACACACACAAGGAGTTGTTATGCCATCGTGCATGCAAAAGATCCCGTGTCGATGGAAGCCCACTTCAGTGGACTGCATTCACACACAAAAAAAAACAAAACCAAACATACCCACAACTTCAAAACTTCCTCCAGCGAGACTTTCGCCTTTGAGAGCACTTTGGAGGGCACGCTGGCCAAGACCCAGACCCCGAGGAGCACCAAAACCGGCCGTCGGAGTGAGACTCTTGAACGATCCTCGAACGGTTCCCGCTCGAAACCAGCGCCATCGAGAATGATAAACAAAGGTTCGATCTAAGAGCCGCTTGAAGGCCCCCCCCCAAAAAAAAACCCCCCACTAAACAGAATAAAGCAGAATCACGATCAACCTCGAAGGAATGGATGGAAAAATTGATCATTCCGTCCACGTGCCATGGTAACGATCACGGTGCCTATGATCCCGCGCACACTAAAACTAAATCGTTCCATTTCGTTTGCCGGTTGGTGCTTGCTGAAGGAAATGCTTGCCGGGGGCAGTAATAGACAAATAACGTGCTGCTTACCTTACGTGGCGCTTCGTCACACGGTCCAAACATTCAACAGGACAGCGAACACATTTACACAATCCTCCTCACACCGATCGACGAAAGATCAACGCACTAAACTGTCAAATGACCAACGCGAGCGAGCGGGCGATCGAAAATGAGCCGATACTGATTTGCGTTTAATTGGCAGGGATCGGTGAGTCCGTTTCCGTCCAGTCCCGCACAGTTTCCGGTCGAAATTAGCGCTCGTTAACGAGCACTTTCGCGGTTGTTTTTTTTTTTTTGCTATCTTTCACCACCGAACCCAGATGGTTGGTAACCGATTTCGGGACCCACCGGAACCGGACGGGGCCGGGATTTACTGTGTCCCAGCGTGGGGGGGGGGGGGGGGAGAGACGAATATGGCGCCGCGTGCGTTTGTTTATTTACCTGCCTGTTCGTCCCGTCTCCGTCGCACGTTTGGCGCATTCGGCGCAACACGCGGCCGGCTTTCTTCTTCGCATTATCGTAGCTGGGCAGGTAAACAGTTGGTCAGTTTGCACAAAGCTTTTCTTTGGTATCACTTAGATAGAACGATTTTTGGGACACGATAACTAAACTACATCGCGAAAAGTGGTTCCCGAACGATGGCACTTGATCACAGACGATACGTTCGCGCACGCACTAGCAAAAAGCAAACTCTCAAATGAACACACTCTCTCTCTCGCTCGGTTTCTCTCCCGTACCCGGAATGTCTCAAACTTGCAGGGTTAGTGCCCGGTGCAAGTTAATGTTAAATTATGATCAAATACCTTCATAAGGCGTATTTTTTTAATGTTAACATTAAATCGATAGTTGGACAATTGGGCAGGATTACTATACCGGTGACAAACGCTTATTTTGACCGAAATAACCGAAAAAGAGCATCGTTCTTTCCAACCAACCCTGCACAGGTACTCACCGTTTACATCCAAGAGTCGACGAGCAACTCATTGGCGTTTCATGTTACCCGAGCCTTGCATTTCCAATCCATTGTCGATTTCGCAGAAGCGGTGTTTAGCGAGGACACATTTTGTTAATTCTTTCGAAGTTCGGTCTCCACGATACGGATGCACACCGCATTGGTATACGAAATAACAATGAACATTGTATTATTGTTTGCTTTTGCTTATTATTTTTGCTTTTCTTTTGACGCTAATTGTTGATTTTGATCATAAATTTTGTCTACCGAATTTCTCCAGCCACTGCTCAATTGATGAGAAACGAATGCTTCAACATTCTTGTCCGAAATCATACCAAATACCCGGCCATTGCCAATTACTGGTTTTTTTTCATGACCCACCTCTGTTCTTTACCAAAACTTTCGAAAAGAAGCTACTACTAGCTAGTATGATTTGTGTTCTCTTCCGTTCTAAATCAATTGATTTATTTCTTTGTTCCTAGAAAATAAATATCATCACAACAGTTCATTTTTTTGCCTTAGTTTGTTTGTTTGACTCGCCTTCCGCTGAAGGGTAGGTTACTTTCGCACAACCGGAAAATCTGCTGACAAAGAAGACAAACACCAACGTGCTCCATCATCTCCCGTGGGTTCTTTATCCATTTTCTTTTGCTTGATTTGTTTCCTCTTTATATTTGGCGAATAATCTAAGCTCATCCTTGATGATTTTGTTTGTTTTTTTGTTTTCTCCTAAAACTCATACTCGTTAAAAAGCATTTCATTCTCCACTCGTTCAAACGCATCTTAACACTATCGATACACTAGTGTCGATAGTTTCTGTTTTCTAGCTGCACTCCCGGAAAAAGTTTGCAGGAAGAACTCATTTCACTAATGTACTACACGCTAAATGAAAGATTTAAACTAAAAGAAACACTGCGAGAAATCGTCTATGATTAAAAAAAAGATACTTAAAAACTTCACAGCACCACCGCCACAAGGAACAGTTCTTTTCTTTTCTTGTTTTTTGAAGTTGCTGTTGGACGCGATGCATTTGACGATGATCATTCGACGCCCTCGGTGCCTTGACCCTCGTATACATACGCACATCCATCAGGAGATACTAGTTTTGGTCACGATTGAACAATTTTTCATCGCCCTTTGACGGAACCCGCCATCTTCTTCGAAACGGCATCGTGGGAAGTAAGGACACTTCCCTCTTCAAAAACTGCTATCCGAATGCTCCTGCTGCTGTTGCGTATGATGCTGGCGTTCTGTGGAAAACTGCTGATGGTACTGGATGGCCATTGAGGACGGGTTTAGGTGCTGGGTTTCACTACCATTGCTAGAGCTAGACGTGCCCGCCATCGGCACTGGCGTCGTCGTTTCCATACAGCTCTTATTTCGATGCCTAACGACTGTGCTGCTGGACGACGACGACGACGTAGATGCCGATGAAACCGACGAGGCATGATGGTTCAGCTTGGATTTGTTCTTCTCCAGATATCTAAAACGTGCATGAAGACGACAAATGAGATGAAACTTGAGGACAACTCACCACGTTTAGAAACCGCCTTACCTTCTTCGAGCCACCGCAAGCAGCTGCTCCTTACGCCGCTGCAGAATCTTCTCCCTCTCTTCCGGACTCTTAGAAAACCGTTCTCCAAGCTGCATGGTGACCGCGGCAGCTGCTGCTGGCTCCTCCATCGTATCATCCCGCAGCAGCGTATCATAGCTACCAAAAATGTTTGTGCCTCGCTCAACCTCATAACCAGCCGGTGCGGACAATGACGATAACGACGATCCGGACGACGAGTTGGGTAACGATCGTGATGATAGCTCACCGGAAAGCTCATCATCCCCGTGATCCCCATCAACACCACTCGCCATCGCACCATCGTACGAAAACGTCCCGGAACCCGCAACACCGTCCCCACCACCGGTCTGCTCATCGTCATTCCCTGTCCCACCCGTTGGCACCTGCAGCCGGCCCTCGAGAATGTTATCGATCGTTACCTCGATCGAGCGCGAGATCTGTAGGTCACCGATCAGCACGGACAGCGGGTAGCGCGGGAACATCTCCTGCACGTGACGTGCCATATTGCGCACCTGCGAGGTGTGGTTGCCAACGGCCGCTGCCGCGATCGGTAGCGTGTCCGACGGGCGCAGCATGTTGTTGATGTGCGTCACCTCGACGGAGAAATTTGGCAACCAGGACACGTACCGCGAGCCATTGAAGTGGAAGAAGTGATTGTTTGCCGTCCGCCCGGGGCCACCACCGACCGCACCGTCCTGATCGTCGATGCGAATGTCATCCGGCAGCAGTGGGCTTCCCCGGGGTCCTCCGTTTTGGTGCACGCTCAACCCCAACCGGCACGTGGGGCAGGATGTGTCCTGTTCCAGCCAGGACTGGAGGCAGGAGCTGAAGTAAAACCCGAAGGAGGGATAAAGAAGGACACAGTTAAGAGAGGTTTTTTGAAGAAAAAAATAACTAAACAACTAGCCCACGGCACATACTTGTGAAACAGATGCGCACAGGGCAACTTCCGGGCGGTTTCCATCTTCTCCCAGCAGATGGCGCAGTTATCGGAATTCTGCTTCAGATCATCGCTCGTCGCCAACGGGTAGCTCTTCTCCATGTGGTTCAACACCCAGAGGTAATTGCGGTGCTTCTTGATCTTCCGCTGGATCTCGTTAAACAGATACCGCAGCTGCATCAGTATCACCAGGCTCGCCATCGACAGGAAGATGTTACTCCACAGCATCATGTGCAGATGGTGAACCAGCTCGACGATCAGAGCGGCAACTTCGAACGTCAGCTCGATGTAATACGCCACTGGGCCACGCTTATCCCACGAGATGGCTGCAAACGCAAGAAGTCACGTGTTAATTGCGCTGATCAAACACACACAAATTCGACACTCTACTTACATTCGTTCGCCATTCCGCCCTGGCGCATGTCGTGCAGGAACATTCCGTACCGTATCAGCACGTGCAGTGTCCTGATTCCCAGAAGGATGCACTGTAAGGAACAAGGAAACAAAAAACAAATTGATAGAGAACAATCATTGCCCAATTTGGTGCAAATTCCGCGCAAGCAAAGAGCCATTTGTGACATTGAATTGTTTGAGACGCGCGCGCGCGCGCCATTCCTCCACACCTTCACTTTCACATTACGCGGGCGGACCTTTTCCATCCCCCCACATGGGGGGGGTGGCAATTTTTATGGCACCGATTACGCGATTACGTTGTTTACGTGCGCCCAGCCAAAGTCGCCATCGTCGTCCAGGGGAGGACCAAAACCCGCGAACCAAACCATAGCCGCGTACAATACGCAATTGCCGGGCGGGCCGAGCGGGTTTATTGTCGCCTATCGGTTTCGATACGTGCCGGGGGAGGGTGGATGAGTGCTGCCGGTGTTGAAGAACTCGGGAAGAAGACATCGCGATGCAGCCTTGCAGGTTGGGTGGGGCCGGGGGTTGGCTTATTGTGTCTTACGCCTAACACATTGAAGGCCACATGCCGGTCAAATGGTGGTGCAAAAAATCCACAAAAAAACACAACACGCTCACAAAAACGTGCACCAGCAACGAGCAAAAGTTGTGCTGCGTGTGTGTGTGTGTGTGTGTGGCGTGAGAAGAATTTTTGTGTTTGCGCTAAAACTACGCCCGGTTCGCGGGTTGCGCGCACACGTGGCCGCTCGCGTGGTGCATCCGGCGACACGTGAGCTTGTTCCGTGGGTGGAAAAGCCGCGTGTTTGGAGGTCGGAAAAGCAGACGCTGACTTTGCACCGTGATTGCCCGCATGTACGGGGTCTAATTGAATAGTAATCGCCCAGGGTGGGTGGGTTTTCATCGATCATTTGCACCCAAAAAGCGTGAATTAGAATCGATTCTAGACCAGCCAGCAGTTTCAATCATCCGGAACATGGCGATTTGAAGGGGTTTGCAATTGTGGAAAGTCGCTAAAAAAACACACACAATAAACGAAGAGCGGAAGTAACTCGCCAACTGTGTCACGCTTCATGGGAGCTGTAAATGTAATAACACTTTTGAAAAGCGATTCAATTCGGGTTTTAGTGAAGAAGGCCCAAATGCCTTCCAACCCGCTTGACGCGCGCGCTTCTTTTATAGAATATCAATTCCCATTCTGCCCGTGGGACGAAACAACCTACAGTTTGGCATTGAATATCAACCTGCATGATCACCAACAACGTGAACTTGCGCCACATTCTACCTAATTCCATATGCAACCGGATGGACCACGGGCAACGAGCAGCTCTGCCACGGCGGGGAGCCGTTTTAGGCTTTAGAAAAAAAAAACAAAAGAAAAACACGTTCCGCTCCATTTGACTCGCGAACTATATACGCGCGGGTAGTCTTTCTTTCTAACCTTTTAGGTCACGACGCTCTAATTACATACTGGAGCACAAGGTGTGCAAAACGTGTGGTGTGCCACCTGCCACAGCTGATATACCAAAGACGGATAATCTTTTTTTTTCGTTTTGCGTCTCTCACGCGCCACGCACGCCGACTGGCTATTTTTAAAGCGTGGCAATGGACCACAAACAGGCCCTTCGCGAGCGTGCATTTGCAAAATGCGATCGGTAGAGTATGTAGTGTTCGCCTTCGATAAAGGTTTCGTTGGTTTGAAGCTACTAAACCGATATACCTACTTCCGTTCATGTCTGCGAGCTCGTGGTAAAGGCAGCTAAAGGTGAGCTGATAAACGTTCTACCTTTAACAGAAACGAACGCGCACAACACCAATCGGCATAAATTAGCGAACAATTTGATGCGTGAGTAATCGAACGAAACCGACTTCAATAACGAAACACACGTGAGGCGGAGCTCGATGGTGACCTGAGTCTTAAATGCAACCTGCAGACGTGGCCACGATGGTCACCAATGTCACCGCGTACATACCAAACGAATCAATTTTATTCGGTTCTGCTTCGATACAAGTGACCAGAATGGTGGAGGTTACAGGGCGTCTACAGACAGGCCTGTACCGCATGTTTTGGGTAGGGTTAGGGATCAATTCGCCTGGCCAGCTTTGACACAATCACAAACAACGGTGTGACACATGCTGCCTTGATGGTAGATGGTAAATTGAATTTATTCCTGTGGACGATTATTTATGTTTTTTTAACGCACTCTCTCTCACTCCCGTCGCCTTTAAAGAACCTTCAATTAAGGTTGCTATTCATCGGTTGTGGTTGCGATTCGATTCAAGGGCCGAAAACGCATTGGTATTTACCATTTTAACGAAGCACAGAGTCCTAATCCCTACCACCCTAGCAAGCTCTCCCCAATGGCTAAGCGCAGGTGGTAAATGTTACGAAAGGTAGCCTGCAGACGTACTGAAACAATGACCACGCGCGGTTGATGAAAGACGATCAACAGAGCACTCAAGATCAAGCATCTTGTATACATAAGTTTGGCACGAAAGGAGAGCAACATCCTCAGGGCCCATTGACTGGTGAGAACTAGAAACTCTAGGTTGGCCTTTGGAATTAATCTGTGCAAAAATTGCACGCGAAATGTAAAACACTTTTAGCAAAAGTGGGCAGGCGCCTTTGCAAAATTGCTGAGTGATTTGTTAGACCTTTTTCGTTTTGTATTCAACCTTATCCGTTCGAAAGCAGACAGACATGTTCCAGACCTATTGTTATCACAGTAGTGATCATCTACAGATATACACTTTGTAGCCTCCCTTCGGTTCTAGAAAAAGAATACACTTGCAACTTTGCAAACACACGAATAATGCAAAAAAAGGGTCACGAGACGTTGAGTCAGACCTCCGCCGTCTGGCACACATTCGACAAGGTGTGAATGCATAATACCTACAGCACAGTTGACGTCCACCGTGTATCCGAGGCATTGTGTCTGAGAAGGTGCGTTAAGTGAAGAAGATGAAAATAAATCTCATCTTCCTCATCGGGCAACACCGCCCCGCCACAGGGTTTCAGGGTGTCTTATTGTTAAAGCGACAACTTCTTCCACAGTGGGTCGGGGTCTTTAAACAGGCGTTAACTTCCGTACGTGCAGAAGGTCCACACAACAAGTCGCAACCCTGAAATGACCGTCTAAAGCTCCAGTAACCCGGTAACCTATCTGTAACCGTCTGACCTGCGCAAGGTCCTTACGCGCGATAACCCCACCTCGAGGTGGACCGCGACAAGACGGTGAGTTTCCTTCAGGTCCAAGGTTCTCTCCCCAGCTGAATGGTGTAATCTCAAGTGTAATTATGGTTCCTCCACACGCTCCATACTCACCTCAGCCGCCATGAAGGCGAACGTGTTGAAGCCACCGAAAAACACCCCGACACCGATCGAGATTATCACCATCAGCCCGGACAGTGTGAGGATCGCGACGAGCAGCGATATCAGCCGGAAGTGCGACCATCCTGGTGTTGTCGGTGAGAAGGACAGCTGGAAAGAAGAGCAAACAATCAATTAGTGAGGGGGGGCCGCCTTTAGTGGATTGCAACCTTTTGTGTCTCTTTGTCTCGAGAGCAGGCAAGCCCCTGGTGGTCGGGAGGCCAACGATCTTCATGGGTGGCTTCACGGATGGACTTGCAAGTACCTCGCCGGGAGTCGCTCCACTACCACGCACTGTAAAGACCTTTCCGAAACTGGTCGCTTCCCCGGCTAACTGGATCGTCCTCTCACTCGGAACCTCAAGTTCAACGTTCGGTTCATGTTCAAGTGCACCGACACAAGGCCAACGACTCCCAGGAAAGCGTGCCCGCCCGGAAAGCGTGCTCCATCGCGCAAGAAATTCTAGCCGCACTGAACGCGAAAGGCCAAAAACCCGCCTTTTGCGGTGCGCGCGAGAGAACATCCCATACTTGGTCGGCCTTTCTGGTGGCGTTCTGGGTGACTGGATTACATTAACGCCTGCCGTTCTACACCGATAGCCTCGGGGTACTGTCTAGATTTACTGAGCAACCTGGGGCGCTTGTTCCATGCCTTTTCCTTCTACGATCGGGTCCGATATTAACCCGTAAGCACAACACAAAAAAAGCCTACACGCGAGTGGCTGCTGTGCAACTGAAAAGCTAACCCCACGGGTGAGTTGGTGCGTTGCAAAACCGGTATGAACGGCGACGTCAAACGGGGCGACGTTCGTAAGAACGCACGAAATCGAATCGCACTCTACCCGGACCAACTAAGGACAATTACGGCGGGTTATATTCGTTCTTGGGTATAGAACGGAAGGCAGCATTTTAATTGAAGCATACCAATGGGGTTCCACACCATCGTTTTAAACGGGCGTAATAAAATCAAAAAGTACATCAACCCGCGTGCAATTAAACTTCCAAGACCAAGGTTACGATCGGGAGAAACTTTCAAAATTCTTCCTCTATCTCAGGCCCAACTTCTGACAACTGTTTTGGTACATCAGATTGGAAAATACCCAACTTCAACACCCGGATAGCTTTCAACAACCTTTCGCTTTCGCTCTGTACTCTTTTAGAAACACGCCTTAAGTCGATTTCCCCTGAGCAAAGCTTATCCACGATCAAAGTCCCCATTCTGACGCGCAATCTCGATGCAAAGTAGCCTCCAACACGGACCCTAAGGTAATCAACCGGCGCCATAGTCTACCTGTGCGACTGTAGCCTCAACCATCGAGAGCCGATGACGATGATGGCAACATGACGTCGTTAGGGCGCACTAGACACACTCTCTAGAACGCGCTAACCTTCCGCCAAGGCTAACCCAACCAAGGAGGAGCCCGGGATGAGAAGCGTGGCAAAGTTGTCGGAGGTACGCGCAATCGACCAGACACTGAGCGGAGTATTGGTTCTAATCGATAAAACGCCTGCAGCACACTCGAGTAGCAGATAAACGGCAGCAACTGCTGCTTACTCAAGGGTACGCCGCCTCCTCGGTGAGCTCGTCAACTGTACTGACCCTGCCACAATGTCAACCGATATATGGGAGGTTATGTCACACAGCGCACTCATTGGGTTTTGTAGTAAAGCGCTTTTTTTTGTTTGTGCAAGTTTGTTATCCAAGTTACAGTTTATCCACAGCCAGATAAACTATAGTTATAGTTTGAATGACAGAACACAAATAACCCAAGACACACGTTATTGCTAGACCATTATGGAGCTTTTTTAAAAAAGAACCTAATCACAAAAAAATCCTGTGCAGGAGTTGATTCTTCAAGTACCCCATTCCAGGTACCATACCACGTGTTGTAGTTCATATCCTGCCAGGTACATCAAATTCAATTAGTCAAAAATAACCCTTTTTGTAAGCAGCGTAAGCGTGCCACTCAAATGCATTGGACACTGCTTAAAAGGGTGGTTTTGCGTGAAGTATACATCACGCGCCAGCTGAAGCCATTTGTCAAAACCGCCTTGGAACAGCCAGACAGCAACGGCATGTGTTACGTTCATCACACCCACACGGTGTGTAATTGATACCGACAGCACAGCTGCATCTAACAGACAATTCCTCACTAAATCCCGTGATTAACTTGGTATGCTCAACCTCCTATCGGCTCCTAATTAAAGTTTTCCCTCCCTAGCTAGGCTGGGGAGGGCGGGGGGGGGGGAGGGGATTTTTCTCCACACCCCCCATTCTGTTCCTGCTTTATTAGGGTAAAGATATAAAAGTGAACCTCAAACACCGACGCATTGTTTTAAACCCCGTAGGCAAAGGCCAAGGCGGCACACAGCACGACGGAATGGGGGCTTGTGAGCTATTGTATGCTAATGTCGTCTGTTTGCTGGAGGGCCACACAGTTCTACACCGATTCATCGTCATCACATTGAGTGCTTAGTGCAATGTGGTCGTTTTCAAACACTTACACAAAACCCCATGATTGCCATACAAAAAAAAACGGACGTCCAAAACAATCATCTCGTGTTTTTTTTTGCTTGCTATTTACTTTACATTCCTCTAATCTCCCGTTTTCATGCCATTTATTGCAAAAGGAAAGCGCGACAGCTTAACGACCGTGCTGCGGTGTGTCCTGTGACTTTCTTGTGGGGCCCCATCTTCGTGCTCACTTCATTTGAGCGTCGGCAGGAAAGTGAAAGTGAAATCCTCCTCCTTCACTCTGTTTTTTTTTTGTTGTGCTTTTGATGTGCTAGCGAGCACGCGGAACACGGGATTACGCAAATGAAAGTAAAAAATGGATATGAATATCGCAGCGCGCAAGTGTAACACGACAAAAACGCCAACGTATGTATGACCGAACGGATGGTAAAATCCCAAGCACTGTGCTCACGCAGGAGCAACAAGAGTCAGACGTGCGCAGTATTTCATCTCCGATCAACTTCGATCGCGATCACACTCGGTGAGACGATTACCTAACGCTAATAATTGGGCCCTACACTCGCAGTGAAAGTACACCCAGATCCTTCCAGAGACTAGGCAACGTCAAGTACTCGACCTCACTTTACGCGCGCACTTTCTTCGTACAAACGAGGTTAGGACCGCAGACTGGATGGTGTGTGACGGTCTCCTCGAAACAGTCGATTACTGTGAGCTGCTGGAAAGCTGCTGCTGTTGCTACTGCTGTTGTGCCCTGTTTGATAGGTTACTGACCGTTACCTAACGTGCAATAGATTTACACCCTTTGCCAAGTCGCTAAGTGTAGCCCTCGCTTTCTAAACACTTAAACTCGGTGTGCTTATGATTCGCGCATGTAGTGAAACCGCATCACGCAGGTGTCTATGCGAACAAAAAAAAGGATACTTTAAAAAGATTACTGTCTGTTTTGTGCAAACGATACAGTCCTTTAGCTTTTTAAGGAGGCAATAACAATTTCCTTTTAACACCGACATTACACAGAGCATAGCGGCAGCAAATAAATAAATCCAGTATTTGATGCTCTCGGATATCGCAGTTGAACAAGGTCAGCCCAAAGCGGAAAAAGACTACAGATACGCGATTCATTTGGAGTAAATATTGAACTAACGGGCAACAGTTTGAGCTACTCGTCGGTTGAGACTCGTCACCCTCTACAGGAACAACTGCCCGTGTTTGTGGTGATTAATGCTAACGTAAAGCGCGTCATTCGAAGCACGCCATTAACGTATTACGCGGTGGATAGAATACTTACATACTCGAACCGATCTTTGCTGAGCTGCGACAGCAGGTGTAGGAATCCGAGGGCCGAGAACCATGACACCCACAGTATGACCTGGAGGAGGTACGGAGATATCAACGGAAAACGAATACGCAATTAGGAAGCGGCTGAGTAAGCTCCACTTGAGCCACACAAATGGGTTCAAATGTCACGAACGAAAGGGCGCAACACCCTTGTGGATCGTCTGACAAGTGGCGTTCAATCGCTCATTTGCCATTCACTTACCTCGTACAGATACTGCACGTTGACGACACCAAAGACGAAGATGAACTTGTAGAAGATGAAGTTCCAAAATTTGTCCTTCATGTGCTGCAATAAATGAAAGGGAAGAAATACAGAAATATAGAAGCGAAAGCAGTCTTCGGGAAGCTTCTAGAAACATAACCTACTGCCATCGTAACTCCCACAAAACATTGCGCCTTGCGAACGACTCTCGTTTTTGTCAATTGTCTAAAAGCTAAAGCAAACTTTCCATTCCAATAAAGTAACAAAAAAAACCATTCGTCATTCGACAACAAAAACAAACCTGTGCCCGGAAGAGAAAAAAAGCAAATCATTTTCGCGATCATACTCGAACAACTTTGCCCGTGGATGAGTCACACACTCGTTCGCGCCAGGTCTATTAAATTTAACTACACTGTTCGGTACTTTGGAGGTGTAAAAAACAGTAAACGATAACAAGACAAAAAAAAACAATTCAGCACGCAATTGTAGCTCGGATATTTAATCAGTGATCGATAGCTTTGACTTGTTCACTTCGTCAGCTAGTATTTGTATGGAACTTTTGTTCAAAATTGTATGTTATTTTACACTCATAACTCATTTGGAACCAACTTCGCTTACTTCGCCACATTGTAGCTTAAAGGCTCACCACGCTATTTTACCGCAAAAAAACTCTTAGCACATGTTAAGATATGGTTTTCAGCGAGCCTTCTTGCTGTCAATCGATCATCGATCGCCCTACGAGCAACTTCAAGCCCACAAACACGCCCAAAGTTCGTTGACGGCGGCAGTTACCAGGCGTCGGTGGGTCTACCGCAAGGTCACCGGCGAAGAATGTTCACCTTTTGGCGAAGTGGCCAAACCCCCTTTTTTTTTTGCTCCTCACCCTCACTTTTCTAAGGCACCCCACCACCCCACCCAAGGCGCCAAGAATTGAATTGAGGCAAGAAGCAAAAAAAAAGCGTTACTCTCGTGTTAATTTTAAATCAACCAAACCACCGCGAGATTGCATTATCCTTCGTCGGTGGTTTGGTACGCGCTCGCAGCTCGAACCCCTCTGTTGGTTCGATTATCTAGGCTAATGGTAGGTCTCGAAGCCATCCACTCGCCGGTTCACAAGCCGCAGATAGCAGATTATGCTGTGGGCCTGCGCTTGAAACCGAACAAGAGAAGCGGATCGAGTTGACGTCGAATACTGGGCATGGTTTTAACTCTACTGCTCCTTCGCGGCAACCGGCGGCTCCGGGTGAGGTTGCCGGCTTGAATCATAATTCGCAATAATTACGCTCTGCACACCGAAGGACACG